>NC_088691.1:20870563-21495563 GCF_028017835.1 Emys orbicularis | reverse complement strand
ATCCAGGCCCTGTTTAGTTTTAATCTACTCCTGACTGAAAGAGTTGGGTGAAAGGAGGGCTGCAGGCCAAGACTGGGGTTCATTGGCAGAGCTAAGGGAGTGGGGCTGGAAATGATCCTGGCATCTGCTTGCACTGTGTCTGGCTCTAACCATTCACTTTCAAGAATACCATACCACACATTTTTAAAGAAAGAACATTCCAGTTCCTTTGGACGGCTAATTGCTCTGTTGTCTATCACTTGCCTGATGTCTGTGTGTCTGCAGCACACAGAAACCAGCTGCCTATGTTGGGTCCTGGCACACACATTTAGTGAGCTGCTCTATAGCTGGGCAGCTGTTGGGGGCCATAAAATTCCACATAAAACTATGATGGCTCTTTTAAAGCTGGTTTAGCAATGATCTTCTGGAGCAAAATCTGGCTGCCTCTGGTGTCCATAAAACATCAGGCCCTTTCCGACTATTAAAGCCATTGCTCTGCTGCCATCACAGAAAACAGACCCCAAAATGTCACTTTGGGTTGATACAGAGAGTAGGAGGGGAGTAAATTAATTCATCTAGTTTGTCTACTGTCCTCCTCAAACATTCCTTTGGAGGCCTGAAACACAAGCAAGGCAGCACTCACGCTTTTGGAGACCCTTCAGTAGCCTCAGCAGCTTACCCAGGAATTGGGTAGCACAGCAACACAGCCTGATTTGCTTTTCTGTCCTTGGCAGCTTGGAGCTCTGTTAATCATTAGCTTGACCCTGCCTGGAGGTGTCCTGTGCTGTGCATGTCATAAGGAAAATATTATATGTGTGCTCTGCACAGGGAAGAATACAGCAATTAAAGGATTAATTACTTTGGTGAGTAGCCCTTCTATGGGCCAAAATAATAGAGTTACACCGGAGATGAATTTGGCCCAATGGGTCTGTTCCTATTGGCCAAGATTGGCTGTGAATGCTCAATCACAATATATTTTTGCAACTAATGTTCTATCTGCACATGTGTCATAGGCCCTATACTGCTAACAGCTAAAAAAGCTCTTCCTTCAGCTCATGTCAGAGGGGGAGTCTGTGCTTTTGTACAAGTAAGAGTTCAATTCTTTCCCTGGTATCATTGTGAAATTCTGAGACGCCATGGTGTTCAGCACACGGGTGAAGCACTAGGTAGTCACAGATTTGCTACAATGTTGAATCAGTTTTTATATCAGCTATATAAGTACTGCAGTCAAGAGAGGCTTATTGCACCAACAGGTGGCTTACATTTTCCCAACTCAGTCTTGAAGGCAAACTAGTTTGCTTTGGTTTACATGGTTTTATTAGCTTTGCTGTACTGATCCATATACATAGCTACTCAGTCTAATCTTCCTTAGCCCCTGTCCCCTTTCACCAAATGTGTGCTTGTGTAAAAACAGGATCTTAGGGGGAAATTGGGCCATAGTGTCACAGGCTTCTGAAGGAGGGATCACTCCACAGAACAAGGCTTGTTGTTTTCCAGGGTGATGGGTGTTCTAATCTGATTAATTTGATTTGTTTTCTAAATTCTAAGGCTTTATCTGCTTTTAATTGTACTTTGTAAACCCAGTGGTCAATTCCAGTAGAGATCAAAAGAATCCCATCAGATTAAGGGGGCTTCATCATAAGCACCCATTCTGGGACCTCTTTCAGGATTCAGAGACACAGACAAAGCTGTGTCATTAGCCACGCAGACAATCTCCATGATTTCTCCACCCCAACCTTCTAACCACTGCTTTCATTACACTTACATGCAGATATCCACACAGGCCTTGTATCCCATTATGATGCTAATATGTCCTGTCAGCCTCCTGGGGTCACTAAAGCTGGATAGCTACAGAAGAACTTTGTTAAATTCGTTCCTTGGAGTTACAGAAATTAGAACTGGAAAAGATCTATTAGGTTAACCAGCCAGTGCAGGGCTATTCCCTACAGCACATTTTCTAGTGGTTTTTAGGCATTTTTTATTAGCTCTAGCTATCATTTTTCACAGGACATTTCTTCCTTCCCTCCAAATTCCTGTGAAAATTGTTTAATTTTTCAACCAAAACCTCCAGAGTTTTAGTTTTTGAAAAATTGTTTTTGTTTAAAAAATGAGTTGTTGATTAAAATGTTGCATTTGGCAAACCACAATACAAATAGATAATAATATTAATAATTAATAAATAGAGCACAAGTTTTTCCCCTTTAAAAAAATCTTTGCAAGAGGAAAAAGGCCATAGGATTAAACTTGGCTTATACTCTTCTGTTGCTGTCCATAACCATAGGATGAACAGTCAGGGCCATATTTTGATACTCTTCTCAGTTACAATATATTTAATATTTGTCTTAGAGGTCTCTGCACTTCAGTTTTCCCACCTGTAAAATGGGGATAAAAATGCTCACCTGCCTTTTTAATGTGCCTTGAAATTGTTGGAGGGGGGGATTTCCCTACACCCCCCCCAAACTCCCCCATTTTCCCTTCCCCTTGTCCCCTCCGTCATCAACCCAGTGTTGCCAATTTAATCATTTTCCAACCCTGCCCCTGTATATTTGAACACCCCCTCTAATTTTAATTCTTGGGGAAAACATGGTGGAGGCTATATGGGGACTAAGTGTTAAATCACTATTTTATGTTAAACTTTTGACAATTTTTAGGCGTACATGACTGTACCATATATCGCCTAGGAGCTCTGAAAAAATAGCCCTTCATCCCTTACAATGAATAAGTCTAATTCAGGTTCCCCTCTTGAGATAGAAAAGTGTGTGTGTGTGTGGAGGAGGGAATATTCACTTAACTGCAAAAATTCATGTTGTTAGTTACAACTACTTTAACCTCATGTCAGGAGTCATGACCTTGTGCTGACCCTGGCTGGGAAGCAACAGCTCTTTGCAGTACAAAACATGAAAGTGTGGGAGGTATAAGTACAGTAGAGGAGAAAGGAGTGGCTTTTCATGGAGGAGGCTTGCAAACCTATTCAGACAAGGTGCCTAACAATAGCTGCAGAAGGGCAATGCAGAGGCCATCTCCACCCAGCCACTCACTTACCACTGGAACATTTTCACGCTGTGCTGGAAAAGCCTTTCATACCCAGCTGCAGACTGACCTGACCTTTCAACTGCAGGATTCCTTTTAAAATAAAGCGCTGTGATAAAGCAAAGAGAAGAGGTTTGAGCTCATACAGGCGGCAAGTCTTTAGCTCTCCCATTTCTATGCATCTTCCTCCCACTGCATAAAGCCTTGTCTGCACACGTTGCTGTGGTTAATACAACTAGAGATAGGTCTGGAAACTCCTCTCCAACCCCACCTGCATTTCAGAAGGAGACGGCAGGGTAGGAAGAAAAGTATTTCACAAATTCAGATCTTCAGAGTCAGATCCACTCTACATAGTTTATTTTGCCAGAAAGGGCCAATCCAAGATGGTAGAAATCTCTGCAAAGCAGGAGATCTAGCTTTACTTCCATCATTTTGGGTTGGATTCTCATGAGAGCAGCTTGCAAGATTTCCCAGACATCTAATCTGAACCCTAGGTTTGGTTCAGCCTTCATAAGAACCTGAATTTGATTCTAAAACTAAGCCAGTTCTGAATCCGAACATTGCCTCCTCAGTTGAACTCTACTGATAACTAGTATCATCCAGCTATAATCTTGACTATGCTAATGTGGCTCCATTGCATCATGCAAAGAACCAGCCCGGATGTGCTGAGCAGCAGCTTTGGGTTGGTGACTAGATAGAACATGACTAATGGAAAATGTCCATTTTCGTAGCACAACTCCTATCCCTTTTTGCAGGTTTAGGATTCTTTAAGCAAATGTACGTCAAGCATCAGTATGGCTACAAAAATAAAAAGTCCCATGTTTTTCCATAGAAGTGAAATTGTCACTGTGGGAGGTCAGAAATTATAAAATGTCAAACTGAAGATGGGATAATATCTTCAGATAAAATAGGAACAAACTGGATTTTTGTCCCAGACTTTCATTCAAACCTATTCTGGAGTTCTAAAAATAGGCATAATTTTCCATTGTCATATAGTGCTCTGCACTTCTTGGTTCCAGCTAGAAGCCAACCTATTGCATATAATGAGAAATGTTGTTTTTATGAGATTTCCAGCCTGGTTTCTAAGACACAAAAGTTTGGAATAGTTCAAAGACGCTTCAAATAAACATGTGAATGTTGGGTGTTTATTTGAACCGTATTGATTCGCAAACCTTCTGAGGATCACACATTTCTGTGCCAGACACTTTAGTAGGATAGGAATTACTAAACCATCAGACCAGTGGTTCATCTAGTCTGGTTTCTTGTCTCAAACAGTGGTCCATGCAAAGTGCTTTCAGTAAGGTCCAAAAAACCCCATAATGGACAATTATAAAATAACCTATTTTAAGAAGAAGTTTTTCCCTATCTTCAATCAGGCAGTGATTGGCTTATGGCTTGGAGCATTTGAGTTTTTGAAAGCATGTCTTTTTAAGAACTTGCAGTGTAAATAATGACAAGGTTGCTAACTGCAAGCATTCAAAACCCATTGAGTCAGGCCCCCAAAAAATCATGATTGGCTTAAAAATAATAAACATTGGGTTCTTTTTATTTGCTTTCTGATTTTTGAGCCATTAGGAGTCATATTTCAAGCTTTTTCTCCATGACGGCTAAAACTTACTCTTTTTAAATGAAGGCTGGAATTCTCATAGAGATGCAGGTCTCCAGGACCCGGGCTATTAAGAAAAACACCAAATATTGTGACACTCACAAGAAAATCATGGCAGTACCATAATGAAGAAGACTCTGAAATGAAATTCCATACAGTATCTTTGTGCCAGGCCAGGAAGGTACCAGATGTATATAGGCATAGAGTCTCAAAGGGGCTGTATCTGTTGTTTGATCTCCAGAGGTCAACACTAGATAGGCTTCCCCTTTGAGAACAGCCAGGGCCAGCTGTGATTGAGCCACCCCCACTTCCCTCTGTAGCTCATTCATTCAGCTCAAGACTGCTGGCCCAGTGTTCTGTTTACACGTTCCCAAATTCAAGGAGGAAAAGTGAATATCAAACAGGCCTGCTCTCTTTTGATGCGGCCAAGGGATGATGTCAGATCTGGGTAGAGAGAGGTATGTGTGTGCCTTTGAGGCTTGTTTGTCTTTCCCTGGTCCTTCTGTGCAGGCCTTTAAGCAGCCATCTGAATCTTCAAAGACTCCCCAAGCCCAAAGCTGCAGCTTCTTGTGAGCTGGCACCCATTATCAAGCCTAGGTGTGGGGTGGAATGAGAGGGAACGAGTGTTCTTTTTCCTCTCTACATTTCTTGAGTCATATTTGTGTGTGGGGTTGTGTTCATGGAGATTTCCTCTTTCTTTTGAAACCAGCACAATCTAGTTGGCATGGCTGTGGTAACTGTCCGACAGGGAGTCCAGAAGATTCTTTGAAATGGGATTGCTGGTGCAGGCCAGTCTCACCCTCTGGTATTGAGATTCTTTCTTACAGTGGAGTGAAGTTTAAAACATGCCTCCTCTTCCTTCATGTGGGACTCATAAATACAGATTTATGAATGGCATTGCGGGCAGAGAGGGCAATAGTTGTATTGTTTATAATTTTACAGAGGGGGGCAGATGGAAAACACTTGTATGTTTCTGAGAAACGGATTAGGGCTCTGGGTTTTCTTCTGAACCAGTTTATACAAGTGCTGTTTGAGTGAGTTTATTATTTATGATCTAATAGCTTTGGACTTGTTCCCATCACTTATACACATTCATACACACACTATCCACACGTGTGCACACAAGCGCACTTACGCTGGAATGGCAGTGTAGTTTAAGTGATTGAGTTTAGGGATAAGTGCCTGTCACTTCAAAATTCTAATAACCCCAGTTCTGCCACTGCTTTGCTCTGTGGCCTGAGGAAATGATCTAAAGAGACACCATCTACTTGAAGTCTACTCAAACCCTCATGACTTATTTTTCCTTGTTATCCTAGTTCTTTCCATGTGTTCCATGTAGAAAATTATCTGTATTAGGGAATGTCATACAAAAAGTCTTGTTTTAAAAGAGAGACTAGTCACCCCAACTTGTCCTTCATGTCTCCCTGGGAAGGGGGCCCACACAGTTTGGGAAACACTGATCTAAAGTATTTGGCATCAAGGGAAAATATATTAGTTCATTAGAGGGATGTGATTATGCTTCCACATTAGGGATGCTCTTGAAATATACCCTGGACCTTCCTTTCCCAGTTTTAACACCATAATTAAATCAAATGCCAGCTAGCGATTTTGTTGCTACATTCCCAAATGTTGTCAGGCTCTGCCCTCTACAGTTAAGTGGCTGCTATTACTACCAGAGGGGATGAAATCATGATGGAAGGCAAAACCAGTCAGAATGTGCAGGGATTTTTTTTTATTTTTTTTTTTTGCATTTTAAAAACAAGGCCATTGCTAAGTAAAAAGTACTCAGAGATTCAAAGTTTGGAACTCAAATTGTGATATATGACATTGAAATCTTCATGTTTTTGAATTTCACCATTTAATTAAAAAAAATTGAAAAAATTTTCATGAAATTTTACAGAGGTCTTTTCTCTAGTGTCACAGCTTGATAGTTGCTACTAATGAATACTTTGAATAAATAGTGAATTCAGTTCAATATCAGCAGCTGTTGTACTGTTCCAGCTTACAGGCAGTGGGGAGGGATAGCTCAGTGGTTTGAGCAGTGGCCTGTTAAACCCAGGGTTGTGAGTTCAATCCTTGAGGGGGCCATTTAGGGATCTGGGGCAAAAATCTGTCTGGGGATTGGTCCTGCTTTGAGCAGGGGGTTGGACTAGATGATCTCCTGAGATCTCTGCCAACGGTGATATTCTATGACAGTGGTTACCATAAAAAAACAAACAACTACACCTTTCTGATGTACAAAGAAGGGTTCTTGTATTCTTTTTCTAAGTTTTAGATTTCCTAGTTGTTTTTTAAAATAACAGAAATGTCAGTTCTGTCTACGCTCTCATGGGAGTTCCACTCAGGGAGAATGCAGGATCTGTTCCACTATGTTTGTTTGTTTATGATTTGTGACTCAACTGGGAAATACCAGAAATTTTGCAGTAATGTTCACTTCAACATAATGTTTCATTCTAGACAGCTCAGATAGGCATGCGACATCTACAGTGCTTTTGTGAATTAAATAGGTCTGAACTTTCTACTCCCAGTGCTGAGCTATGTCTCAGAAGAGCAGCCCTGGTGGGCATAGGTGACTCTAAGACATCTGTATGTTCTCTGAATTCTGGGCTCTGCTGGACCACTGGCACAAGTTAGAGGACCCAATGGAATGTTTTAAGTTATGGTAGCCTTAAACGGCCACCTACAGGCCACTCCAAGCCCAGTGGATTGCTCCATCCAATGCACACTGTGCTCTGGCGCCTCCTCATGCCCCTGGACAAGTACCTATGCTGAAGGCTGCCCAGAAATGTGTTCTCCTATGTGGGTAGGGGAACCTGCCCATGTTAAGGAGATTCCCCTGTGGGAAGACTTGCCTAGGTTCCAGTCTCTTGGTGCTGCTGGAGCAGTGTATAGCTCTCCCTTAGATAAGCTGTGCTATCTCAGCTCCTTGGCTGGTATGGTAAGCAGAGCTTTGCGAATAATTGATTTTTTCAGTGCACTGGCTGAACCAAAAAATAATGAATAAATAAATAATACTAAATTTCAGGTCAAACTTAAAACAAAAGCCTTTCACATTTTTTTGGTGAATGAAGCATTTCATTTGACCAAAAATGAAATGTTTTGTTTCATTTCTGAGGGGTTTTATGCCATTTGAAAATAAAGCTGAACTAAAATTGGAAATGAAAAGACATTTCTAAATTTAAAAAAATCAAACTTTGACTTCTGGAATTTTTGGGGGGCGTGGGAAGGTGTAGACCAAACCAATTTGGTGAATTCAGCATGAAATGTTTTGGTCAACCTGAATCTGATTTTTCACTGAAAAAAGTTCTGTCTGAAAAATGTTGCTCTGCTTTAGTGGTGAGAGTTCTCCCTCCTGTTTGTCTATTTTCATTGCTGCACTAATAGTCCTCTTTAAGGCCATAATCCCATTATTATTATTTGTATTACCATAGAGCCTACAATTCCCAGTCATGGACCAGGACCCCATTGTGCTAGGTACTGTACAAACATGATGCAAAAAAACCAACAACAGTTCCTGGCCCAAGATGCTTAAAATGCAAGTATAAGACAAGAGACAACAGATGGGAGAGTACAGGGAAACAATGAGAAATGGTTAGCATAATTGGTCAGCACAACAGGCAGTGATTTCTTCTACAAGTTACAATGCACGGCCAATCCCCCATGGACTTCAGTGGAACTCCACATGGACACTGGGATCCTCACATGTGGAGTAATTTGCAGTATTGGGGTCTAACTGATCAGTAATATTAATATACTCTTAGCCTTCTTTATCCAGACTTCAGTGTATGACACTAATGATGAAATACTGCAAATCGAGTTTGAGGTAGGTTGGCCACTCAGCTGAATTTCATGACAGCACTGCTTTAAGCTGCTCTGTTCTGAGTCCTGCAAGAAACTTGCTTTTATTGAGATTGCTAGCTGGGCATGTCTTTCTTTCTTTAGAGAATGGACTGAGGCTATAATGTAAAATCCTTAACTGTGGGCCTTTAAGGGTGCCAAAATACTATTTGGAACTTTGTTTTCTTTATCCCAGGTGACCGAAAATATCTGTTTAAGCCGAAGCACGGTCCCTCCATTTCCTGTTGTTTGTCATGAAATCATAATCCTATACTTAGGGAGATGGTGATAATTTCCATGGCAACTCAGAAGGATTCTAGAAACAAAGAACTCTGACTACATTGTACGGAGGTGGTGCAAAAACAGAACCGGAGAGGGCCTCAACATCAGTAATAGCTGTGGGAAAAATTCATGGTTGCATTTTAGACTGTCCCCCACATGTGAAACCCTAATTTTCCAAATCACCATAAGCTGAAGATCTGTGGACTTCAGCCGTGAACTGCAGTGCGCTTATAGAAAAACCACACCAATGTCCAGCTAGTAAATCCTCATTTTTCTTGGATGAACAAATATCCCTAACCAGTGCTTATGTGCTCTTAATTAGTAGCAGCTCCCCCCTTAACTCTAATATTCCTATACCCACAAAATATAGCTTCCTAAACTGGACCCACTCACACCTAAAAAAATAGACATAGCAAATGTCTGACTGTATTGTAAGATTTTAAAAAGATGGATATAAATACTGGAAATGGACCTGGATCAAAAACTTGATCCAGGTTTAAAATCTAGGTTCAGATCCAAGTTTGAGTTTGAATCTCTCTATAATGGGCAGAATCCAAGCATCTCAATTTTGGGAATGTTTCGGTTGGGATCCAGATTTCAAACTGCCTATTTCATAAGTATTTGAATTTGGGGTATCAATTCTGATCATTCCAGAGACATTAAATTTTGGCCCAGATCTGTAGTTTCTGGTTTAGACCTATCTCTAAGAAATATTGGGTGAAATCCTGTCCCTATTGAGTCAGTCAGTGGAATTTTTCCCGTTGTCAATTATTATAATTGTCCTTGATTTCACCCATTATCATTTATTATTTGTTAAGCACCAACGATGTGCTCGGTGCATTACAAGACACAGAAAGACAGTCCATGTCCAGAATAGCTAAAAGCCTAATGAAGAAGGAAATTCACTGTGTCTTGGCCAAGAACTGGATCAGGGTCAGTTGCATGTAAAGCAGCTATGCTCAGCACTATAGCTCCAGTGCTGACCCATCCTAATATGTATCAGTTGGTAGATAGGAAGAGGCACTCTCTGAAACTGATCTTGATCATTCCCAACCCCCTGCATACACCCACCACAAGAGTAACAACTGCTCATTATTTGAACTAATAGCCTTTCAAAGGAAAAAGGAAATAATTGCCTCTTTATGCTGCATTGCTCTTTTGCTGTGGTTCTTTTTTATATATCAACAATCATACTGCTGTGCGTTGTTCTTTAGAGAGAAACTGTTCTTCCTACCTCTCTGCAGATTTGATAAATGCTTTATTTGCATGGTAAATAATGTTACTGAATTTTTTCTTTGCAGATTGCAGGGTTGGTTAATTTTTTTTTTTCATTCTAAACATGTTGATGCTGTTTTTGTTCACTGGTAGATAGAAGGGATGAGGAGAGTTTATACTTTGTTGTTTTATTTTGTAGGATTTGCTCATGACATAGTGGGGGCCCGATCCTGACTGGGACTTTTGGGTGCTACTGTAATATGAATACACCTCTACCCCGATATAACGCTGTCCTCGGGAGCCAAAAAAATCTTACCGCTTATAGGTGAAACCGCGTTATATCGAACTTGCTTTGATCTGCCGGAGTGCACAGCTCCACCCCCCCAGAGCACTGCTTTACCGCGTTATATCCGAATTCGTGTTATAGCGGGTGGCGTTATATCAGGGTAGAGGTGTATTAAATAGTGAGAATCCATATAAAAATCAGAATCTCCTGGAATGTGAAGGCTTTGGCTCATCTCTGGTGCCCTCAACTTTCTCCCCTTTTCATAGATCAAAAATGCAAACAATTTGAGAGATTGAGCTGCATCAGATCAAGTGCACATGCTGTTTGGTACTCAGCACTCAGCTTTATTGCCCTGCACTGTGTGTGGCTACTTGCACCCGAGCAAAGTGGGTGTAAAATGTTACCATTCTGATTTGTTAACATTTTGCACTCACTTTACATTGGTATCAATGACTACACAAGGTGCAGGGCAAAGGAGAATCAGGCCCTAACCCTCTCTGGGTCAACTCCCACATCCTTCATTCCCATCAAAAGCCAGCCCGCATCATCTGTGTAGGTGGCAACGTCAGTGGAGACTATGCAGGAAGACTTCAAAGCTCAATGGCAGATGTCTGTGTAGATTTCCCATGGAGTAGCATGGGAGTTGTAATCAGACTAGGATACAATGGGCCAAAACCACTTAGCGGCTTGTGTGACCAGACGTCCCGATATTACAGGCTTTGTCTTACATGGACAACTATTACCTCCCCCGCTTCCCCGTTCGCAATTTTTCACACTTGCTATCAAGGGGTCATGTCCACTACTCCCTACATGATCTATAGTACAGCTGGGTGAAATTTTTCAAATAAATAGTTTATTTGATGGAAATGCAGAAGACCTAACTTCAAATCCCTGTTCTGAAACAGACTTCATTGGTTCACCAACAATTCCAAAACATTTTAGATTCAGTTCAACCTACACTGATTTTTTTCCCCCTTGATCTTTCAGAACTACCACCAAACCAAAAAATAAAGTATTCGTCCAGCTCTACTCCATAGTAACCTTGCTGGAAGTCTGGCTTGTTGGGGCTAAGAATTCCATCCCTCAGCCCTGTAATATTTTAATGCAGAGCAAAAACTTTTAAAACTGTCTTCACTCTATTTCCCAGTATCTGAATCTATAAGTTCAGTGTACCAATGTCAGCTCCTACTTACACTCATGCAATCCAAGTGAAGTCCTGTTGGGTCTGCAAAAAATCTTCTTTGCAATATTTCAGTGCTACTGCTTTCTTGCTGCAGCTGAATCCAAATGTTTGGGGGAAAAGAGAAGATGAAACATAATGGGGGAAGGGGAGAGTTATTAACTTTTTAAATCTCAGAAAACCATTTGGTTTAGTTTCACTTTTGGATAAAAGTCTTGCAACAGGTTTTTGTTGGTTTGTTACCCACATTGCCTCACCTGTCCCTAGAAATTAATGAAAGCTGCCCAACTAAACTGAGATTCTTCTTGCTATGCTTTTGAGTGGAGGCAGATCCGGTAGCAAATACTCAGGCAATGCTCCCATTGGAATCTATAGGATTTTGGACTGTGTCCTTTATTTTGGAAAAGAGTGGGCCTGATTCGTACCTTATGCACACCAGTGTAAATCAGAAGTAATACCAGGAGAAATCAGTGGAGTTACACTGGGGTACATGGGACAGGGCTATCTTTATGGCTGTGCACAGCCGGGACAGAAGGAGGGTGACCAAGATCCTCATTTTCACCACAGCAATGGAAGGTGCTCCTGCTGGGTGCAGACAAGCTCCAAAGCGATCAAACCATCCACAGTGAGAAGGAGAGCTGCCCTTGCTGAGATGCAAGAGGATGGTTGGGTAGGGTGTGGAAGCCTTCTGATTTATTGACTGACATGTTTGTGCCCCTTTCCTGGCACCCCACAGAATTTTCTGCATGATGCAATTTGATAGAGTCAGTCTCATCACCAGGGAGCCTAGAAAGCCGTTTGCCATGGAAAAACGTGGAAAAATGCAGAATTTGTGTTTTTACAGAGAATCTTTAGTTTTTACATTGTGTGAAAAAAAATGTACAGTACAGATTATTATCTGATCTAATTGGGACTGGGGCCGGATCGGATAATAAAAATTTCTGATAAGCAGGAGAATGGGCAGGGCTCTGGCTGTCTGCCCCAGGCGGCAGGGCTCCTGCTGTCAGCATAAAAATTGTAAATATATCAATAAAACATTGTGTTCAATTTATATCTATATTAGGGCTGTATATTAATCGCAGTTAACTTGCGATTAACTCAAAAAAATTAATTGTGATTAAAAAATTTAATTGCGATTAATCGCACTGTTAAACAATAGAATACCAATTGAAATGTATTAAATATTTTGGATGTTTTTCTACATTTTCAGATATATTGATTTCTATTACAACACAGAATACAAAGTGTACAGTGCTCACTTTATATTATTATTTTTGTAATCAAAAATAATAAAATGTAAAAATGATTAAAGAAATAGTATTTTTCAGTTCACCTTACACAAGTACTGTAGTGCAATCTCTTTATCGTGAAAATGTAACTTACAAATGTAAATTTTTTTATTACATAACTGCACTTAAAAACAAAACAATGTAAAGCTTTAGAGCCACTCAGTCCTACTTTTTGTTCAGCCAATTGCTAAGACAAACAAGTTTGTTTACATTTACAGGAGATACTGCTACCTGCTTCTTATTTACAACGTCACCTGAAAGTGAGAACAGGCGTCCGCATGGCACTTTTGTAGCTGGCATTGCAAGGTATTTACGTGCCAGATATGCTAAACATTCGTATGCCCCTTCATGCTTCGGCCACCATTCCAGAGGACATGCTTCCATGCTGATGATGCTCGTTAAAAAAAATAATACATTAATTAAATTTGTGACTGAACTCCTTGAGGGAGAATTGTATGTCTCCTATTTTGTTTTAATTGCATTCTGCCATATATTTCATGTTATAGCAGTCTCGGATGATGACCCAGCACATGTTCGTTTTAAGAACACTTTCACAGCAGATTTGACAAAACGCAAAAAAGGTGCCAATGTGAGATTTCTAAAAATAGCTACAGCACTCGACCCATGGTTTAAGAATCTGAAGTGCCGTCCAAAAATCTGAGAGGGACGAGGTGTAGAGCAGTGGTTCTCAAAGCCGGTCCGCCGCTTCTTCAGGGAAAGCCCCTGGTGCGCCAGGCTGGTTTGTTTACCTGCTGCGTCCACAGGTTCAGCTGATCGCGGCTCCCACTGGCTGTGGTTTGCCACTCCAGGCCAATGGGGGCTGCGGGAAGCGGCGCGGGCCGAGGGATGTGCTGTCCGCCCTTCCCCAAAACATCCTAGTGTGCAAACAGAGTCTGGCCCCTCTGTGCATTGCTCCTCTCCTTCGTTTTCAGATTGTCGCTGTTTGAATGTTGATGGTGATGCCATGTGATCCTTGCTCGGTCAGCGACACCACACTTGTGGTCTATGTGTTTTTTTTTTCATGCCTTCCATGAGGAACACCCATTCTGACCTGGTCCACAAGACTACTACCCCCTCCTCCTTCAAATCCCCCCCCCCTTTGCCATGACACCTACACAGGGCCGGCTTTAACTTTTTTGCCGCCCCGCCGAAACACCCCCCCCAGCACCGCCGAAATACCCCGCCGCGCGCCGCCGAAACACAAACAACCCACCCCCCCGAGCGCCGCCCAGCCGAAACCAAAACAACAACAAAAAAACTCCAAGCTCCCCCCGCCACCCCAAGATTGGCCGCCCCTTACAAAGTGCCGCCCCAAGTACGTGCTTGGTCGGCTGGTGCCTGGAGCCGGCCCTGCACCTACAAGAAATGAGCTTGTGACACTGATTTAGTTTTACAAATGACATTTCTTGGAGGGTGGTTTTTTTTTTATATGTAACCTCCTTTGCGGCACCATCTGAGTATTAATAACCTTTGCCAAACAACTACACCTTCTCCTGAATGTCTCCCCTGTCCTTCCTTTGCTAGCCCCTCCCTGCTGCTTTGTTAGTGGCACTCCTCTTCCTTGGATCATGTCTAACTAGTTTGAAAGCTTTCTGGAGCAGGGATTGCATCCTCTTTTGTAGGTGCCAAACACGCTTTGGGGCACTATACAAAAATAAACAATAGCAATTTTTCCCTTTAATTTTGTGTCTGTATGTAACTACTAATACCATATGACAGCCCTTGAACTTGACGTCCTCTGTTTATTCACCAGCCAGATGCAGTAGTGGCAGTAGGAGCTTTGTGCCTCATGACTGATCCAAAGGGACCCCCTTTAGCCATAGAAGTAAAAAGAGAGCAGTTTACTCACCCTTGCTTTTTTCATACTTTGGTGCTAATTGCAATGGTGGGTTTTGTGATGAGAACATTCTTCTACTAAGAACTGCACTGAAGCCTCCAAACTCATGGCTGATAGGTCACTGAACAGCCACAACATGATTTTCAATCATTGCTGACAAGGGTTGGATTGAACCATTGCTCTGAGGTTGAAAGGCTCTGTATTCAACTACCTGTCTCCTGAGACAGCCAGCCCCCTAATAGGTTCTGTTTTTATGGTAGCTGTTTTCCCATATATCGTTTAACCGATAAACCTGTTTCCCACATCTGTGTAGTAAGTGTGCTAAAACAGCACTTTGCAGCAAATCTTTGGCCGGCTCGTCATCTCTATATTGCACTCAGAAAATCATGGAAACAGCTCCACTCAGACATCTTCCTCCTGCTTCTGCAAAAGCATAGGCCCTTGCCACTCACTGCACCCAGAGCTATGCCAATTTACATCAGCAAAGGACCTGGATTATTATTATTATTATTTAAAATGTTACAGTAGTACCGAGAGGCTAGGGTTATAATCAGAGAGCCCTGTTAGGCTCGGCAAACACAAAGGCAGGCATGATCCTCGCGCCAAAGAGATTACAATCCAAAATTTGAGCTAACAGAGAATCTTCTTAGCTGATTGCAGTAGTGGGTTCTTGACACATAATGGACCAGTTTTTATTTTACCCAGTAAGGGATAGTGGTAATGAAGGGTTCAGTGTCTGAGATTTCCAGAGGGATAGATCTTTACTCAAGAGACATTTGCTTACATGTCATAGTACAAGAGGAAGACTCCACTCTCAACACACCCTCTTTACACTTCCTCACTACTCATTACCATTTGGGAAAAGAACTGGGTTTGATTCCCAAGCTGGTGCTCACTCCCTGATTTGACTGGCATTGTTCTTTGGAACGTGTAGGGACTGGAGTATTATGGAGACAGCATATTGAAACCTTCTAGTGCAACATGGACCCCTTCCGGCTGTTAACTAGCTACAAAGTCAGCCTCATCCAGAGCTCCATGGCTTTGCTGCCTCCTCTTTCATCCCCATCCCTCCCCTTGAGTTATCCATCTCTTTTCGCCCTGCTCTGGTTCCCCACTACCAGTCCAGCTTGATCTTCCTCCACACCCATCTTCTTCCTTATTCCTGGCATCACTGCTCTCACTGCGCATGCTGGCTAGCTGCTCACCTGACACCTTCTGGTAGATCCTGCTCGATTTGCACAGTTCTGTTCCGTATTATGATTCTTTGTGACACTTACAGTGTTTCTCTGTGGAGTTGTCAAACTTGGAACAGTGCTTTCAAGCTAAAGTTGCTTGGTAACAACAGATTTAGACCAAGCTGACTGAAAAAGGGATGGCTCTCAAACTGATTTCCCAGCTCATATTTGAATCCTATAGCTGTTTCTATCTATAGATCTTAAGGGGGTTTACAAAGAAGGGCAAGTATCATCCCCCATTTAACAGAGAGGCAAAGTGACTTGCTAGAGGTCACATGGCAAGTCAGTGGCAGAGCAACTACAAACCACAAATCTCCTGACTTCCAGTCTAGTGTCCTGTCCACTGGACTGCACTGCCTCCCATATCACCTCTGCAAAGCACTATACATCAAAACTAAACTTTTTAAATTGCTATCCATGTCTGTAAGAGAGTGTATGCTACAAAGAGAAACTTGTTTTTTCCCAACCGGTGCCACAAAACAGGTGGTTGGGGTCGATCTATTCCATGGTTTTTGTGGGGAGTTTTTTGTCCCTTGAGAGCCAGTTTATGGAACTTGGAGCCTTTCATAAGGCTTGGTTTAGTGACTGCATTTCAAACTCTGGCAATTCAAGTAGGTGGGATAACACATATTGCTCTTCCCCCACCATCCAAGATGCCACAAGGTTCTGCTATTGGGAGAATTGTAATGGTAATATAATTATCATTGTGAAAATCCATCATTATTTTGGAAAAGTCTACCTTTAACCAGCCTTTGGGGTTTGCGGAGCTGTAGAGAGCCTTGGCTTAGACTCATGGATCCTCTTCATTCCCTAGCAGCTTCTGGAATTAGAGATGTGGAACTGCAGAGGGCTACATGGACCCTGTTAGTCTAAGCCAAGAATGTATTAGTGAGTTGTATCTCCTGCCAAGGAATTGGTTCACTCGAGTCGTGGACTTTGGCCTAAAAGTGTTGTAGAATTCCATGGAATCAAAGTGCAACAAGAGAAAACATTTCCAAGTGAAAAATTATAGGGGGTAAGTGGGAGGAGAGTTCTTGTTTGGCTATATCAGTGAGGCTACCATGTGGCATGAATAAAAGAATTTCAAGAACAAAGGGATCGTACTTAGCTCTAATTAATCAGAGGAGAATTTTATATCCCGTGTATTATGTAAATAGTTTATTGTCTCTTTTATTGTCTGTAAAGTTTTAGAGAGAAAGTGGATGCTCTTCTTCAAGAACTCTGTGTAGCCTGAAAGCTTGTCTCTTTCACCAACAGAGTTGGTCCAATAAAAGATATCACCTCACCCAGCTTGCCTCTCTCATATCCTGGGACCTAACATGGCTTCAACAACAGTGTAAAGGTGTAGTAAGATATATGTATTACAAAAACCCTGATGCTGAAAAAACCTCAAAAAGATTTTCTGCATTTCATAAATGATTCTGAATTAACTAGATTTTCTTAAAACTGAAATTTACCATCCAGTGATTCTTAGGCCTATGTGATATGGCTTGCAGGGGGAGGAGGGGTCTATACAGGTATCCATGTCATAAAAATCACAGCTACAAATTGTCCCCCTGATTGACTCTCAGCTGGGGAGCCAAGCAGGGCCAGATTAATGCAGGGGGTTTAGGGGCTGTAGCCCACGGCCCCAGGCAGGGCTCAGGCAGGCTGCCTGCATGCTGTGGCCCCACGCCGTTCCCAGAAGTGGCCGGCTGCTGGCACGTCTCTGCGGCCCCTGGTGCGGAGGGGAGGGAAGAGGTGGCTCCGTGCACTGTCCCCACCCCCCGCACTGTCCCTGCAGCTCCCATTGGCTGGGAACTGGCTAATGGGAGCTGTGGGGGCGGTGCTTGCAGGAGCGTGCAGCGTACGGAAACACGCTGTCCCCCTCCCTCCAGGGGCACACCCACTTCCAGGAGCAGTGGGGGACAACGGCATGCAGGTAGGCAGCCTGCCTGAGCCCTTCTGCACCACCAGCCAGGAGCCACCTGTGGTAAGTGTCTCCCGGCCAGAGCCTGCATCTCACACCCCCTCCTGCACCCCAACCCTCTGCCCCAGGTCAGAATCCCTTCCTGCACCCAAACTCCCTCCCAGACCCCACACCTCCTCCTGCACCTCAACCCCCTGCCCCAGGTCAGAATCCCCTCCTACACCAAACTCCCTCCCAGAGCCCGCACCTCTCACGCTCTCCTGCACCCTAACACTCTGCCCCAGCCTGGAGCCCCCTCCTGCACCCAAATTCCCTCCCAGAAAAAGCTAATATAACAGCTGTTCTAAGGTAAGAAGTAGGCTATTTTGAATTAACTTAACTATATTCTACATGTTTTAAGACTGAAATGTAACCACAGAAAGGCTTTATGTTAATTAAAAGGCAAGTTTAGTATAGCATTAATAGCCTCGATGCCATAATTGTGATAATTTTGTTTTAAATTAGGAAAAAGACTTGTATACAGAGGCCCCACAAAATCTAATAGCCCCAGGCCCACAGGAGAGTTAATCCGGCCCTGGAGCCAAGGGTTGCATTAGCATGGGGAATGACTTTCAGAGGTGCTGAGTACTCACAACTCTACCTCTACTTGACTTCACTAGAAGCGGCATTTCTGAAAGTCAGGCCCACAGAGACTAACTTTCAATCCCATCCTAAAAAAGGGATCCTTCCTGGCCAGGGTTGAGGTTCAGTGGTGGTGGTGGGTATTTGAAGAAAGATTAGATGAATTAAATAGGAGATACTAAATCAAGAGAAGACTTAAGTCAATATGGGTCTTAAGCCAACAGCTGTTACCAATTCTAAGGGGCTTCCTCCTGCTACCTTTACTCATATAAGTAGTTTCATTGCTGTCATTAGACTATTCGCATGAAAAAGGGCTGCAGGATCAGATCCCATGGTTACAGGCAGATAGAAATGAACATTATAGTGTAGTAGATGTATGTTAAGGTTTTATGCACTGGGGCCACATGCAGGAATTGAAATTATTATTCAGGGTGGCATTTGCTGCAGTTCAGAGGATGGACAAAATTCTGCATTGCATAGGCCTGTCTTAAGGGCTTAAGTGGTGAGAGAGGTCTTGTGTGAGCCTTCTGCAGTGGGTGGCATTTGCTCCTCAATGGGTAGCACATTAGCTCCCAGGAGCAACAAGGTCTGTTTAGTAAAGCGAAAGGAAAATATAGTGTTTTTAAAAAGTGTCCTAGACATGTACAACTGGGGCTGACTTTAGAGGCTTGATGCCTCAAACAAGAGAAGGCCTGTGCTTTGAAGACACTTCTACTAAGCAGTGGTCTGGCAAGAACTGAAAATGGCAATGGTGATGGAGGGAATATGCACCTTAGCAATTTTAGCTCATTATTGGACATGGTTACCTGCACTTTGCCTAGTAGTGGTGTAATGCACATATACTACTGTCTGATTCCATTTTGGAGCCACTGAATTGACAGAAGTTACTATGAGCTTTGAGCACCATCTAATGGACAGTTTATAGTCAGTCAAATATGAAATTTAGCAAGCTCCTGAGCCCTAAGCATGAACAATGATCAGAATTCAGAGGTCAGGGTCAGTTTGAGAGCAAGATAATCAGAGAGGTTAAAGTAAACTTTGAAGGGTCTGGAGTAATACGCAGAACTGATCAGAAATTTTGGCTATGTGGGTACATGTACATAAATTCCCACTGTCTGCAAATCGGCAATGACACCTACTGGTACACAAGGATTAATTAAAGGCAGATGTCTCTGCTTATGAAAAATCTAGAGGCTTTTTGCTTCTTGGCTTAAAATAAAAATAAAAACCTTTTAATGTATATCATGGCTTTTGTCACCAGGGGAATCAATGAAGAATGTTCTACTATGTCATAGTTCAAGCAGCGGGGCTCTGCTTAGTGTGTGTTATCAGTGGCTGGCACACCGGCCCCTAATCCTTTCTGTCTGATTCAAGGTTGCTGAACAACCCTCCCTCCCTCTGGGTAAATGTCTGGAGATGGAGAACTTCAACTTATAAACCCAACATATGCAAGCTTTATGACCCTCTTTGTCCCTGTGTTCCAGAGCCAAGTTGATCAGCTATGTACAGTATGTACCCTTCATGCTCTGCTATTTATTACGGTGCTACCCTAATAGCTGTCTCATCATATAGAACTGGATTTGGGCTCAATGAATCCTGAATGGGGGCTTAGGAACCTAACTTTAGACATCCTTCTTGAAGTCTTCCCTTCAAAGGATATTTTAAAGTGGTTGATAAGAATTTATCAGGGAACAATTGGGGAATATAAATTTAGCTTAAACTGAGGTCTATAACATTGTGTATAGCCAGCTTTTTCCTACCTTCCTCCTCTTAAACTTCAGTTTAGAACTGAGATTAAAGTCTAATGGCCTGATTCTGCAAACACTACCACAATCAGCCCCACAGAAGTCAAGGGGACAACACACAGATAGGTGTTGAGATGCTAGAGCAGTGATACTCAGACCTCAGTGGTTCAGGAGCCAAATTAGCAATCACCATTACCCAAAAGAGCTACAGCAGTGTGAATTCATTGTTTAATTTACTATAGTACTATGTATTCATATTTAAACAGTAAGACGGGAAATATTTAGTGTGTGTATGTGTACATACGTATATATTATTCTCACAGCAAAATGACTGATCAAGTATTATTTTATCACCTACAATTGGTTAAGAACATAGTAAAAGTATCCTAGTAAAAGCACAGTGTTTTAATATGTGCTGCAAAGAGCCGCAGGAGACATGTTAAAGAGCCGCTTGTGAGCCTCAGTCTGAGTATGACTGCTAGAATTAATAAAGGCATGACATAAGGCACGAAGAGTAGTGGGAGTAGAAGGGAAGGAGGTTTACACAATATGAAGTTACTTGCTTTTACCTTGTCTACATCATGTTCCACATTCTTATGGGTTATTTTAATTTGATTTGATTTGATTAAACTGGTGCTAGATTTATGCTGTTTAGTTTCCTTTTTTTAGCAATTCACACAACTGGGATTGGGAAACTAGACTGATCAGTACACTTCCTGGTTATATTTGGTTTCACTTTCTGGTTCTTACCTCATACATAATAATAGCATCCTAAACTGAGAATAAAATGGTCAGCTTGAGCATCAGTAGAAGGAGGAAAAACTTCTAGGCATCAAAGATCTTGATTTTATGTAGCTGTCATCGTTATTAATAACATCAGTAAAACACACAGAGAGAAATATAAATTAAAGAGATAACACAGAAGCAGCACTGATCTTAAATAACATGACCTAAGTTTTCCACGACTGGTTTCCTCAGGGTCTCTTTAATTGTTTTTATGTCCTATTAAATAACTGGACTATAGCAATCAGTTTATTTTAATGTGTTAGCTCTTTTCCAAACCTGGATTTCTGGGTGTACTCAGCGGTGCTTCTGCTGCCACTGGTATGTTATGATAAATTAACATGCTCTCGTGAGCGTAGCTGTTTGCAGTACACTATGTCTGTCATTTCTCCAGTTGACAGTGCAGCCTCCTACCAGCAATTGCAGAGGTTATCCATGCCAAAAAGCATGGACGCAGTTTGGGGAAGGAAAGGGGGCGTTGACCCTCAAAACTGAAAGCCTCAGGCAAATGCGGAATTCCCTGCCCCCCCACGCACGGCTCCATTGGCCTGACTGGAGCTGCCTCCCAAAATAGAGAAGTCAAACTATGCTTATGACAAAAAAGCTTTAATTAGATGCAGTTTGGAATTAGAGGTGAGGAGATGATTAGCTGATGAATTTAGCCTTGGTTTTGCTCATCCAATATCCATGATGATATTATACCCTCTACCTTTGTTGCTATTCAAAAGCATTAGGAATTTTATTTTAATTATTTTGCCGTCTATTTCTGAATTGATGCTAAGCAGTTCTCTGTGAATGTTGAGGCTGTATTTGGTTAATCGTCAATGGTTAGAAAAACCCACATGGCATTGTTTCTGTTCTCCACATGGTTGTGTGCACAAGTATTTCCAGCACAAATCTAAAATTCTCTGTGTGAACCCTTGTGCGCTGCTTCAATGTTGTCATTAGTTAGGATTTGTATTGTGGTAGCACCTCAGAACCTCAGCCATGGACCCAGACCTAGGCGATGTACAAACACAGCACAATAAAACAGTTCTTCCCCAGAAAGCTGCTTATTTAACCCTTTCCATGCACTTTTGTTCCAGTAAAATGCAATCACTCAGCTGTTCTTGGAAAGTGAAGGCAAAAGAGGCTTGATGAGGCTAAAGCAAATTAATTTCAAAATGCTATTGAACAGTCAGATTTTGTTTTTCAGTATTTACCCTGTTAAAATGCCCAGGTAGATGAATTGTTCTACTTTCGTAATATTTTTGCCTTCTAACGTGATGTTTTAGCATAACTAATTTTGAGCTCTGCTGTTTTTCTCAGGTTGTCTGTCTTTGTGTCATGACCCACAGGTCTCGAACCTGGGTCTGCAGGAGCAGCCAGGCTCCGACCCTCTACCTGGCAGCTTACTGACAGCTGCTTACCTAGGACCTACAAAAACCAGCCCCAGTTTGAGGCTCTGCCGCTGAGGTCCTATTGGCAGAGTGTCAGAGCAGCAGATTGGCTCACAGGCCCTACTTAAGCCAGCAGCAGGAACAGGAAGCTGTTTGAACAGCTGAGCTCCACCCTGCTCTGAATTGTGTGCCATCCCACTGCTGCCCCCACTCTCCTAGCTTGACTTCTGGCATCTGACTTGTGGCTCCTGACCTCCAGTCTGTCTCCTGCCTCTGACCCCCCTGGTATCCTGACCCATCCTGACTCTGGTTCCTGACTCGTGGTTCTGGTCTCCCGGTACCCTGACCCAGCTGACTCCTGACTTGTGACTGTGGACTCTGGCTCTGACCATTAGGTCTGGCTGCCCATGGCCCAGCCATCACATTTGTTTGTAACTTTTTGAGAGTGTTGCTCCACAATGCAATATCAGCAAAGTCTAGGTCTCCTAGCCTTTGCCATCTACCCATGTAATACCAGTGTCTATGTTGCTAATACACTTGTTCATTATTCACACTTTGGCAATGCCAAACAGCAGAAATGAAATACAGCCCTGTTTCACTCCAGTGTCTATGTTGAACTAATCTGTCGAACATCACACTTGTCCATCTGCCCACTGAAGAACTATGTTTCTATTGAGCTGATCTGGCTTTGTCATTCACCATTCCAAAGCTCATGACAGTAGATGTCAAAAATGTCCAGTTATTTAGATCTAAAATCTAAATTATTTGTCTCCTGATGACAAAATGTTCTGACTGAGAGGTCATAAGGATTTCCTGCTATGAAGAAACTTGTTTGCTTCATGCAGTTGTTTGACCATGAGTTTCCTATGCACAGTCAGAGACGGGGCAAGTGATGTTGAGCAACAGAAGTTGTATGTTGACTCCCTCCTTCCATTTGTTTCTGTTCAGTGGAAAGAGGCGGAATTTAATTTTCACATCATTAGGGTGGTCTGCCTAATCTATCCATGCTGCTGCACTCATCGGGGTGGTATCTGTTCACCTCTGCACTGAGAACAACTGAAATTGTCTGAGGAAGTAGAAAGGAACAACAAGAAAAACATACAGACACTAACATATTGGTCATTGAAATGTAGAAATGTGGTTTGACAAATAACCTCAGTTGGCATGACTGACTGACTGATTACAACCCATTATAGGAAGGTCTTCAGATTATCTAGAAATAGTTCAGGGTCTCTTTATGTAAGGAGTAGTCAGAGATCAGGTTTGTTTAAAATAATCAAAGTAATTTGAAATTTCATGGGCATGGCTTTTCTAAGTTGTTTGTTTCATTTTTATTGCAGCACTGAGAGTTCTTTGGTATTGTAAATGAATCAGATCGAATAGGAAAGAAATCCATGCATGCCAGAAAAGCAAGCATAATCAACAGTGACCCCAATATCCTGAATATGTAATATACATTAGCACATCCACCTGGAATCAAAGCTGCAGTTTATGTCCAGGCAGAAACTCTCTGAGAAACTCAAGGAGTATTTTGCAATATAGCGTGGGAACAGTGCCCAGAGCAGAAGCACGCACACATGAGAGATGTGGAGTTAGTTCGGAGCAGGAAGTTCTTAAAGTTACACACACTCTTCCAGCAGGGCTGAAATTGTTTCTGAGAAACTATCCTTTGGATTTGTGTGTGTGTGTTTCTATTAGTTTAGTAGCTCCCCCCGTTTTGACCTCGCACTATGAAACTGGCATAGCGAGAAAACATTTTGAGTTGAAACATTCATTCCACATTACGTGATTCTTGATTAAAAGGCCCATTCGAAAAATATTTAACCCTTTGACTTCCTCCCTGAGAATTCTAGACAATTCTGAGTTTTAAAGACTAATTGCAAATTGTGTCTAACTGGATGGTGAACACAGGCACTTCCTTAATCAGAAATAACTAACCAGTACTCTTACTGACAAGCCAAAGTAGAGAGGCCAAGGACTGATTGATTGGGCAATGAAAATAGAAAATATCCTCTCAGTCCTAATGATGGTTCTTCTAAGTCAGGGTTGAAGCATAGTAGAGTGTGGGGGAAGCTTGCATTGCCATGTGTATAAAGACATGACTTCAGGGCTGTCATCCTCGCCCAGCACAAAAGTTCACATGGGAAAAAGATTAAATTTAAAAACAGAAAATAGATAAAACTGCCATTCTTAATCATCAACACAGCAGGGATTTGTTTTGTTGGGTTTTTTTAAAAAAACCCTCATACTTTAAAACAAAGTACAGCGAAAGCCATCTAAAGCCACCACTCAAAGACCTAACAAAAACCAGCTGATTGATAAATCATGATGGATTGTTTATTAAACGTGGAGCAGAACGGTACTCAGTACATTGGGGGTTCTTTTAGAGTGGTATCTAAATAAAGGAAGTTGCCAAATAAAGGGTGATCTTTTGTGTAGGTTACACTCTTCAGAATCAGATTCAATAGCACTAATAACCTCTAACAGAGTGAGGAATGCTGCTTACTGATCTGCTCAGGGTGATAGTGGTGGTATTAGCTCTGGCGGTGGCAATGTTAAACCCTGTATTTGGCTCTTGGCAGTTAAAGGGATATATAGGAATTGTTTCACTGACCAGTGACATATGTACTCTCAGTTACCACAGCAATGGAGTCATACAAATATCTGACAGATCACAGCAGCACTGCTGCAACAACCTTTTTGGACAGGAAGTGAAGGATAGTTTGAGGTGAACAACTGCCTGAGTTGGAATGTGGCTAGGATACTAGAATTAATGCTGCTGCTCTGTGGGCGGGATCTGCCTTGGGATCTTGAATGATCAGCTGAGGCCAGAACTTTGGTTTTACATTTCATCAGAAAGACACAGGGCCATCCCTAGACATTGTAGTGCCCTACGCAGCCCCCCCGTGTGGGGGAGGGGTCTGGCCCCAGGCCTCCACGGGGGATGGACGGACTGCACTCAAGGTCTGTGGGGGGCAGGAGCAGGCTTGGGGGGCAGAGGGGAACCGCCCCCCAGCACGAGCCAGCGGAGCGGAGCGGGTTGGGGCTGGGTTGCTCCACTTCCTGTCGCCTGGTGATTGCAGGGCGGGCCTGACCCCGCACTTACGGGGTGGCGGGAAGTGGAGCGACCCGGCCACAACCTGCTCCGCTCTGCTCCTCTGGCTCCCAGCCTTGGGACTTGGGGTGCAGTGGGGAACCATCCCCTAGCACTCACCAGTGAAGGGAGCAGGCTGGGTCGCTCCACTTCCTGCCACCCGGTGAGTGCAGGCAGTGGCGTATTATCGCCTAAGCCGACAAGGCCTAGGCCTAGGGTGGCAAATTTGCAGGGGCGGCAAATTTTAGCACCCACAGAGAAGCTCCCATGCTCCAGCTCGCCTCCTCCGCGAGCCCGCCACCGCGTCCTGTTTCTCTCCCCTCCCTCCCAGCGCTTGCGCCACAAAACAGCTGTTTTGCGGGGCAGGGAGGGAGCGGGGAGGAGGGGGAACGCGGCGTGCTGGGGGAAGAGGCGGGGCTGGGGTGGGGATTTGGGGAAGGGATCCAATAGGGGCAGGGAGGGGGTGGAGTTGGGGTGGGACTTTGGGGCAGGGGTTGGAATGGGGGCAGAAAAAGGGTGGAGACGGGGAGGGGCCGGGGCGGGCGGGGCAGCAATTATTTCAGGGCCTGGGGCGGCAAAATCATTAATCCACCACTGAGTGCAGGGCACGCCCGACCCCTGCTGGGACCTAGCTCAGGGGATGGGGTGGAGTGGGGGCAGGTCTGGGGCAGAGCAGTGGTGGGAAGAGGCGGGGAAGGGGCGGAGCAGGGACAGGGGCAGTTTTCCTGGCCCGCTCAGCCGGCTGGGGGATCGGGCTGGCCGCTGGAGCTGCATGCAGCTGCGTAGGCCACCAGGAAATTTGGGACAATTTGGTGCCCTACGCAGCTGCATAGTTTGCGTATCGGTAAGGATGGCCCTGGAAAGATAGCACCCCTTAGCAACCCAATGAGACACTGCTTCAGCAATGACTCACAGGAAAGACTGCTTACGCGCTCAATGACCAACATCACTGCTTTCTGCACTTTGGATGTGTGTCTTCCAAATACCAAGCTTTCCTAACACTAGTTGGTGTCTAAAGCTGATGGAACCAGAGCACACAATGGTTTAGCTACAGGCAAAAGACAGGGTCATAGAGTTTAAAGCTAGAAGGGACCACCAGATAATCTAGTCTAACCTTCTGTATATCACAGGCCACCAGCACACCTGTACACTAAACCCAACACTGAAATTAGACCAAAGTATTACAGCCCACCGGAGACTAGGCTGTTATGTGTTCCACACAGAGAATAGGCGGGACCAAGGTGCACCAGTGCCCAAGGCCTCCTCATTGGAGATTAAGTGAGATATACCCAGATAATCCTGGCAAGTGATCTGCACCCACCTGCTGCTGAGGAAGGCGAAAACCCTCAAGGTCACTGGGGGTTTTCCTTCCCAACCCCACATAGGGCAATCATAGGCTACATAGGGCAACAGTTATACTCTGAGCATGTGAGCAAGAAACACTAGCCATTGAGAGAGAGACTGCTCCATGCCAACTCAGAGCCCTGGCCCTCCTTGTTCAATTAGTCGTGGCTGTCCCTGATGCTTCAGAGGAAGGAGTTTAAAAAGACCAAACAGAATACATTGGGGAGAAAAGACCCCTTCCTAGCTTCCACAGGTGGTCAACTGAAACATGAGCTTTTAGGAACTTAAGACATAAATCAGAAGTAAGCCCCAGGGCTGATGAGCCCTGCCCCCCACCATCACAAGGAACCCTGTCCTACAATCACACACACAAATTTGTTTCAGCTCCCTCTTAAAACAAATAAAGATGTTTGCTGCCACAATTCCTATTGGGGGGGTTTCCAGAACCTCTCCCCTCTGATGGGTAGAAACTCTAATTTCCAGCCGGAATTTGTTCATGGACAGTTTGTATCCATTTGTTCTTCTGCCAGCATTGCCTTTAACTTAACTAGCTCTTCACCTTCCCTGGTATTTACTCTTGATGCATTTATAGAGAGCAATCATATCCTCTCTCAGCCTTCTAGACTAAACAAGCTAAGCTCTTCTAGTCTTCTCTCATAAGATAGGCTGTCCGTTCCCCTGATCATTCTAGTAGCTCTTCTCTGCACCTATTCTAGTTTAAATTCACCTTTCTTGACCATGGGTGATCAGAATTGTACACAAGTATCAGAGGGGTAGCCGTGTTACTCTGGATCTGTAAAAAGCAACAAAGAGTCCTGTGGCACCTTATAGACTAACAAATGTAGTGGAGCATAAGCTTTCGTGGGTGAATATGAAGTGGGTATTCACCCACGAAAACTTATGCTCCACTACATTTGTTAGTCTATAAGGTGCCACAGGACTCTGTTGCTTTTTACAGAATTGTACACAGTATTCCAAATGAGGTTTCACCAGTGCTTTGTGCAGTTGCATTAATACTTATCTATCTCTACTGGAAATGCCTCACCCCTACATCCTAGGATTGCATTTGCCTTTTTCACAGCCAAATCACATCGGTGACTCAGTCATCCTGTGATTGACTCATACACCCAGGTCTCCCTTGTCCTCTGTCGCTTCCAACTGATGAGCCCCCAACTTGTAGCAGAAATTCATATTGTTAGTCCCCAAGTGCGTGACTTTGCACTATTGAATTCCATCCTATTTCTGTCACTCTAGTCTTCAAAGTCATCCGGATCTTCTTGTTTAATATTCTGATCCTCCTCTGTATTGACAATGCCTCCCAACTTTGTATCATCAGCAGATTTCATTAGCACACTCCTACTTTTTGTGCCAAGGTCATTAATAAAAGATTAGTCTCAAGACCAATCCTTGAGGAACCCTACTAGTGACCTCCATCCAATCGGATAATTCACCTTTCATCACAACCCATTGCCTTCTCTCCCGGACTCCAGAATCCGCAGGAGCAACTTTGAGACACACTTTCTTGTGCCTCTTCCCTTTCCAGATGTTTTAGGGACAGGCTTTCCTTTATGTAAAATGAAAATATACATGGCAGCATATTGGGGGGAGGGGAGTCCCCTCCTCTACTGGATGGAAACAGAACTGTTCAGCCCTCTGTGATAGAAACCATGCTACTGACAAATAATTGAGGTTCTTTCAAGTCGGGTGATTGGGGCTTGTGCTTACAGAGCAGGAAGCTGTGAGTTCTATCCCTACAGTCACCATCAAGTGCTGAATGATTCTGCTGTGCAGTAAAACCCTGACAGATTTGTTACAATATTCCTTTAAAAGTGTGTGTATGTTGGGGGGGGGGGTGTTCCACTTTAATGTTATATTCAACAATTTTCGACCCTTTTCATCATGATGTAGCAGGATCTTGGGAATTTTAAAGCGAAAGAACAGTATGGAACACAGTAAATTACTGGAAACCTGGATCATGGTCAAGCATGACATAATTCAGCTCTTTGTGAGAGTTCAAAGACTGTGTCTGAAAAGGCACAACCCCCATTTATCTAGTGAACTCTCTAAGCAACAGAGAAAGTACAGTTTGTCCTCCAGATCCAGTAAGCAAAACTCACATCTTTCCAAAATGACCAGCTACGGATTGCTAGCATTTTGTGTTATTACCCAGAATGAAAAAAAACATTGTCCATAGGAACAGTCTCCACAATCATTCACTATAACAGCACTCAAGGTATGTGTACTTTTCACCCATCAAATTTAGAAAACGTGCAGCTTCCCCTCAACTTGCTGTGGAGTAAACAGTAAGTGTCTGTGAGACGAGATCCAGAGGCTTTGACTTGAAACCCATTTGGATAAAATGGAAAATGTGAAAAAATATTTTTTAAAGAAAGAAGGATTGGTCTAACTGCTCTCAAATAAATCAGCTCAGAGATGTTTACCAAACCTGTCAACTCATCTATCTGCTTCACATTTTGTTTCTCTCTCTCTACAGGAACCCACACTGATACACTATAATTTAAGATAAACTGTGTCCCTTTGTAACAGATTGCTTGCACCCATCACTAAGGAGATTAATGGCTGAAAGGAGAGTAGAACTGAGTTTTAGAGAGCCCTTTTCATAATCCAACAATCCCAAAATCTTTAAGAATCTGAAAGAGCAGGGACTGTGCATTTTAATTCAACAGCTGTTCTGTGCTCATCAGTAGCTTGCATGGGAGTTTACAAAATAGAACCTTCCTGATAAACTGGAGGGAAGTCAGAGAAGATCAGCTAAAATGATCAGGGTGTTGTAGGAACTGAGATGTATGAGAACAAAACAGGTCTAGCTAAACACTGACTAAGCAAGAGATTGGGATGTAACTGAGCTGAATTCTCTGAGCACAAAGCAGGGTGATGAACTGTTAAGCTGGTCCATGGGAGTGAGAGCAACTAGGAGAGATGGGGTGAATCTAAGGGCTTGCCTACATGCAGAATTCCATTGGTTTTACTCAAGGTGTGATTGTAAACTGAGTTACTTAAGTCAGAGCAAAAGGCTAAGTGGACATTCCTATTTTGGTTTAAAGCAGGCTTCTTTGGGATTAATTTAAATCCTTTTGGACTAGGTTTTAAACTGCAATCAGCTACTCTTAAACCAAAATATGAGTGTCTGCATAAGAGATTGCACTGGTTTAACTAAACTAGTTCAAATGTGTATATGGAGAAGATCTAGAAAGGGAAAAATTAGGCTGAAAAATTCAGTCTTTAGGTTTGAATAGTCTCCTAAAGAAGTTGTGGAATTTCCCTCACTTGGAACTTCTAAAACTAGACTGAATGAAGCACTAGGAAAAGTGCTATAGGGGACAAGCCTGGACTGGCCCCAGTGGAGATGGACTGGATGGTCTTTTCCATCTCCAGCATCTGGGGTTCTGGGAGTTTTAAATGAAACATGGGATGTTTAACTTTCATGTAGACAGCTCATCTGTGCCATCCACAAAAATAGCTATCAATGAATGAGGTTAAGAACTGCCTAAAAATGCATGGGAGGTTAGGAACTAGCATGTGTGCCACCTCCATTCAGCAGCTCCTGGGCCAAACTCAGACCTAGCATATGTAGCTGCTACTCCAGTGAAGTCAATGGAATTGCAGTTGCTTGTGGCAAGTCTGAATTTGATCCACTGTCTCCAACCTTGACATTGGATGTAAGGAGATCCAATTGCCATCATCGGCTCAGCAATTTCACAATATCTTTCAATTGGCCCTTTTTGGCAATCAGGAGACCATTCCAGATTATAGACGAAGTTTGCTTGTTTTATTTTGTTTGGTGTCTTGGAAATGGACTGTTTCCCTCTCGTTCCAGACCTGACATGAATCACATACAGAGGGAGATGATCATCTGATTTTCTTCTCCCTTCACAATCCATTTGATATGCATCCAGGAGAAGTTCAACCCATTATGGGAACAATGCTAACAAGGTCTCTTTAACAGGTTCACCATGCATCATTTCCAGTTCCCATCAGAACTCTGGATAAGACTGAAGCCCACACAACTCAGCATAAACCCCATAAGCTAGAGATGGGCCTGAACCAAAATGCTGAATACAAACCCCTTTGAAATGTAGAGGGTGTTTGAAATCAAGTTCTGAATTTTCTGTGTGGTTCCCAGCATTAACATCCTCTGAATCTAAATCCTGGATGCCAACAGTCCTTAGCTTTGGGGTACTGGGTGTTGTAGTTTAAAACCATCTCTATTGTAAATGGAAGCAATTCCCTAGTGTGTTTCATGTATAGATCCAAAACCACTTTGCAAAAGGTGGGTAAATATCCTTATTTTACAGATGAGGAAACTGAGGCAGAGAGAAGTTAAGAGACTTGCCCAAGCTCACACACGTCTGTGGAGCAGTTGGGGATAGAACCCTGACATCCCACTCCAGTGGATCATGTTGCCTTTGCAAGGAATTACAAAGAATTTACAAGAAATGCAATTGAAAAAACTAACTACAGAAAATAAAACTCTTAATAAATATCTTTGACAGTCCCAGGCCCAGTCTCAGAATTATTACAATAGTGCATGGTGTTAGCAAGTGTCCCTTGCTCAGTCAGCGCATAGCCTAACTTGTCATTTGGACAAGTTTGCCCATTGTTAATTATGTTCTCTTCCTGAAATTACGATGCAGCTCAGCTCATCATGCTTTGTATACAGATGGAGGAGAGTGGTGTGGGCTGGTGGCTGATGCAAAGGGAGGGAATGAATGAAAAAGGACCTGGTTTCAAAGTCCATCTGAACCACTTACTCAGCTGTTTAACCTCGAGGGAAGTCATTTGACTTATTTATGCCCAAGTGAGCCTGGCTGCAAATCCCACTGAAAACTAGATGCTGTATCTGATTTGAGACAACCTAAGATAATGGAAAAAGTTTACAAAGGAAATATAATTCTACAGATAATTTCTGTGCAATGGAATTCTCTCAACCAAGTTAATGTGGATTTATACCAGTGTAACTGAGAGCAGACTTTGGCCTGATGCTCTTACTGGAAACCCCAATCAATCTTCCCTTCCATTCCTTTCCTTGTGTGCCAAGCATCTTCAATTCAAGCCCTCCTTCCTTGCAGCCTACTGGCACTAATCCAGGATTGGGCTCCAAGGGTATGTCAATACTGCAGCTGGAAGCAAGCTTCCCAGCCTGGGTGGACAGACAAGTGCTATCCCTGCTCTAGCTAGCATGCTAAAAATAGCAATGTGGACATTGAGGCAAGGGGCATGCTCTAGCCATCCCTGTATGTACCCAGCTGAGTCAGTTGATCTCTGATATTTTGTATTAACAAATTTAGGCATTAATTCTTTTGGAGAAGGTGGAACTTTTTATTTGTATGTTCCCTTCTTTCCGGCATCCACCCCCTTTCTGAGATTGTGGTCAGGTTGTGAACATGGATGAAGTAAATCTTAGTGTTTAAACTAACCTACTTAGGGCTTTCATTAAATAGGGGACAAGCAAAGTTGCATCTTACTGAATCTCTACACTACATTAATACTTGCATATGTCAAACTAAATGTACAGTTCTGTTGCTTGTTATACCTTAAAGACTGTTTTAGCTCAGTATTATCCCCCTGTAATTCTAGTCTTATGGATTTTTCTAAACTGGGATATTATCTGTGTGTTCCTCAGCGTAATTCACTGAAGTTTATTGCACTTAATGTTCCTGTAAATTGCTGAGAGCGCCTGTTAAATAACCATTATATCTTGGCTTTTGCATGCTCAAACCTGGTTCTTTTCCACTCTGGGTTAAGAACAGTATGATGGATGCCTTTGTGTTGTTGCTATTGCCATAAAACTGGCCAGACCACAGAATACAGCTTCAAATAGCCTTGTTTATTAAAATAAAATAATAAAAAAAGACTTTCAGCTCACATACCAGCTCAGCCCTGGCCACCCTAGCATGACTGCTTGTCAGTTAATCTCCTCTTGCTTCAAATATGCCCATAAGAAGCTGTGTGCTGAGTAAGAATGGAGCTATGGTTTTCTTAGTGAAATTACTTCTAACCTAATAGTGTTGCAAAAGCATCTTAGGCTGTCCAGCCCTCATTGATACTTTCTTATAAAAAATGCAACATAAATCTCCTCTTAAATATGTTTGTGTGAAGCACTGAAGACAGATGGAGCCATGAGTCACTGTACTCTTGGATTAATCCATAACAGTTACCTTCAAATCATTAACTCCTGCTGCAGGCCTGTGCATGTAAAAGCATCAGGATTGTATTGTACCTCACAGAGATATCTATTTATTCCCTTAGTCCTACTCAGAATAATGATCTCTTGTACAAGGATCAACCCCAACCGGGCAACTCCTGAGTTCTCTGAAAGTTTGGAACAGGATTAGTGTTTTGTGGTTTGGTCCATCTCCACTTATAGGCCACTTCTGCATACAATGCACAACTAATGAAGCAACACCTGTATGGCCTTGTGGATTAATGTTGTGTACATACACACTGTAGCACCGTGGACTCACCCCTGCGGCACCTCCTGCTGGTCATCCTTGGGAATTAGCTCTTCAACCCAGGAGCGCCCTCTGCAGGCCGGTGATCCACTTGCCATTGGCCCCCCATGTCCGTCCCAGGACCCTGGTGCCCTTGTCTTGGGTACTGCCCCCCTGGCAGTACCCCACTTTCTCTGAGTTTCCCCACCCACTATCCCCACTTTGCCTCAGTTTTGGCTACTGCCCAGTCTCCATCTAGCCCCCGTTCACTGGGGCAGACTGCAGTATCAGCCACTCATCAGGGCCGGCTTTAGAAGAGCGGGGCCCGATTCCTGGGGGCGGGGCTTGCTGCAAGCCCCACCCCCAGGAATCGAGCCGCGCTCTGGCCGGGGTTGCCGGGCTTGGGTCCGACCCGGGGCCGGGCCGGTCCCGGGCCGCGCCGCCGGGGCCGGGCCGGACCCGGGCCCGCGCCGGGCCGGACCCGCGCCCGGGCCGCGCCGGACCCGAGCCGCGCCGCGGGGGCCGGGCCGAGCCGGAGCAGGGCCGCGCCGCGGGGGCCGGGCCGAGCCGGAGCAGGGCCGCGCCGCGGGGGCCGGGCCGAGCCGGAGCAGGGCCGCGCCGCGGGGGCCGGGCCGAGCCGGAGCAGGGCCGCGCCGCGGGGGCCGGGCCGAGCCGGAGCAGGGCCGCGCCGCGGGGGCCGGGCCGAGCCGGAGCAGGGCCGCGCCGCGGGGGCCGGGCCGAGCCGGAGCAGGGCCGCGCCGCGGGGGCCGGGCCGAGCCGGAGCAGGGCCGCGCCGCGGGGGCCGGGCCGAGCCGGAGCAGGGCCGCGCCGCGGGGGCCGGGCCGAGCCGGAGCAGGGCCGCGCCGCGGGGGCCGGGCCGAGCCGGAGCAGGGCCGCGCCGCGGGGGCCGGGCCGAGCCGGAGCAGGGCCGCGCCGCGGGGGCCGGGCCGAGCCGGAGCAGGGCCGCGCCGCGGGGGCCGGGCCGAGCCGGAGCAGGGCCGCGCCGCGGGGGCCGGGCCGAGCCGGAGCAGGGCCGCGCCGCGGGGGCCGGGCCGAGCCGGAGCAGGGCCGCGCCGCGGGGGCCGGGCCGAGCCGGAGCAGGGCCGCGCCGCGGGGGCCGGGCCGAGCCGGAGCAGGGCCGCGCCGCGGGGGCCGGGCCGAGCCGGAGCAGGGCCGCGCCGCGGGGGCCGGGCCGAGCCGGAGCAGGGCCGCGCCGCGGGGGCCGGGCCGAGCCGGAGCAGGGCCGCGCCGCGGGGGCCGGGCCGAGCCGGAGCAGGGCCGCGCCGCGGGGGCCGGGCCGAGCCGGAGCAGGGCCGCGCCGCGGGGGCCGGGCCGAGCCGGAGCCGACCCGAGCCGTGCCGACCGGGCCAGACCCGACCCGACCCGAGCCGCGGGGGCCGGGCCGGGCCAGACCCGACCGCGTCGCGGGGGCCGGGCCGGACCCGAGCCGGGCCTGCGTGCTCGGCGGGAACGGGCGGCGCCTCCCCGGAGCCCTTCTCGCGCCCCCACCACCCCAGCTTACCTTGTGCTACCGGCCCGCCCCTGCTCCTTTTCAGACTTCCTGCAAATCTCTGATTCGCGGGAAGCAGGGGAGGGGGCGGAGCATTCAGGGGAGGGGAGGAGGGGAAGTGAGCTGGGGGCGGGGTGGAGAGCTGCAGCGCGGGGCCCAATTCAGCCGAATCGGCTGAATCAGCCTAAAGCCGGCCCTGCCACTCATCATAGGCAAAGGGGTTTGGACTGGCTGCTTTTACCTACCATGGGCTGTCCCCTGCAACCCTACACCCACTAGGCCTTGCCAGGCCTGCAGCCTGGGGCTTTCCTAGGCCAGAGCTCCCAGCTCCTCTAGCCCTTCCCCAGCCCTGCTCCCAATCTAGGTGTCTGGTAAAGCTCACTGCAGTCAGTCCCTTCTCTCTCTGAACACAGAGAGAGACTGTCTGAGTGCCTGGCTCAAGCCTTTATAGGGCCAGCTGGGCCCCAGCTGAGCCTGCTTCCTCCCAATCAGCCCAGGCATCTTGCCCTTCCACAGCCCTGTTTTAAACCCCTCAGGGCAGGAGCGGGTAACCACCCCGCTACACACACGCACACAAACATATTCAAACCAACTGCAGGCAATAAGATTGGCTCATCTGCTGAGTGGGCTTTGTGGGAATTGCTCTGAGAGTTAATTAATTTTATTTATACAGTTAAACTTTTTTCTCTACAAACAATGCTAACAAAACTAAGATCCTATTTTAAAAAAAATCATGTTATGAAGGTTATACAGCGAGATGCGCATGCCGAGACACAACGCAAGGAGATGCTGCCAGCCCATGTTTGTGATTTTACAATCACACTTCTCTATCTTTTTTGATGTTTTTTTCTCTCCTGTTGCCATGTGGAAGACCCACACAAAAATGCAGGAAGCAGACTATAGTAAAACTAACTAAAAAGTGCTGTCAAAGTAAACAAACAGAAAAAAATATGAGAAACATATCTTTTTCCTCCAATCTTTCAGTTACAGTCAACCTAGGGTGTTACTTGTAATAATAAAAATAAAAAAAATCAGAGAACTGTGATTTTTTTACACTTCCTTTAAAAAGGCACTATAATAATAAAAATCATATTTGAAAAAATCATTCCCATTATTAATAACTTTATAACATAATTTAAAGTATCTAATTTGAATCTCACATCGTTTTCACCATTTCTCTTTGGTTGCTTTTTGAATTTCACTTAGCTAGCACAGAATAGGGAAAGTAGTCTAGTGGAGTTTCACTTTCTGTATATAGTCAATTTCATTCTCCTGTTGTCATGCTTTGGCTCCCTAATGTTTGTGTTTGGGAATATTTACATCCTAAAGCAAAAACCCAAGACATTTCTCTTCGCTCCTCTAGGATTTTAAAAATCTTTTCTTATTAATGAAACCTAAATTGTAGACCTAAACTACTTGGCGATGTCCCCTTTTAAAAAGTGCATAGCTTTTGACATGTTATTTTTTTTAAACACAGTTTCTAAACTCTTGCTCAGAAATACCCATTTTATAGGTCCTTTTGCTGAAGGAAACAGAGGATGTTTAACTGAGATCTTTAAAAACCAATGTGCCTATTGAATTTTGAGGAAACAAAGACATAAATATCAGCTTGCTTGCTTGCTTTTTGAACTAGCTGTCAGCTAGGTCAAAGTGTAGTGGCAGATTTCCCTTTGGAAGACAGTGCCTGTTTCAAACGTCTCTTTAAGTCTTGCATGTTTGGAGACTTGGGCCGGATGAGGTGGAGCCCTCTCCGTTTTTCCCCATTGCAGCTCCCAATCATCCTGCCCACCTCCTGGCAAAGTTGCTGGAAGGCCTCGTGCACCCCCTCACAGTTCTCCCGGGCTGACACTTCGCAGTAAGTGCCACCCAGCTCATTGGCCAGTTGAAGCCCTTCTCTGGAGGACACCTGTCTGGCTCGCAGCAGGTCCCCTTTGTTGGCCATCAGAAGCAGGGGGATGTTGGCATTGGGATGGATCTTACGAATGTGCTGGTACAGGGGTCGGATGACCCGATAGCTATCGTAGTCCGTGATGGAGTAAACGAATACAAAACCATCAGCCCAGTAGATTGAACGGTTTATTTGCTCCTGGCAGCAAATACTGTCATTATCATCCTGCCATCAAAACAAAGAGATTACAGATTAGAAAACAGACAGTAAGAAGCAAAAAAAGCTACCATCAGACAGGGCAGCAGCAAGTGATCATACAGCATTGGGAGCAGGCAATTGCTCCATTTCATCACATTGCTGCTACTTAATCTGACATGTATACAAAGTAAAAAGCATCTCCGACTGCTGTTGGATGTACCAGGTCTAGGATGAAATACCATGATATGTCAATGGAATATGAACAGGACCCGGCAGCACAGATACTGGAGTGGAGACCAGGCAGTTGTTCAGTGGTTAAAAAATGGTCAAAACATTGATGCTTTGTTCAAATGGATTTTGTATTTATTGAATCAGTATTCAGCATCCCTCTCCCCATTATCAGGGGTGATAAATGGAATCATCAAGGTTAGAGCCAGAAAGTTAGACAGAAAAAAACTGTTAGGTCATCTAGTCTAGCTCCACTTATACAAGGGAAGGATTGTTCCCTACAGTACCTTCTTTAGTGCCTCTTCCGGTCCACTGTTTAATGTCTCCAAGGATGGGGTTTCTACCACTTCCCTGAGGAGACTTTTCCACTGTCTGATGGATCTTACCATCTGCAAGTTTCTCCGGATATTCAGATTTAAAGGTTTTTTTAGAAAAAATAATCTGCTGCAAGTGATTGTTCACTGGAGCTGAAAATAAATGATGGCCTGAACACTGATTACTTTCTCCAGGAGGCAGTGGATTTCTGATTACTGTTAGCTGTCTTTTTGTCATGCCTGCACAGTCCAAGAGCGCCCATATCAGGTCTCATAACATCATTGCTCCTAATCAGGACAGGAATAACAATTACCAGGGAAACAATGCAAAGGAAGCTGATGTGTTACTTTTTGGCCTGAGTTGTGATCAGTTCATTTCTAAGTATGATTTTTTTTTAGCCTAATCGATTACTTTTAATATCCTTGCTGGGGTTTTATTCAATTAGACAGGGAGATTAGGCTTGCATGTTATTGTCTGGCGGGCTTGGTCTGATAAGAAACGTTTCTGCCAATATTATAGGCACTTTGAAACCAACATACAAGTCCTTGTAACTTCTTCCACTCTAAGTCAGATCCTACAAGGTACTAAGCACCTTCAGTCACCACTAACGTCAGAGAGAATTAAAGTCTCCTGGAACCTTTGGAACCTAACCAGGGGATGTTCAGCATCTTGCAATGTCTGGCCCAAATTAAATTCTGGGAGTCTTATCAAATTATTGAATGGCCCAATATGAATACATTTGTCCAGAATAAATTGGCATAAAAATAATCCATGAGTTAATTGGCTAAGTGAAAGCCGTAGGACAGACCCAAAATCGAATCACCCTAAATTAAAATTGAACTTCAGCAACCTCTCAGACCCTTCCCAGTTACTAAAACGTTGTTCTATTTATATGGTAATTCTGTTTCTCTTCTTCTCCAGCATGAAAAATCGAGAAAAAGAATCAACAGTTTTTTTGACAGATATTTAACTTGTCAAATTCAACAGCAAGAAAATAGGAGAAAAGGCCAAAATGTTAAACCCTGGCTGTCTAAAGTTAGGCCCCTAAATCCACATTCAAGCACTTAAATAAAAGTGGTCTGATTTTTCAAAGGTGCTGAGCACGTGTAGCTCCCATTGGCTTCAGTGGAGTTTGTTGGTGCTCAGCACTCGCCCCAAATAGGTCACTTTATTTAGGCACCTAAATATGGATTTAGGAGCCTAACTTCAGGCACTTGGGATTGAAAATGATGGCCTAAATGTATTACGTAATAACTGATCAGACAGCAGGAGGAATACTGTAGGCAAAACTAAAAGAGCAATCTTTACTTTAGGGGGAGATTTCTCAAAGGTACAAATGGGATTTGGGGCCCAACTTTCAATGGGAGTTGGGTACCTAATTGCCCTCTGAAAATCTTGTCTTTAGTTTAGACCACAGACATTGGAGGCAATGGCTCAAAAAATCTATTAACCCCTCATCTCTTCCATCTCACAGTCCCATGACACTAGATCCCGTGTTTGGATTTTTCTTATGAGTGGCACTGTGGGATGCCCTCAGCAGTAAGGTCATATCATTGGTACAGCAGCACCCTAAGCCATTAAAGGGTTGAGATACTCATGGATCATCTTCACATAGAATGCAACTCTCAGGATATAAGAAGTGACTGCTGTTTATATGAAATGAGCTGCTGGGTCTCAATCCAGTTCCTGATGAACAGGTGTCTAACCTCACAAACACCACAGTCACACTTAGAATGAATAGATATCTTCACTGGCAGTTCAAAAAAAGGTTAAGGTGAGTGAACTCTCTGGTGCCCCAGGTCAGCACATTGGTAGGGCAGTGTGTGGGGAGAGGGGAAGCTTGCACTGTTACTGTAACTGATCTGTATATAAGTAGCCCTCCTTTGTATCCCCTGGCCCCTTTCACCAGCTAGCTCATTTTAGCAGGGAAAAGAACTAGTTGCTATAAACAAGGAGAAACAGATGCATCATGCAGAGAGCTTTCCTGAGCAGAAGTTCTCAGTTACAATGGTTGGGCCCAGCCAGCTGTAAGATAGATGTGATAATCCTCAGTGGAACGTTTTATTCACAAAAATAAACGACTAATGAGCTAGTTTGTTTCCAGACATGTCTCCTTTCAAATTAAAAACTACACACAGTCACTGGCTATGGATATTTCAAGTAGAAATTAATCATCTAACAAACCCAGTTATCTATCTGCTTCTGGGTTTTTTTAAACATTAACATTTCCAATGTTAGGATTTTGAGTAACGCCACATGACTCTCTCCAGAAATCACTGCACACAGATCTCAGAGTGCAAGTGACTCATTGTTGCTCAAGGACCTACTCAGAAAACACATAAACACAACCTAGTCAAACATTCTTTTGATGGCTCAATTCAGAAATGAGCCCTTGAAATCACTTCAATTACACCATTTGGAGCGAACACTGACCCAAGCTAAAAAGCTTTTGTGGGAATTATTGAAACAGTGCAGGGCTTTGACTGGGACAAAGGAAATGAAGCCTCCATAATTAAATTAGAAATAGTGCTGACTCCAAACCTCAGAGGGTAATACCTCTGAATGTTGCAGAGTTCAGCCCTGGTTCGAGAAATCAAAACTCGGGTCAGTGTCTAATCAAAATAGTGAAATTTGAAAAATGATTTTATATCTGGAGAGAAAGGAAGGGGAGTGGACCTCCTTCACTCTCCCAACACTCCTAGGATAGAATGAAAGGTGGATTCCCTTTATTATGTATTTATCATGCTTTCCTGGTGACAGTGCCTAATTTCTGTCAACAGGCTCTCTGGGTGATAGTCACACCTATGCAGAGCACCAGTTAATTCCCACTTAAGCATTATTTTGAGGGTGTAAGTGGCACATAAGCCATATGCTGGTCCTCTGCACAGAGGTGAATTTCATCCTCTGAAAATGATAGTTAGGGCTTTTAGTTAGGGCTTCAGACTACAACACAACTTTTTGATCATCTGCTATATTTTTATGAATAGATGGAAAGACTATACTTTGCAATTGATGTCATTTTGTACTTTGTGTCCTTGATAGGAGAGTTTCTTTTACTAAATTTCAAACCCACTAAAATCATGGGTTCAACTGAACTCAAAACTTTGAAGTGTCAAGTTCTGTTTGGCTCTAGCAAAAATGTGAGATCTGGTCTTCTGCATGCATTTTTATTCTTGTTTTATTCCTCTGGAAGCCTTACAAGTAGGGTAAGAATTTCTTTCAAAATAGAATATTGTTTGCATAGCACAGACTTCTGCTTCATTAGAAAAACATGTGGTTTTTAAATTAAATTTCCTTGGAAAAATAGTTGTTTATAGAAAGAGAATATTTTTTTTTATTTCTCCCCACAAAATCTGACCAAGTTTCCAAAACATTTTGTAAAGGGTTCTGGAGGTTTCCCTGCCTTCCTTTTGTCAGTGTGGATGATGGTAGCATTCAGAATGAATGATGACCAGGATGTATGTTCCTCCATCTCACCCACCCACATTCTAAAAAGGCATGGGACTTGATTGGGACTTTTGGCTTTTCACTTAAACCAATTTATAGTGATCAAAGAAAACTGAGATGGACTCCTGGACTACATGAGATTTCCTGCCCAGCTCTGCAAACTCAGGATGGGATAACTGAGCCAGAACACAGAGAAGGATCTGTATTTTCAGGTGCTTATCTAAACTAAACAGGATCTTCAAACCTTTTGAGGTTTGACATGAGAGAGGATGAGGTTGATAAATGGTGTTTTGATTCAGATGTATGCTAGGTTAAGTCTGGGTTTGGATTTGGTTTCAAGGAAAAACCAAACCTAGGATTTGGGTTCAGCATTGATGAAAATGCACTTAATTTTGGCCCTAAATCTTAGAAACTTCATGAAAACAGTTGATCTTGTGAGATTTTCACCATTCAAGGAGAAAAAAATCACAAAATTTGGTGCTTCTGTGAAATTTCCACCATTTTGGTCTACTTCCAAACCAGCTCCAAAAAAAATAGAGTCAGTATAGCACTGCTCTTATATGGAGAGGTCCCTAGCCATTAATTCTAATCAGAACACCCTGAAATCTGGTGGGGAGTTGGTGTGATGGGCCTTATCCACCTCATGCATCAGAGAAGTAAGGAGTGGTTTAATGCAGATACTAAGGCGGCCCCCAGCTGGAGATTTCTACAGCTGCTATAAAGACTGTCCCTCAGAAGGAAGAGAGATTCGCTCTGGGAGAGGAGGTCTGACCTGAGCAGCCAGATTGGCCTCTGGACAGTTGAGAGTTCCTTCTGCCCATCCAGGGACAGGAACTCCTGGCCAGCAATTAGATTAAGCAAGGACTTGGTTGAAGCAAGCTAACCCTGCAGTTTTATTCCTCAGCTTGGGCTGCACTAAGTCATTTCTTTTGGCTTTGACTTAACTGGAAAGGGGCCTGACTTAAAGGAGTAGGTGCGGCAGGGCAGAGGCCATCTGAGTTGGGATGTCCACATTTGGATTTGAGGTTCTGGCTCGGGCACATCTGCTAATGACAAGAGTTACTTATAGGGGAGACCAAAGAGCTGGCAATGAACAAAAGACACCCACTGTATTCTGAAGTATAAATGCATTGAGCAGACATTTTACCTCCAATGAGACAAAGGGTGTATCCTGCACCTGTAAGGAGATCTGCTCTCCGTCTATGGTGAATTTTCTTGAATACAAGGCACCTAATAGATAAGTAAGATAATTAGAGACAGTACATGTAACGGAGAAAAAAAAGTAAGTCCAGTCAAAATCAGAATATTCCAGTTCTGAGTCCTGGGACTTATATGGTACCCTTTACACCGGGGTGAATTTTTGGTTGCCCAAGTAACATAGTATTATATATGTTCCTTGACCGGGTGTTTCCACCACCCTGGGCTGTATCTAAATTCTTCATTTTTAAACTTTATTAAAAATTAAATTAAATTCTTTATAAACTACTTTACCCATGGAACAATCAGGCCAGACTATTTTATGTGACATGTTCAAAGAGCAACACAATAGTTTCAAATCCGGAATCCATTTTCAATGGTTGCAAATACTGGCCTACAATTTCTCCTGTGACTCATATTACTGAGGAATATCTGTTCTTCTGTCTGATAGATGACTCCTTCCTAATGGCCTGCTACCTCTTTTGGAATGAGAGAGGACAACCTGAATGGGATTTCTGTGCCCACTTAAAATAAGCCTTTGATTCCACATAGAGTAGCACCCTTCTATAATGCAGATTGGAAGTACTTGTAATCACAAGTGAAGCAGGGAATTCTCTGTTAAAGGAGTGAGCTGTTTTCCATGGATTTCTACTGGAAGTGCAAGGAAAAGCATGCCAAATACATACAGTATTGTAAATGGAGCACACAACCATGCATTAAGACTAGAGAGTTTAGGTTATTATTATGGGTCTGCAGAATCTCATCAGTCAGACTATGGTTCTGAAACCCCCTAAGCAGGGATGGCATGTATCCGGGTTCCATTTTATCCAAATCAGTAAGGTTCAGCACATGAGGGCTGGATAAAAGTTCTAGGCTTGGGTTTGAACTATATTTGTTTTTGTATTGCAGGTCCAACAACATAAAGAAAGCTTAGGTTTGGGGTTTATGAAGTATCCATGGTTAACATAATGATAGCTTGGAGACTGATGTCCTCTTTGTTTAGCTATAAAACATAACACAAGTGACATGGTGTGACAGGCCCTTTGTGGCCCCATGCTACTACATGGTTCTACTACACTCAGCCCCAGTAAAGGAGCAACGAAGGTGGTCCTCCAGGCCTGCCTAGAGAGGCTGCACAGAAGCAGCTAATCAGGAGCTGCTGGGCCTTAACAGAGCAGTTCCTGGCTGGGACCAGAGGAGCAAGGCAGTGGACTCTTCTCTGGCCACAGGAGCACAAGGAACAACCAGAGTGTGGTTCTGGCTGCATTTGCTTAAGATGGGAGAGAGAGAGGACCTGAGAACTTTAACCCTGCGGTCAGGGATGAAGATAAGGGGGCAAGGTGGGAAGAGGCTCAATGAAATAGCAGCAACGAATTGAAGTGAGTAGTACATGGCTGCTGTGCATAGGGTCCCAGGATCGGAACCTGGATTAGTGGGTTGGCCTGGGATCCCAGGCCAAGTGATGTAAATCCTGAGTAGGGGACAAGTCTCATTGGGAAGTCCAAGTGAAGGGCTGAAGTAAAAGGGCCCAGAGTTGGACTGAAGACCCTAGCGAGGGCAAAGAGATTGTTTCATTTATTGGACTCTTTACTACCCTGGAAGGAGTTCATTTGGACTTTGTGACTTGGATGGAGGGCCAAGCTACTGACAACCTGCCAAGTGAGGCCGACAACCTACGGGACACCAGGAGCGGGAAAAGGACTGCAGTACCGCACACAGCAGCAGGAGGTACTCAAGAGGTGAGAGCCCCTGTTACACACGGCTAAACAGAGAACTACAGTCTCAACAGCTGTCAGTGTGGCACTGCCCAGTACAAGCTTCACTGCTACTGCCTAGGCAATATGTTTCAACTTTGATCTGGAGGAATCTCCTCTAGGGGATAGCAGGGAGTTGACTCTTCATGGCCTATTCAGTCCTTGGCCTCAATTCAGACTACTTATGAACAAGCCAATTAGCGCCAACTGTGATGCGTGTGAACCTTAGTTTAAAACAATATATCATCCCTGTGAGAAATGTCTCTAAAATTTGGTTCACAGAAGCAGGTGTCTTTGCTCCAATGGAAAAATATCTGAGCTCATAGAAACATTTAGAATATGAGGACATTCACTATGGCAAAGTTCACTGCATTTGAATCCAGCATTAAAATAGTACATTTAAAACCTGAGTGCACTGCATGAATAACTCTTCTGTGAGCCCTATGAAAATGTATCAGATGTTTAGCTGGAAAAGATTGTGCTGTTTTATGGGGAGATACCTAACCCATGAATCAAGACCAGCCAATATACTATCCCTACTCTGTAATATATCACAGGAAAAAGTGCAGGTACTTCCAGATGCTGATAGTGTTCTGCCTTATATCCAGCTGCAGGAGAAACATGGTCATGTGATCACAGATCTACTAACACCTGTTTCTTATCTTTAGCATATTTGTTTCTGCTCCAGTATGGCTGTAGGGCTGGTAGCTTAATGGGAAAAAAAACATGCAGTTCTTAGCAATGTGTCTGGCAGCAATCCATTGTGAAACTTAGAAATCTAGCTTGATTGACAGTGTCTTGCAGGAAAGGTGGAGGAAAAGAAAGAGAAGCAGTACAGAGACTGAACTGTCAAGGTTTACTTAGGGTCAATGGAAGGGGGCACTCAGTAAAAGCTTCCAGACCATCACTCACCAGACAGGCACAGTAGATCAAAGGCTTCTGGTTCTACCATCCCTATTTCTGACTCTTCCTTCTCAACTCAACATGTATCTCCCAAAGCAAAACAATTACAAAGTCACTGGTTTGAATCCTGCCAAGCTTGATCATTGACCCATAGCTGTTAGGTGGCCTACATGTGAGATGAGTTAGCTGGTCTCAGTACAGTTCCTAGTACACAGGTATCCACTTTACAGACCCTGCCAATGCAATGGGCGTCCTGGTTGGCAGAGAGGGTGTGGAGTAAATGGGTCACAGCATCATACCCTCTGAGACAGGGGGTGGCCAACCTGAGCCTGAGAAGGAGCCAGAATTTACCAATGTACATTTCCAAAGAGCCACAGTAATATGTCAGCAGCCCCCATATCAGCATCCCCCTCCGTTCCCAGAGCCTCCCAGCCCCGCCGATCAGCACCTCCCCCTCCCTCCCTGCACCTCCCAATCAATTGTTTCATGGCATGCAGGAGGCTCAGGGGGGGAGGGGGGAGCGAGGGCACGGCAGGCTCAGGGGAGGGGGCACGAAGGGGTGGAGTGGGGGCTGGGCCTGTGGCAGAGCCAGGGGTTGAGCAGTGAGCACCCCCTGGCACATTGGAAAGTTGACACCTGTAGCTCCAGCCCCGGAGTTGGTGCCTATACAAGGAGCCGCATATTCACTTCTGAAGAGCCGCATGTGGCTCCGGAGCCAGAGGTTGGCCACCCCTGCTCTGAGATGTTCCCTGTGGGTCAGGATTGGACAAAATAGCAGGGCAAAGTGGGGAAAGCTTCTGTTACCACTGTACCTGTCCTGGGTACAGAGGACTTCAATCTAGCATTCTACATCAGCACTAAAGTCACTGAAAAAAGCAAACACATAGGACAAAATTCTGGGCTGACTCTTACGCTCTAGTGAAATCCCATTGACTTCACTGGGGTTGCACAGGCAGGGTAGCATTTGGCCTCTATTGTTCAGCTGATATATGAAACATTCCTTGATTCTGCATTTTACTGTAGGTATGTCCCCAAGCCAATCTTTCCCTCTGATCCTTTTCCATCAGGGTGGAAATAATACTGACTAAAAGGATCGTAAATAATGAGCCTTTGATTTATTGTTTTCATAACCTGAGGCAATTAACTGGAAATATGCACCTTATGGACATCTAACTGCTTCACTTTCTTGTAATACACAGTGGCTGGAAATGGAATCTATCTATAATGCCGCACTAGGAAGTAGACTCACCAGTATTGGCCTCATAGTCTCCAATAAATCTTTTAGTGAGAAAGCGCACAACCAGGGCTGCAAAACAAGGAAAAAATATGGGCCTTTAATCTGAGTCAATATCAGCCTTTGCAGAATGCATGTAATGTCTTACTGGCTGACTTAGTGTAGTACCACGCTAAACATTGTTCACATATTACTCTGGGCATATGGCTCCATTTTTTGCCTGCGTAGGAAATGATTTGGGGCCAGAGTATGATACCATCCCTCTGGGTTGCCAGCACCCTGTCCCATGAGTTGTCCCATTGATTTTAATGGGGCTACTCATGGAGTAATGTGAATGTCAATGAAGCTATGACAATCTGCCCTTTGGGCTTAAAATAATTTGATGAACTAAAACAAAGCAAATTCTTACAATACTATGATGGTTCACAGTGCCAAGTTTAAGACCTGGTCTATGGATATCAGAGGTCAGGCTGGATGATCTAGTGGTCCCTTCTGGCCTCAAATCTGTGAATCTACTCATTTTATCCACTGGACAAACTGGACGTGCTGTGCAAGTGATCAATCTGCAGCAAGTGGGGACTTCTTGCTCATCTTAATTTCTGATGGTTTCAAAGATCCTAGGGCTAGAAAGCTTGGAAAACATTTTGCTGTCTCTTGAACTCTTTCGGAGAAGAACTGTGGTATTTTTTTTACAGTAACAGCAACATTTCTATAGTGCCTTTCATCCCAAATCAGTTGGCAAAATTAATCAACTGACAAACAATGAAGGATCTGATTCTGCAAGCCCTATCTGCATGCAGCATTCCCACAGACTCCATTTTTAAAGATTATTACACCCACCACTGACAGGCAGCCCCATCTAGTCAGCTCTTTAACTATGCAGATATGCCACTATCTTCAATGAGCTACTTTACATTTCTATAAATGGTGACTGCTTAAATTTTACTAAGTGGAAGTGGGACCTCAGATATAGTAAAACAAAGTTTGTTCCTATTAAAATTTGCTTATTTGTGAAATCACAGCCCACACATACAAAAACTAAACACTCAATTTCTCTCTCTTCCTTGCCCCCCACCCAAAATCATAGAAAAATATGTGGAAAATAATACTTTTTTCATCCATAGATCTCAAAGTGCTACACACCAGAAAGGCAAGTATCATTAGTCCCATTTTTCAGATGGGGAAACTGAGACACAGTGAAGTGACTTGTACAAGATCATACAGTAGGTCAGTGGTAACCCTGAGAATTGAATGCAGGGCTCTGGACACCTACCCAATGCCCTATCCACTTGACAATGCCACCTCACATTTGAACTACATATATCGGATGTTCTGATCCATCTCATAGAAAATTCCGAGCATTTTTAAAGCGATAATTAAACATATACAAAGTTATGGTCTGGCGTATATACAGACTTGGATCAATTTGACCATAAAATGTAAATACAGTTACATTGTAAATACAATCAAAGCCCTGTGGACTTACCTGTCTTGCCAACGTTACTGCCACCAAGTACAACAAGCTTGATGATTTTGTTGGGCACACAGTCTAAGACAGGATTCTCGGGTATGGGAAGCAAGAGAAAGTTAGTAGAATACTGTGACATAGTATTCTGAGAGATGAGACGCATGCCAGAACTGAGATCTGATCAGCTCTGCTGGGAGTAGGGGGAGAAAAAGGGGAAAATAACTTCTTTGCTTCTTTTCTAGGCTGTAAATCCTTGGATAGAGAAGTCCTCTCATTTCATTTAAGTAGCTTTTTAGGGAAGTATCAGAGCAACTGGCCTCTTCTTTCCGACGATTCTGCTCAGACAGCGACTTTGCAAAGCAGAGGGAAACTTTCTGATCAACTCCAGTGAAAACTGACTCCTGCATTCCTCGGCCAATCAGAAGTCAAAACGTGACATTCCACTAGACAGGGCATAAAGTGTGTGCCTCCTATGAACCATGCTTGCTCTGTTGCTTTATCTTTTCTTGCTGCCTGTTCTACGTGCTGTACCTTGGCTCTGAGCTGAAAACACATCCTCCTATTTTTTTAATCGTCATGATGCTTGTTTCAGCAAGATATGGCCACTCTGAACTGTCCTGGTGAAATTGTAGTTAGGCAGAACAGAATTATTCTATCTAAATTCCCTTTGTACTTTCAATTGAACCCAGTATTCTCTGCTGTCCATTCTGATCTGTTGTGTACAGGTAATGCACTTGGATCCCTTAAGAGAGCTTGAGCTGATGGACATTCCTCTGCATTATAATGAGGATTTAATCAAATTTAGATTGTATTTTGCAGCCTCTCAGGAAGCAATACCTTTGAGTGTTTGTAAGTTATTAGATGATACAAATAATGTCAATACTTTTCATTCTTATTGTTCAAGAACAGAATCATTTATTGATAGTTGCTTTTTTTTTTTTAATAGTTCCATTGGTCAACGGTGTAACAATGCAATGAGTCTGTACTTAGATGGTGTGGGTCTGCGTGTCAGCACTGTGCTAAGTCACAACTGTCCTTTTGGACATTTTAAAGTGAATTTGGTGCTGGTGATGGACTGTCAATCCTAGAGTCAAAAAAGGCCTACATGCATCCCTACTGTGCTGCTGTGCCCAGCCCAGGGAGTGATGGTGCGCCGCGGGCTCCAGTGTACATTAGGGCAGCCTTAACGTGTTCCATGGCTACAAAGGTCTGTGTGTGGGTGATGAGCCAGCCCAGATGTGGGAATACACTAGCCACTACCCTCTCCTGTCCCTGTAACACCTTTTGCACTGGAGCCTCCTGTAAGAGAAAAGAGTACAGAGCTGGCTATTCTGGGTCTGCTCCCTATATGCAGGGAATTCAGGGTCTTGCAGTGTCTTTCAGTCAGAGCATGGCCCTGAGTTCCCCCTAGAGCAGGTTTTAAGATCCAAGAGTATGATGGTGACAGAAAACTAATGTAGCAGAATGGAAAATCCGGCCTCGGGTCTCCAGACTCCCAACCCTATTCTCAGTGCACTACAGCCAAGTTGTCAAAAGAGCTCCCGTTCCCATTTTCAAAAGAGCTCAGCATGCTGAGCGCATATTGGATGCTAAGCTCTTGAAATCTGGCCTTGGTTCACAGTGGTCTAGGGAAATAGGCACAGGAGTCAAGTGATTTAGGAAGCTTCAGTTTCTCCATTTGTAGAATGAGGCTGCTAATAATTACTCACTAAATAACACTTGTATTGAATTGCTATGTGAGGGCCAAGTATTATTGCTTTGTAAACTATTATAGTCACTTCCAGAGGTGGGAATAGAACCCAGAAGGATCAGCTGATTCCCAGCCCTGTGACTAAGCACCAGACCATGTAGCTTTTGGGGCATGGGGCCTCTCGCCACAGTTTCCAAATTTCTAAGAGTGAGAATCTGAAAGCAAGTTCTCAAACATCCAAATGATGAAAAATATGGCACAAGAAATTTTATTTAAAAATTGCTCCAATTTCACAGAAGTTTTGTGGGAACAGGCCACATTTATTGGGGAGGGGGAGTGGAATTCTGATGGAATATATTGATCAAATAATAATTCAGTTCTAAATGTGTTACTAAGCCAAAGTCTGAATATATTAAAAAAACTTGATTTGAGCAACTCTTGTGATCAGCCGGTAAAGCTGTCTTCTTGTGCCTGTCTTTCATTGGAAGATACTAATTAAAGGATTAAGGTGCCTTTTGTTGTCATTAGCTATTGAAAGCATATGTAGATGAGTAATATACAAATAAGGCAACATATGCCAAACCACTAGGAGGCCAAAAGACTGTCACCACAGGGAAAAGGCCAAATAAGTTAGCAATGTGAAAAGGGATGATGTATATAAGCAAAAATGCTGATAGAAGAACATATACCTATTTAGAAGTCCTAAAGGAAAGCACAACAACTGATTCCAGTACATAATAGCAGAAACATTGTGATGGTCTTGTGATAGAAATGCCAGCTACTCTGACAAAAGTGTTTCTTGTTCCCTTTCTCCATTTATCCTGCTCTCTCACTTAGGCAAATTTCATGGAGGTTGTTTAAGATCAATATACAGCAAAACTGTCAAGATATATTTATATACTTAAAAACAAATTTGTCACCTGTGTTACTATACCTCAAACTATTCAGCTCAGAAACACAGAACTGTAAGAGACAGATCCTCTGTAGAGGAAAATTGGTGAAACAATTGAGAATCTGGCCCGTGGTTATTTTTCATCATTAATACATCATTTCACTCAGGGTGGCTCCTCAAACTAGACCAGTCAATTTCTGTTTCTAATCAGTTTTGCTTTCAGATTCTTATGCACTATCACAATACTCTTGAGTTTCTAACCATTGTAGTTTCCAAAACCATGCCGAACTCCCTCTCCAGAACTTTTTTGTTGAAATTTTAAAAAATATATCATGAAACATTTTTATTCTCAGTAAATTTTGAAAACCCAACAACCTTCCCCAACTCATTTTTATAAAAATCTTAAATTTTAGAATCAAATTCTTGAAACAGTTCTTTTAAACTATGTAGTAAAAGCCTGAGGCTTCCTAATCTTCTCTTTATCCAATTTTATACATTGTCAAAATAGCATTTCGCTGAGTGAAACCATATTGAGGGAATCACACTATTTTGGATTGTATAATTCAGAGTAAGAATTATTTTTCAAGAGGATCTTTATTATGTTTGTGTACAATGGGCTTACATTTCACTAGGGTAACATGGTTTTAATTCAACTTTCCTTGGGAAAACAATGGCTTAAATTAAGGGGGGGAAATGTTTGCAAAACTCTAAGTATAGTAAAATCCAAAACTTTTTTCAAAAGTTCTAGATGTTTCACAAAACACCCTTACGGCGGTCCCATCCCAAATTCTATGTGTGCATGTTGTGGGGAAATTGTGTTATTTATTTCTGCACCAACTTTCATAGATATGTATTTACTAGTCTATGTTGCTTTTGGCTATGGCTTTAAATATGTGTTTTTACTTCTTTTATTTGGCACTCACACACATTCAGGCAGGGAGCATCCTAAAAAACATATTTTGCATTTCTAGCATGTCTTCTATATGAGGATGACAATGTGCTTTTAAAACTTTAATTAACCCTTGCAGATTTTACAGTGGGAGAGACAGATCAACAGAGAGATGAAGCGATCTGCTCAAGGTAACACAAGTCAGTGGTCAGGCTTGGAGTCAGACCTGTCTCCTATTCTTGTGTTTCAACTACAAGCCTATTCTGCCTTCCCTGAAAATGTATTGGTAACAACTGTTAATTTAGATAATGTATATCCTCAGTTATAGCAAACGGTCTGTACTGGTACATTCAGATGAGCCATTTCTGGGAAAAGAAGCTAAATAAAAGAGAAAATATACTTATAGTAGGCTTTAGCTGATACTGTGACAAGACTCGCTGCTGGCAGTTTGTGTATAACTCCTCTGACTCTGAATACATTTTAAACAACAATAGATTGCTCTTTATAGCTTTGTTTGACTTTCTTTGTTCTTTGTAGCAGACCTGCAGCCCAAAGGCCAGTTCTCACACCATGCAGAGGTTCTGCACTAAACAAAAGTGGCATTTTTGTGATCTTTCTGCTCATTGTATCTTAAAATTAGCATAATTGTGAAATGTACAAAAATATTCTTGCATTATATAAGAAAATGTAACAATAGAACAGTATCAAATACTGTGTATGTATGAAACAACCCTTCCATTGTCTGGTCAGCCTTTCACTTTGACTCATGGGAAATATATTTTTTGTTTTTGATTGGGGGGAGGGGTAAAAGTAGGGTGTATGACCTAGCAGTTACATCAGGAGATGCTCTTTCAGAGGACTGTCCTTTTTATTCCATGTTTTACCTAGTACGTGGGAGTTCTGATTCTGATGGACGTCTCCAGGTGCTACCATACTAAAAATAAATATTTATAAGGATTTTGTTCTATTTTGGTGTGGGAGAGAGGGAACCAATTAAAAAAAACTAGTTAAAGGTTCTGCTAATCTCATTATTTGTGGATTTCCTGTTCCTAGTTTAGTTGCTTCACTCTCTATGGGAATGTTTAAAATAGTACTTAGCCTTCTTTATGTCTGTATTATTTTTTTGAAATAACTGAATGCTCTCCCGTGAAAGCAAGTACTATATGACATGGAAAATGCAACGTGTACGAGGGAAAATAGCTGCAGGCAAACAACCCAAACAGAGCTGAAGCCTGTGGGCCTCATAAAAAAGATTGTGCCTTGGAAGCTGAACTGTCCTCCTATCCATAGAGGTGTTTCCATACGGTCAGAGTTGAGACACAGGTAAGGGGCAGTCTGTATTGTCACTTCCCATGCAGTACCTGTTCTGCAACTAGACACAGGGCTTCAGTCTTTGGTATTATTAACCAGCACCTTTCAACCGAACTACACATGTAGCTAATAAAAAGTTATCAGATTATTTCTAGGTTTGATAAACCATTCTACATAACACTTAACTTTCCAGATAAACTCAGGCAACCATTCTATAAATCTGTATATTTATGTATTTTTAAACAAAAATAAGAATTTGTTCCTGGTATGCAATGTGCCATCAGGCAAAGCTGCAATAGCATTCACTGATTTTTCCCACTGATGAACAATGACCATTGTGATCACTCGCAGAACTATGCACTAAAATAATCCATTTTGTGGTTCTGCTTAGATAGATAAACATGCTGCAGAAGGGCATAAAGTTACTTAATGCAAAACCACTGTCAGGCTTCTTTATCAAATCTATCTCTACAATCCAATTTGGTGGTGGTCTGGTCTCTTGTCCAGAATACAGAAAAAAAATCCTAATAAAGAAATTTTCATAAGGTCCTTCATGTCCCCTCTTAGTTTCATGATGAAAAATGTCCACCCCATGAGGTGTGGATATGTACGCCTCTCCTTATAATTATGCATAGCTGTAAACTCGCAGAGTCTCTCTACATTTGTTCAATGCACAGCTCAATAGGTTGATCCTGAAGGGGGCCTCTGGGCACTACCCCAGAACAATTAATAAATATTAATAACACTTCACTCTTCTTGAGTACCTTCTGCCCATGGATCTCAAAGTGCTTCACAAAGATTAATAATATCTCACATCACCTTCTTGTGAGGTAGGTATTTTTTACAGATGGGGAAACTGAGGCACAGCAGGCTAAGTGACTCAGGCCACTAAAGAGCTGTAGCAGGGGCGCTTCCCATGTGTAAGGAAGGCGCTCTAACTGGTGGGTGCAGCCCGGGCCTCAGGAGCAAAGCCGGGGTCTCCTAACTCCCGGCCCTGTGCCTTGGCTCCAGGCCGCTCCTGTGGCGGTTCCCCTGCTGGCTCGGCTGCCCCGCGAGGCGGGACCCCGGGGACAGGAGCGCTGCAGGGAGGCGGTGGGCTGGTCCCACGCTCCAAGCGAAGGGGTGACCGCCGGGCGGGGGGGCGGCCGGAAGGGACCTGAGGGAGGGGGGCGGGCCTTCCTGGCAGGGCAGCGGGGGCACCCGGCGCCATTTCGCTGCCGCACCGGCAGCGCCCGGACCCCTTTGGCTGTTGCGCCACCTGCGGCTCTGGCTGCCGCTGTCAGTTGGGTGGCTGGATCCCAACATGGCGTCGGCGGCCGCGGGGGCGGCTGCGGGGTTCGGGTCCGGGTCCGGGTCGGGCGGATGGAAATACTGATGACGGTCCGGAGACTCGCCTCCATCTGTACCATGGTGAGTGCGGGGCCCGGGCGGTGGCTGGGGGTGGTGTGGGGGCCCCCGGAGACCCCGCTCCAGGGCTCCTCTCCCCAAGTGGCAGGAGATTCATGTCCGCCAGGGCCCCCGGCCTGGGGCGGTGGGGTCCTTCCTCCCATAGCCGCCACCTCCCTGGGGGCTAAGAGATCCCTTTCCCAGGGCTCCTGCCTGGTGTAATGGGGCCCTTCCTTCTGGAGCCTCCACCTCCCAAAGGGCTGCCCTTCCCCCAGGGTCCCCGCCTGGAGGGGTGGGGCCTTTCCCCCCGGAGCCGTCACCTCCCTGGGGGCCATGAGATCCGTTCCCTTCTCTTCCGACTGGCTAATGGGGGTCCTTCCTTCTGGAGCCTCTACTTCTCTGGCGTCCAATAGATTCTCCCCCCTTCCCCTTTCCCAAAGGGCTGACCTCCCCCCTTACCCTGGAGCCTCCAGCTCCCTGGGAGCCAAGAGACACCCCCCCCCCTTTCCTCAGTGCTCACATCTGGAGAGTGTGCCCTGTCCTTTTCTCTGACCCCCATGGGAGATCTTCCTTCCCTCCCACCCTTGCAGGGATCATGACACCCCACACATGCACTCTCCCTGGTATTAGGAAAATTTCCCTTATCGCAAGAGCCAGGTGATCCCCTTTCTATCAGAGTAGATATCAAGAATTAAAACATTTTATTAAAATAATCCCCTTCCTCCCTCACCCCCCCCCAACACTGTACAGAGCGTTGTATGGTTACTATTATTTATTTAGGTTGTGAGTGCGCTCACAGTGTGCAAGGTGCTTTCTAACCACACTAGGAGGTACAGTTCCTGCCTTCAAGAGTGTGCATTTAAAAAAAAACCTTTTTATAATGCAAAATCAGGAATGACGTGTTTATAAACTCACCCTTATGAAACACGGGGTGTGTAACAGGCAAACTATGGAGAAGGAAAGCTTCTCTGGCACTACATGATGGCTGCGATGAAAAATACTTAGGACAGGAAAGGCTGTACAGGCCTCGCTTTTCCTGCCCAAAGAGATTTCCCCAAATACAGGCCCAGAATCATGCCAGTACAGCCCTGCTCCTATGTAGAGACTACGAAGTCAGTGAGACTTGGTGCAGGAATGGGGCCAAATCTGAACAGTAATTTGTTCCACTATTCGAGAAACATGCCTCCTTTAAGCAACCAGTTTGTCAGTCCTTTGAGTAGTTGCTTAGGCCCTGATCCCACATGAACCTTTTAAAGTGTTTAAAAGTGAGGAGGGATGGACTAAGAGAACTGGAGAATGTCAAACTTCACACTTGCATTTGCAATCATTAGTCCCAAGAGGGAAGCTCCCATAAGCTAGTATAATTGTTTTAAATAAATTTGTAAACCTTTACTCAGGTTAATATGTTGAATAAGAGTAGCATGAGTTTTATATGTATTATTACTATAGGATTCATCAGACTGTACAGTAATTAAGGATTTTACATTTATGCAGCGCCTTTAACAAACTAAAACTAACACACTGAATCATGCACTAGTTAATTTACCACTAAAAACAGTTGCATTTCCTGCAAAATATTGCACCTGTAACACAATAGTACACAATAACTCTTCAACATTTAAGAACTCTTCTTCATGCAGAAAAATCTTTATCCAATTGAAATTGCTGCTGAAATTTAGGTTGGCAGGATGTAGTTATATGAGTTGGAATTTGATCAGGGTGTTCAAGCTCAATGATCTTGTTCTTCATATAGTTCCATGGGATCTTAATAACCACAAGTGGTCAGAACCTCAATTTTACATTGCAGCGAAATGACAGTAAGTTTAGCAGCATAGTGATCCTGGGATGTCAATTCGGTATTTTTTGAGGTGGTCTCCTGAAGTACTGACTACCTAATTTACTTAACTTGAGATCTGCCTGGATCATACTGTGTGGTATGGTTGCAGGTTTATAGTGCTAAGAGCTTGATTTAATGAAAAGTATAAATATAATTGAGTAATCTCTGCTACTAGGTTTTCTAGAACAAACCTCCCAACTACAGGTTTTGAAAACTCCTCACAAGCCCATTTAAAAGTGCACATGTGCATGCATGCACTTATGTTTCCCCACTGTAAACACAAGTGAAAATAAAGCCATGGGAAGTGGTTGGACAGTTGCTTTGATGCAGGGTTTGATGCAGAATTCCCTGCCCATCTTGCATGTGATTGACTCAGCCCCAGCTAGTACTCTGGACAAATTCCCCAGCTCAACGGGCTGAGCATCAGAGTAAGAGAATTAGGAGGGCAGATGTAAGCCTGAGTGTTTCCTGTGATCATCAGCCAACTTCAAATCATGCTTCCAATATTCAGTGGTTTGTTCTTGGTAACTACGGCCACAAGCATGCATTTTTGGATTGTTTCTACTCCTGTCCTGATTTTGCTTTTGGTTGGTATAGTAGATGAGTGAATACCCACATTATATCAGTATTCATCTTGAAGTACAACCTTTCGCAAGAGTAGGTAATTAACCTTTGTGTCCTCAGCAAATTCCAACTTTAGGGAGGTAGATTCTGCCTATTTGAATGCTCATTTTTGTTTCAGGCTGAGAAGTTATTTTTCACTTCTACAAAAACTGTTGTGCAGTGCTATTGGCGCAGACTGCTTTGCTTCATCCCAGAGAGGACTGCTTGCTTAAAGATCCCTAATTTATGCACTGCATAAAGTATTATGGCATTTTTCATGATAAACAATTGATATAAAAATGTAAAGTTATTTGATTTACCTTGGCTGAGTTTATTGTCAAGTTCACCTATAGTTTTATTTTCAACTAATACAGAAACATTAGTACAGTATGCTGGTTGCAGTGGTTTTATTTAACTCAAACAAATATACTGAAGTTTACACCTTTGATGATTAAGTTAATGTCTAGTAAATCCAAAATATTATAATCTCTTCTACCATATCATTCTACAAGGTAAGTTTGGGAATTAACTTTTCTTTAGGATTCTAATGATGTGACACATGTAAAAGTGTTTTACATCTTCAAAGTTGTGAGGTAATCCTCACAACACTTCTGTGGTGTTATCTATGTTTTATAGACTGGGTCACCAAAGCATGAGGAAGTTATGACGTGCTCAGAATCACACAAATGAGTCTGTGGTAGAACAGGATGCATAGCTCCCAGATTGGAGCTCCTGACTCCCAGTCTCATTGTAATGGACAATACAACCTCTTTAAAATAAACAAACAGAAGATTGGAAATCTCCAGAGGCAGGTATAAATCAGTATGGAGATAACGAGGTTAGTTCAGTCAGGGAGGGTGAAGTGCTCTGCTAGCAGTTGAGGTGTGAACACCAAGGGAGGAGAAACTGCTTCTGTAGTTGGATAGCCATTCACAGTCTTTGTTTAATCCTGATCTGATGGTGTCAAATTTGCAAATGAACTGGAGCTCAGCAGTTTCTCTTTGGAGTCTGGTCCTGAAGTTTTTTTGCTGTAAGATGGCTACCTTTACATCTGCTATTGTGTGTCCAGGGAGGTTGAAGTGTTCTCCTACAGGTTTTTGTATATTGCCATTCCTGATATCTGACTTGTGTCCATTTATCCTCTTGCGTAGTGACTGTCCAGTTTGGCCAATGTACATAGCAGAGGGGCATTGCTGGCACATGATGGCATATATAACATTGGTGGACGTGCAGGTGAATGAGCCGGTGATGTTGTAGCTGATCTGGTTCCTAACCAGATCAGCTACATTGGCCAAACTGGACAGTCACTACGCAAGAGGATAAATGGACACAAGTCAGATATCAGGAATGGCAATATACAAAAACCTGTAGGAGAACACTTCAACCTCCCTGGACACACAATAGCAGATGTAAAGGTAGCCATCTTACAGCAAAAAAACTTCAGGACCAGACTCCAAAGAGAAACTGCTGAGCTCCAGTTCATTTGCAAATTTGACACCATCAGATCAGGATTAAACAAAGACTGTGAATGGCTATCCAACTACAGAAGCAGTTTCTCCTCCCTTGGTGTTCACACCTCAACTGCTAGCAGAGCACTTCACCCTCCCTGACTGAACTAACCTCGTTATCTCCATACTGATTTATACCTGCCTCTGGAGATTTCCATTACTTGCATCTGAAGAAGTGAGGTTCTTACCCACGAAAGCTTATGCTCCCAATACTTCTGTTAGTCTTAAAGGTGCCACAAGACCCTCTGTTGCTTTTTACAGATTCAGACTAACACGGCTACCCCTCTGATACTAAACAGAAGATTAAAATTGATCATTTAAATTCTGTCTCTGTACTGTTGAGTTTAAATCCTAACCAAACCACCCTCCTTAAAGGGATCACAAACTTTTTGTAGTGTGGATCATATCTCAAGTGTCTCATGGACACCCTCCTTCCTCTGTGTGATCACCCTCCTTCCCATTCACAATTGCAGAACATCCTGTGGCAACTACAGTAATTGCAAACATTAGAAACGGATGTAAGGAAAATATTTCATGTATCGTAACAGCCTTTGATTGTGATTCATTAGCTGAAAAGTAGAGCCAACACCATGTGACTAACCATATCCCCACAAACCATTAGCAAGTTCTTGGTGGACTATCAGTGGCCCATAGGTAAGGCTGTGTTTTAGTCACGGGTATTTTTAGGAAAAGTCATGGACAGGTCACGGGCAGTAAACAAAAATTCATGACCCGTGACCTGCCCATGACTTTTACTATATACTCCTAACTAAAACTTGGACTGGGGGTGCTCTGGGGGGGCACCATGGGTGCTCTGGGGTGTGGCCCGGGACCCTCACTGGTGCTGGGGGGGAGGCATGCAGTGGTGTGCGGCTTGGGACCCCTGCTGGTGCTAGGGGCGGGGGGGGAGGGGGGTTGGCGGGGCTAGCAGGCTCCCTACCCGGCTCCGACTGGCATGTCCCTGCAGCTCCTAGGGGGAGGGGCGGCCAGGGGGGCTTCGCATGCTCCGCAGCTCCCATTGGCCAGGAACTGCAGCCAATGGGAGCTGCAGGGGCGGTGGTCGTGGGCAGCGCACAGAGCCCCCTGGCCCCTCCGCCTAGGAGCTGCAGGGACATGCCAGTCAGAGCCGGGGACCCCCCCCCCCCCAGGTAAGCGCTGCTTCACACCCCAACCCCCTCCCACACACCCAAAATGCTGCTGCTGCTGGTCCAGGAGCTGCCCGGCTTGGGCAGCCTCCGAGCCAGCCACACCAGCCGCTGCAGAAGTCACAGACCTCCGTGACAGACACGAAGCCTTAACCATAGGCCATAGCCAAAATTTGTGCTGGGCCTGCTTGACTTTAACTCCCTTCCTACCAACAGAGGTCTTTGTCACATATTCCATGAGGTTCATTTTTCTTTTTGTAAATGGCTGTGATGCTTATTAGGAGAATGTATTGGAGAGGATATTGGTGACATTTACTTACATCCCCTTATGCCCCTTGGACAAACACATGGATCTTGTGCTGAAGTTATTTAAAATCTCATACCTGAGCAAGTATGGTCCCAGTTGTCTCTGCACCTAACTCGAAAGTCATGTTAAATCAGATACTACAGCCTTCAAGGAAAGGAAATGAGATATTATAGGGCCTTCATTAGCCCTGGCAGGACAGCAAGTCTGTAAAGCTTCCTCCCTCTGCTAGTCATAAAACTGAGGCTTAACACAGAAATCTTTGAGTCAGAAATCAGCTTGTTTTATTGCTTTATCTGTAGCTTTTGCATTGACAAGACTGCAGCAGAACACTTGTATAGCAATGAGTGATGAAGCAGGGATCGGAATACTTGTGGCACCTTAGAGACTAACAAATTTATTAGAGCATAAGCTTTCGTGGGCTACAGCCCACTTCTTCGGATGCATATAGAGTGGAACATATATTGAGGAGATATATATACACACATACAGAGAGCATGAACAGGTGGGAGTTGTCTTACCAACTCTGAGAGGCCAATTAAGTAAGAGAAAAAAACTTTTGAAGTGATAATCAAGATAGCTCAGTACAGACAGTTTGATAAGAAGTGTGAGAATACTTACAAGGGGAGATAGATTCAATGTTTGTAATGGCTCAGCCATTCCCAGTCCTTATTCAATCCTGAGTTGATTGTATCTAGTTTGCATATCAATTCCAGCTCAGCAGTCTCTCGTTGGAGTCTGTTTTTGAAGTTTTTCTGTTGTAAGATAGCCACCCGCAGGTCTGTCATTGAATGGCCAGACAGGTTAAAGTGTTCTCCCACTGTTTTCTGAGTATTATGATTCCTGATGTCAGATTTGTGTCCATTAATTCTTTTGCGTAGAGACTGTCCGGTTTGGCCAATGTACATGGCAGAGGGGCATTGCTGGCACATGATGGCATATATCACATTGGTAGATGTGCAGGTGAACGAGCCCCTGATGGTATGGCTGATGTGATTAGGTCCTATGATGATGTCACTTGAATAGATATGTGGACAGAGTTGGCATCGGGCTTTGTTACAAGGATAGGTTCCTGGGTCAGTGTTTCTGTTCAGTGATGTGTGGTTGCTGGTGAGTATTTGCTTTAGGTTGGGGGATTGTCTGTAAGCGAGGACAGGTCTGTCTCCCAAGATCTGTGAGAGTAAAGGATCATCTTTCAGGATAGGTTGTAGATCTCTGATGATGCGCTGGAGAGGTTTTAGTTGGGGGCTGAAGATGACAGCTAGTGGTGTTCTGTTATTTTCTTTGTTGGGCCTGTCTTGTAGGAGGTGACTTCTGGGTACTCGTCTGGCTCTGTCAATCTGTTTTTTCACTTCAGCAGGTGGGTATTGTAGTTTTAAGAATGCTTGATAGAGATCTTGTAGGTGCTTGTCGCTATCTGAGGGATTGGAGCAAATGCGGTTATATCTTAGAGCTTGGCTGTAGACAATGGATCGTGTGGTGTGTCCTGGATGGAAGCTGGAGGCATGTAGGTAAGTGTAGCGGTCAGTAGGTTTCCGGTATAGGGTGGTATTTATGTGACCATCGCTTATTAGCACAGTAGTGTCCAGGAAATGGACCACTTGTGTGGATTGATCTAGGCTGAGGTTGATGGTGGGATGGAAATTATTGAAATCATGGTGGAATTCCTCAAGGGCTTCTTTTCCGTGGGTCCAGATGATGAAGATGTCATCAATGTAGCGCAAGTAGAGTAGGGGCGTTAGGGGACGAGAGCTAAGGAAGCATTGTTCTAAGTCAGCCATAAAAATGTTGGCATACTGTGGGGCCATGCGGGTACCCATAGCAGTGCCGCTGACTTGAAGGTATATATTGTCCCCAAATGTGAAATAGTTGTGGGTGAGGACAAAGTTCAGCCACCAGGTTAGCTGTGACATTATCGGGGATACTGTTGCTGATAGCTTGTAGTCCATCTTTGTGTGGAATATTGGTGTAGAGGGCTTCTACGTCCATAGTGGCCAGGATGGTGTTTTCTGGAAGATCACCGATGGATTGTAGTTTCCTCAGGAAGTCAGTGGTGTCTCGAAGATAGCTGGGAGTGCTGGTAGCGTAGGGTCTGAGGAGAGAGTCCACATAACCAGACAAGCCTGATGTTAGGGTGCCAATGCCTGAGATGCAGGGATCTGATCTTTTTCTATCTCAGATTCCTGTGATGTGTCTTAACAAGGAGTTAACAGCAATTTGGTGTATCACAGTAAGCTAATTAAGGCCACTTCCCACTAGAGCCTCATCTAATTGCTCTGCAAAGCTTGCAAGGCACACCTGGAGAACACAAATTCAGCTTACACATTAATGGTAGCCCTATTTTTGTCTCCCAGATCAGTATAGCATGGGCCTACTTATTATCTTTAGTACTGGTGCGAGAGAGGACTGAATACTGAGCATAGAAAACAACTTGCGAGAAATGAAATTAGTATTTTTACTATTCATTTTGTGCAGTTCACTTGTAAATAAACATGTCACTTGCCATATGAGCCCCACACATAATCCACATCAGTGAAGCTTTTGAATTCTTATTGCATTTTCACTGACACATGTTTTTAAAACTTTGTTGTGCTGGTAACTTTATGGGGAAGGTAACATCTATGGATAAAATAGTAAATAATGGGGGGAAGTAGTTCAACTTTTAACTCAGACTTTTGTTTCCAATTGTGTGACTTGTCTTACTTAAAATTCAGCTAAAGGAAACAAAAAGTTACTCCCCACTCTAAGATCAGAGATTGGCTAGTTAACACTAACAAATATTACTCTTTTTAGAAAAAATTGTAACTGTATGTAACCCTTGGCAAATCATATAGTATGTCCTTTCTGGAAGATTTATACAACTGCCATTAGTTCTTGAATTTAAAGCCAGGCTTGGCAGTAGCCTTTTCTTTGTGGAAGTTCCTGTTCTGAGGTGTAAAAAACAAACAAACCCAGAACACAAAGTGGTTTAACAAGTTATAGAGATGACTAAGGTCTTTTAGTACACACCTTTCTTAGGGGAGATCCCAGCCTTCTCTGTAGTCCAGGAGTGTGGTTTTACTTTGCAGTTGGTGGTGCTGTCTAATTTGGCTCTAAACGTTTGATGTCTCTCCCTCTAGTGGCTAGCCCAAAAAGATGGATAAGGAACCAACTATTGCCACCAATTGGGGAGAACTTCTTAAACTCAAGTGGGTAGAAGTTTGCAGTTTTGGAGCTGGGGTTTTAGTCCCAGCTCCAAAGGGATGTATATGATTTATCTAGTAATTGCCTCTTGGCAACACATAGATCTATTACAGTGGGTGAAATTTGGGGAGCCCGTGTAAGGGATATGCATGCGCTCTCCACATTGTGCATCCCTCCCTGCATGCTTCTGAGCAGTGGAGATTTGGAAGTGAGGCCAGTGGATGTGATTCATGGATCCACTGGTGCTGGGGCAAGGATAGAAACTCCCTTCAGTTGCCTAAGTTGGTGTGGTGGAGTCCTCTGATATTACAAGAGGCTGTCATGAAAGAAGGTTGAAATCCCATAGAAGGTCAAGAGACATCACCTTGTACCAATGCTAATACTTTTCCTATTTCCATTAGCAAGGATTGGGCTGAGCTTCTCAACAGGCCTCTGGACGATTCTGGTGGCCCATCACTAGTCGTTTGAATTGGTCTGTGGCTAGTAGATATCTGGTAAATTATTCGAGGTCAGCTGAGTCTCTGTAATTGGATCATTATTTTAAATTTAACATGCTTTCCATGTTTTCACATAAAAGCATCATTTGTTCCTTTTGGATTTATAAAGTGAAGCCATAAGCTTTTCTGGGTATATGAAAAATAAAAATATGCATATCTTCTTGGCCAACCTCAAACTAAATAAGTTGAGATAGAGACACTTACTCTGATTTTGTGTTTTAGTAAGTCAGATCATTGCTCATCATGCTCCCTTTGCTGTGAAGCACAGAAGCTAGCAACTGTGGTTGAACTTAAATAGGAGGGAGAGCAGCAGCTGTTACTTTCTCTCTCTTGCCTCCAGACATCTAAGAAGTCCCAGGGGAGCTGTAGAGCTCAACATAGGGACAGAGAAAAACAATGGAGTTGAGTAGCTGTTCTCTCTAGCATGCTTGCCTGAGGGGGAGCGCGAGGTATTTCTAGTTGTAGATAGTGCTGTTGCACCATCCCTTTCAGGTGGTGGGGTTTTGAAGCACTTGTCAATAAGGACTGGCAATGTGGATCCTGAGGGAGCCTTGGAAGCTATTCTGTATCCCTCGGTCTCCACAGGGATGCTTCTGGAATGTGTGGAATCTTGATATACCCATTATTCTCAAGCTATCCACTGGTTTAAGGATCCAAACCCTTGGTGGTTCCATGGAGTGGAGCACTGTAACCCTCACCCAATGGAACGATGGGAAACGTGGGTAAACCCACACGGGGGTAGCATATACGTCTGTTGTTCAAAACATTCACTGAGTAGTGTATTAGAACCTTTTTGACAGTGTGCTATGAGATTCTGACACCTTAAACAGTGGGTTGTAGTTAGGGAGATCCATTAAAATAGCAAAATGTACATGAGGTGATTCAAGTGGTGTTCTGTATTACTGCACCTTCCTTCCCTGTTCTGCTTACAAGTGTGGAAGTTAGAGTAATCACGATGTAGGAAACATAGCGTAAAGGTATAGATGTCCTCTCCTCCTTGCACACCATGTGCATCCCCTCATCTGCAAAACCAGACTGTTTTAGTCTGTAATCTTTCAAATGTCCGTCTGAGAGAGCTCTGACCTTGTGGTCAGGATAATGGGCTGCATTGTAGACAATCATTTTGTATTGTCCTCGGTGCCCCTCTTGTCTGTATGTTCAACTTCATGCTCAGTGATTTATCCACTTAACTCATCATGTATCAAGATGTGAATGCTCCCATTCTGATCCCCTAATAGGTTCTGTTACTGGATTTCAATACTCCTACTTCTCTATACCAGCGTGTAAATGTTTAATAGCTGAAATTGCATCCCATTCATAAATTCATAATGTTAGGCTTCGCCTTTCATCAATAGCTGCTTCCATATTTTCCTAGTGTTGATCTGTCATTATTTGGCACTGATATATGAAGATCAGGCAAAAATTTTAATTCATTTTCAGTTTGCAAAATAGATTCTAGTAATAATGGACTGGCGTGTGCCCTTGGGCCCTTTCAAACGGGCAGCTGTACTAGCAGGCTACGTGCCTGCTTTTAGGGCATGGCTACACTTGCAGATGTAGAGCGCTTTGAGTTAAACCAGCCTTCGTAGAGCGCAATAGGGAAAGCGCTGTAGTCTGTCCACACTGACAGCTGACAGCACACTGGTGTGGCCACGTTAGCAGCTCTTGCAACAGCCACAGAGAGCAGTGCATTGTGGTAGCTATCCCAGCATGCAAGTGGCTGCAACGTGCTTTTCAAATGGGGGGGTGGGGTGGAGTGTGACAGGGAGTGTGTTGTGTGTATGTGGGGGGAGAGAGAGTGGGTTTTTGGGGGGCTGAGAGCATGTCAGCATGCTGTCTTGTAAGTTCAGACAGCAGCAGACCTCCCCTCCTCCCCCGCCTCTCTCGCTCACACACAGCATTCCACACTAATGGTTGCTTTGTCTTGGAGCAGATAAGCAGCCGGCTGTCAAACGGGGCTTTCAATGGGCATATCCAAAACAATGACAAGAGTGGCCACTTGACTTAAGGGGATTATGGGATATTTCTGGAGGCTGATCAGAGCACAGTAATGCAACACCTCGTTCACACTGGCGCTGCGGCGCTCCAGCGGGGGCGCATCAAACATTATTCCACTTGCTGAGGTGGAGTACCAGGAGCGCTCTAGCCCTGGAGTCAGAGCGCTCTACGTGCTTTGCCAGTGTGGACGGGGAGTGAGCTAGTGCGCCCAGGGCTCCTTTAGTGCACTGTAACTCGCAAGTGTAGCCAAGCCCTTAGTTGTATGCCTGACAGGTTGTAGCTTAGAAGGCTTCCTCCCTCATAAGGAGGGGTCAGATAGGAGAAACCCCAGCTCAGGGAAGGACCTGGGAGTGGACTGTCTACACCTTACAGGCGGAAGGACTGAGAGAGGGTCTGATGGTTCTCGGGGTTGCCAGGGCTGTGTATCACCTTGTTACCTCTTGCCTCCAGCAGGAGGGTTGTTTTTCTTGTGGCAGCTGCTTGACACTGTCAGCCCTTCAGCCACTCAAGCACTCTCCTCTGGGCTTATGCCAGCCCTTTCTTTGCCTTGCAGGTTAACAATAGATGCACCCCAACCCCCAAATCCCTTTGAATTGTTCCCCTGTGATATCCAGCTCCTGGAACTGGCTACTCACAGAAATTCTGGATCCTCTGCACCCAAGGGTGCTGTGCACACCTGTTTTACCTTAAACCACTGCTCCTGTAAACAACACAATACTTGTGAACTACTTTAATAATGAAACAAAGTGGGTTTATTTTAGAATGAATAAAGATTTAACTAGAAACAAGTGGGGGAAACAAGTTGTTACAATATAAAACCAAATCTTAAATGAGATCCTTAGTCTACACTTCTCAGTAGTTACCTTTCCTATCTAATAAAGTGGACTTTTCCCCAAAGTTCAGTCCATTGCAGAGCTGGCTGGTTTCTCAATAACCAGGATCCAAACATCCATGAAAGCACCCCCCTCTGCCAGGGGTTTTCCTTAGTGAATGGGTCTAGAGTGCATTTCCCTACACTCTGTCACTCTGAAAATGGTCTTTTGTCTTTATTCATAGCCAGGGCGATCTCCTGCCTGCTGTAATGTTCCTTTTCACTTCCAAGGGGTTCTGATAGTTTTTTGTTGTCTCTGACGGTTTTCCATTGAGTGTTCTGGGATGTGGCCTGGAACTACAGAACCTTGCATTACCTCGCCAGCTGACTAGCAAGAGGTGACGACTCACTTTTGCTTGAATGGGTCATCACCGAGACGCATGGCCTCCTGGTAACTAATTTCTACTCTAAGTTCATAAAGCATTCCTTAAATATTGCCCATACATATATCTTGCAGAGATTGAGTCTTGACAAGTTACGAGCTTTCTGTAGATATGTTTCTGTACTCTTTATGGATAAATAGTGTGTAAGACCTGTCTTTGGTGTAGTGAGTTTGTCAGTTCTGAAGTTAGAGCTGTTTGCAAAGAACAGGGAACCCTTTGCCAAGGGGTCTCGGTATCACACGGGGTGTCTGCAGAGAAAGCTCAGTTGTAGAGAGCTGTGAAGCTGTGGGGATAAAGGCTAAGACAAGAACTTCTGGGATAGTAAGACTATTTTGAATTGTTTTGTTTTATCTGTTAATACAGAGAGGCCTAAGAAGAGAACTGGAACTGTGCCGTTGTTTGGGACATGAGTTCACTTTCCCTGGCTGGTTGATCATGCCGTATTTTAAATGAGCAAAGGTTTCCTGAAATTTGTGGAAGTTTGAGTCTGAACAGAGGTTCTATATTTCCTACCATTTTATCCATCAATCTCTTTCATATCTCCTCCTTAGTTGGGCTCTTTAGGACTACAGCCTTATTCTAGGACTGCATACAATTGCTACTCCTGAGAGAATTCTGCGCTGAAAAATTAAAAATTCTGCACACAGTATTTTAAAATTCTGCAAGTTTTATTTGTCAATAAATAGACAGAGGCTCCAGCACAGGCCACTGGCTGCATGAAGGTGGGAGATCACAATGCAGCCCCTTCCTTCCCCCTAGGACACGGACTTAGTGGTGAGGCTGCACCCGATTCTGACATAGCACAAGTGCTGGGCCTGCCCCAGAAATACCCTGGGCCCCTGCTCCTCTGCGCCAGGTGCACCAGGTGTGGGGCAAGCAGGCTCAACCAGGCAGGATCCAAGTGTGAAGGGGCTCAGTATGGGGTGAGAGTTCTGTGTGGGACAGTCTGGGTGCAGGCAGCTCAGTGGGGGAGTCTAGGTGTGGGGGGATCTGGATGCACAGAGGCTTGTTGGGGGTGGGTCCAGGTGCGGGGGCAATAGGACTCTGCAGGGGCTTCCAGGTGAAGGTGGTTGGGGCTCAGTGGGGGGTCTGGGTGCAGTTAGTTGGGGGTCAGTGGAGTGTGGGTCTAGATGTGGGGGCTCAGGGTGGGGCTGGTCAGGGGTTTGGTTGGTCAGGGAGCTCGGTGGGGGGGTGGTCTGGGTGCAAAGGTGGGTGTCTGGAGGCGGGGGGGCTGGTTGCAGGGGGCTTCAGATACAGGGGTTGAGGTTCAGTGGGGTGAGGTTCGGGTATGGAGGGCTGGGAAGAGTTTGAATGTACAGGGTGAGGTTTGGCGGTATGGGGGTCCAGGTATGGGAAGTTAGGATGCATGGGGGTTGGGCGGATGGGGGAGCAGCTCCTCATACGGTGACCCCTCTCCCCGTGGCTGAGGAGCGATAGGGGCAGGAAGCAGGGGAGGATGCTGAGCTTCCTGCAGCCAGGGGAGGTTTCTGGAGGTGGGTCTGACACAGCCTCAGCCACTCCTTGCAGCGGAAGAGGCAGCCCCATCCTCTCCTGCCTCCAGCTCAGCCAGGAATAGCAGCTGATCCCGGCGCAGGGTAGGAGCCACCGGCTGGGGTGTCCCCAACCCTGTGGTGATTTACCTCTCCGCTGACTGCTTCGGGTGCCTGAAACAATGTACCTGCGATGCTAGGGAGGAGTGCCATGACTACTCTTTCAGCTTCCCTTTGCTTCTATGGCAGAAAGTCATTTTTCTGTGGGGAACATGAATTCTGTGCACAGGCAGGGCACAGAATTCCCCCAGGAGTAAATTGCAGAATATCACCATATGTGAATTACTGGCAGATCCATTCCAAAGTACAGTGGAGTCGCATCATACACGCATTTAACTTACGCAAATTCAACTATACGCGCACAATGAGCGTATGCCTTGCAGTGAGCGTGAGTTGGGAGATATGAATCTGCTGTTCCCTCAGTCGGTCTCAGTTCCTGCGTGCGTCTCATAGTGTGAGCATCTCGCTGCGCTGAGTGTGATTCTGGTGTTTAAAGATACGTATTTTGCGTACAACATGGCCCCTAAATGCAAGCCAACTACTTCATCTGGTGCTTAACCGAAGAAACAGCGATCTGTTCCAACGCTGGAGGAAAAACTGGCTGCGTTGGACTTACTGAGAGACGGTATGTCGGTCTCCAACGTGGCATGTAAATATGACTGCAACAAATCTAGCATCCGTGCCATCAAGAATCGAGAGAGAGAAAGCCATGGCATCAAGTGCTCCAATAACTGCTAAGGTGACGAGCCAGGTGTGTGATAAGACTTTCGTGAAGACTGAAAAGGCATTAAACTTATGGCTGGAAGACATGAACCATAAATGTTTGCCTATTGATGGCAACATGTTGCAAGAAAAGGCTCTTAGCCTCTATGCGCTGTTCAAACCTCCCACCGAAGAGGGACAGCCTTCTGATGAGAAGGAATTCAAAGCCAGCCAAGGTTGGCTTAACAGTTTTAGGAACCGCTTCAGCCTCAAAAACGTGCAGACTACTGGTGAAGCTGCATCTGCCAATGAAGAGGCAGCAAAAGCCTACCCTGGACAATTAAAGAAAATCATAGAAGGAAAGGGCTATCTTCTGGAACAAGTTTTTAATGCTGACGAGACTGGGCTCTTCTGGAAAAAAATGCCCAACCCAACATTTAGAAATCAGAAAGACAAGCCCCTGGCGTCAAAGCAGCTAAAGACCGTGTGACTGTGTTGTTTTGTGGCAATGCAGCTGGGCATTTAATAAAGCTGGGCTTGCTCTACAGGGCTGCAAATCCCCGAGCCCTAACAGGCAAGAACAAAAATCTCCTGCCTGTGTTCTGGCAATTAAATAAAAAGGCTTGGGTGGCAGCAGTATTATTTCTGGATTGGTTCCACAAGTCTTTCATTCCGGAGGTCAAGCGGTACCTCGAAGAGAAAGGACTTGACTTTAAAGTGTTGCTGATCGTAGACAATGCTCCTGGCCACCCTGCGGTACTCCGGTTTGCGCATAACGACGTTGAAGTCATCTTTCTTCCCTCCAATACCACCTCCAACCTCTCGACCAGGGCATGATTCGCTGTTTCAAGGCCACGTACACGAGGCTTACGTTCTCACGGATACGTAGCGCTATGAATGCTGATCCCAATCTTAATGTGATGGAGTGTTGGAGGTCCTTCAGCATTGCCGATTGCATCCATTGCCTGTTTAATATAAGTGAGGCAATCAAGCCTGAAACAGTCAATGCGTGTTGGCGAAACCTGGAAAGAATGTGTGAATGATTTTAAGGGTTTCCCGACCATTGATAAAGAAGTGAAATGCATTGTTCAGGTGGCCAGGCAAGAGGGTGGTGATGGCTTCATCGACATCCTTGAGGAAGAAATTGAAGAATTAATTGAGAGCCATAAAGAAACATTGACTAACGAAGAGTTAGAGGAACTGATAAAATCGTCTACAGAAGACGAAGATGATGACGATGAACAGGAAAAGCCAGCAAGTTGGAATCTTCATAAATTTGCTGAAGTGTTCCAAGCAGCGAAACACTTGAATTATTTAATTTCTGAATACGATCCCTCTATGGAATGAAGCCTCAAAATCACATATAGTATTACGGACGATTTGAGACCATATCAAGAAATGTCTCCTGAGCTGCTCAAACAACAGCGACAGTTGCCGATCACCATGTTTTTCAAGAAAAAACAACCAGCAGCAGTTGAACCTGGCCCATCGTCTCCTGGATCGACATCGAGCCCTGACGACCCCCCAGTAGTGGTGTCGTTGTCGTAGATTAGCAAGAATATCCAGGATGAATGGTGAGTGGTTAGGTTTACTGTTTTCCTTTTTTATTCTTTCATTCTTCCGTCTCTCTCTCTCTCTTTTATGTAATGAAAAATACAGTACTGTAAAATTATATTTTGCATATGTACTCTTTATTATATACTGTACATTACTGTATACATTATACATTTATACATATTACTGTACAGGGGTGTATACTGTATACAAAACCATGTATACTGTACTTTATGGGCGATTTAAGGGCTTTTCAAGGGTAATTTTGACTATACGCGATTTTCGCCTTATGCGCTGATTTAGAACCTAACCCCCACGTAAGATGCGACTCCACTGTAATGGATATTGTACATCAGTAAATAAGGACCAGTTCCTGTGAAGTCATGAGAGCCTTTATCTCAGTGATTTCATCTTGCAAGATTGGGCCCCTAAGTGACTAAACATAATTAAAGTGAATTATAAAACATATTTTATATGTTTTAATTTGTTTTAATTATGTTATGCATAGTTAAATTATGAATTTCAGTTTAATTATGATATGCATAGTTACTTTGCAATATTTTGTAATTTTAGTAAAGACTGTAATATGATACATGGCAGCACTCTGCAATTTAAATCTTTGTTGAGGAGTGGGCAGAGGCAGCCATTTTTGTTGGGCCGGTTGTAAAGTCCATTGATCAGTGAGATTAGTGAAAATAGTGAGATTCTGTTGAATTTAGAAATGCTAAATCCAAGACACTATTATACCCACTTTCCTTTCAAGCTTATTGGTTCATTTCACCTGTCTAAGAATAGTGAGTGCTGGAATCAGAAGTTCAGTTTACCGTGACTTGCTATGCCTAAAATTGCAGCCTTATTTGTCATATGAAAAAAGATCATTTCAAAACACAAATCACAGTGTGAGACAGGCTGAGCTTCTGACAGTTCCCCTCTGCCCTCATCTCATTTCAGTTTGATGCTGCTGGGCTCTGCAAGCACACAACCCAAGAGTTAAAAATTGGCAACAGTTATTTTCTCCTTTCTGAAGGCTGATGTTGACATACAAGCCTTGTCTTTTAAAATCTGGGGAAGGATACATCTTCCATTAATCACGTCTCATATTGCTGTTGAACAACAAATGTCACCCCCCAAACACACACCTTAAAACTAAAAAAAAAAAAAAAAAAAAAAAAAAAAGTGGTAACTTAGGCCTGGTCTTCACTAGGAAGTTAGGTTAGTATAACTATGTTGCTCTGGGGTGTGAAATATCCACATCCCTGAGCGACGCACTTAAACCGACCTAACCCCTGGTGTAGACAGCTGTAGGTCGACAGGAAAATTCTCCCTGCAACCTGGCTACTGCCTCTCGAGGAGGTGGATTACCTATGTTGATAGGAGAACCCCTCCCTTTCGAGTAGGTAGCATCTTCAGTGAAGCACTACAGAGACACAGCTGCAGCGTTTTAAGCATAGACAAGCCCTTAGTGCTCATAAAACTGGAATGGTTGCTCTTAGCCAGTCTAGCAAAGTGAAGGCAGGAAGGCCTCATGGAAACGCCTCATCCTATACAGATTCCTTTTCCTTTTCTTCCGGGTTCTAAACAGCTCTGCTTTTGCTACATCTCTTCTCATCATTCCCTTGCTCCTGTTGTACACTTAACTAAGTTTTCTGATCCTAATGCTCCCTTGTGGTGTCCTGCCAGGGCCTATCTCAAAACCCACTTCTGGTTTGCTCTCTGGTGCTGAAGCTCCTTTGCTAATTTATAAAATGTTTAGTCAAATAAAACAAAAATGATTAATTAAAAAAAGTCAGCAAAGCACATTGTGCATAAAATATGTTGTCTATACTGAGATCTCCCCTTGATCCTTCTTCCATTCGTTTTGCCTGCTATTCTTCTCTAGGTGGCAAATTCCTTGTGGCAGGGGCCTTATATTGTCTGTAAAGCACTGTGCACATCTGTGTGGTACTGTAAAAATAATAAACTTTTCTCAATCCTCATCTGTGCACTTAATCTATCCCAGTATCTTGTTTTGTGTGTGTGTGTGTGTAGCAATGACCTCTAATGGAATGTAGGGAGGGCCAAATTTGAAGCTTCAGTACCTGTAAATCTAGTCTCTAATGTGACAGATTGTTTAATTTTAATGTATTACCAATATACTAGCTATATTGTGGTTTTACCTGTATTTGGTCAGTTACTGCAACATACTAAAGAGCTTCAGTAGAGCAAATCATATGGCATAAGTAAACACAACTAGAGAGGTTCTCAAACTGTGGTCCACAAGCTCCGTTCAGATGGTCCACGGATAGTTCCCTCTAAGGTGTGTGCCTGGGCGGCTGCACACGAGAGAATGAAGGCCACCCACCTAATTAGTGGAGCCATGCAGGCGTGGCTCCACTAATTAGGTGCCTGGACCCTGGAGAAGATGCATATGTAAGGTGAGGTGGTGGCCTTGGGGGGGATAGGTGGGAGGAGGCAGTGGGGTGAGAAGAGGGGGTGGGGGCAATTTGGGACGTGCAGGGCTGCAGCGGCCAGAGAAAGAGACGACTTTCCCCAGCTCCAGGGCTGTGGCTGCCAGGGAGAGACTCCCCTCCTTCCCAGACTAGCTCCGTGGCTGCTGTGGCAGGGAAGAGACCCTCTTCTTCCCAGACCGAGCTCAGGGCCTGCCACGGCAAAGGGGAGAGGGCACGTCCATCACATTAGAAAGGTAAGACTACTGATATTAAAATATGAGTTGTGCGCTTTTATTTTTAGAACAAAAACGGTCATTTTATTAAGTTTGTTTATATAGCACTGTTATCCAAAGTGTGTTACAATAGTTAGCTAACGGTACAAACAACATTTGGAAAGATCGTTAAGTGGTCCTCTGAGACTCTCAGCAATTTTCAAGTGGTCCATGAAGAAAAAAAAAAGTTTGAGAACCACTGCACTACTGTTTGCAAGCTACTTGCAGTGGCTTTGTCTACAGTGGCCTACTTAATTTAAGCATCCCGGGATGCGTGAACTGTAATTGGATAGGGAGGATTCAGCGATATGAAATATGTGATGATAAAATTAATATGCTGCTCTGAATTTCAAAATTATTTTAACTTTGTTATCTTAGCAGAATGACACATGGTCAAATTTCCACTGAGCATGTGGAATTATCCATGGAATCACTATTTTAAATTAACCAATTGGGCTTCAGTCTATTAAGAGTAATCTAGGGAGGAATAATTAAAGCCTTTGAATATATTATAAATAGGGCTGAAGTAGTGAAATTTTTGAAAATTATATATTTTTAAACCACACACACACACATATATGTATATATATATACACACACACACACACAACTAAATAAACTGGTGTGGGCTTTTTTTTTTTTTTTTTTTTTTTTGTAGTAGCTCTGAGAACATTGGGGTATTAGGCTGAATAGTCTGTATAGCAATTGTGTGTGGGCAAGACAAGCTTTAAAAAACTAACAAACGAAGCCAAATAGTGCCGAGCCAATCATTGGCCACTGAATAGCAGTGTTCAGCTTCAGAAGACCTTCAGGGCATGAAAATAGCAACCATCCAGCACGTGTGCAGTATCTTCCATAGCACCGAGATGCACAGTGGGCTCTCCTGGGCATGGTTGGTCTTGGTGCACAAACCATGCCACACCTTAACCTGTTAAGCTGGCTCCAGAAGTGGTGTGGGAGCCCCAAACCAGGTAACCATTCATCCAGCCTGATGATGCAGGAATTCTAGTATGACAGCATCAAATGTTCACATTAAAATGTCTTCTGGTCTCCAAATGAGTGGTTATGAAGTGAGCTGTAATGTTTATAACCTGAAGTGATGGAGCACACCAAAATAAGCACATCAATAAGTTAACCAAACTTGCCACAGATTTTGCAGGAATCATTTATAAAAAGTGTCTACACAATCCTCAATAAATAAGCTGTCACCAGAAAAATGTTATAGTAGGGAAAGATATATGAAAAGGACCTAGCAATTCTTATTTCCTTTTGCTGTTCCTTGAGCAACTGCTTCTTTCTTGCTAGTTTTCTAATATATAGATATAGATAAAATAATCATCCTGGAATGAAATGTGTTTGGCATGTTTACTGTCTGCTTAGGCATTTTTGATTTTTCACATTCCCTTTAAAAAACCAACAACTTTGTTCTGTTCCCCTCCTTGGGTTTTGAAGAAGCTTTGTAACAGTGATGAAGACAGGTAGAAACCCAGTGACAGCTTCATGCCCTTATATATGTGTAACTTCAAGAAAGCTGTGTAACTAAAGCATATCTCCAGCACAGATGCAGCTCTTAACTCAGATTTAATGATAAATGCGTTTCAAAATATTCATATATGGAGATATACCTATCTCATAGAACTGGAAGGGATCCTGAAAGGTCATCAAGTGCAGCCCCCTGGCAGCACCAAGTACTGATTTTTGCCCCAGATCCCTACGTGGCCCCCTCAAGGATTGAACTCACAACCCTGGGTTTAGCAGGCCAATGCTCAAACCATTGAGCTTATCCCTCCCTGCTAATCTTGTGAATAGTTATATGAAGATTTCTTAGGGTTGTATAAAGAAATTAAAAAAAATGCTTTAGGTATTAAAGTAAAAAGCCCAAGTTGAGGATAAAGTGCATAATCTTTAAAGTAACTATCTAGATACAGTATCTGTCTTGGGTGCATAACTTGTCATTAAATAGGTGTAGCAAAGTAAGCAGAGTTATCAATAACTCATTTTATCTTTTGTTAAAAAATAGTATATGGTCAGGATGCGGGACACCATTGGAGGGGAGGGATGTTCTATGCAGAGTTTGAAAAAATATTATCAAATGCTTACTAGTCTGTAGACTAATCCAACCAATCAGGATGGAAAATACTTATACTTCCTCACTCCCTGCAATTTAAAAGAATAAACATTTCTGTCTTTAATTGTAACACTGTCAGTGAACATTGTATTTAATGCTCTCTTTTAAATGTATTACATAAACTTACTAACTTACTATATTCTGTCTCTTAAAGAAAAAGTGAAGATAAAGCAAGAGATCATGGTGTATCACAACCTTTTAAATGTCTATTTCCTCTTTTTTCTCTCTCTCCCTATACCTCTTTATAGTTCTTTCTCTACTTTTATTTTCTTTGTCCCACTTCCCCCACTCCCAAATCTCTTGTTTTCTCCATATCCTGATTCTCTTTTCTAGCTTACCCCATAATACATAATACAATGTTTAAAAGGGGACTGGATAAATTCATGGTGGCTAAGTCCATAAATGGCTATTAGCCAGGATGGGTAAGAATGGTGTCCCTAGCCTCTGTTCATCAGAGGATGGAGATGGATGGCAGGAGAGAGATCACTTGATCATACATCACCCATCCCCTCTTGCCCTCATTCCCTCTGTATGACTTAAAATTCTTTTTTCAGGTGCTTAATAGCTAGTGGACTACACTAAATTGGGAAGCTAAATCCAATCCCTCCAAAGAGCTGAGGGAGGGAGAGTGCCTGGAATCTGATCATGGTGATGTCTCTGAACCCTGTTGAGAGTTTTCATCTTTAGTAGTTTCCTGCTAGTAGGGGCTGACAAATTTAAAGCTTCTAACTCTCCCCCCCTGAACTTCTTGGCTGTTGCTAGGGTGGAGATGTAGGAGGGGGCCCTCCATAAATCCACCCCTCTCCCAGTCTCTCTCTTGTTTTTCACATTGAATAGTTCCAGTGTCTGCATCTGATGCTCATAGTTAGGCTTGGCAGAATTCAATTTTGATTTTTTTGATCATTTTGATGGTTAATATTGATGGTTAATATTAATATTGAAATTTTCACAGTTGATGGAAATCATGGGGGGCGGGGTTCAGACAATAAATACTTAATGACAGTAGATGGTGAGATTCAAAAAGGTAAAGGGGCTATAACTGCTAAAACACAGATTATTAACATCACATGTCAAAATATACAAATTAAATATCCTTAAATCAAACTCTAATAATTTCTCAATCAGCATTTTTATTACTTCACCTAGCTGTAAATTTCTGTTATTGTCACTAGCAATAGTTTTCTGTATTTTGTATGTGTATGGTGAAATCGAAGTTTATCGACATTTACAATAAAAATCTAATTCTTCCAAGCCTACTCGTGGCTTTTCCAAGCAGCAGCTTAAAATTGACCTGATCTTGGACAGTTTCCCTGCTGCCTGCAAGGTTCTGAATAGCAGCAGTGATATTGACAGTCTTATTAATTTAACTCTTTTGCTGCTTACTAAATCTATGAGCAACAATATTAGGCACAGATGCTGTCAGGTTGCAGATTTAGGAAGATAGCATGGCATTGGTTTTATACCCATTTCATGTTTGGAAAGGTATCTTTGCATCCACAAGAGAGAAACTTATTTTTAAACAGAAACTTCAATTCCGGTGAAGTTCATAACATTCAACCATAAAAGCTACTGTCTTGCCCTGTATCAATGAATTTTTCAAGCCCCACCCATACATGAACATAAACTTTGCTCTCATTTAATTACATCAAGTTCTGTAGGATGGTTATCAGTATTCTGTCAATAATATATATATATTTTTTTCTGTGGTTTGTGGAGGAATAAACTTGTAATAGGATTTGGACTTCAGTGAGTTGCAAATACTATTAATTGCTAGTACTTAATATAACTTAAAGCGTGAGAGTTTACTCTTAGTTTCACATGTAGATTATTGTCATCACTATTCACTCTGTACTGTGCAGTTGTTCTTAGACCACTCCCAACTGTTTTCTTATGCTTTATAATATCAGAAGAGCCCCTCAACTGAAGCACAGCCTTGTCTGGGGCCTGTATTATCCTGTATATGCTGAAGCATTACAGTGGTAGCAGAGCTTTTTTAATTAACTTCTCTCCAACATCCAACAATGATCTGTCACCCTTCACTTTCTCTTCTCCAGACTTTATGTTCTCTTCTGGACAAATCATGCAGTGTGTAATCCATTCAGTCATGCAATACATGTTGAAGTAGTCATGAATAGTAAACAGATGTTTAGAGATGTAAATCTAATTTGTGAAGGAGTATATGCAGATAACATTTAAAACTAGACTAGGCAAAGCTTTCAGATATCCTATAAGAACCATCTTGCATTGGCTGAAGAGGTGTGGGAGAACACAATTTACCTAATAAATCTCTTCTGTCTTTACTTTCTTGAGCTAACAGTATAATTTGACTGGGACATGGGAGCATACACTTTAATTTTTCACTTGTATTGTGTATTGAGCTGTGAATAAATTAAGACTTCTTTATTGAGCAGAAACATCCATAGCTTGCAAATCACCAGAGATGATAGATCTTGGTTCCAAACCTGGTGAATTTTGCAGTTAATAATCCAATAGTTTTTGAGGTTTTGTGGGCCAGTTCTGTGGGTGACTAACTTAGACAGCTTCTCTAAGTTGACAGTTCATGAAAATTAGTCTCTTCAACTCCCCTCTTACCTCATCCAGTTGAACTAAAGCTGCTTTAAAAGGCTTTTGTTTAGTGCACTTTGCATTAATATTGCATGTATTCAGTCATTCCCAGTTTCTCTCTTTCTTTATTTGAATCAGATATTGGCCTGTGTACCCATTTGAACCAGTTTGAGAGATGAAAGGTAATTACAGAAGAACTTAGATTTTAACTGTTCTCTACACCTGAGGTCCACCATCAGAGTACCTGTTTCATAAGAACATAAGAATGGCCATACTGGGTCATACAAATGGTCCATCTATCCACGTATCCTGTCTTCCAGCAGTGGTTAGTGCCGGATGATTCACAGGGAATGATCAGAACAGGACAATTATTGGGTTATCCATCCCCTGTTGTCCAGTTCCAGTTTCTGGCCATCAGAGGTTTAGGGATACTCTGAGCATGGAGTTGCATTGATGACCATCTTGGCTAATATAGCCATTGATGAACCTATCTTCCATGACTTACCTAATTCTTTCTTGAACCCAGTTATATTTTTTGTCTTCACAATATCCCCTGGCAGTGAGTTGCACAGGCTGACTGTGCATTGTGTGAAGAAGTACTTCCTTAAGTTTGTTTTAAACCTGCTGCCTATTAATTTCATTGGGTGAACCCTAGTCTGTGTGTTATGTGAAGGGGTAAATAACCCTTCCTTATTCACTTTCTCCATACCAATACTCCTGAGGGCATTCTGCACACAGTATTTTAAAATTCTGCAAATTTTATTTGTCAATAAATAAATGTGGTGGCTCCAGCATGGCAATGGGAGCACAGGCAGAAGTGGGAGATCACCTTACAGGCTCATTCCCACCCCCCACCCACCCCCGTATACAGACTTGGCGGTGAGGCTGCACCTGACCCTGACACAGTGCAAGGACCAGGCCTGCCCAAGAAACACCCCGGGGCCCTGTCCCTCCATGCGAAGCACACTAGATGTAGGCAGGCAGGCTCAGCCCAGCAGGATCCAAGTGTGGAGGGGCTTAGTGTGGGAAGATCCAGGTGTGGGGTGATAGGGTTCTGTGTGGAGCAATCTGGATGCAGGTGGCTTGGTGAGGGGTCTGGGTGCGGGGGGATCTGGATGAACAGGCTCATTGGAGGGGTTCTGGGTGCAGAGGCACTGAGACTCTGCAGGGGGATCCAGGTGAAGGTGGTTGGGGCTCATCGGGGGGGGTCTGCATGTGGAGGGCTCAGCAGGGGGCTCTGGGTGCTGACTTTGTGGGCTGTGGGTCTGGGTGCTGGCTTGGTGTGGATCAATGGAGTGGGGGTCTGGGTGCGGGGGGCTTGTCAGAGTGGTCCATGTGCAGGTAGGGTGAGGGTTTGGTTGTGGAGGGTGGTCTGGGTTCAGGAGTGCGGTCCAGATGCAGGGAGGTGGGGCTCAATGGGGAGGGGTCCAGATGCAGAGGGTGAGGTTTGTCGGGGTGTGGGTTCAGGTGCAGGGGGCTCTGGGGGGGGGGGGGGGTTCTGGTGCAGGGGGTGAGGTTTGGCAGGGCAGTCTGGGTATGAGGCGGGTCCAGATGCACAGGGGGTTAGGCGGACGGGGAAGCAGCTCCCCATACAGTGACTCCACCCCACCACAACTGAGGAGCGATGGAGGCAGGAAGTAGAGGAATGTGGAGCTTCCTGCAGCCGGAGAGGTTTCTGGGGGTGGATCTGACCTAGCCCTGGTCACTCCTTGCAGGGGAAGAGGAAGTCCCTTCCTGCCCAGCCGGGACTAGCAGCTGGGTAGAAGCCACTGGCTGGGGCATCTCCAGCCCTCCCCCGCAGTGATTTACCTCTCTGCTAGCTGCTCCTGAAACGATGCACCTGCATTGCTGGGGAGCGGCACATGATTTCTCTTGCGGCTTCCCTTTGCTTCCCCATCAGAAAGTCATTTTTCTGTGGGGAAGCAAAGAAATCTGCGGGGAACATGAATTCTGCATGCACACAGTGGCGCAGAATTCCCCCAGGAGTAATACCAATCATGGTGTTATAGACCTCTGTCATATCCTCCCATAGTCGTCTCTTTTTCAAGCTGAACAGTTCCAGTCTTTTTAATCTCTCCTTGTATGGAAGCTGTTCCATACCCCTAATGAGTTTTTGTTTCCTTTCTCTGTCCTTTTCCAATTCTAATATATCATTTTTGAGATGGGTTGACCAGAATTGCATGCAGTATTCAACATGTGGATGAACCATGGATTTATATAGTGGGTTTATAATATTTTCTGTCTTATTATGTCTCTCTTTCCTTCTGCACATTGAGCAGATATGATGCAAAGATCTCTTTATTGAGTGGTAACAGCTAATTTAGAACCATCATTTTATATGTATAGTTGAGATTTTTTCCAGTGTACGTTACTTTGCATTTATCAACATTGAATTTCATCTGCCTTTTTGTTGCCCATTAATCTGGTTTTGTGAGATCCCTTTGTAACTGTTTGAAGTAAGCTTTGGCCTTAACTATCTTAAGTAATTTAGTATCATCTGCAAACTTTGCCACCTCACAGTTTACACCTCTTTTCAGATCATTTATGAAGATGTTCAACAGCACAGGTCTCAGTACAGATCTTGGCGGACCCTGCTATTTTCCTCTCTCCAGATACTCCATGATGGGTTTCCAGATGTCAAAGCTCCTAAATCAGTTTTTAAATTGTATATAGATGAACTTGCCTTGCAGTTTCTTGGGCTCTGCTCTGTCACTTCAAGAGTAATGTGCTATTTATTATAATTAATTTTGTACCCTTTAACGGGATAATCTTTAAGGTTCTTTGTGGCTGGCAGGGAACTAAGTATACAATCATTCTAGGCAGGTGCTCCCTAATGTAGATGTTAGTGATATCCCTGAGCAGTACTTGTTGGGGAGTAGTTGCTGCAACTATTGTAGAATATATATTATCCCCAGATGATGTTGATTTTTGGTCACAATTTAGCAGATGGCAGTATTTCCCCTACTTGCAAGCAAAGAAAGAAATAATTGCTTGGAATGTGTAGATTAGTATTTCCTGTGCAAAATCCTGCAGGTTACAACTAAACTTCATGATATTTCTGTGAAGTATGGTGAACTATCACTGTTAACAGATGGATAAACTGCAGCACAGAAAGGTTAGGTGACTTGTCCAATACCATGAACTAAGCAAGTTGAAGGAACCCAAAATTCAAGTTTCCAGTCCCTCTAAACACTAGGGACCTGATCCAAAGCCAGTCCGTCAGTTGAAAGATTTCCATTGACTTCAGCGGGCTTTGTATCAAACCGTAAGACAATATTTGTGCTCTTATAACAGAATAAAATAGAATGGGGGAGGTCTCAATCAGGACAGATTTTCACCATTCCTTGCAGCTCCATAGGATTTGCAATATGGTAGAAATTGCTGGGCACAAGTGAGTGTGCATTGTTTCTGATTGTCAAGTGGTGTAAATAGTATCACCACTTTAGTCAAAACCATGAGGATATATTCTTAGAATCAGGCAGCCTTTCAGCTGGAAGATTTATGCTGACTGGGTGAATTTATAATTGATGTTTAGTTTCTGCTCAAATAGCTACGTATAGAAAGTTATACAGTACTTCCTCTCTGAACCAGTGTATCAGCACAGTTTCTTAAGAATAAGGTATTTATATTACAAGTTTCCATGGACATACTCCAAGGCTCATGGATGTACTTTTTGGAAGGAATTATTTGTCCCTGGGGCTGGGGAATAATAAATCAGTTCTAATCTTGATTTCTTTATACTATAAAGGAGTTACTTTGAAATACAAGCATGCTGAGAAGTGAGAGAGGAACAGAGGTGGGAGACACAGTTCCTATGCAAAAAGCAAGGAGAACCAGATTTAAATAAAAGTATTTGGTTCCATTAAATGTTATTCTAAAAGGTAACATGATACATGTGAATTACCAGTGTTGAGATTCTGAATCTGATTTAACTAGACTTCACTGTAAGCTTTTGAGTACTAAGGTGATTGAGTCATTCTTAATCAGAATTGTATCAGTAGCCTGGGAAGCAAACTAGTTTGCAAACAATCAGTAAATCTCTGTTTGTTTATAATCTGTAGTTTAAAACCTAATCCCCCATACACAGCTTTAATCATGTATGTTAAGTAAACCAAAATCTTGCATTTCTGCATTATAGGTGACACAGTCATTGTTGGTTTTCCAGCAAACAGCTTGCCATCAGGTCAAGTGTAAATTCTCACCCTGTATTTATCGCCGTAGAATATTGTATTGCTGTCTATATATGGAGTATATAACACTTTCCACTATGTAGATTTACTGCAAGCACAAACAGTTATGACTTCTCAAATGACAATTTATGGTAAGAGTTTGTAATAATTTTTTGCACTTTTAACCCTTTAGTTTGATTTTGAATTGTAAAGAGCTTCCTGTTTCCGGCATTTACGTTTGGAAACCGGGTACTGTTCTTCATGAACAGATCGTATTTGTCTGTCCTGAGGCAGCTCTCTAGTTAAAAATAAAACAGAAGTCTTGTCTCTTTCTTATTCTTTCAAAGTGCAGTTCTAAACTTTTGCACAACCTAGTTTTTTTTATTGGGGGGGAGAAGGGGAAGAGGGCAGGGGAGATCTCTTCCCTTCCCCTTCCCCAGTTTGCCATTGTGAGCATGACTATGTGCTTGCTCCATCAGATTACATTTTAAAATCTGATTAGCACAATTGCATGATGTTTGAAACTTGTAGCATTTCAATTTATCTGATAATGTTAAAGAGCATTTCTTTGAAAAATGTGTAGCAAATGTGATGCTAGTTGAGGTCAGTTATGCCACAAACAATGAGTGCAGTAGCAGTTTGGCTACTTTTAAGCAGTCCAATTTGTCATCTAACAGTAGAATTAATTTGCAAACTATTAGAAGTAGTAGCAACATGATCTCTACTCTGAAATCCGAGCATTAAAGGGTCGGACAGTTTCATTTCAACTTTTCAGAAGCATCATATTTTAATAACATAATGACCCAGGTTATTGTACAGTCTTCAGCTTTCTTTGTCTGGCTGTTGTAGCTCTGAACCCTAACATTTTGAAGATTTTAGTGTAAACATTTTGGTGTTCTGTAGGCACGGTTTTACCTAAGATTGTACAACCAATGAGTTTTTGGAATTAAATTTGGGGCTGTGACACCTCAGCAGTAACCTAGTTAATTTTCTCTGTGTGTTTCTCAGTAACAGGATCACTGTCCTGCAGTAAAGACCTTAGAGATCTATCACGTATGTGTATGAAGAGGATCATTTGTAAATCTGTCAAAATCTAAGTTTCTTAACCGTGTATTAACCAATTTTTATCACAAATCATGTTGCTTCTTATGTTTTGTGATTCCTTTCTATTTCTTCAATCTAGGTCATTCCCTATAGATTTGAAATAAGAAATCTGACTGCAGAGTTTCCATACCTCTAGTTAAACTAGATTTTTTTTATCGTAAGTTTTCTACTTTTTATAACTAGTCATATCAGCTTTACAAAGTTACCATGAAAATGTAACAGCCCAAGTTACTTGCCCATCATTTGTCCTAGTGATTGATAATAAAAATGCTTATAGTATTTACTTGTTCATTAAAAACATTACTAACTGTGGGGAAATGGGTGAATAGCACTTTGCAAGGCTGAGCTATAGTATACTTAAACTTTTTGTTTTGTTTAATTCTTCTTCAAGGTTTCAGTGATTTAGGCCTGGTCTGTACTTAAAATTTTGGTTGACATAGCTTTGTCGGCCAGGGGTGTGAAAAATCCACACCCATGAGCAATGCAGCTATGCTGACCTAACTCCCAGTATAGGTGCAAATAGGTTGATGGAAGATTGCTTCTGTCAATTTACCTACCATTGCTTGGGGAGGTGGTGTTCTACCTTGACAGAAAAACCCCTTACATCAGTGTAAGCGGCATCTATGCTACCAGATTATGCCGGCATAGCTACAGTGCCGTAGCTATACCGGTATATTTCCCGTAGTGTAGATATGCTTGTATAGTCCCTGCAGCGTAGATATACCCACGGTGTAAAGACTGTTCACCAGAGCAGTAGGATCCCTAATGTCTTAATCCTACCTGTTCTCAATAATGCTTTCCAGGAACAACAGAGCAGAAAAGATTGAATTTCTAATGTAAAATATGAGCAGAAACTAAAACCTTGGAAGCTGGGGTGAGAATCCTTTGTGTTCTTTTATACATCATAAAGATGCAAAAGAGGTACAATCCTAATTTTTTTCTCATCTGCAGGCCACTTTTAGTTTATTACTGTTCATCACATATCAAAAACTTAAAGGATGTGCAAAATAGCCAAATGAATGTTTCTGCTGGAACATCACCTTTTGCATTGGCTAATTTTTTATGATTTTCAACTATGCAAATGTCAGATTTCATTAATATAGTTTTTTACTTAATATTTTAATTTTCACTTTCAGTTACATTTATTTAAAAAAGCTGGAACAGCATTGAAAAGATTTTATGAGATTATTAAAAGGACTCAAAGCATGTCTAAGCATCTTTAGATTCAAAAAATAGCTATGGAAAAGCACTTGTCGTTAGTGATTCAGATGCCTTAAAATGCTGTTTGAGCTATAAGTAGGATGCTAACAGAAGACTTGAAATTGGAACCTGGCAACTGACAGGCACAGTTCTAGATTATTCAGCAGTCTTCACATACATTTTCATAGGTAGTATCTTCTGGTAATCCACTTTCTCGTGTAGTTTGACTTCCTCAGTGGATGATTCAGGGAGACACATTGTTCCTTTCCTGTAGCACACTCCTCCACTTAAAGATCTATTTTCTCTCATGGCACCCATCTTGCCTATCATTTTTCCTGCCCTTCAGTCTGTTTTCTTTAATCCATCTACACAGCGAATTTATTTTGAGTTCCTTGTTTATTTTTACAGCACATGCTCCACTAAATTTAAATGACCTTCCTGGATGACTGACTAATCTGAGATCTCCTTAGTGAATATGGAAAAACACTCTCTTTTTCTCTAGCAGATTTTTGTATAGATTCAAGTGCAAAAATCCCTCAGTTTGATCGGTAGTTTGTAGTTTTGATGTTCACTTCAAGATAAGGCAGTATCTTCTTTTACATATAAACCCATAGTGGGAGATTATAAAGTGGAGTTTTTAAGATGAAAGCACGATATCTTGATAATATGAAATGAATTTAAATGAAGTGTCCATACTATGTTGCTCTTTTAGGAGTTGTACAGCTAACTGCAAATAATGTTTTAGGTCCTATTCCTATAAGCAGATCCATGCAGGTACATTGAGGGATCGGGAGGGAGAGGGGGGAGAAGAGGGAGGGATAAATTACATTTTTACGCTCTTGAAACTCTCAAATGTTATAAAATCATTTTTTCAGAATAATTTAAATTTTGTTGTGAAAATATGGCAGCTGCAACTGTTTGATTTTAAAAAAAGACCAGTACTTAACAATTTTCACATACTTTTTTTCTATTTGTAATATCTTTGGAAATATTGAAAATGAGCTACATTTCTGGTTTACATTAAAAAAAAATTTTTTTTATTTTTTTTAAAATTAATGCTACAAGAATTACATAAACCAAAAAAGATGTTGCTTTTCCATTGTCCAGCATTAACAAACTGTTTTTGTTGTTCACGGCCATGCTCCCCAGCACCTCTGCTGGAAGCTTACTATGCTAGAGCTAGTTGCACCAGCATTGTTAAGGTTGTGTTCTAGTTTTCAATTAGGTTCTAGAAATAATGTAGAATCAAACATTTGAACAAAAATGTGTCATGTTACCATGCTGATTCCAGCCTTGCAAGCACACATCACTGTCTTGTAGATAACATTTGAATTAGTATGCAGGAGTCCAATAAATTCTCTGTAAAACTGTAAATTGTTGCAATTTAATTTTAGACTCATTAAAAGATTGTACAGCAAAGTTCAATATCCGTCTTTCATCAAGGTATTAACTTGCTTTACCATCCTTCTTTAAAATCTGAAATGCACAAATAGTCTAACGTTGAATTAATTTTTGATGAAAGGGGACCTATTACATTAACAGCTAGGTCTGGTCCAGCTGTCTTATCCCACAACTTCTTAAGAATCATGGAAAGAGATTTTTAAAAATTGTATTAATTGAACCCTGAAATCTAAGCTACAGGCTGATGGGCATTATTTTAAAGTATTACTTCACATCTACATTCACTTCCCCTTATGTATAATATAAAATGTTTTAATTAACAGTTCCATTCTCACTCTCTTTGTTTGACTATAAATGGCATGAATATTAGATTTTTTTTTGAGAGAGTGAGTGAGTTTTTTCCTAGTAGTCATATGTGGGTATTTTTTTTGTTTTCCCCAGGGCGCCAATGCCTCTGCTTTGGAGAAAGAGATTGGTCCTGAACAGTTTCCTGTGAATGAACATTATTTTGGCTTGGTCAATGTGAGTGAATTTTCTTTACTATTTTTAAAATGCTGCTTTCTATTTCAATCCTCCTATTCCGAAATTGACAGGATTCTCTTTTAGAACCTTATCCATGGGTAGTTCTGGCACAAAGTAGAAATCTATTTAAGTACTACATCCTGTAACATGCATGCTAAATTTTGTTTTTAACTAAAAGATTAATCTTAAAAGTTAACTGTAGTGAAATAGAAAATATTAATGATTACAAAATTCCGTGGGACGTTCATACTTGGGCACACTTTTAAATATAGGATCAGAGTAATTAAAGCGGGAAAGGCCAATAGGACATAGGGTAGATAAAAACAGGGTATGGTCCTCCAACAGAGAAGATGTATCAGATATTAAACTGTTTCTTTGGTGGGTCTTAGTCCCAAAGGCTCAAACCAAAAAAAAGGCTGTTTGCTTTTCAAATCCCATGTTTTTCTTATGGGCTTAGAGGGGACAGTCGTGTTTGAGGAAAGATCAGAGAATACAGAAAAATACCAGCTAAGTCAATTCCCTTTGTGTAGAAATGTACTTTTTTTCAGGCTTGCATCAACGTGAGAGCTCCTGTTTAAAACAACTGTTTGTCATAACTTCAGTCAGTTTTCGTGTTTACAGTGTGATTAAGGCCTGTAAGGCCATAAAACTTGCCTAATTTGCACGGTTGTAATTAAATTAAGGATTGTGAAAAGAATGCAACATTATTCTATCACTTATGTTTAGGATGTCAGATTAATGCTTCTGGATAAGGAAGGTGAATGTAACATTCAGTCTGTCACACCCTTTTATTAATAATATGATGTAGAAAAGCGAAATGTTTACAATTATCACAAGACATAGTTCATTTTTCATGTGAAAAATATGGCTCTGGTTAACTTCATTCACAGTAAATTAAATTTACCTCTTCTTCCCTTAGACACATATTTCACATCAGAACTGAAACAACCTAATATACTGAATAGTGCTAATATAGTTACTAAAGTATTGCTTGCCTACAGCTGCACATTGTGAACTCATTTGATTTAATTGATTTTTGCTTTGTCCGTAGCAGATCATGTTCTCAGACACTCAACAATCTAAACGCACTGAATTATCTTCCTTAAGTGTTGTGTTAATGGCCATTCCAATGCATCTGAGATTTGTATCATAATGGGAAAATATGGAAGGCATGTTCTGTTGTAGCATATATACCAAAGTGATAAATAGTTTGAAGAAGAAAAAATTGCCTTCTAAAAATAAAGAATAATCCTTTTACCGCCCACATGCAATATTCAAAAGGACAAAATGTCTAATAGCTGTAGTTTGTTTCCTTTGATAATTTTTTTGGATTTTTACGTCTATATCAAAAATTTCTTCCCCACTACCTCATTTTTTTCCCTCCTGTTGGTCTCAGCCCTTTTGGTAAAGTGTGAAATCAGCTGGAACACCTAAAAGGGTTTGCAGAACAGTTTTTGACCTCCTCAGTTTTTAATCCTCTATTGTGAAGCTGTAACGTTTTCAATTTTAAGAGGCTCCTGTCCTCAAAGTGCAGTCTGTTGGGAATTCTCTGTAGATGGGTAATTTTAAAATTATTTTAAATTCAATTAAAATTAGATAGCGTTTGAGCTAAATATTTTGTTTTAAGCAGGATTTGTTAAACTGAAAATAATGTGGTTTGATTTTTTTTTTTTTTAATTAGTTAAAAGTAATTTCATGTTATTTACTGGCCTGAATCCTCTAGTCATTTTTCGTGGATATACAATGACATTTTCCTGTTCAAAAAACACAAACAAACAATTTTCCTGTTGCTGTGTGGGCTCCTATAGGGGAAATTGACTATAAAGAAGAAACAGTGAAACTGACTAGACAAAGAGCTGTTACACAACATGAATAAAAGGAAAAGGATATTTTATTTAAAATTGTATAGTATAAATGTTATAATTGTAATGTTTATTTCAGAAAGTGGTCTCTGTAATACAAATGAGGGCAAGGTCAGTAGCTGGGTTCTTCAGTACATTTGGGGTTATATCTTGGCCATCTTGAAGTCAGTAGAAGTTTTGCTATGGATTTCAATGAGGCCAGGACTTCATTGTTGGTGTTTTTACTACTTTTGGCCTTGAGATTCTAATACAAGCTCTTTGAGGTATGTGCTTTTTTGTGTTTGTAAAGTACCTAACACACTTTTGGATGCAACATAGTTAATCACGCCAGAGTTGTATACGCAGGACCTATTAATTCCACACGTTATGATCTGATTCCTCTGTGTGTACCGTCAAAAATCACATTGACCTTTTTGCTGCCATATCACAGTGTAAACTCTCTCAGTATTGCTAATTTCTGGGTTAAAGAACTGGAGGTTAGTAATGGACAGCAATTTCTCTATTAACCTCCTGTTCTTTCAGTATTGCTAATTTCTAGGATTCTGCCTCCCATTAAATATGTTTTGGGGATTTTCCCCCCCAAATATATGAGCTAGTATTCTTCCAAAAGATTTTCATTTTTCTTTTCTGCTAGTGTTTCCAATCTTTCCAGGTCCTCTTGCATTATTTCTCTGTCATCGTTGGTGTTGCCAACACTTGCCAATTTTGTATCGTCTACAGATTTCATGAATGTGCTGGTTATTCAGTCTTATAGGTTATTAATAAAGAGATGGACTAAGAATAAACATAAATTAAATGTTCAGTTTGTATATTTCTTTTGATCATGTAACTAACAATTTTGAACCATTGTTCCTCATTTCATGTACCATGTAAAGTGATGTTAATGCATCTATAAGGATGACAAGGCTGCAACCTTTTGAGCTGCATGAATTAAATTTTAATTTTATATTTCTCTCAGCCAGAAAATTGACTATTAACTTGCAATCGTTCTGCCACAGTAATTTTACAAAATTCTGGTGTACGCTGTAGCCATATTCCCAGAGTACCACTTAATGTGATTATCAGTATTCTACAGTTGGTTTATTTGTATGTTAATTATGTTTGTTTAAAATATTTCACCCAGAATGCTCTTGAGATGCAGAGCTCATTTACAAGAAAATGCTCAGGACAGGCAGACCTGAAATCATTGTTTGTTTGGCTTTTTTGAGTAACAAAATGTTATACAATCCAGTCATTATAAAATAAATTGTGCAGATTACTATAAACAGAAGGAACCAAACCACCAAAAATGAACTATTTCATGTCATTGTATAAAAGCATCTAACTTTTCAGTGTTTTAAGTGTTTCTCCTTGTTAAGCAATCTGGAACACATCACCTCTAGCCCTGTCCTCTAATGACACAGCCTTCAGATATGGCAGATGTAAAACAGCTGCTCTTAGATATCGCTGCATCATGTGTGTTTGCCAATATTTCATTGTAAACAGGAAATACTTAATGTGTTACTTGTTGTCTCAAAAGGCATATTGGTATCTGACACAGGCAAACATAAAATCTGAATCCACCTATTGTGACCTTGTTACAATACTGTAATAGAACTGATCTGAAGGGATACAGTGATGCTACCAGTTACCATCCTGTCATTTTGCTCCTTGTGTCCACGTTACGGTCTTGGGTCTCTCAGTAGCACATTTTCACATCAGTGACTGCAGCTTCAGTCCTGTGCAGGACTAATAACCATGCTGTCACTCACTAGTTTTTCCTGCCTGTGACAAACCCTGGAATAGCCTTCTCTTAGCAGACATTCATTGTATTATCCCCCATACACATAGCCCTCCCCTCAATAAATTAACTATGGTGGTTGCTTGTGTAAATAAAATAGAATTTTAATACTAACTAAATTACCACAGAAAAAAACCTTGCAGATAAGATAACTGCTTTGATCCAGATCCTTGGTAAGTTTGGTAAAGGTATTATATTAACATAGTTATATAAGAAATGAGAGAAAGCAATACTACTTCAGCACCTATAATGGAGAATCTGTTCCACCCAGCTGCTCTTTTTGTCAATCATGCCACCTTTAAATTGACATGTGTTAAGCTCCAGATGAAACTCTGCTACTATTAGTTCAATCCCCTGAAATATAGGCTAATCTTTTGATCTTCAGTTCTTATAATGAATGCTAAAATTTCCCATTTGATCCACAGCACATACTGATTATTCATTAATATGTACTGTAAAAGGGTTTGCGCCGGGGCTCGACCCTTCAGGACAGGAGGGGAGCCACACCGACTCCCTACTGCACGAATTAAATAGTCCGTTAGCTCAGGACTCAGCCCCTCTGGTCCAGGGGGCTGAGGAAACCACAGTCAAGAACCCAGGCCCTCTGGAACAGGGGCTGGGCAGGCAGGCAGTCACTAAGCTCAGGCCCTTGGATGCAGGGCTGAGCACAAACAGTCAATCTAGCTCAGGCCCTCGGTAGCAGGGGCTGAGCACAAGCAGTCAATAAGCTCTGGCCCTTGGAGGCAGGGCGGAGCACAGATAGTCAATTTAGCTCAGGCCCTCTGGAGCAGGGGCTGAGCACAAGCAGTCAATAAGCTCAGGCCCTTTTCAGCAGGGGCTGAGCACACACAGTCTATAAGCTCTGGCCCTTGGAGGCAGGGCGGAGCACAAATAGTCAATTTAGCTCAGGTCCTCTGGAGCAGGGGCTGAGCACAAGCAGTCAATAAGCTCAGGCCCTCTGTAGCAGGGGCTGAGCACACACAGTCTATAAGCTCTGGCCCTTGGAGGCAGGGCGGAGCACAAATAGTCAATTTAGCTCAGGTCCTCTGGAGCAGGGGCTGAGCACAAGCAGTCAATAAGCTCAGGCCCTCTGTAGCAGGGGCTGAGCAGACCAGTAGTCCCTTAGCTCTGGCCCTGGGTCAGGGCGGAGCACCAATAGTTAATTTAGCTCAGGCCCTCTGCAGCAGGGGCTGAGCACAAGCAGTCAATAAGCTCAGGCCTCTGTAGCAGGGGCTGAGCACACAGGCAGTTTAGGAGCTCTGGCCCTGGGTCAGGGCGGAGCACAATAGTTCATTTAGCTCAGGCCCTCTGCAGCAGGGGCTGAGCACAAGCAGTCAATAAGCTCAGGCCTCTGTAGCAGGGGCTGAGCACACAGGCAGTTTAGGAGCTCTGGCCCTGGGTCAGGGCGGAGCACAATAGTTCATTTAGCTCAGGCCCTCTGCAGCAGGGGCTGAGCACAAGCAGTCAATAAGCTCAGGCCTCTGTAGCAGGGGCTGAGCACACAGGCAGTTTAGGAGCTCTGGCCCTGGGTCAGGGCGGAGCACAAGCAGGCAATTGGCCTAGGCAGGTAAGGGGCTCAGGTTCCTACCTGCGTTGGGTGAGGGGGAAGCCTGCCACCCGTGTGTAGGGGTGGCAGGGGGGGACACAGGCCCACCCACTCCACTGTGTCCCAGCCCGGGGCCCTAGCAGCGATTAGTGTCGCTGCCGGTCAGTGGGGTATCCTGACCGAAACACACTGCCATGGGCTCATAGGCCTCTGTAGCCTGACTGGGGTCGGCTACCCCCGGGCTACTTCCATTTTCCCCCTCAGGGCCTACCTCGTCTGTGGCATCGGCTGCGGTCCAGTCCATCAGTGGGGACTCCTCTCGGCCGGGGCTTGGCGGCAGGTCTGGTAGCTCTGTAGGGAAATCCGGCCACTGATCCTCGGGCGGTTCCTCCGGATAACAACAGGGCGGGAAGGATTCTGGCGGGGCCTCCCCTTCAGGGTTGCTGTGGGGGAGTTCCACGGGCGCCTCCCAGCGACGGGAGCGGACGGGCTCCGGCGGCTCCTCTTCGTAATGGGCTCGGGGCAGCTCCGGCCAGCTAGGGCATCCACCTCGGGCTTCCGAGGTATCCTGGCGGGGAGCTCCCGACCGCACGTCTGCTCCCTGCGGTGGCCGGCGCCTGACTGAGCTCTGGCTGCTGGCCTTTATACTTCCTGTCCCGCCCCTTGACTTCCGGGGGGCGGGGACAGGTGGCGGTGGCTCCGCCCACTTGGGTGTTTGCGCCGGGGCTCCCTCTTCAGGACAGGAGGGGAGCCACACCGACTCACTACACACCCCCCCCCTCAAGACTGGCTCCCGCATACCGGGGCCAGGTCCGTCCAATTCCCCTAGGCGCGACAGGAAGTCCGCGTTCGCATGGTCCTTGCCAGCCCGATGCTGTACGGTAAACGCATAGGGCTGCAAGGCCAGGTACCAACGCATGATGCGCGCGTTGTTGTCTTTCATCCGCATCAACCACCGGAGGGGGGCATGGTCCGTGACCAGAGTGAACGGGGCCCCGAGGAGGTAGAAGCGGAGAGCATCGCAGGCCCATTTCACGGCAAGGGCTTCTTTTTCCACAACCGCGTAATTCCTCTCCCGGGGGAACAGCTTCCTGCTGAGATATAGCACGGGGTGGTCCCTTCCGTCCACCTCTTGGGATAAGACTGCTCCCAGCCCTACCTCGGAGGCGTCGGTCTGCAGGATGAACGGGCGATTAAAGTCCGGGCTGTATAGAACCGGCTCCTGGCAGAGGCACTTCTGAAGCGTCCGGAATGCAGCCTCACACTCTGGGGTCCACTGTACCTGCCGGGGCCGGTCTTTAGTCAGGAGCCCCGTTAAGGGCGCCGCTATGGAAGCGAACTGAGGAACAAACCGTCGGTAGTAGCCAGCGAGGCCCAAGAATTGTCGAACGTGCCGTTTGGTCGTTGGGGTGGGGCAGTCCAGAAGGGCCTGGACCTTCCCCACGAGGGGTTTGACGCAGCCGCCCCCAACCGTATAGCCGAGGTATGTGGTTTCCTTCCAGGCTATACGGCACTTCTTGGGGTTGGCGGTCAGGCCCGCTTGTCGTAGGGACCTCATGACTGCTGCGACCCGGGGCAGATGGTCTTCCCAGCGGCGACTATAAATGACTACGTCGTCGAGGTAGGCTGCCGCATACTCCTGATGGGGCTGTAGGAGATGGTCCATCAGTCTCTGGAAGGTGGCAGGGGCTCCATGGAGACCGAACGGCATCCGCGTAAACTGGTATAGGCCAGTCGGAGTGGCAAAGGCGGTTTTCTCCTTTGAAGCTTCGTCGAGGGGGATTTGCCAATAGCCCTTGCTGAGGTCGAGGGTGGTAATAAACTGGGCCTCCCCCAGGCGGCCCAGTAACTCGTCTACGCGGGGCATCGGGTAGGCGTCGAAGCGGGAAACGGCGTTTACTCTCCGAAAGTCGATACAGAAACGTCGGGTGCCATCTGGCTTGGGCACCAGGACCACCGGGCTGCGCCACTCGCTCTGGGACGGCTCAATGACGCCCAGAGCAAGCATGGCCCTTACCTCTTCCTCAACCTCTTCACGCACTCTATATGGCAGGGGTCGGGTCGTCTCCCGAATCACCTTCCCAGGCTCGGTCAGGATCGAGTGCTTGACCAGGGAGGTGTAACCTGGTACTGCCGTAAAGGTTTTTTTGAAGGCCTGCAGGAGGCAGTTGGCCTGTTTGAGTTGCTCCTCGGTAAGCGAGTCGCCTAGCAGGGGTAGCGAGTCGCTATCTGTTTCGGGCACACGGGGTCCCAGTTCCGGCTCGGGGGGGTACGGGTTGATTAAGAGGCCCTCCCGGTCATGCCACCGCTTCAGCAGGTTCACATGGTACCGTTGGGCCTCCTTGCGTTTCCCCGGCTGCTGTACCTCATAGGTGACGGGTCCCACCTTGCGCACAACGTCGTACGGCCCTTGCCAGCGGGCTAACAACTTCGATTCACTAGACGGTAAGAGGAGGAGGACTCGGTCCCCGGGTTGAAATTCTCGGTCTTGGGCACCCTTGTTATAATTCCGCTCCTGGCGCTCCTGAGCCGCCCTCAAATTCTCGCGCGCCAGGGCTCCGGCCTGGGTCAGGTACCCCTGTAGCTGGAGAACGTACTGTAAGAGTCCTTGGGCGGGGGAGGCCGACTCTTCCCAGGTTTCGCGCATCAAGTCCAAGAGACCCCGTGGCCTGCGTCCATATAGTAGTTCAAACGGGGAGAACTTCGTCGAAGATTGCGGAACTTCGCGGACGGCTAACAACAGGGGTGGCAGGAACTGGTCCCAGTGGCGAAGGTCCTCCGCTGGGAACTTCCGCAACATCCCTTTTAGAGTGCGGTTAAACCGCTCTACTAGCCCATCCGTCTGCGGGTGGTAGACGGAGGTGCGGAGTTGTTTGATGCCTAAGATGGTACAGACCTGTCGTAACAGTCGGGACGTGAAGTTCGTGCCCTGGTCAGTTAGAATCTCCCTAGGCAGTCCCACCCGAGCAAAGATCTTCACGAGTTCCCCCGCGATGGTCCGGGCGGTGATACTCCGCAGGGGAATGGCCTCCGGAAACCGGGAGGCATAGTCCACCAGCACCAAAACATATTTGAATCCCGCGGCGCTTTTCGGGAGCGGGCCCACGAGGTCCATAGCGACCCGTTCAAAGGGGGTCTCCATCAACGGCATGGGGACCAGGGGCGCCTTGGGTATCCCGGGCGGAGCAACCAACTGACAGTCGGGGCAGGAGGCGCAATACTTCTTCACCTCTGGATAGATTCCCGGCCAGAAGAAGCGCGTCAGGATCCGAGCCAGGGTCTTCTCCTGGCCCAGGTGTCCGGCGGCCGGCACATCATGGGCTAACTTCATTACGGCCCGCCGGTGGCACAGAGGCACCATCAGCTGGGTCTGCGGTTCCCGGGTACGGGGATCACGGTCCACGCGGTAGAGCCGGTCTCGGCGCAGCTCGAAATGAGGCCACCGATTAGCTTGCTGGGGGTCCGTGATACTCCCGTCCACAGCCGCGAGCTGTTCGTAACAACTGCGAAGGGTCGGATCTTCCCGTTGGTCCCGACAGAAGTCGGTGTCGAAGCGGGGCTGAGGGGTAGGCTCCGGCTGCGGCCCCGCCTCGTCCGTGTCGTTCGCCTCGGGCGCTGAGTCCTGCTCGGGGTTCTCAGGGGAGGGCCCCAACCTCTCGGCCTCCAGGGCCGGCGTGGGACGAAGGACCTCCTCGAAGGCCGGCCAGTCGCGACCCAGGATCACGGGGTATGCGAGGTGTGGAGCGACGCCAACCACCAGATTCCGGGTGACCCCCCCCGATAGTCAGGGACACCCGGGCACTGGGGTAGGGTCGGACGTCCCCGTGGATACATTGTAAATAGACCCATCCCAGATGGGTATCGCTCGGCGGTACCAGTTCCTTTCGGACCAATGTCTGTCCACAGCCTGAGTCAATCAACGCCTGGGTAATTCTTCCCCCGACGGTCGCCGGGATCGTCAGCTTGCGGTTCAGGGCTGGCCGGGCCCGATTCTGGCCCGCCCATACTTGTGCATAACTACATTCCATTTCTGGACAGTCTCGCTGGAGGTGCCCCATTTTTCCACAGCCGAAACAGGGGCCGAGTTCAAGCCGCCTGCTCCGGGGTCCTCCTCGACTCGGGCTCCGAGGGGGGCTCCGCCGAGCCCTTGGGGGCCCCTGGCCCGGGGTCGGTAGCCCTGTCCGAGGGGTCGACTCCGGATGCCGGACATGGGGCTCGCGGCGGGACTCGGGCCGGGGTTCGGGGCGCCTTGGTTCGCTCGGGGGGTTCCCTTTCTTTTCGCCGCGGGCGGGTTCGGATCCTGCATTGGGGCGTCGGACGATGGGACCCACTGCATTTTCGGCGGCGAGGAAATCCTCCATCAGCGATACGGCGAGGGCCAGCGTCGCCGGCCGGTGGCGGAGCACCCAGGTTCGTCCCCGGGAGGGTAGAGTGTATATAAACTGCTCTAGTATAACCTGTTCGGTTACTTCCTCCGCTGTCCGGGTGTCGGGCTGCAGCCACCGCCGGCAGGCCTCTTTTAGGGCCTGGGCCACCAACCGTGGTCGGGCTCCGGGAGGGTAAGTCTGACTCCGGAACCGTTGTCGGAATGTCTCCGGACTGACGTCGAGAGCGTCCAGTATGGCGGCCTTCACTTGGTCGTAGTCCCGGGCCTCCTCGGCCGCCAGTCCGCGGTAGGCCACCTGGGCTGCCCCGGTCAGATAGGGGGCCAAGAGGGTGGCCCATTGGTCCCTGGTCCACCCGGCGACGATGGCTACCCGCTCGAAAGTGACCAAGAAGGCCTCGGGGTCATCGTCCGGGCCCATCTTGGTCAAACGAAGGGGAGCAGACAAACGCGGCATCTCCGCAGCCTCCCCCACTGGTCCCGTCACGGTGTGGGGGGGCGTAACCAGCAGCTGTTGCAGCTGGTTCCCCAACTGCTGAATCAACTGCTGTTGTTGCTCCAGCTGAGCCGTGTGTTGCTCCTGCTGGAGCTGGAGATGGGCGGCATCTCGCTGCTGCTGCTGGGCGAGCTGAGCGGTCTGCTGTTGCTGCTGCTGCAGCAGCTGGGCCGTCTGCTGCCGCTCCTGGCTCTCCGTCAATAACTGGACTAGACGCTCCATATCCATATCTGGGTGAAGCGGGGGGAGGACAACGGCCGCTCCCCTTCTGGCCCCTTCTCACAGGGGCAGGGGCTCGCAGGCCCCACGTTGGGCGCCACGTGTAAAAGGGTTTGCGCCGGGGCTCGACCCTTCAGGACAGGAGGGGAGCCACACCGACTCCCTACTGCACGAATTAAATAGTCCGTTAGCTCAGGACTCAGCCCCTCTGGTCCAGGGGGCTGAGGAAACCACAGTCAAGAACCCAGGCCCTCTGGAACAGGGGCTGGGCAGGCAGGCAGTCACTAAGCTCAGGCCCTTGGATGCAGGGCTGAGCACAAACAGTCAATCTAGCTCAGGCCCTCGGTAGCAGGGGCTGAGCACAAGCAGTCAATAAGCTCTGGCCCTTGGAGGCAGGGCGGAGCACAGATAGTCAATTTAGCTCAGGCCCTCTGGAGCAGGGGCTGAGCACAAGCAGTCAATAAGCTCAGGCCCTTTTCAGCAGGGGCTGAGCACACACAGTCTATAAGCTCTGGCCCTTGGAGGCAGGGCGGAGCACAAATAGTCAATTTAGCTCAGGTCCTCTGGAGCAGGGGCTGAGCACAAGCAGTCAATAAGCTCAGGCCCTCTGTAGCAGGGGCTGAGCACACACAGTCTATAAGCTCTGGCCCTTGGAGGCAGGGCGGAGCACAAATAGTCAATTTAGCTCAGGTCCTCTGGAGCAGGGGCTGAGCACAAGCAGTCAATAAGCTCAGGCCCTCTGTAGCAGGGGCTGAGCAGACCAGTAGTCCCTTAGCTCTGGCCCTGGGTCAGGGCGGAGCACCAATAGTTAATTTAGCTCAGGCCCTCTGCAGCAGGGGCTGAGCACAAGCAGTCAATAAGCTCAGGCCTCTGTAGCAGGGGCTGAGCACACAGGCAGTTTAGGAGCTCTGGCCCTGGGTCAGGGCGGAGCACAATAGTTCATTTAGCTCAGGCCCTCTGCAGCAGGGGCTGAGCACAAGCAGTCAATAAGCTCAGGCCTCTGTAGCAGGGGCTGAGCACACAGGCAGTTTAGGAGCTCTGGCCCTGGGTCAGGGCGGAGCACAATAGTTCATTTAGCTCAGGCCCTCTGCAGCAGGGGCTGAGCACAAGCAGTCAATAAGCTCAGGCCTCTGTAGCAGGGGCTGAGCACACAGGCAGTTTAGGAGCTCTGGCCCTGGGTCAGGGCGGAGCACAAGCAGGCAATTGGCCTAGGCAGGTAAGGGGCTCAGGTTCCTACCTGCGTTGGGTGAGGGGGAAGCCTGCCACCCGTGTGTAGGGGTGGCAGGGGGGGACACAGGCCCACCCACTCCACTGTGTCCCAGCCCGGGGCCCTAGCAGCGATTAGTGTCGCTGCCGGTCAGTGGGGTATCCTGACCGAAACACACTGCCATGGGCTCATAGGCCTCTGTAGCCTGACTGGGGTCGGCTACCCCCGGGCTACTTCCATTTTCCCCCTCAGGGCCTACCTCGTCTGTGGCATCGGCTGCGGTCCAGTCCATCAGTGGGGACTCCTCTCGGCCGGGGCTTGGCGGCAGGTCTGGTAGCTCTGTAGGGAAATCCGGCCACTGATCCTCGGGCGGTTCCTCCGGATAACAACAGGGCGGGAAGGATTCTGGCGGGGCCTCCCCTTCAGGGTTGCTGTGGGGGAGTTCCACGGGCGCCTCCCAGCGACGGGAGCGGACGGGCTCCGGCGGCTCCTCTTCGTAATGGGCTCGGGGCAGCTCCGGCCAGCTAGGGCATCCACCTCGGGCTTCCGAGGTATCCTGGCGGGGAGCTCCCGACCGCACGTCTGCTCCCTGCGGTGGCCGGCGCCTGACTGAGCTCTGGCTGCTGGCCTTTATACTTCCTGTCCCGCCCCTTGACTTCCGGGGGGCGGGGACAGGTGGCGGTGGCTCCGCCCACTTGGGTGTTTGCGCCGGGGCTCCCTCTTCAGGACAGGAGGGGAGCCACACCGACTCACTACAGTACCATTCTTGATCCTTGTTTTCTAAAAGGTGTAAGATGCTTGGCCCAATTTACCCAGATACTGTAATTATTTATTACAGTTTATTATTCTGTATTTTAGAGATGGTCTTCAATAAAGAATTGTGGTAATTGAAACTTTGTTTGAGAAAATTTACTTACACACTATCTGGGCTTCCAAGATTGAAAGCGGTTCGATCTAATGTTTACTTTCAGTTTCTCCCATCCGATGGGAATTATGGCCAAGATTTTAAACAATGACTAGTGACTCTGTTGCCTTAGCTTTTGCATGTCCAAATTGAGCCACTTTGGAGGGGCCTCTGAAAATGAAGCACCTTCAAGGTTTATAAAGTTCTGTCCCAAAAATCACTTTTAAAAATATCTTGACTGATGAACCTTTGTATATTTTTCATTTAAAACTCTTCAGTGGTTGTAAAGAACGCAAATTCAGTAAGTGTCCTTCCAGTGTTTTCTTTTACTTTTTTCTGTTAGTAAGATGTTCCTAGTATTATGAACATTCCTCACTATAACTATTGAGGATACCGTCTCATAACAGTTAAAAGTTTTTTAAAAGGCCCATGGTAACATCTTCCATAAAAATAGGCTTCCTCTCTAGTTAACATATGGATATTTAATTAGAAAGGTCATTAGTCTGTTGCTTTGCCAGAATTACAAATGTCAGTTCTCAATACCTTCACAATAAGTGATTACTCAGAACACCAAAATTTGGATGGGTCTATCATGCTAAAAATCTTATGCAGAAAACCTTCCTTAATTATCTAACTTTAGACAAAATTTAAAAAAATCTCATTTTTCACACTTTGTGTTGTTACAGTTTGCTCTGTTCAGACAAAGAAATTGTCATGATCTGTCATTCACATTTTGATTCTCGTGCTGTTGTGATTTAGGTTTCCAGCATTTCAGATGGAATGTCTCAATTAGAAAAGTTTTTTAATTTCATAAAAATATTTCTCTACATATTAGTTTTTGTACTCCTCTGTTGTTTGTCCTTAGCTTCCTCAGTCTCTCTTTGTTGGTTTCTTTTAAACAGATGTAATAATGGAAATATGTGTCTTGTTCTGTTTTAACCAGTTTGGCAATACCTGCTACTGCAACTCAGTCCTACAGGCACTTTATTTTTGTCGTCCGTTTCGGGAAAAAGTTTTGGCATACAAGGTCCAGCCCCGGAAGAAGGAAAGCCTCCTTACGTGCCTCTCCGATCTCTTCAACAGCATTGCCACACAAAAGAAGAAGGTGGGAGTCATCCCACCCAAGAAATTTATTTCCCGGTTGAGGAAAGAAAATGGTAAATGAATAACTGAAGTACCTGATCAAATTTCAATATTAGGATATTAGGCTGCGCATTTTTAAGTAACCCAAACTCTTTTCAAGTATATCTAGTGACTGACATTTGGCAAGTTTTACTAACTGGGTTTTTAAAAGGTTCAGGCCACAATTTATGTGGTACAAATTTTCACTGCTTGTCTAGTATAAAGAGTGTGTAGATGGTCCCTGTAAAGTATCTTTATTTAAGGTTGGTTTTCCATCTGGTTTAGTGATTCCATCCTGATGTCGGTCAATCACACAGAGGGTAGGGAGCCCAGAGCTTTGGATGCCCTGGCTATTCTGTGCTAATATAATGCCAATATAGAGGTCTGTAACAAGCCATTACAACTTAGAGCATCACTGGCAATGCTTTAAATTGTACCATGGACTGGGTACACGCACAGTGAGGGCCAGATTAGGGAAGCTCAGACGTGGCTTAAAGTCACTCTCACCCTCTCTTTCTCTCCTGTATTCGGCAAGAAAAAAGTAATGGGTAATCAGTTTTTCTTTGTATTGGGAATCCAGTGGTTATTTCCCAGGACTAGTTGTGAAGAACCTTTATGCATGTTATCTTTTCAAGCCCAGAGATTGTAAATTATCATTGATTTACTGTTATAGGATTTTTTTCATTTTCCTCTTGAGGTAAGATATTGGACTTCATGTACCAGTGGTCCCTTGCAGCACATCTGAACTTACTCATCTTACCCTCATTCCCCAAAAGAATCAATGGAAGCCAATTTTATATGTTTGTCAGGCCAGCCTCCCTTAACTTAAGGAGCATAATTAATTTTTAGAAGGCTGCCTTCCTCCTGGGAGCCAAGAAGTAGGAGAGCGCGTAACCTGAAGTCCATAACAACTGTTGCTAGAACTACATAATTACAGCTCTGTTTCATATAGCAACTTTGACATAGTGTATACTGACATGATTTAGAGAGTTAAATACTGTTAACTAATAGCAGTGGCTAAAAGAATTTAAAAATTATAGAAGAGAGAAAAGAACGTGCAGTGCTTCACTAGAGCAGAGTGGCCTTATAAAGTTTGTGCTTTAACGATAGCATTGTTGTTGTTATGCTCTTTCATTCTTCCCAATCTTTTCTGTTTCCTTTCCAGAGTTGTTTGATAATTATATGCAGCAAGATGCACATGAATTCCTAAACTACCTACTAAACACTATTGCTGACTTACTACAAGAAGAGAAAAAACAGGAGAAACAGAATGGCAAACTCCAGAATGGCAGCATTGAGAGTGAGGAAGGAGACAAGACTGATCTGACATGGGTCCATGAAATCTTCCAGGGAACACTAACCAACGAAACCAGATGTCTTAACTGTGAAGCTGTATGTTGAAAAACAAAACACCTCTTTATTTGATTTTCAAAGGCACTGGACCATTTTCCCTAATTCTAAACAAAATTTTTCATTTATTAGGGTAGATGAAATTGAACATTTTCTGATTAAAAATTGAACCTAACCTATTTTATGGCTGTATCAGCTGTCCATTCAAACTAGTACTCATTAAGGTATGTTTCTTAGTAAAAGCGCAGTGTCCTTTCCTTCTCCCTCCCCATTTCCACCAAAGCAGTTTGCACCTGACTGATAGGAGCCACCTTTTTGTCCTATTGTAATTTCTTGTGACAGTCATAGCATATGTTGTGTTTCCACAAGAGTTACTCACCATTTACTTACAATGCTAAATTTGCAGTGGTGTTGTAGCCATGTTTGTGTCAGGATGTTAAAGAGACAAGGTACGTGAGGTAATATCTTTTATTGGACCAACTTCAGTTGGTGAAAGAGACAAGCTTTTGAGCTACACAGGCCTCTTCTTCAAGTCTGGGAAAGGTACTCCTGAATTTATGTTTTAACCAAGTGTTTTCAAGGGGGGAGGGATAGCTCAGTGGTTTGAGCAGTGGCCTGCTAAACCCAGGGTTGTAAGTTCAATCCTTGAGGGGGCCACTTAGGGATCTGGGGCAAAATCAGTACTTGGTCCTGAAGGCAGGGGGCTGGACTTGATGACCTTTCAAGGTCCCTTCCAGTTCTATGAGATAGGTATATCTCCATATATAATTATATTATAAGTCAAAAGATTACATTTCTTGTTGTTAATGCATAATCACTGTGTTGAGAATGAAGGAGGGATCAGAAAGACTGAAACTGAAAGAACCACTTTTGGGCTGGGAATTTGTACTTAGCCATGTAGTCATTGGTTTAACAGTATTTCAAACAAATGAAAGCCTTGTTGGGAGGAAAAGAAAAATTAGTATAATATTGGATAGCAACATTTTTTTCAATAGCTCCAAATACTAGTCAGCAGTTTAAATCTAAATTATTTTTATGCTCTAAAAAGGAACTTTGTAAAAATGCACCAAATGGGGTTCTTTCTCAGGGATTTTGAGACTAAATGTGATTGGCTCACAAGTCAAAAGATATTTTCCTAAAGGCCAGGCCTTATCACTCACCCCAGCACCTGAAAATCCTGCTCTTTCTGTCTCTTATATCCTTCCCAGTACTAAAGAGTCTGAAATATGGCAGATAATTGTATTGCTGTACGAAGTAGAATAGAATCCATTTAAAGCCTGTCTAGCCTTCTGAGTGCTGTCTGTGGTAAAAACTTGGTTTTGTCAGTAAAATAGGCAGATATGACTTGCAGGCACATGGGGAAGACATTGTACAAGGAGGTTCCTTTTTTACAGTCTCTTTTTGGACTATAACTACACGTCAGATTGTTTCAGTATTTCTCGAGTAGTGCAGGAAAGGGCCTCCTACTGCATTTATACATTCGTCAAATTCTAAAGCTTCTTACTTGCAATCACAACATCTGTACCATTTCAGGGACTTGAAGCAATTCTAAACCTGCCAGATTCCAAGCCGCAATGAAGTATTTCTTTTTTTTAAGGTTAGTAGCAAAGATGAGGACTTCCTGGACCTGTCGGTTGATGTGGAACAAAATACATCAATTACGCACTGCCTAAGGTAAATGAAAAGGAATCTGGTTGGAAGAAACACATCTGCACACATTCTGAATGGAGTGGCTACTTTAGGTATTCAGTTGTGCAGCAGTTTAGGACCCAAGCTTACCGTAAACTAATAAATTCTGCTCAAGATCCTGTTATACAGAAAGTCTACCAAAACTGTAAGAATTATCCATTTAATTGTGTCTTCTAAGGCTGTTAATACTACATCATGTGTTCAGAGTTTTTCAAAACTAAGTATTCATGTTTGTTTTCAAAATATTTTTACTTTGTCACCCTGCTGCTGCATTTTGCTGAAATGCTCCTGCTCTTTGTTAAAGAGTGCTTGAGCTTCTGAGGGCAGGCAACAGGGCATTCTTGTTGAACAGCTCTCTGCTTTAGAATTCGCTCTCTGATAGCCTGTCAAAGCCCAAGCTTATCAACCCAGCGCTATGCAAGATGCATTCATTGGACCTGGCTTTTTAATAGCTGATAACGGCACTAATGATGAGTGAGTTGGGGGGGGGGTGATTATGTGCTTTTGTGGGCAAATTATGGCCAATGTTAATGAGTTTTAATTTTTGTACATGTCCCCAAATATCACACAATAGGTGTGAACTAGATAATTGGACAACCAAAACCATGACAGCCTATATTGCTGTGTGCTGTACCCCTCGGTTTGACTGATGATCAGATACTGGCCAGTTCATGTTCTGAAGGGAGCCATATCCAAATTTCCTCAGCTAGAATCTTAGATCCCACAACATGGGACTGGGACAAGTTAAAACCAGTGGTTGGGAGGTATTCTTATTTGAGAGAAATCTCATCTGTGGTATATTTCTTTTCTGTGATAGCAGCAGGATAGTAAAATGATAAGTAGCGGGGGATGGGGGGGAGGGGGTGACTAAGGTTCCCACATGTTTGTAATTCATTTTTTTGCTCTCAACTTCCACAGGGGGTTCAGTAATACTGAGACTTTATGCAGTGAATATAAATACTACTGTGAGCAGTGTCGCAGTAAACAGGAAGCACAGAAGAGGTAAGGTTAGGATATGCTGGAAAATGTTAATGTTCTCTCTTGGCGGGGACAGATGTTAATATAAATTTTAGGGCTGTTGATTAATCGCAGTTAACTTGTGCGATTAACTCAAAAAAATTAATTGCGATTTAAAAAATGAATCACAATTAATTGCACCTTTAAATAATAGAATACCAATTGAAATGTATTAAATATTTTTGGATGTTTTTCTACATTTTCAAATATATTAATTTCTATTACCACACAGCATACAAAGTGTACAGCGCTCACTTTATATTATTTTGATTACAAATATTTGCACTGTAAAAATGATAAACAAAAGAAATAGTATTTTTCAATTCATCTCATACAAGTATTGAAGTGCAATCTCTTTATCGTGAAAGTGTAACTTACAAATGCAGATTTTTTTTGTTACATAACTGCACTCAAAAACAAAACAGTGTAAAACTTCAGAGCCTACAAATCCACTCGAGTCCTACTTCTTGTTCAGCCAATCGCTTAAAAAAAAAGGTTTCAGAGTTGCAGCCATGTTAGTCTGTATTCGCAAAAAGAACAGGAGTACTTGTGGCACCTTAGAGACTAACAAATTTATTTGGGCATAAGCTTTCGTGGGCTACAGCCCACTTCATTGGATGCATGCAGTGGAAAATACAGTAGCCTAATTTGTTGTAATATTGCAACTTTTAGGTCTGTAATCGAGTGGCCAGGGAGATTGAAGTGTTCTCCAACTGGTTTTTGAATGTTATAATTCTTGACGTCTGATTTGTGTCCATTTATTCTTTTACGTAGAGACTGTCCGGTTTAAAGGTCACAATATTACAACAAAAAATCTTCAAAAACAGACTCCAACGAGAGACTGCTGAATTGGAATTAATTTGCAAATTGGACACCATTAAATTAGGCTTGAATAAAGACTGGGAGTGGATGGGCCATTACGCAAAGTAAAACTATTTCTCCATGCTTTCGCCCCCCCCGCCCCCCTTACAGTTCCTCACTTCTTCTTGTCAATTGCTGGAAATGGGCCATTTTCATTACCACTACAAACAGTTCTTTTTCTCTCCTGCTGATAATAGCTCACCTTAACTGATCACTCTCCTTATAGTGTGTATGGTAACACCCATTGTTTCATGTTCTCTCTGTGTGTGTGTGTATATATATGGAAGATATATATATATATATCTTCCTACTGTATTTTCCACTGCATGCATCCGATGAAGTGGGCTGTAGCCCACGAAAGCTTATGCTCAAATAAATTTGTTAGTCTCTAAGGTGCCACAAGTACTCCTGTTCTTTTTTTTTTGTTTGTTTGTTTACATTTATGGGAGATACTGCTGCCTGCTTCTTATTTACAGCATCAGCTGAAGGTGAGAACAGGCGTTTGCATGGCACTTTTGTAGCAGGTGTTGCAAGGTATTTACGTGCCAGATATGCTAAACATCCGTATGTCCCTTCATGCTTCAGCCACCATTCCAGAGGACATGCTTCCATGCTGATGACGCTCATTAAAAAAATACGTTCATTAAATTTGTGACTGAACTCCTTGGGTGAGAATTGTATGTCTCCTGTTCTGTTTACCCGCATTCTGCCATATATTTCATGTTATAGCAGTCTCGGATGATGACCCAGCACATGTTCATTTTACAAAGAAGGTACCAATGTGAGATTTCTAAAAATAGCTACAGCACTCGACCCAAAGTTTAAGAATCTGAAGTGCCTTCCAAAATCTGAGAGGGACGAGTTGTGGAGCATGCTTTCAGAAGTCTTAAAAGAGCAACACTCAGATGCGGAAACTACAGAACCCGAACCACCAAAGAAGAAAATCAACCTTCTGCTGGTGGCATCTGACTCAGATGATGAAAATGAACATGCATCAGTCCGCTCTGCTTTGGATTGTTATCGAGCAGAACCCGTCATCAGCATGGGCACATGTCCTCTGGAATGGTGGTTGAAGTATGAAGGGGCATATGAATCTTTAGCACATCTGGCATGTAAATATCTTGTGATACTGGCTACAACAGTGCAATGCGAATGCCTGTTCTCAATTTCAAGTGACATTGTAAACAAGAAGCGGACAGCATTATCTCCTGCAAATTGTAACCAAACTTGTTTGTCTGAGCGATTGGCTGAAGTAGGACTGAGTGGACTTGTAGGTTCTAAAGTTTTACATTGTTTTATTTTTGAATGCAGTTATTTTTTTGTACATAATTCTACATTTTTAGGCTCAACTTTCATGATAAAGAGATTGCACTACAGTAGTTGTATTAGGTGAATTGAAAAATACTGTGTTTTTTGTTTTTTACAGTGCAAATATTTGTAATAAAAAATAAATGTAAAGTGAACACTGTACACTTTGTATTCTGTGTTGTAATTGAAATCAATATATTTAAAAATGTAGAAAACATCCAAAAATATTTTAATAAATGGTATTCTATTATTGTTGAACAGCGCAATTAATCACAATTTTTGTAATCGTGTGATTAATCGTGATTTTTTTAATCGCTTGACAGCCCTAGTAAATTTACAATATTAATCCAATCACAATTCTTTGAAACAACAAAATAACTGACATTCTAGGTGGGGAAATGTCAGGGAAAATATAAATTCGGAGCAGCTCCTACAGTCAGAGGAGACCCCAAAAGGTCAGTTTCACATTCCTCCCCTAAAGAACTACCAGACATCACTCCTTTTTCCCTATTAGTTGTAATCAGTCTGATGCCTCCAGAACGTTTTCCCCTTCAGCCACAGATGATGTAGAAAATCTATTTTTCTCATTTCTTAGTTAATAGAAGCCAGTCCAGAAGGACAGAGGTTTATTCCATCTTTCATTTTCCCTGATATGATGAAAGACGATTTGTTCAGTGTAGGCAAGCAGCTGTCTTGCATGTGGATGTCAGTTGTGCTATAAATCTTTCCTACTTGTACCAAAATGCTTGTATAAAAAGCAGCTCTTCACAGATCATCTTCATTAAAACTGAATTTCAGATTAAACCTTTTTTTAATCATTTAAACACAAATTCTAATTATTTTTCTTTTAAAAGGTTTATCTAATGTAAGGGGTATTTTCTAACGTGATGTTCTATGTTTAATATATTTTATGGTCCAGAATGAGAGTGAAGAAGTTGCCCATGATTCTAGCTCTGCACTTAAAAAGGTTCAAATACATGGACCAGCTGCACCGATACACCAAACTCTCCTACCGTGTAGTCTTTCCCTTGGAGCTTCGGCTCTTTAATACTTCAGGAGATGCTACAAACCCTGACAGAATGTATGACCTTGTGGCTGTAGTTGTTCACTGTGGCAGGTATGTCTCCAATGCTTTCTGAGTTTTACATGAGTTTCCATGAAAATTAACTCACCTGGTCATTCATGTACATTTGAATACCACTGCAGCAGCTGACAATGTAGAACAATCTTAGCAACATCTAAGCCAATCAACTGAAAGAATAAAAAGGTTTTTACATGTTTTTACATTTAAACATTTTTTTGAAAATATTTTCAGCCTATTTTTCTATTCAGTGTGCACAGTCTCAGCCTTGCTCTTTTTATATAGCTTTAAAACATGCTAAAGCTTCCAGGAAAGCTAAATGAAATAAAGCAAATCTTGGAAAAACAAAGTTCTCAAAATAGAATCAGTTTGTATGTTGCCACTTGCTAGATCATTAAATTTTTTTAAAAAATGCTGGTGCCACCAAGTGGTTAAATTGCGTACTGCTTTTTAAATCAGCTGCACAGTTTTGATCCAGCACGATTAAAACTTAATTAAAATAATTGAAAAACGAATATTTTGTTTAAAAAACTTGATGCAAATAGAAAAGCCATTGCAAACACTGCATTATGTAAGAAAAGATCAAATGTTATTCACAGAAGTCAAAAATGGGGTATGTTTATACTATGTTGAGACTGTGCTAGCATAGCTATGCCGGGATAGCCCTGTAGTGTAGACACAGCCTACACCAACAGAAGAGGTTTTTCTGTTGGTGTAGGGACACCTCTGCAAACAAAGCTAGCTGCGTCAAAAGAAGACTATTCGGGTCAACGTAGCTGTGTGTATGCTGGGGGTTACGTCAGTATAGATATGTCGGTTGAGATATGGTTTTTTACAACCCTGAAGCTATGCTGATATTACGCTTCAGATTAGACCATGCTTTAGGATGGGATGGTCGGGGATTATTTGTTCTTTGTTTGTTTTGGAGTGGGGGGTAAATATTAAAGTAGTTGGAAATCTAGCATAAAGTCTATAGAATATTTCCAAAGTATCAGTGTCGAAATTAGAGAGCCAACAAAGCCAACACATGCCGGGGTCTGTTGAATTTATTTACGCTGTCTATGCTGTACATGTTTCTGATATTGTGATATAGTTTTGAAATACATTTTCATACAACATACTGATGTTGCAAAAGAAAGGATCCTATCCAAACTTTCTCTTGTGAGTTTGCAGGGCTGGATCCTAAGTTTGCTATCTGTGACACACATTCCAATAAGCATAAATATAACTTTCAGTAATGACATATAGAAATGGCGGTTCGTGTGACTTTGTCTTATTGAAGGGGTCAGCAGTTGTGCTCTAGAGCTGCTGTTTTGTAAACACTGGTTTTTTTAGGAGTTCCACAGCTCTATTGTAAACTTGTATCAGGCTGGAACTGAACGTATCAGGATAGACCAGGCACAAATTTATTTTCTAAATATTTTAGATCTTTTAAAACAGCTGTTTAAAATATTTTGCTTTGATAACTTCACTTTCATTTACCTATTCTAAACAAAAAAGGCTTCATTCTAAAGCAGAAATTGTTAATTCCAGTAAGTTTATAACACTGAATAGGGCTACAGAATCACTTCCCCATACACAGTAAAGTCCTTTAAAAGAGCTATGCTATTTTTTGTGGTGTTCAGTTCCTAAATGAAACACAAAATAAAGCCAGAAAAAGTGAGAGCTTAGTTTCTTGTTTTATCCTTAACTTGCTCCCTCACTGTCTGAGGTCAGCAGTTGGTGGCTTACCTAGTGCTAGTGTACATTAAATTATAAATAAATTAATGGAGATATTCTGTCTCCTAGAACTGGAAGGGACCTTGAAAGGTTATCAAGTCCAGCCCCCTGTCTTCACTAGCAGGACCAAGTACTGATTTTGCCCTAGATCCCTAAGTGGCCCCCTCAAGGATTGAACTCACAACCCTGGGTTTAGCAGGCCAATGCTCAAACCACTGAGCTATCCCCCCCTTGTCCCAATCTACTTCCTTTGCAACCCTTACCCATCTGGTCTGACTCTTGTTCCCTCTGCATTCGGATCTGGTAGCTTCCTCCACCACACTTCCAACAGGAGAGTACTGAGAGCACATGCGAGAGGGTCTCTCTGCACTCTGTTCTGGTGATAGTGCCACAACAACAGGGAGCAGCAATTGCACAGAAAGTCTAGCTGAGTGGTGCCTGCAGCCCTGGTCTGAAGCATGCTCAGTACAGATGGAAGCTTCAGAGAATGTAGCTGTCAAACTCTGACATGTCCCTATTGAGCAAGCACAAACTAAGATTTTTTTCTCCCAAAGGTTTGTAACTTGGCTGATTTGGGCATTTTTTCATGAGAATCACAAATGGCACATTCTTGTTACTAAATATCAAGTCCTTGCTCCAAAGCAGAGACCCTAAAGCTTCTTACCCAAACCATTGTATGGATTTTTTTAATGTGGTCAGAACAACATATTTATTGCCCCTAACCTCGTTCTCAAAAATGGCCAAACCATTTTTGCTGAAATTTTATTTTCTTTATTTTTAAGTAAATCTGAGGTAGATACCCAGCGTGTTAAGGTTTGGCAGACTGTTACGGTTGGGCAAAGTTATAGGCAATTGAAAATAAGGTCTTACACTGGAAGAACCTTAACTATAGGTGGCACTATCAGCTCCATCTATAATAGCTTGAGTTATTTACAAATGTTTTGGTTTTCATATGTAGGCATCAGTGTAATAAATCTTTGACCTTTTTTCTGGCAGCGGTCCAAACCGTGGACATTATATCACCATAGTGAAGAGCCATGGCTTTTGGCTGCTATTTGATGACGACATTGTAGAGGTAGGTATACAGATTGCTTTGATGTTGTGGAAACAGTCTGGACAGTGCCATTTTCCAGCTGTGTGCAGGGATCCTATTTCAGTATCTAGGAATTCATTTTGCATCCGTGAAAGATTTGTAACAAAATCTGCGTATGGGACATCCTCATCAAGTTCTGAGCAGATTTGGGTATATGTAATTGACTTGTAGAACCGTGCTCAACTGAGGGGCTGCATTAATCACTTGGCAGAAGACTGAGGATGACATCTGTTTGGTACAACCACAACTGTTCTGTTAAGAATGTAAAACACCAGGGTATTTTTTCCCACATCTCAGGCTCTCTCGAGACCAGTTTGCTTTCTAGAGTCAGTGGCTTGGTCCTAAATATTTCTGATGGCTGTAGCTCAACACTAAATTCAACACCCTTTCATCTTCTTCTGTAGGTTAAGAGTAGGTAAAAGGAAGGATTCTTGATTTTTGCCACAGACAGGTAGCAAGAACTGTGGAAAGAGTTAGAAAATCGGAGACTTGTGAGCACATGGTTAGTTAGATACTGAAGATATCCATAGGATTTTTGATATTTAGCAGAGTATTTAGATATACTCTAGCTAAAATAAACTTATTTTGTACTCCACAAAATATCTTGCCTATAAATGTTTTGAGTATGTATCTAAAATATATACACACATGAACATGTGGCAGCATTTTGTTGCATATCCCATTGAGCTGTATTTTAAAAACATGAAGGTTTATCTCTTGGCCTTTTTTAGATCACTTCTTAAAATAAGTCCAAACTCTGATTAGTAATAGCACCAAGGTAGAATCATAGAATATCAGGGTTGGAAGGGACCTCAGGAGGTCATCTAGTCCAACCCCCTGCTCAAAGTAGGACCTAATCCCAACTAAATCATCCCAGCCAGGGCTTTGTCAAGCCTGACCTTAAAAACCTCTAAGGAAGGAGATTCCACCACCTCCCTAGGTAACCCATTCCAGTGCTTCACCACCCTCCTAGTGAAAAAGTTTTTCCTAATATCCAACCTAAACCTCCCCCACTGCAACTTGAGACCATTACTCCTTGTTCTGTCATCTGCTACCACTGAGAACAGTCTAGATCCATCCTCTTTGGAACCCCCTTTCAGGTAGCTGAAAGCAGCTATCAAAGGTAGTTGAAAGCAGCTATCAAAAATCCCTTTAATCCCTTTAAAAACATGTATGGTTTTTAAAGAGGCCATAAAATAGCCATGTTGTTATATATTCTTCCATGTCATATTTGCTCATTTTATGGGCCAAAGCAAAATTTCTCTATCTGAAAACACTGATGGCAATTGTACTGAACCATGAGTAAGAACAGAATACAGTTTAATCTCTTGCATGTGTGCTGGCTTGGTCTAGAACAGTGGTTCTCAAACTAGGGCCGCCGCTTGTTCAGGGAAAGCCCCTGGCGGGCCGGGCAGGTTTGTTTACTTGCCGCGTCCGCAGGTTCGGCCGATCACGGCTCCCACTGGCTGCGGTTCGCCCCTCCAGGCCAATGGGGGCTGCAGGAAGCGGCACGGGCTAAGGGATGTGCTGGCCGCCCTTCCTGCAGCACCCATTGGCCTGGAGCGGCGAACCGTGGCCAGTGGGAGCCGCGATCGGCCGAACCTGCGGACACGGCAGGTAAACAAACCGAACCAGCCCGCCAGGGGCTTTCCCTGAACAAGTGTCGGCCCTAGTTTCAGAACCACTGATCTAGAAGACACAGAGTAGATTTGTCTCCTACAAAGATGCCGGATTTTCATTCACTTTTCTTACCTGAGTCATGCTTTAAAGTAACGTGAAATTTTATTGTTTAACCTCATAATCTCACTGATCTGAAAATAGTGTTGTCTGTGTGAGTTGTTTCTCTCTTGAATCTTCACTGTGCTCCTCAGGATTGGGAATCCAGAATGCAGCTCTTGTAAAGCTGGAGATTCAGCAGTTGAAAAATCCCCTGGCAAATGGGAAGCTTTCCCATATTAAGGGGAGGGGAGTGGCAGCTGCGGGGCAGGGGATTGTCATCAGTTTCTGCAGAATGAGTGTTTTCATTTAAAACAAGTTCCTATCCCGTATGTTCTGAAAGCCACAGTTGAAAAATTAGGGGTGGAAATGTTTGGCATAAGTGAAGTCCAGGCACGAAAGTCCTGTTGAAGTCCAGCCCCACTGGGAAGAGTGTAGAATATTCCTACCAGGAAACTCCACTCAATGACTGTCTTTCGTATCTGCTTCTAACTGGAAGGGTCTGATAAACTTGAAGCTCCCCTCCCACCCTTCTCTGTCAGAAAAGCAATGTCTTTCCTGTCCATTCCCTACCTATGCCCTGCACCCCCAGATACAGTACACCTGCCCTGAATAATGTGTTTTTGGGAATCATCCTGGCTACTGTAATGATTAGCGAGATGGGGTGACCTACTGCAGGCTGTAGCAGGAACAGGGGCTACAGCTTTGCCCATCCCCTTTCCTTTTGTGAGTCCTCTGTTCCTATAAATAGCTTTGCTCCTTGCTGCTGCTGCTCTCGCTTGTCCAAGAAACTACACAGTGAAATTGAAATGATTATTGTCAGTTTCATTGCTCTCCACAAGATTTTGATTAGCAGCTCTGAAATTGACCATTTTGGTTTTGTGTCATGTTGCTGCTGCTTAGCATCACAGAGAGACTGCAGGAAACTCAGTACTTCATCAGGTCAAATTCAGAAAGATATATTCACAATCATGAGGCATGAAAAAGTAATTTATAAAAATAAAGCTTAGATTCTGCAGAAATAGCAGGCATAGACCTTATCATTTGCCAGGGGAAGTCCCTGCACACCAGGGACAAGCAGGCAAGTATACTTTTCAAGCCCTGGAGATTTAACCTGCTAAGTGTGAAACACATATAAAGTTGTCTTCCTGAGTCTGCTAACAGATAATTCCAAAGCCTCTGTGCCTGCTTTGCCAAATAGTAAGAGAACAGAGGATAAATCTTTTTGTCTCTATTGGTTTCATAATGTAAGACTTCAAAAAGCTTTATAACCTTTTTGTTATAAATGCTATGATTTTTTGGATCTGAAATGTAAATTGGAAGCAGTTTACTCTTCTTTTACAAGCCTCAAGATTTGCTAAATGCAATAAAAGTGAAGGAGTCTTGTTTCATTTTTGCTTGGGTGAAGGTTCAAGTTTCAAGTAAAATATCAGGTAAATGAAAGTTATTTAGGTAAAAGTGTATTATTACAGTATATGTGAAAACCTGTCACATGTCAAATACCAAAGGCAAATGACTTCAAATAGAATAATATACAAAGCCAAATTACTTGAGAGCAATATGGGTAAATGCACTTTCCTATACTGTTAGCTTGGCAAGCTATCACATTGTAGCAACCAAAAGTGATGCAGCACAGTGGCAATCTCTATATGGAGTAGAGGGGAGAGTGTCTATTATCCACATTGGTTTCCCCAAATTATGAGGAAAGATAAAAAGAACGAATTTGTAGCTTAGCTAAATAGTTACTCAGGAGAGCAATAACTCTAACTATTATTTGAGGGTTGTAAATGCTGTGGAGGGAAAAGTATTGTTTCGGGTGGACCAGAAAATGATCAAAAGATAACTTAGGTTCAATAGCGAAGCAAAAAATAAAAAAATCCTTAATATCAGGTCAGTTAAGCTGTAGAACAGTCTCCCAAAGAGAATTGGTGGAAACATCAACTGATTGTTACTTTAAAACTAGGCTGGACAAAACTCTTGAGTATATTGGTGAAAACAATCCCGCTATGGAAGGGGGAGGAGACAAGGTAATCAAATAGTTATTTTCTGTCTCTAATTTGTTAATCTGTGAATGTGAATGTGGAAATGAGTTAGGATATATAGCTATGCTACCAAAGAATTTAAAAATAAGTGAATCCATAAGAATATTTCCAGGTTATATTCAAAATGCTAGATAGTGGAAATAGACTTGATTTCATGGTAAGTTGGTTGGTATTTAAATTAAATTAAACAGCAGAGAATATTTGCAGAGCTGCCAGATAATTATATTAAGTCTGTTGGTGAATATGCTTTTGTGAGTATTTTTTCTGTTAGAATGACTGATCTTTCTCTCCTCAATATTCATATACAAGGCTTCCTGGGAAAAGAACTTTGGAAAAATATACACTTATTTGTCCCGTATATTTTCCCCCAGAACTTCAGAGCATTTTGAAATGCATGCATTTGAGGAATTTTGGATTTTCACACAACATAATGCATGTCTTGTTTCAAATCATATCCTTTGTAATTCCATTTTGTGTGCGTTGCATCTTTCTGGCAACTTACCAAGTGTGTGTTGCCCCAGGCTCATATGGTGGGTGGGGGAAAAAGAAAAGCACTGGCCTAAACAAGCAGGTAATGTACATTCTCTAAAACTGAGTGCACCCACAGGCAGCTTTCATTATTATGACCAGTACTTTCACAGCAGACCACCAGAACATTGCTGAAGCTGCTGGATCTGCTCATGCACATAAACATACTAAGGAACAAATTGGTGGTTCTTTGGCTATCACCTGTACAAATTCACACGCTTGGTTCAGCCTGTGCACTCTGCATTTTCTTAACTGGAAACTTCTAGAAAGCTTTGGTGGTTGGGGCTGCAGGCAAGTTCCCTTGTGGTACTGATCGTTCAGCCTGAACATTATATATGGAGCTGCAGTGCTATCCTCTAATTCCTGATGGATGTCTAATTGGAGTCCCTTTAGATTTCTCCAGCTGCTTTTCTGTTTGCTGTATTTTAGGTTGTTACTAAACTCTCCTGCTTTTAATTATAGCTAGAATAGTGTAGTTGCGTCATTGCAGTTAATTTGTGTGTTAATTGTTTCTCTGTACTGGGCACCTCTTATTTTCATAGGATGGCTGGCAAGGTAACCAGCTTCAAATGATGCCAGTTGTAATGTGAAAATGTGCTTAACAGCCCTGCATACGTAATGCTGCCTATGTCCCACTGAGGTGCACATACTGAGAAATGCCTTTTGTGCTACCTTAACCTTGAGGGCTCAAAAGGACCAGGAATCTCAGTTCTGTATACACCCTTAAAGCAGCTCAGTATGATGTTTGAGTTGGCATTGAGCCTTTATTCCTTGCTTGATGCCATGTGGAAGTCTGAATCCCAAGAGACCCCTGATCTGATGAGGGAAATACTCCCTTTGGCCCACGTACTGTGATGCCTCAGTACCATTGCTCTCTCCCTCAGAACTGAGGTGTAGAGAAGGAAAAAAAGAAAAAGGCCACTGTTTTTTGTCCTGAATATTTGACTCCATATGGATCTGTGAGCTCAGAACCAAGATGCTATCAATTCTGAGAGACTCCTTCATACCAAGGACTGTATCTCCTGCCTGTTCTGTACTAATAGCCATTTTGGTGTTGATGAGGTTCCTTAGACGAGTTGTAGCTTGGGGCCTTCCTCTGTGTGTTCAAGCAGAGAACGCTCCCTGTTTCCTCCACCCAAAACAGAGTTTCTTCTTTGGACCAAGAATCCTGGTTTTGTGGTATCCCAAGGCCATCTTCGCTGCCGTGTGGGATAGTATTAAAGGTCACCCAGCGATTCTTTCATATTCTTAGTTTCTCTCTGGTTCCCAAATCTTCTATTTTGGGGATGGTAGAGGAGATTACAGCTTCAGTTGCTCAAGACTGATTTCCTCTTGGCTCCCCACCTCAGGCCATCATCTTATCCTGGTGGATCGTGTGACCTAAAGGCATTTTAAAATACTAAAGGAACCCATTGTCTGCTTAGCAACACAGGTCATGAGTGTTCATTCTAGTATTTCAGTCTCTGTACTGGCTCCCCATTGACTGCAGAATCAAATTCAGTCTTACATGGGATTAGCTCTTGCTGCCTGAGACTTCTCTTCCTGACACTGACCTCTCAGGACAGCTGCATTCCACTGGAACAATGAAATTGTTGACCAATAATGAGAAACAACTCATTCTCAGAAGATGGACCACGACCGTGGAACTCACACCCGCAAGAGATAATGACCATAGGCCTCACCGCTTTGAGAGCAAAATGCAAAACTCATTTTTCTGGCTGTGCTTTCCTGCAATAATTTTCTCTCAATTTTAAATTGTGTAGACAAGAAATTTGTTCCTGTCTGTATTGAAAAGAAGCTATTTCCCTATCTAAATGAGGTTCTGAACATCACACTGGTCAGCGTGATACTAGATTCCAGGGAGAGCAAGCCCCATTTGTTGTATACAGAGTTAATGTGAAAATAGTGACTGTGTGTTACATTATTGATAGGTGATCCTGATTAGTAACCGATAGTGCAGGAGTTGTGTTCATTTTTGAAGCCCCAATCACCTCTTGCGAGGTAGCAGTTCATTTAGACTGCCTGTTGAATTTACTAAAAATTTTGTGTGCACTCCTTATTATCCGGTGGAGATATTTTCCCATGTTAACAGCAGACTATTTTTCATCTGCATACAGGCTGCATGGCTTTGGGTAAGGGAAGGTGGCGACTCCAGTTGTTAGAAAGAGTTGAGGGTGAAATGTCAGCTAGAATTTTTAGAGCAGGCCTTCATAGAGCCCTTGTGTGTGCACTGTAGCTTCACAGTGCACTATTTTTTTGATCTGACAGTCTTATAAATTTATCCTGATTTAATCTTCTCCAAATTAAGCAGTTTAATCTACTGAAGAAATGTTTGGTGTATTAATATTGGGTAGCTTTCAGTCAACTTCTTCATATAGTAAACTGGAAATAGTATGTCATTGGGGGAGGGTGTATGTGCTCAGTGTTGGTTATTTTGAGTGGGTCTAATCTTAATGTCTTGTTGAATTGCAGAAAATTGATGCCCAGGCCATTGAAGAATTCTATGGGTTAACATCAGACATTTCCAAAAACTCAGAATCCGGATATATCCTCTTCTACCAGTCAAGAGACTAAAACTGAAATGATAAATGTGTACAAATAAAAGAAAAAAGGGATCAAGGTTATGTCCCAAGGACATCAGTGACAGCAGAAACAATTCCTCATCATTGCTGTAGGACCATGAGAGATCCAGCAGGGAGAAGAAAGGTTTACCTCTGCCATTTCTTGGAGGATGAGTGCTGACTTCCATAACAAGAAGAGCTTTTGCTCTGATTTTCTTTCTGGGCTTTTTTTTACATTGCTAGCTTCCAAAATCTGGGTTACCTCTACTTGAAACCTGGCTGCTTATTTGTTCAAGAACTGAAGAAAGGTTTTAAAAGTAGCATTGTGGAATTCTTTACCATTCAGTGTCAGCCTGAGGCTATACCTTGGAGTCTATCATCGTCGTTTTTCTGTATTTTAGCAGAATGATTTCAATATTCAGTGTCAGCTGAACACATATTTTGAGATATGAGCAGCAGCCAGTTGCTGGATATTTTTGGTGACTCAGACATGCGAAACAGTACAGTGCTAAAACATATTGGAAACGTCAAGTCTGTAATTTTTAAAAAGGTAGACAAAAAGCTATTTCTGCAGCATTATAAATTCCTCAGTATGTATCATCTTGGTTTTAGATAACACTAATAGCACTCTTTTTTGTATATTGTTAACTTTTACTTCCTATTCCCCCTCCAGAAGATGTAATTTTTTTTCCACATTTAACCTAATCTGTTGTACTTTTTAATTTTTTAAGCAAAAGTTTGACTCTCAAAGCCACAATGCTGCAAATTCAAGGGGAGCAAAGAAGCAGTTGAGCTTTTAAAAGTGCATGTCTTGCAACCAGTTGTTATAGAAAGTTTAAAGTTACAGTATTTCTTGGAGCTATTGCATAAGCCAAAAGTGCCCTCTTCTGAAACAGGATCTGTTCAGCATTTCATTCAGTATATAGTAAACAGATGCAGGACCATATCTGCCTATGATAATACCCAGAAGCAGCACTAATTGTGAAGAGTTAACCAAGGGAAGCATTATTTACATAACTAATCCAGTTGTTCCTAGTCTTTGAAATAAGAAATTTCCATTAAGGAAGAAAAACAAAAAACAAACAAAGGTTAACATACACTACCTTGCAAAGAGTTCCTCTTCATCTTGTTGGTTACATTAGTTTTGACATGTGAATCATTGCCCCTGAAAATGCGTTCTGATTTGATATGCCACTATAGGCCTTACTTAACAGGGAAAAAGTATGTTTAGTCTTATGAAGACTGAATTTAAGTAACTATCCATTACAAATGTATATAGTATAATCTCAAGGATAATTAGAAAGAAAAGATTAAAGGGATTTTATAAGGAATCTCTGAAACCCTTTATGTAATTTTCTTTTTGAAAAGTCCTTTTACAGTGCCAAAGCTTGTCATAGCTGGCTCTAAACCATGAGTGGATATTGATATTTTCCTTTCTTCATCTTGTTAAATAACACCAAAGCTGTCTTCTACCTTGTTGGTCTTAGTACAGCATTTCGTAGTACGCACTGGTGATTGTTATCTATGAGGACATTTAATTTATGCAATTCTGTGATTTGTACGGGATAAATAGAATATTTTACCAAAATATTGTCCTCATGAAGACAACCCATCATATACATGCAGTCCTTTATGGTGGCTGTACTCATTATCTGTTGTTCCCTTTCACAACTGGAAACCTCCTGTTAGCAATTAATTCCTTTCTTTAAAATGGAAATTAGTAAATATTAGCATATTACAATTGGTTACAAGTTCCATCCCCTCCCACCTCTCCTTCTCCAGAAGAAAAAGTATGGACAGTCAATTCCTGATTTTTATTATGCAAAGTACTCTCATTTTCAGAGATTTAATCAGTAACCGTAAAACCTTTTTTGTCATCTTGTTGTTCCTACTTGTGTGAAAATTGCTCTTGGTTAGCAATCCTCTCCACTTGTTCGCAGGAAAACCCAGAGCCCCCGGATAGTGACACTAACAGAAATCTGTCATCAGTAACTCTTGCAAAAAGAGAGCGCACTGAGTTCAAAAAACAAATCTAAACAGTAAACACAAAAAAGTGATGCAGAACACTATACATGTATTTTGTATATCTGGTGATACATTTTTACAAATAAAATACCTGATTTGAGAGAGATAATATTGAAAGAATATATACTATAGATTAAAAGAAGAACTGTTAAAAGTGCACTTTTGCTACAGATTTATAAGGAAACTAAATGGGATTAAATTGGAAGAGAATGGTGTGATGTTACTTCTGTATAATTAATGACCCCACCTGTCTCCAATAAAGGTCATGTATGTTCACATGCACATGGCCCAAATGTTTTTTCTTGAATGGTGTGAATATCACTCGAAGATGAAAAATAAAAGTAATTGGTTAGTTTTGACGAGAGTGAACAAGGCCCCTTTTGTTTTTTCTTCTCTCCAAATTAATTTTCTGAGACTATTTGTTGGTAACTAGTACCCACGAATCTCCAGCTTCCCCCAATCCTTTAATTGTTAGACTTCATTCACATAGACTGTGGAAGGGATGGCTGTGGGAATGGAAGGGCTATGAAAGGAATCCTTTGTCTAAGGTGGACTCTGCAGGACATTGCTACTCAATACTTGGTTTTACTAATCTGGTGTTAACCCAAGTGAAAAGATTAAAAATGTATCTGGTGCCATACATGTGCTTTGAGCTTTTCAGCCAAAGATGAAGTCCCTGCCCTGAAGAGTTTGCCATCTACATGAGTTAACCCACTTCACTCAAAGGGAAAACTTGGTGAGTAAGGCCTACTCACATAAGTAAGAGTTTACAGATCAAAGTATATGGACTATATAAGTAAATGATATAAGTAAGAGAGGTTCTCTTTTTAAAATAAAAAGCATTTAAAATCAAAATAAATTCCCTTCCTTATCATAGTAGGTCACATATTGGCAATAAGTAATGGAATCAAATTTTACTTTAGCACAAGTGGGGGTAACATCCATTGATTTCAATGGGAATTTTACCTGTTTGCATCCAAGATGAATTTGGTCCGTTGTAGTCTGAAACAAATATGAGAAATTAATATCTGATCACCTCAAAATATAGCTCAGGCCGGAAAGGCTCATGATTTGATTTTCTAGCATTTGCTTCTGCTGAAATAACTGGGCCAGATTCTGTCATTTTTACTCATGCTCAATAGTGGTTTACTCCTCAAATAACCCAGTTCGCTTCAATGAGACCGCTCCCTACAGGAAAAAAACTAGTGCTCAGTGAGAGAGTGGCGGATCCTGGTCCTGTAGCCCATTTATCTCTGCAAACTGTGACAGATAGGAACCCCCACACCATACTATTATGTTGATACTCCAGTAAATCCCACAATGTGTTTAGACACACGAGTCCTTGCCCCACAGAGTTTATACCTGAGGAACATTGTTTGTGAATTAATATTTGTACTTGGCACATTCTTGTTAGCATCTCTAGAGTTTGAAGTGACCATGCCAGCTCAATTTAGAATGCCTTTAAAACAAATCCGATTTGACTGGTACAAGGAGGCAAATAGAATAATAAATGTCCATGAGACAAGTAAAACCTTCCTGCTCCAGTCCTCAGTATTCATGGAAAGGAACAACCCCCTGAAATGTAATGAATTCTCTAAATGTGGATTCATGCTAGCATTTGCTATTGTGCACTATTAACTTCTGGAGGCTTCCTCCCTTTTTCTGTGCAATTTGCTTCCACCTACACAGTCAGTTGGTTTTGAGCTTGGTTCACACGTGCAGTGATGAAACGGGATTAGATTTTTCTCTGCAATGGAGTTGAATAGTTATGGTTTACGGTATATATGGTATTAGTGGAGTAATTGCAGTGGTGTGCCAGACAATAGCATGGGTTAAGAACATGAAGATTCACTCCTTATTCCTTTAGAGACTGGATATTTTGCTAAGGGAAATGACTTGTTCTTTAAATGAGTACTGTTTATACTTTACTCTGAGCCGTTTATTTTAACTAACTGCTCTTGGCATTGATATGTGCTTTGAAGGGAAGCACCCTAGTACCCGCTCCATACTATAACCTATTTCTGTTGCGGTAATGCCTAGGAGCCCCTAGTCATGGACCAGAGCCCCACTGTTCTAGGTGTTGTACAAACTCTGAACAGAGAGTATGTGGCAATGTTTGATGCTTTCAAACACTGACAGTTTTTTAACACAGTTGTAAACTGATTTATATAGGTTCAGAAACCCTAGAATAAGACTAGCTTGGGGCAGTCATCTCTATTCTTTATGGTAGTATCAAGAGGTCATAATCGAGGTGGAGGCCCTGTTATTGCTAGACATTGTACAAAGATATAGGAGAAAGTGGTCCTCATCCCAAAGAACTTATCCTAAAACAAGGAGGGGGAAAGTGGAGGCAGGAAGATGACAGTAACATAATGTGGTTACACAGGCTGCTAGTTATGTGCATATTTTGGTGGTTCTGAATCATTTTAAAGTTTTTAAACTAAGATAAAATAACTAGTCAAGCTTATAATTTTGTTTTTCATGATTATTTGTAATCCTGTGGGCTTCTTTTTTTTTTTTTTTTTTTTTTCCTTATAGGTCCTTCTCTGCCCAATCTGCAGAGGATGAGAGTCTGTTACAGCCCCAATTAGTGTCTTGGCTCTTTAATTCAGCTTTTGCTTTTTGCTTGGGATGTCCCCAGTTTAATCCCTGGTGTGTTGGCTAAGATGGTGGTTGTCATGTATTCATGCTAGCAAAATTTCTGTGCTTGAATGTTTGTTTGCAGAGAGAACCTGGAATAAGGTTAAATCGTAATGCGCCTTTTAATTCCAAGCAGACAATTTTGTCCATATCCATTCAGGTTTAGTTAAAATACAACAGTGCTCAAACATTGCTTAAGCATGAAGCTTTTTCAGTATTTTCCCCTCCAGTCTCACCCCAAGAGCCCCTCATTTTCCATACAATAGTGGTTTAACAAATTGCAGGAGATAGGACAGGGTGGGGGGTAAGAGGGGGAGAAATGAGAAGTATTCTTGGCAATAGTTTCCAAATACATGAATTTTTTTTTTAAACTGTTCATTTTGAGTTTGAGTCACAATGTTTCTCAAAGCAAAAGGGCATCAGGTTGGAAAGAATCCAGATCATTTCTTAAAATTTGTTTGGAATCACTTCAATCCAGAGCAAAAATGAAAAAGCTGAGCCATTTCGGCTGCCATTCTACATATAGGTCTAAAAATTCTGGCAGTCTTTACTGAATGTTGCTCATCATCTTAGTGATACGTGATAAGGGAATGAAACATTTGTGTCTTTGCCATGGGCATTTGGCTGCTATGTTGTTGAATGCCCTTCCTGTCTTTTCTATGCAAGAAAATACGAGGTTTCTAGGGAACTACCCATGTATTGAAAAGGTTATTAAAAGTATGGGGACCAATTTATTGTTGAAGCATGAAGTCGTTGAAGTAAATTGCTGCAGGGGCAATTTAGATTAGATATAGACAAAGTTGGTGACAAGAAAAACAGGCAATGGAATAAGCTGCCAAAAGTAGTAATGGGTGCTAGAGGGTTAATTTTTGTCAATTTGGAGGGAGTGGAGAGCTGGTACAGAATCATAGGACTGGAAGGGACCTTGAGAAGTCATCTAGTCCCCTGCACTCCAGGCAGGACTAAGTATTATCTAGACCAGGGGTCGGCAACGTTCGGCACGCGGCTCGCCAGGGTAAGCACCCTGGCGGGCCGGGCCAGTTTTATTTACCTGCTGACGCGGCAGGTTCGGCCGATCGCGGCCCCCACTGTCCGCGGTTCGCCGTCCCGGGCCAATGGGGGCGGTGAGAAGCGGCGCGGGCGAGGGATGTGCTGGCCGCGGCTTCTCGCCGCCCCCATTGGCCCGGGACGGCGAACCGTGGACAGTGGGGGCCGCGATCGGCCGAACCTGCCGCGTCAGCAGGTAAATAAAACTGGCCCGGCCCGCCAGGGTGCTTACCCTGGCGAGCCGTGTGCCGAACGTTGCCGACCCCTGATCTAGACCATCCCTGACAGGTGTTTGTCTAATCTGCTCTTAAAAGTCTCCAATGATGGAGATTCCACAACCTCCCTAGGCAATTTATTCCAGTGCTTAACCACCCTGAAAGGAAGTTTTTCCTAATGTCCAACGTAAACCGCCCGTGCTGCAATTTAAGCCCATTGCTTCTTGTCCTATCCTCAGAGGTTAAGAAAAACAATTTTTCTCCCTCCTCCTTGTAATAGCCTTTTACATACTGAAAACTGTTATCATGTCACCTCTCAGTCTTCTCTTTTCCAGACTAAACAAACCCAATTTTTTCCACTCTTCCCTCATAGGTCATGTTTTCTAGACCTTTAATCATTTTTGTCTCTCTTCTCTGGACTCTCTCCAATTTGTCCACATCCTTCCTGAAATGTGGCACCCAGAACTGGACACAATACTCCAGCTGAGGCCTAATCAGAGCGGAGTAGAGCGGAAGAATTACTTCTTGTGTCTTGCTTACAACACTCCTGCTAATACATCCCAGAATGAAGTTTGCTTTTTTTGCAACAGTGTTACACTGTTGACTCATATTTAGCTTATGGTCCACTATGATCCCCAGATCCCTTTCTGAAGTACTCCTTCCTAGGCAGTCATTTCCCATTTTGTATGTGTGCAACTGATTGTTCCTTCCTAAATGGAATACTTTGCATTTGTCCTTGTTAAATTTCATCCTATTAACTTCAGACATTTCTCCAGTTTGTCCAGATCATTTTGAATTTTAATCCTATCCTCCACAGCACTTGCAACTCCTCCCAGCTGGGTTTTGTCCGCAAACTTTATAACTGTACTCTCTACGCGATTATCTAAACCATTGATGAAGATATTGAACAGAACTGGACCCACAACAGATCCCTGCGGGACCCCACATGTTATAACTCATGTATAAGACCTAAAACTAAGAATGAAGTACTAATAAATGGGAAACCACCTGCCATTTAATGTTCTCAGTTATAGCAATGCACAATGGCAGATGCTCAGCACCTCTTGGGATCTAGTCCTGTATGAACAATCTAAGACGATGGGTTGGAGGGGAAATGACTGGAAGTGAGATTATAGAGACAAGGTGGATGAGGTAATATCTTTTATTGGACCAACTTCTGCATTCCTTGTGTGGTCTCTTATTGTCCTGTGATCAGAAATGACTGTTTTCCCACAGAGAAGTGGGTGGAAGGGTTTAAGTGCCATCTCTCTTCCAATGAGATGCAGATAAAACAATGAGATACTAGGTGAGAATGAAAATACAGAGTGGATGATGGATGGCCAGCTTCAGCTAGGTTGATAATACATCTTTAGCCAAGGGCAAGGAAAGTTAGGGAAAAGGACTTCAGAGAGTCACAAGGAAGAGGGCTTTAGAGACAGAATGGGGAGGTGGCAGAGGATTCACAAAGTGAAATATCCAGACAAAACAAAATTTAGATACACTAAGGTGACCCTGAAGTGGGTTTAAGCAAGGGGATAAACTGAGCTTTTGCCCTTATTTCTCTGCTGTATCATGGGAGGGGTGGGGAGAACCCTGATATAAAAATATATTTGAGAGGGTTTCTTTTCCTGCTTGTGTGCTTTTGTTTTTCTTTTAGGGGGGTTGCCTTAGAAATATCTGAAGTGTCACATTTTGTTTTTGTTGAAAACTTCAGAGACTGGGAGCTGACTTAGCCCTCAGCCGAAGAGACTTGGGTTGTTGGATCTTTAACAAAGACAACTTTTCTCCCAAGCGTTTCTCCTGTTCGAGCTGAGTAGGTGTTTCAAGCAGGCTGAATAAAAATCACTTTCCTTCTCAGTCAATCAAGTTTCCCTTATATGGTATCTCTAGTGCCACCTACTACATCTCCAATCCTCCACAGTCTTAAAAAACAAAAAGCCAATAAGATCAGCAAGAGCTGCAGCCTGCGATTTGAAGACCATGGTATTTTAGATTTTTTAAAAAGTATGAGACTTTAAAGCAAAACAAAAACCCTTCAGAAATCACCCTGAAATCTAGGGATCTGGTTCAGTGTTCTCTGGAGTCCACAGTTCAATTTTTGGCTGCTGTTCTGTGGTTTGAGAGTCGCCGTTAAAAGGGCAGTAATTAGAAAGCTGCTGTTCTTGTGTCTCGTGAGATGTGTCCCTACTCAAAGGAAGTGCTGGCAATGAGACAAACCAAAAGAAACCTGCTGCAGTAAAAGGACTCTGCTGGAAGAAGCATTTCAGGCTCCCTTAGGGGCACTGCTCTGAGCATTTCTATGAAGGAGTGAAAGTGCCAAATAAGATGGGGGAGGGGGAGGCTCCAAACAGATTGACAAGGTGTCTATGGAAACTTCCCATTGAAACCTCACCAAGAGTGGAGCAAGGTTTGAAATGTCAGTGCTTTTATGTAATTAAAAGAATCCGTGTGAATGGGAATGAAAGCACTGCTAGTAGGAGGATAGCACTGTGGACACGGCCCTTATACTTCGAGGCGATGAGAGCACCCCTTGTCACCCTGTTTGCAATGCTCAGCAAATAAGGTCTGTGCCAGAGCAGTTGATTTCCACTTCTGCTCCTTTCTGAGCTTGTCTAGAGGAGCTTCTTTGCAGCAGCTCGGCTCTAGAATGAGTGGTTTGCTGTCACTCTCGTGATCATGCAGGGGTGTCCAGCTGTTTATTTTCCACATATTTTTTTAAAAGCAGCGAACTGACATCAAACATTCTGAATATTTTGGTGACAGCTTTGCTGCTTCCTCTTTAATGGGTATTTTCTATTTGGTTTTCTTTTGTTGTCTGCAGCTTGCCTGTGAATTTTCAATGCTGCAGTCTTCTGATGTCAACTGCTATTAGGAGTTTGGTGGCTTTTGGAACAATTGGGGGTGGGAAATGATTTGGAACTAATTATGCAATGTTTGACTTCCAGCAGTTCATGAAATAACATGGAGAGAGAACGCTGCATTAGCTTCAAAGTGAACTGACTGACCAGTAAGAGGTCTGTGGAACTGTTTAAAAAGCAGTTGTGTTAGGTAACAAACTATCTGCATGTCTAAATGCATTGAAACGAGACTGGGAGAATTTGCAAAAACCCAGTGCTGTAGTACAATCTGGTACCCATCGGTCACACGTTTGGGGCACCATGCAAGGCACTGTGCTTAGTCACTTAGGATTGTATGGGTTTGTCCCCCCAAGCTCTTCTTTGCCCTCTTAAAGGCAGCCATATCCATAGGTCTTTGGAAGATTTTTCTCCTCTCCTTTCCATCCACGTTCCTCACCTTTATCTCTAAGCTCTGAACACATCCCTTTTCAAGGGCTGGTCCCATCAGGCTCTGTGTCTTATTTCTGCCCCCTTTCCTTGCCATCACACCAGGTTTTTTGAAGTGATTCCCTAGCTAGGTCCTGTTCCCCAGAGAACACTGGCTTGTGAAGAAAATTGGAGAGATTCATCATTACACAAACTCAGAGAGGTCGTACTTTAGACCCTAGGGACAATGTGCTGCTTTTACAGTCAGTCATAGTCCTGCTTCCTTCTAGAGATTCCTGGCTCTGATCTCCTAGGAGAGCAGATATCTTCCTGGCTTAAGGACCTGATCCTGAAAGGAGCCAAGCAGCTGTAACTCCTCTCAGGTTGAACATTTAGAGATCAGCTATATAGAGCAGGAAAGGGTGATTTAAGTGCGGGCTAGAACCATAGGACTTCCCCCCCCCCCAAAAAAATATGCCTTCCCCGGTAACAGAGAGCAGAACTTGGAACAAAGTGCATTCATTTGTTGTTTAATCCTTTTATGGCTCAAAATACCATTCATCTCTCTGGTTTCAAAGTAGCAGCCGTGTTAGTCTGTATCCGCAAAAAGAACAGGAGTACTTGTGGCACCTTAGAGACTAACAAATTTATTTCAGCATAAGCTTTCGTGGGCTACAGCTCACTTCTTCAGATGCATAGAGTGAAACACACAGACAGAAGATATTTTTACATACAGAGAACATGAAAAGGTGGAAGTACGCATACCAATTGTAAGAGGCCAATCAATTGAGATGAGCTATCAGTAGCAGCAGAAGAAAAAACTTTGAAGTGATAATTGAGATGACCCATAGAATGTGTGAGGAGAACTTAAAATGGGGGGAAAAAATTCAATTAGTGTAATGACCCAACCATTCCCAGTCTCTGTTTAGACCTAAGTTAATTGTGTCTAATTTGCATATTAATTCGAGTTCAGCAGTCTCTCTTTGGAGTCTGTTTTTGAAGTTTTTTGTTGCAAAACTGATACCTTCAAGTCTGTCACTGAGTGATTAGAGAGGTTGAAGTGTTCTCCCACTGGTTTTTGAATGTTATGATTCCTGATGTCAGATTTGTGTCCATTTATTCTTTTGCGTAGAGACTGTCCAGTTTGGCCAATGTACATGGCAGAGGGGCATTGCTGGCACATGATGGCATATATCACGTTGGTAGATGTGCAGGTGAACGAGCCCCTGATGGTGTGGCTGATGTGGTTAGGTCCTATGATGGTGTCACTTGAATAGATATGTGGACAGAGTTGGCATCAGGCTTTGTTACAAGGATAGGTTCCTGGGTTAGTGTTTTTGTTGTATGGTGTGCGGTTGCTGGTGAGTATTTGCTTAAGGTTGGGAGGCTGTCTGTAAGCGAGGACTGGTCTGTCTCCCAAGATCTGTGAGAGTGAGGGATCATCTTTCAGGATAGGTTGTAGATCTTTGATGATGCGCTGGAGAGGTTTCAGTTGAGGGCTGAAGGTGGCGGCTAGAGGCGTTCTGTTATTTTCTTTGTTGGGCCTGTCCTGTAGTAGGTGGCTTCTGGGTACTCTTCTGGCTCTGTCAATTTGTGTTTTCACTTCAACAGGTGGGTATTGTAGTTTTAAGAATGCTTGATAGAGATCTTGTAGGTGTTTATCTCTGTCTGAGGGATTGGAGCAAATGAGGTTGTATCTTAGAGCTTGGCTGTAGACAATGGATCGTGTGGTGTGTCCTGGATGGAAGCTGGAGGCATGTAGGTAAGTATAGCGGTCAGTAGGTTTCCGGTATAGGGTGGTGTTTATGTGACCATCGTTTATTAGCACAGTAGTGTCTAGGAAATGGACCGCTTGTGTGGATTGGTCTAGGCTGAGGTTGATAGTGGGATGGAAATTGTTAAAATCATGGTGGAATTCATCGAGGGCTTCTTTTCCATGGGTCCAGATGATGAAGATATCATCAATGTAGCGCAAGTAGAGTAGGGGCGTTAGGGGACGAGAGCTAAGGAAGCGTTGTTCTAAGTCAGCCATAAAGATGTTGGCATACTGTGGGGCCATGCGGGTACTCATAGCAGTGCCGCTGACTTGTCTTCCTATAACATTTGCACTGTGCTCATCACCATAATGTCTGGCTCTTTGGCTGATATAGGAAAAGTGCCCCGAACTTCAAGGGTGCCTTAAAGCAGGCTCCTGGGGATAGAGCCCTTCCTATCCTCGTCACTTGCCAGGAGGGGAGCCAGAACCTTTTTTTGATACTGATACAGTGAGTTGGGATTGGATGGTGAGAGCACTCATCCATGAATGAGAGTCTCCCCCCTCTGTTGGAGGACCAGTTACTTTGCCTTGTATCTGTGTGTCAAGAGCAAAGCAGCTGCTTTGGACAGTGTTGTAGATCAGCCCTCTGGGGGTTTGTGAGCCCTTTCAGGGGGGCCGCGGGGCCCTGTGGCTGAAACCCAGTGCTCCAAGCCCTAGTGCTAAAGCTTGGAGTGGCGTGGGGCTGAAGCCGGTGCCCTCCCTCCCTGAAGCCGGGAGCGGCACAGGTCTGATGCCGATGCCCCTTCCTCCCCCTGAAGCTGGGAGCGGCATGGGGCTGAAGCTGCGCCCCCGCCCAAAGCCACCCTGCCTGCCTGAACACAGCCCCTAGCCACCTCCTGCCTGCACCCTGAGCTACCCCCTTCTCACACAGCCCCTAGCTATCCCCTGCCTGCACCCTGAGTTACCCCCTCCCTGCACCCTGAGCTACCCTCTGCCTGTACGCAGCCCCTAGCTACCCCCTCACTGCACCCTGAGCTACCTCTTTGCCTGCCCACAGCCCCTAGCTATCCCCTGAGCTACCCCTCTGCCTGCCCACAGCCCCTAGCTATCCCCTGCCTGCACCCTGAGCTACCCCCTTCTCACACAGCCCCTAGTTATCCCCTGCCTGCACCCTGAGCTACCCTCTGCCTGTACACAGCCCCTAGCTACCCCCTCACTGCACCCTGAGCTACCTCTTTGCCTGCCCACAGCCCCTAGCTATCCCCTGAGCTATCCCTCTGCCTGCACCCTGAGCTACCCCACTTCCCCCACACAGCCCCTAGCTACCACCCCCCTGCACCCTGAGCGGTTTTTAAAACTTTTTGAACTGAGTCCACCCTTTGAGTTATATTTGTTTAGTTGCACCCCACAGCCCAGACAGGCTGGGTGGCTCCTGAGTGAGTTGGGGTGGAGGCAGAGCCAGCTCCAGTGTTTCTGCCGCCCCAAGCGGCAAAAAAAAAAAAAAAGAAGCCACGATTGGTGGCACTTCGGCGGCAGCTCCACCGCGCCGCTTCTTTCTTCGGCGGCAATCCAGCGGTAGATCCTTCCCTCCGAGAGAGACTGAGGGACCCGCCGCCAAAGAGCCGGACGTGCCGCCCCTTTCCCTTGGTCGCCCCAAGCGCCTGCTTGCTGCGCTGGTGCCTGGAGCCGGCCCTGGGTGGAGGTGGCACTCCCTCTCTGGATCCCGCTGTGTGGAGCTGGCTCGAGCCACACCAGCCCTTGCCCCCCCCAGATAAAAGTAAAACTACACCTATTCCCAAGGGCCCCCTGTGATGGGTTCGGTCCCGGGGATCCCCTTCGGACTGTCACCTGATGTACTGAAATTACCTCTGAGCCCGTTTTCCCTGCCAGCTTGGGACTTCAGAACCCTGCCTGGTTGAGCCAGACACGCTAGCCTGCTGCAACACAGACTCATGGTCTGGGTCATAGCCCCAAAGCTGCAGACTGTAACCAAAAACAGCTCAGCAGGTTATCTCTCCAGCACCCAGAGGGATCCAAACCCCAAATAAATCCGTTTCACTCTGTATAAAGCTTATACAGGGTAAACTCATAAATTGTCCGCCCTCTATAACAATGATAGAGAGATATGCACAGCTGTTTGCTTCTCCAGGTATTAATCACTTACTCTAGGTTTATTAATAAACAAAAGTGATTTTATTAAGTATAAAAAGTAGGATTTAATGATTTCAAGTAACAGACAGAACAAAGTCAGTCATAAAGCAAAATAAAACAAAACACGCAAGTCTAAACCTAATACATTAAGAAGCTGATTACAGGTAATATCTCACCCTCAGAGATGTTCCAATAAACTTTTCATAGACTAGACTCCTTCCTAGTCTGGGTTCAATCCTTTCCCTAGTACAGTCCTTGTTAGTTCCAGCAGACATCTCAGGTGGTAAGCAGCGGTTTTCTCATGACTGGCACCTTTTGTCCTGCTGCACCCCCTTTTATAGCTTTGGCACAAGGCGGGAATCCTTTGTCTCTCTGGGTCCCCACCCCTCCTTCTAAATGGAAAAGTACCAGATTTAAGATGGATTTCATTATCAGGTGACATGGTCACATGTCACTGTAAGACCCCTAGTCTCCATTCCCCATGGGCTGGCCCACACGTACACAGGAAGGCTCTCAAGTAACTAGGGCCGTTTACCACTGATTGTTTCTGGAGCACCCTTAATGGCTTCCACTTAATATGTTTACATCGGTAATACAAGTTTATATCCTATTATCCCAACTCCAGACATAGAAATAATACATGCAAACAAATAGGATGAACACACTTGGTAGATTATAAGCTTTGTAATGATACCTTACAAGAGACCTTTTGGATAAAGCATATTCCTGTTACATCATATTCACATCCATAAGCATATTTTCATAAAGCATAGGGCATGCAATGTCACACCCCCGCCTGGCCATGAGTCCTGAGGTCCCTCTCCCCGCTGGGCCCTGGAGTTTTTATAGCGTGTTGAGGGGGGGCTCAGCAAGAAAAAGGTTGAGACCCCCGGTTGTAGATTGTGCAACAATTGTTCCTGTGGCCAGAGGTTGCCAGGCATGAGTCATACACCAATCACCAACTGGTTCCTAAACACTGTCAACGTTTTACTCTTCTGTGAAATAAAAGGTGGGTCCTGAAGTTCTTTTCATGTAAATGCTCCTTCCCCTCCCCCTCCCACCAAAGCCTTTATAATCACTCCTGAGTTAGTCATATTCCTAAGAAAAGAAGAACCAGCATGCTGGTGAATGACAGTTACTAAAGAACTGTAACTAATTATATCTCAGCACAGTGAAAAATAACATGAAGGGCTTGAGAAGCTTTCTGGAAGGAAGCCCAGCTCTTCCTCTTTGACTGACTGTCTTCAGGTCCTGGGATTTCTGGTGTCATAAAGTTGCTGTAGCAGCTTCTGAGAGTCTCCTATCAATGGTGGAATCTCACCCCCTTCCAGTCATATGTATTCTCTTTCCCCCGCATCCCATCTGTGTCTCTGATCAGGGTTTAGGAACAGAAGTTCAGACAAGCCATACAAAATTCCACTCCAGATTTTCCAAAGGCGCTCCAGCTGAGTTGCATGCATTCAATAATGCTGCCATCCTTTAATGAGGTGGCATTGTCAGGGGCTGTGTTGTCCTGGTAACTCCCATATCGAATTTGCTTAGTTTACAAGTAAAAAGATGTTTTTTTTCTAACTTTCACTGCCACAAACTCATGCTGAGCTTTGAAACTGCAGCTGGATTCTTTCCATCTCAGGCATCTTCCAGTAACATCCCATTTTGGGTACCAAAACTGTAGAACTGTACTAGAGTACAGGTATGTTCTGCCCCGTAGGAAATCCAGACACCTTTGATTATCTAATAACTACCTGTTACCCAGCCTATGGCGCAGTTTGCACCCATTTGTAAGTATCTTCTTGATGCCTATGAGTGCAATCAATGGTTCACATGTTGGGTTGGGTTGGGTTGTTGACGAGCTGAAAACACAAGAAAGGCTCGTATTTAAATTTATCTGTCATATAAATTCCAGTTTGAGTTTGGGCTCATGCCCATAAGGCTAGGAGAGATGTAGCAATGTTTTTACCAGTGAACTCCGCTGTATTACAGATAGTACACTATATTAAGCAAACAGGAGTCAGGTGAACCTGGAGGCTACTCCAAATTTGCCATTAATTTTCCCTTTGTTCGTGGATAAGTCACTTAACTTCTATGCACCTTAGTTTTCACCATCTGCAAAATGGTGTTAATAATATTTCCTTTTTGTAAAGTGCTTTGAGAGTTTCAGACGAAAGGGACTTTCTGGGCCAAATGCTGCCTCTCTGTTACGTTGGTTCAAACTAGTTGACTTCAGTACAGCTGCACTGATGTAGATGAGGGCAGAATTTAATCAAATACATGCAAAGTGTTATTCCTTGTGCCGAACTCCAGGGGACTCAAGATCGTAGTGTGCCGTGGGCCTTGTATTGCCTTAATCTGTCCCTAACTGCACTCCACTTTCCCAAAATCTGTGTCCATCTTGGCATTCAAGGCACCAGTCTCAGCACAACTGACGGGTCGTTGAATGCGAGAACAAGGGAACCGATGCTGGTAAACTCGCAGCTGTTGGAAAAAGATCAGTGGAGCTGATGAACTCTAAGAAGGGACCAGAAATTGGCATGTTAAAAGGGCCACTCTGAGTCTGTTGACTGCAGCATGTAGAAATGATAGGGCCTGATTCTAAGAGCGCTTATACTAGAGATGGCTATTGAATTTGGTGAGATTATCTGGGTTTTATACTGGTCTAAATGAGATCATGCTGTGGATAGGAACATAGAAAACATAAGCACTGCTGCATTGGATCAGACCCAGGGGCTATCTAGTTCAGTACCCAGTCTCCAATGAGGGCTAGTACCAGATAACCCTCCAGTAGGCAGATGTAGAATACTCTGCCCTCACGTCAGGTCTCATCCTGATTGCACTGAGACATTGACTTAAGCATGGGGGCAGGAGGTTTAGTATCCCTTCCAAAATGTTTGTTATTAAGATAGCCAGAGTTATAATTGTCACCTATATCAGCCAATCCCTTTTTGGCTCCTTTGTGAATCTGAATTGGGTAGGAAGTGCCCACACTGCTAATGGTGCTGTCTGAGGAGAAGTACAGCAGTGAGCAGCTCCTCGACAGTGCTGGCAGCTCACTAATAAAGCTGAGTTGACATTGTCTGGCAGTAAAAAGGAAGCGGGGGACCAATGAAAATTAATGGAGGGCTGGTTCTGAGAGACCTCTTTTTTTCAGGCTTAATTAGTGGTGGATGTGACTGGGCTCATAAACCTGTCCCCATGTGTATACACTTTGCCAAGGTTTCTTATTTGGCTTCTATGTTCCACTTCATTTATTTTACAATACAATTCTCACACAAGTGTGTCTGGGAGCCCAGGAAGTGACATCCCAGTGTCCTAGACTGTTCGTTAGCTGACACTTCGTGTTTCTTAATGAAACATCATTCCTCTTCCACAAGGGCAGGTTTTCGCTTCATGCTAAGCCCTAGTGAGCACACTCACCAAGCAGGACACAATAATAAGAAGTCAATCCCAAAAGATTTTCTACTGTGGATCTTCAGGGTTGGGAGGGCTTTCTGAGTGGTCTATGTCACACCAAGGATGCTGATAGGGAGCCATCAGCATCCACTCATTGAAAAGTTTAAAGGATGCATTGTCGAAGCAAGCAAAACAAAGGAAAAATACAGCTCCTGAACCAGATGTTGCTTTCTGTGACAGTGGTGTAAGTCTAGAATAAATGTATTGAACTCAGTGGAGTCACTTCAGATTTAAATTGCGTAACTGAAAATGGAATCAGGCTCTACGTTTTCTTTAAACAGAGTATCTTTGCTATTTCCGCCTCTGTAACAAACACACCTGGCAACCGGCCCTGTTTCTATTTCCCCCTGCCCTGCAGTCAGCAAGGATGCCATTCACTGATTGTCAATAGAGCTGAATCAGAATCCAGTTTTTTATATCAGGGGACAGAGGCTGGTAATGAAGAGCCATAAAAAGAAAAAGCATTGCATTATCACAAGCATAACATCCTTTCCTCTTTCTCAAAGGCCTGGGTGTTAATGACAGACCTTCTGCAATCACGAATGAGGAGCATTGCTTTGCTGCCTGTAATAAGATATTCATGATTGTTTTCATGATAAACTCCTGTGAGTCAAAGCTTTCTATAAATACATACTAACAAATATAAGCTAAAGTTTGGGGAGGGGGAGGCACATGGATTCTAGGTTATTTGTTTTCACCAAACTTGAGGGCCCATTAGATCATCTAGGCTGAACTCCTGTATGTCAACTTAACTTCTGTACCCGGAAAGATAATGGAGCAAATAATCAAACAATCAATTTGCAAACATCTAGAAGATAATAAGGTGATAAGTAAAAGTCAGCATGGATTTGTCAAGAACAAATCCTGTCAAACCAACCTGATAGCTTTCTTTGACAGGGTAACAAGCCTTGTGGATGGGGGAAAGCCTGGTATATCTTGGTATATCTTGACTTTAGTAAAGCTTTTGGTACTGTCTCACATGCCCTTCTCATAAACAAACTAGGGAAATGCAACCTAGATGGAGTTACTATAAAGTGGGTGCAAAACAGGTTGGAAAACCATTCCCAGAGAGTAGTTATCAGTGGTTCACAGTCAGGCTGGAAGGGCATAACAAATGGGATCCCGCAGGAATCAGTTCTGGGTCCGGTTCTGTTCAATATCTTCATCAATGTTTTAGATAATGGCAGAGAGTACCCTTATAAAGTTTGCGGACGATACTAAACCGGGAGGGATTGCAAGTGCTTTGGAGGATAGGATTAGAATTCAAAATGATCTGGACAAACAGGAGAAATGGTCATAAGTAAATAGGATGAAATTCAATAAGGACAAATGCAAAGTATTCCACTTAGGAAGGAACAATCAGTTGCACACATACAAAATGGGAAATGTTTGCCCAGGAAGGAGTATTGCGGAAAGGGATCTGGGGGTTATAGTAGATCCCATGCTAAATATGAGTCAACAGTGTGTCGGAGAATAACAGAGTTCTCACTTTTTGTTTGGGTACAGCAAGTCAGATGCTTTATTAACTCTCACAATTGCGCAGAGGGAGAGAGCTAAGCAGGTCTCTCTACAGGTAAACAATTACAGCAAACCTTTATACCTTTCATTACAGACAATAACAAGCAACAGCTGCATTTTGTTTATACATAGGCCATCTTGATATCTTATTTTTCTCACTTGTTTTGACTCTAGCCTACATGCAATATTTTCTACACATTATCTACACAAGGTCGCAACAACTTCTCACAGTTCTTTCCCACTCGCCTCACACAATCCTCGCTTCTACAAATCTCGCGTTATTAGGGTTACAGTTAGCCTGACTCTTGCTAACGAACTGTCATGCATTGCAGTTCCTTCCGGTCAGTTCTTTCTCTGCTTCCACAACCCCCCCTTTTGTACTACTAGTACAACAAACATTTTCAAATCTCTATTTGCATTAAATCTCAGAATTCAGATTCTACATCAGATGCTTCAACCTTAGGGGTTTTGATTGGATGTAATGACAATGCATGATTAGCATGAACGTGAAAGGTATTACTATTATTACGTCCTTTACAACAACAACAACAACATAATAATCCTAAGCTAACTAATAACAACACAAGCAATAACATTCCCATAGCAATAATATGATGGGGTTGTTGTACAGTCTTAGTCATAAAACACAATACATCATACTTAGTACATAAAGTGGATACTCTATAAGCAGTATGAAAGGCATACTTTTCAACTTGATATATATTTTGAAGCATGTGAATTTGCCCTTGTACTTCAGAGATTTTCTGAACCTCTGGTAACAGTGAAAGCAAATTTTGAAATCGATCAGGTACTAAACTAGTCCAATTAAAGGGTATCTGGAACCTAAGGACTACTTGCAAAATTCTATCTGCAGGCCAGTAAATAATATGATTGTCTGCAGTGGTAATGTGATTAAAATGTATATCTTGCGATGTGGTGGCATTAACGTACACACAGCTATCATTAGCTTGAAAAAAATAAGTGTCCTGTCAGGGTAGTTCCTTGTCCCCTACCCTCCCAGCATACGTAGTCATGAAGAGTAACAACTTCTCCTGGCTTCAGTTTACGGATACACTGAAGCTCTGGGGGTTGTAACGGCCAAAATGTCCATTGACTCCCTAACCCCATCCAAATGTCAGATGTAATCCCAGGAGCACTGACTAAAAATCGATTGGGCATACCAGGAGGTCTAGTTTCCCAGATGTCTCGGTGAATTACCCAATCCCACATGCATCCTCCCCATGGACCCGGCAGGATTCGGTATGTGGGAGCCCACACCCCCCCCCCCCAACCGGTCCATATGCTTGGAAGGAGCACTGAGAATGTCTGCACTTCCACCCAGAAAGTCTCCAAGTATGTCTCCATGGCCACAGATCAGATGGTACTCCTGATGTGTCTGTAAGGGCAGTGGGCCAAGCCTGATGCTCTAGATCATTCTGAATGGCCATTAGCTGGTCATTCAGGAAATCCTGAATTTCTGAACATGCTAGATCCCACTGCAATGCCTTCCCAGCCTCAGTGATATTCAATACCATCTCTGTCAGCAACTTCTGGGTCATTGAACTAAGGGCGGAAATAACATGTAACTCACCAACTCCAGCCTGTACCTGGGTTAGTTGTGCTCCAGAAACAAGGCCAATGGCCTTCTCTAGTTGCCCCAATTTCTCATCATGTTCTTGGTTCTTACAAATATTCCAAACTGCTGCTGCACTATTGGCCCCATCCCACAGGGATCCAGTCAAGTCTCTCTTCTTTCTAGAAGAAATAACCCAAGCCCTCTGTTGTGCTAATCTAATGGCAGCCCTCTTTGAACAATTTGGGTATGTAGAGGTAATCTGGAAACTGGATAAGGGCAATGAAAATTTAACAGTCCCTAGTGTAGTGTTAATCACAGTCCATTGATATCCTAATACATCTCTCTTTGGTGTAGTACTATACCACATCTGTTGGTTGAACACCTTTATGTACTTCCGGGAGGCATTGATATTAATTGCAATAAGGTACAGGTCACATTATTAGTCACTGGAATAATTTCTATGCAGGTAAAATTTCCATTGGCAAAACAAACTCTGGGTATTCGTTTAATTGTTCACGAATTGGGTGACCAAATAACAATAAGGGCCCCTCTCATTTAACACAGTGCAAATTCCAGGAACATTCGCTATAGAACCCATCAATTGTAATTACAGATTCTTGGGGTTCACTGGTAGTGATATCATATACTTTTATCTCCACTGATCCATTCAATTGTTCGCTTATATGGGATATCCTGAACCTTAAAAATATATTTTTCAAACAATATTTAAATAAATCACTAAAGTGTGAAGGCCTTAGTCATTGGTTTTATCAAATATATGGCATTGTCTGTATTTGGATGTGTTACAGGGGTAATAGTGTAATGGAGGAGATGGCAGGGGCAATGGCAACAAGGTGCCTTTGGTACTTATCATTTAAAATCCAATTAGGGAGGGCAATACATGCTGAAGGACTTATCCAAAACACAGGGCGCAGCCTGTAGAATAAACCCCAAAATCCAATCAATACCACATTCCCAAGCATGGGTCCCACAAGTTTCTTCCTGCCAGTGTATAATTCTTTGTTTCTTCACCAGGGTCAGTTCTTAATGTCTCTTGTAGTCAGGAATCCCTGGACTTTGTGGTTTCAATGAAGCAAGTGTTCCTTCTTCTCTTTTCCTGAAACAGTGTGGTTTAGCATCATACAGGGGAGAGGTTACTAGCACATCACGCTGTAATGGTTTTGCTTCTTCTAGGAAAATCCAAAGGCACAGTAGGTCTGTCAGTGGACAAGGGAGAGGTTACTAGCACTTCACCTTGTCTTTTTTTTTCTTTTTTTTTCTTTTTCCTGCTGTCCAGAAGACACAGCAGAGCTAGAAGGAGAAATAGGCTTATCATCAGTCGGAGAGTCCTCCTGAGGTGGAGGGGTCTTTTTACAGTGAGAAGCATGGGTCCAGGCAGGTAGTCCTTGGCACTTCACAGTGGTGTTGGTGGTTAACAGGACTTGGAAAGGGCCTTTCCAGTGTGGAGCCAAAGCAGTCTTTCGTTGATGGACTTTACGTAGACTCAATCTCCTTGTTTCAATGAATGGCAGGGCTGCTAGGGTCTTTGGGTAGCACTTCTTTTATCTGTGAGAAAAGAAACCTAACACATTTCATTAATGCCTGGCAGTGTTTTGCAGATCTCATAGTTGCTTGGGCACATTCAGGCCCCCCTTTTCTTGGCTGTCAGCCAAGTCTTAGCTGTGGGTAGTATCCTTGGATGGGGCCAGCGTCTTATCTTTGGACTGAGCTTGCTAGCTATTTTTTCCTCAGTTAACTCATTCTGTTCTTTTTCCTTCTCCCCTTCTTGGCTTCTTTTAACCTACAAAGGAAGCTTCCACTCTTCACTCATACACCTTTTCCCAACAATGAACACATACACATTGCCATTATACAGTACATTAGTCTTATTATTCAATGTATGCCATGTACACCCTTCCAGTAAAATAACTTTATTACAGAGCTTTGGAGCAACAAACCAGGACAAGCACACCCACTTTTGAGGAGTTCACTGGGTACAACCTCTGGTGTCCAATAGCTTTCCTCCCTCCCCAGCCCTCTGGCTAGAAATCTGAGGTAGCCAGAAGGATCCCATGGGCAATATGGGGAGTGTTTTAACCTTCCATGTCCTTGCTTCCAAAGACTGTTGGTATGCAAATTTTAACAATTTTTTTCAATTAAAAAAATCTGGCCAATGAAGTTTCTTTTTCTTACTTAAGCAACTGTATTAGACTTTAGTATATCACAGTTTCCTGATTTATCCAAACACTTTTTGTATTCCAAGTTGAATAAAACAAGTATCTGCTTTTTGATTTAACCCTTCTATTTAATTTTGAACTAGACTGTCTTATGAAAATATTAAACCCAACAATTCTGGCCACAAGACAAACACCACAAGACAGGACAAAGAACACAAAAATAATTCCTATTGTACCAGTAAATGCATGGTACATTGAATGCTGTTCAGCTGGCATCCGTTTTCTCTGATGATCTGAAAGACAAAAGAACAGAGGTCTACCCCTTCTGGGTAGTCAGTCATTGCTTAAAATATTTCCTTTATATACACATACTCTTGTTGATTTTAGACAAAACAGAGGAATTACCCCATATTTCCTTGTATTTGTTTCATAGGCAGCCCAGGTTTCAGTGGCTTCTACCTTATTAGTTAGAAAATTGCATTAATACAGATGCTTTCTGGCTTGCTTCCAGATCCAAAGCTATCCACAGCTTAAAGATTCTTACTTAAAAAGGGTCACAATTAACTTTCCCAGACTTTTGATTGCCTTTTACTTCTAACTCCTGCTTTCAAACACCCAGTGATCTGAGACAACACAACCTATATTGGTAGGTTTGCATTTCTTTTACCTCTGCTACAATATACACTGCACATGTTCTGGGGAAAATGCACATCCTATCCACAATTCAATTTCCACAACACTAGCCACATCAATTTCTACACAAGGTGTAACTGTTTCTTTTGTGCTTACAAAATCTCCATGCACCCCTAGTAAAGTGACAGCTCGACCACACAGAGCCAGGGGCACTGTCCTTCTCTCTCTTTTTACCAGATCTTTTATCTGCTATTTTGTTACCCAAAAACAAATTCAAATCTTTTATTCTCCTGGCTTTGACTACCCTGCTGCAGCCACAACCTTTGGTCTTTAGTTAAAACATTTTAAATCTTGTAAAGCATTAAGTCACCTTAAGGATTAAATGCTAAATACCATATTAAACAACACTAGTTTCCTGTGTCTGGCAAAAGTGTTCTCGGTTTTTGCAACTTTAAACAATACCAATTCATCTCAAACTTATAAAACACAGATCCAACAAAAACCAATAATCTATTTGTCCCGGTGCCTGGTTTTCCAGTACCAGGCGCAAGGGAGTTAAGTAAGTCGGAATGTCAAAAGATCCAGATTTGGGCCAATCAGTGCCCAGGGCTGGCCAATCCTGGGTACAAAGCTGCAACAAGCGTCTCTTCCACATTCTTTTCTGAACACCGGGTAAAGGCATTTACTTAATATATAATCCAAAGGGCTATCCTTAAAGGGTTTTACCAGAGACCCACCCATCTGCCTGCTGACACTCTAACAGAGAATTACACAGAGAACAGAGGGAATTATGGCCTAATAGGATCCTATTACAGGAATTTCTACTAATACTGACCGCTACAGGGGACGGGACAGAAGGATCCCAATTCGACCTCAGAGCTTCAGCGCACGCGATGGCTTCCACTCTGAGGAATTACGAATGAGAGGCTCAGTTCCGTCCACACACCTAACGCCCAAATGTATAAGACAGAAATTCATTAACCGGAGTCGCCAGTAACTGTCACCGAAATATCAGGTCCACCTAGCTGAGAGCCAATAACAGCCAGACAGGGATAAGGAAGAGTTGCTTTATTCAGCAGAAGAAAGGAGAGCCTTGCACCTTGGTACAAAGACTCTGTCTTACACACATTTTACCATTCCAATTATTATCCTGGGGATTTGAAATCCCCATGCTTATAATTACTTACTCCTTTCCTTCCACTATGCCCTCAAAGTTTCCAACCTGTTCTCCAATCTCTCTATCTATTGCCTGCCCGCTTGGGCCCGATCCTGCTTTTCTCGCTGAACCGTCCCTTCCATGGGCACCGGCTTTTTCACTACCAATTTAGATAGGAGGGTGGGCTTCTCAACTAGCCCCCACCCTTCCTGGTCTCTTCTCTTAAACATTCTTACTCACAAGGCTACCCGAGTCCTCCCTCGTGAGGCTTGCCACTTGTGCAAAACGTATGGCCCATTGGCGTTTAACTATTCAATTTTCTCTTGTGGCAAACACACTGCTCTTACAGCATATGCAAACACAAATGGTTAAATTCTGACAAGTCCCTGAAGGACCGGTACTTGCTTAGCCAGTGCTTCCTTTTCTGCCTGGAAGTCCTGTCTCAAGGCTTGCAACTTGCCCTGGGCATAGGTTTGAGTTGCTGCCTGGTTCATGATCTATGCTCTTAATTGCTCAATTCTAGTTATCAAGTACACAACTCTTCCCTTTTCTCCAACTTCTCTATTGCCCAGTCCTGCTACGACTGGGGTAGATCCACCTGACACCCTTCCCGGTCAACCGGGCTGGAGAGAGGAATGCTAAATCCCTCTCCGGTTCTCAGACTTACTGCGGCTGAGAGTAGGCACACTTTCATACTCACACACGTACGTCCAGACTGGCCACGTCTGTGTATAATGTTCAGAGAAGGTGCTGTGCAATCTCCAACTTGCTTCCTCTCTTGGGAGGGCAGTTCTTTTACACCCTGAGGTCTCCTGGGGCGTCTTTTCAGTGATTCCAGTCCAGGCCGGCTGCCTGTGGCTTCTTCAGCGTCCCCAAACCACGCCGGCTCCAGGGTCGCAAAGGCAGACTGTTGGATCTCACTGGACAGTTAAGCTTTGCAAATGTAATCTCAGCACTGTAACTTGTATTGCCTTTGGTTTGACTATGTCTATATTTTTTCCACAGCCAGCTGGGGCCGAAAGCAGTTTTTCTTTGTACTTAGCCTGGTCTGCATTGATTCTTGACCTTGAAGGCAGATTAACTTTCTCTTTATCTCTGGACCAAGCTGAATTTCAAATTAACCTGTTCCTTTCCTCAATAGACAAATTGCTCCCATTGTGTGTCAGAGGCTTTTTGGTGATTAAAAGCTCCTCTGAGATGTATGATCTTATCTAGATTGAAGGTACCTTCTAGTGGGCATTGTTTAGATGAATTTTCACGCGTGTAATGATTCCAATTCTCTAAATACCTGCAGGTTTTAGGACCATAATGTACGTACATGAAATAAGCTGGGGTACCCTTAGTGGGTGAGAGGGAATCCTTAGACTGTCCCCCACCCATTTTCCAAACACACACACAGGGAGGATGCCCTGTCCGCTCTAGCGGCATATAAACTAAGGATCTCTCCCTACAGGGTACTCACACAGGAGAGGCTAACGAGGATGGCCACGACCCTCCTACACCTCCCTTCAGCAAAGAGCGTCGGCTAGTCTCAGAGAGACGGCGCCGCTTACTCTGTTGCATCCAGTGAGATGATCAGACTGTCAGTGGCTCACACGGAGAGGAAAAGGGGAGGGAAGATGGGTTCACACACTCCTAGACCCAGGTAGCCTCCTCGCCGGACGATGCCAGGCCGAGTTAGCCCACCGTGGGTCGGATCTCCTAAAAGATCCTCTAGTTACCGGGCTTGCGTTAGAGTAGTTCTGGTCACGAGCCAAAAGACTTCGCAGAGTACTCTGGGCGTCTTCCAGTAATACTCAATTCACACTGGTGTACACACACACACACACCAAGGCCTTATTCCAGGTACTATTCCCAAGTACCTCGATGCATCACTCGAGGCGGTAAAAACCCCTCCTGAGGCGGTAACAACCCCTCAACACCGGTGCATACCTATGCACCTCGCATATGCATACAGGGGGCGGCAACAATTCCCCTAAGCCGCTCAGCATCTGACCTTGCTGCACAGTCAATAAGTTCGGATGGCGTGAGCCCAACAGGGACAGACGGCCCCACGGACAGTCCTCCTCCGACACCCCAATAGAGATTTCAAAAGGTCTCCTACCTCTATTGTGGCGCCATGGGGTTCAAAGGGGAACGATCCGTAGCAGCTGCCGGTGCCTCTGCGGGCGTTGCCATCCCGGACGAGCCCCCAAATTGTCAGAGAATAACAGAGTTCTCACTTTTTGTTTGGGTACAGCAAGTCAGATGCTTTATTAACTCTCACAATTGCGCAGAGAGAGAGAGCTAAGCAGGTCTCTCTACAGGTAAACAATTACAGCAAACCTTTATACCTTTCATTACAGACAATAACAAGCAACAGCTGCATTTTGTTTATACATAGGCCATCTTGATATCTTATTTTTCTCACTTGTTTTGACTCTAGCCTACATACAATATTTTCTACACATTATCTACACAAGGTCGCAACAACTTCTCACACAGTTCTTTCCCACTCGCCTCACACAATCCTCGCTTCTACAAATCTCGCGTTATTAGGGTTACAGTTAGCCTGACTCTTGCTAACGAACTGTCATGCACTGCAGTTCCTTCCTGTCAGTTCTTTCTCTGCTTCCACAAGTGTAACACTGTTGCAAAAAAAGCGAACATCATTCTGGGCTGTATTAGCAGGAGTGTTGTAAGCAAGACATAAGAAGTAATTCTTCCACTCTGATTAATCTGATAAATCAAAACAAAGCCATGATCACTCCATTTTGAAAAATCCATGCTTATTTGGAGGCCGCAAAGATGTTTTGGGTTTCAGTTGAAAGTCAAATCTGAATGTTCCAAAAGAGCTAGAGATTTGGGTCCAGCCCACCTGAGAGAGTTTGGATCTGTTCCCACATTGCTGTGGTGTTCAGCTCTTTGAGTTGAATTTAAGCCCATCAACTCTGCTGAAAAGTGCTAAACCCATTTCTCCTCGGTGTCTTTAGGTTCGCCGCTGGGCAGCATTTTGCAGTCTCATGGTGATTTCCTGTACGCTCTTGTGGGAAAGGACTGCTTTTATTTTTGTATACAATATAATATCAAACATATTGTGGGTGCTAAATCAACAATAATCATGTCCACCTGGAATTTTTATCCATCTAATCAGATCATTCAGCTGGTAAATATCACAGCCTCCATTGTGCCATGAAACATTCTACAGACTGTTCCATTGTCATTCTCCAGGGAGGTAGAGAGAACAATTTTGATGGGGAGGCGGGAGAAGTACACTTTACATTATTTCCCTTTTGAATATGTAGGAAACAATGCCGACACTGGGAAAACCAGGGTGCTTTAGACAGCAGCACTAGCTGCTGCTGAGGATGTTTGATTGTGTGCAGAATGGTCATTGTCTTGGTGCATGTGTTTGAGATGAGAACGTTGGCACTTTTTGCCTGTCACATGAACGGCTCCCACTACGGATGAGGCTCCAACTGGAAAAAAAAATCAGTTGTATTTCTATAATACTTTGGCACAAGTATAAGTGCCTCACTTACCATTGCAGGATCCCCCAGTGATCTGCAGGGGACTCAGATTAGAACATGTTCTGAAACTGTCTCTTGTGCCAGAATGATACTGGTTTGAGAGAGAAGATCAGCACAGATATTTAAGGGGCTGGAGGGAATGACTTCTGAGGAGGGAGCTAAGTGATATAGACACCCATTATCTCATTAAATAGCCACAGAAATCTTATTTGGGCAAGACCTGCAACTTTGGCAGAATCATTGTTGTGCCACATTGTCCCTTGGAGTAGGGGGACTGGCCGAGGTATGGGATATGAGCGGGAGGGGAAAGGGGGAGAGTACCAAGGTGGCTCAGATGCCATAATAGTGAGGACCAGGAGTAGAAAGATGGGGGAGCAGCCTAGGGGTGTTCAGAAGGCATGTGGACAGCTATACAGCGTAGGCAATGTAGTCCAGAGCTCTCTTAACCCTTCATGTGGCCTCCTCACTGCATTTTGTACTGAACTGCTGCCGTGTGCTCCTGTCTCTGCCATCCAGCAGAGGTGAGTATATGCTGCCTGACCGAGAGAGCATGGCCACGTGACAATGAAAGCTGTGCATGAGCAATGTAGACAAGGGTACGAAGGGTGTAAACACTGGTGAGGAAAGGGAATTGCTTGTAGTGGTCTCGAGTGGGTGGGATAGAACTAAGAAAATTGGGATGAAGCCAAGCAAAGGAAAATATAGACTAGACAGCAGGTGAGAGGGCCAAATTTGTCTCTAGTGTAACCCCATTAAAGACAAACTTGGCTCAGACAGTTCTAGCACCGCAGGCTATTAGCCCCAGTCTCTCCATCATTTAAAAGTGGACTGGACAAAGTCCTGGCACGGGCACCACGGGGAACAGTCTGACATTGGCCATGGGAAGGTACTGACTAGGTCTTTTCCCTCTCTGATTCTCTGGGATTGTATTGAGCTGATGCATTATAAAGGATGGGTAGTGTGGCAGTAGGTGGGCCACCAGCATTCTCCAGATAGTTTACCACGTGTAAACAGAGTGAAGGGCTGGTCTCATTTTGCTTTCTTAAAGAAACAGATAATACAGTATAGAGATATACACACTAGTTCCTGCTCTCAAGATTCAGGTCCCTGACAGCCCTTGGGTTTTAGGAGCTGGTGTCACCGTGCCTCAGTGGGTCACAGCTAAGAATACTAGATTCAGGACAGACTGCTGAGAAATAGGGCAGATTCACCCCAAACTGGTGATTATTCTTCCATACGATATACCAAACTAGTAACAAAAGTAAACTTCTGTCTCACTATGCTGGTTAACAAGAAGTCCAAAATGCAGTCTCCCTGCTTTACTGCCCAGACACTGGACTGTATAATGAGTGGTTACTGAAAACCAATTTAATCACATAGAGTGTCCTCTAATCCAAAGAGATCAGCCACATAGCCAAGTCAATATATAACTCAGATCTCACCCAATAATCATGCTGTTGCCAATCCTGTAGTAACTAAAATCTAAAGTATCAAAGGGGTAGCCGTGTTAGTCTGGATCTTTAAAAGCAGCAAAGAGTCCTATGGCACCTTATAGACTAACAGACGTATAGGAGCATGAGCTTTCGTGGGTGAATACCCACTTCTTCGGATGCATCCGACTCTTTGCTGCTTTTAAAATCTAAAGGTTTTTTAGAACGAAAAGAAGAGGAGAGTTAAAATGGTTTAGGAAGTCATATACATGCAATCATTGCAATGTTCTTGGATCAGATTTGCAGCACTGATGTTACAGACTGCTGGCTTGTAAAGTCTCTGGTAACTTCCAAAAGATTGGAAGGTCCTCAGTCCATAGTCAATACGCTCCTTTTAGTGTAAGTCCACAGTCCAGAGCAGGGAAGAGGTAAAATGGAGATGTGTCCAAGGTCCTTTATACCTTCTCACATGTGGAGGGGCTGCTCCATTACAGGCACAAAATGGAGTCCAGGATCACATGAGCAAGTCACATGCCTTTGCATGCTTTTATGACTCACAGGAGCAGCCATTACCCATATTTTGGCTGAAGTGTCCGGAGGAAGGCTCACCTAGAGGGGACAAGCTTCTTCTATGTCCTATTGTGTTCTTTAATGGGCCATTGACTTGAATGGTTCATTCACAATGTGCTGGCTAGACTGAATATAAACTACCTTGTGGGTGTTACTCCAGGAGCAAACACATGGGAAATATTGGTACATAGTCAATATTCATCACTTTAGATACAAAGATGATACATACATACAAACAGGATAATCATATTTGATAGGTTGTAACTTTTCCATTGATACCTTACATGACATATTTTGTACAAGATTTGTTGCAACTGTCTAACAGTGGCAATATTAATGATACAAATGGTCATATTTCAATCATACAGCATCATAGCTGGCATCATGCAATTTGGTGTGCAAAGCCCAGCCAGCACTGTGTATGTCCTCCAGTAGCTGTAACAGCCATAATTGCAGGTGGCATTCAGAAGGCAAAAAGAGATGCACCTTTTCTTATAAACAACGTGTGCTTTTTGCATTGAACCCCTCCCCATCACTGGGGGTTGAAGTGACATGCAGTAGGTCACTTTGTCCCCGTCAGCATGGCAATTGATCAGAACATCATGGAACCCGAGGCTAGAGAGCATGACCACTTAGAGCATCTCCACCTCCCCTCTGCCAGGTCAGGGTTGTTGGGGAGATTCTGCTTTGTCCGTTTTGCTGGGTTTGGAAAGCTACGAGTGCTCCCGGGAGGGGTGGATTGGTGAGGATAACTGCAGGTGAGGAAGTCACAAGGGGACAATGAATGCAATTTATCAGATGTTTATCGTGTGAGCATAGTCATCACATTATTGTCATCACCATTGTTATTTATTACAGCTTGTCACTGCGCACAAGGAAGGAGATACAGCCTCTGTTCTGAGGAGCATGTTGTAGCTATTAAGATGGACACAGAAGTGGGCTGTCTAATCTAGGTAAGTATAATGTGGGCAATCTGAGACCCACCATTTCACATGTTATTAAGGATAGCCAGAGCCACAGAGTGAGTTCCCTGAAGTTCTGGTTTGTTGGGAGCCAAGGTGTGGTTTGGGCCTGTCTCTACATCCTGCCTTCCAACTTTTGCACTGCTTTAATACCTTTGGATCAGAGATTGCAGTGTAGCCATGATAACTAGTCATGGTTTGCTGTGTGCTGTCAGACTGAATTCAGAGCAATCTCATTGAAACTGTTGGGGAAAAGGCTTGGGGTCTCACTCATTGTTTTGCAGAGGGATGGGAGATGCATTATGAATTGATATACAGCAGATTTGAAATATTTTGGGTCTTTTCTTTTTGACAGAATACCTGAGGGTTTTTTGTTGATGTTGTTGTTTTAAGAGGGCTTGGAGGCTAAAAATAGAGCAATGTTAGCCTGTCTGGAATATTACAGTGTGAATCTCCAGCAGGCTGCTATTCAGAGCTGACCTTCAAAGCTGAAAAGCCAGCTGTGTGAAGTTTGTTGCATCCTGTTTTCACTCTTGCGCATTGGCTGGTGGCTACCCAGTGTGCTTGGCTATTTTAAAAGGATGGATTGAACAGCCCAGAGAATAAATTTGCCTCTGCCGTTTTGCAAAGAGCCCCCTGACAAAACTTTTACTTTCCCATTCAAATGGCCAGCTTAGCTATGCAGGTGGGCCTGAACTGCAAGATCCCGGTCTGGAGCCAGCTGTCTTTGGAGCTATGGGGTGCTCAGAACAGAGGGTTTTGCTTCAGTTCCATCTCTGACCATGTGGTGCATTTAAAACTCAAGATCACTATGTTCTAATTTACAGGGGGAAAAAATATACTTGTATAGATACCCTGGGCTTGGCCCACCTTCATACGTTGTACCAAAGCCTATTAGTACCTCATTCAGTGCACAGAGTTGATCTGCTCTGGGGATGGATCAGAGTTGTGTACTGAAGGAGGTGGTTGTCTGTAAGACACCTGCTTCATCTGTTGCCGAAGATGAAGGTGTGTAGTGAACGAGGCTGGGGACTGCAGGAAGAGAAAGGATAGCTTCAAGGTTAAGGCAATTAAGTGCTGCCCTGGAGAACTGGATTCTGCCCCTGCCTCGGTCACAGACTTCCTCATCTAAACCAAACTTTTCACAGGTGTAATTAATTGTGTGTTCCTCTTTTCAGGGTACCTCACCTGAGACCCAGGGATCTGATTTGCAGAAGTGCTGAGCACTGACAGCTGCAAGCTGTGATTTGAGCATATAAAGTGCTATATAATGCTTAGTACTCTGAAAAAAAATCAGGTGTCTCATACTGGGTACCCAACATTAATGGATACTTTTGGGTTATTGAAATTAGTGAATACTTTCTCTTTGCCTTAGTTTCCCCATCTGTAAAATGGGCATAATACCACTCCCTCACCTCACAGGGGCGTTGTAAAGAGACATTCATTAATGTTTATGAAGGACTCAGATACAGTACTATAGTAATGAGCACCATAGAAAAGGCCCTGAGGAGGTTCATAATTCTGTTTTCAGAGTAGGGTTTGAATAGTGTGCCATAAATATAGCCTGGGGCCACACATTGAACAATGAGGAGAAAACAAACTATTGAATAGCTGCTCATTATTCAAGCATTGTCTGTCCTGTGTACTGAATGAGGCAGGGGTTCTGTGAAGAAAATAATATCTGATCACGCAATTTAAGACTATCATAATGCATACTGTGGCAGAGCTCCGACCTTGTCCCCATGGGTCCCACGCTTCTAGGTGGTTTATGCTAGCCTCAGTGGCTCACTGCAACCCTCCACATAGTCCTTCTCTCTCTAGGGCTGGGGTTACAGTCTATTGAGCCCTTTTCATCATAAGCCAGCAAGGAGGTTGGTGAGAGAACTCCCACAGTCTCTGTTATTCCATAGGGGCTCATTTCAGAACAGTTTAGCCTCCTGTCCTGACAGGGGCCTGTCTTCCCCTCCCAGGAGGTGTTTCTGTAGTGGCAGGTTGTGGGGAACCCGGGCCCACCCTCTACTCCAGGTTCTGGCCCAGGGACCCTAATGGTAGCAGCTGTTGGCAGCCAACCTTTCACTGCCAGAATTGCTACATTTCCCTCGGCCACTTCCCCACAGCTCTCCCGCTTCTCTCTTCTTCACCGTTACCTTAGGGCTTCCTTACCGATGGCTTCAGGGGGTCTTCATTAACCAGCCCTTCAGCCGCACTTCCTCTCCTCTGGCTCTCCTCAGCCTGACTGGAGTGAGCCCTTTTATAGTATCAAAAGGACCTTATTAGAGTCCAGTGTTCACATTACCTTAATCATGGCCTTACCTGACTCTTTGCAGGTTAATTGGAGTCAGGTGTTCTCATTAGCCTGGAGTAGCCCCTGCTCTGGTCAGTCAGAGAACAGAAAACTGCTAATCAAGTGGCCAGTACATCTGCCTTATACTACTTTGTTGTACCCAACTGGCCTGGGTCTATCACAATACGCACAAGGCTGAATTAAGGTTACACGGACAACCGCAATTCTGGCATTGTCTCTGTACAGGGACCAACAATTGTGTGAAGCTTGAACTACTTTCCTTTTCTTAGAGGTGTATCTGTCCAAGCCAGGTCTGATGGTGCAGGGAATGCTTATATTGCTATTGTCTATGATGCATCTGTTCTGTGGATAAGCAAAAGACATCAGTCTGGTGCTGTCAATATGGGAACTTTCACCGGCATAAAATTCACTTAACAAAATTAAACAAGGATCCAGGAATCTGTGCAGCAGCTACTTGAGCTGATTTTGTGACTTCCTCCTTAATACCTGCCACATTGTCCCTGCAGACATTTTTTATGATTCTAGTTTCATAAGCGCATTTATGAATCTGCCCCCAGAGATCAATTACATTGAAGCGCTGGCATAGACATCTCATAAATCAGCATGAGGACACCTACGGCTATTAATGTATTCACTGGTTGAATTCAATTTTTTTTTTTTTTTTTTTAAGAACAATAAATCAAGGTAACGGGGCTGTGCATTTCACTCCGTAGCCGAGAAATCACACGGCGGTGTCAGAAATGGCAGGTGAATGAGTGAAATGATTTCAACAGAGTGAGGCCGATTTTCCAAAACTATAGCATAGGAGTAGACTACACTTCCTTCCTCCCTACTCTTCCCACATTCACCGAATCAGCCAAGGAGCAAGCAGCAGTGCTGCGTCATCCCAGTCGCTCAGAACTTTCTCTAAACATTTCCTTGGGACTGAAACTTCACTTGAAGGGGGAAATGTAGTCCAGATGCAATAACTAGAAACAGGATCAAACCAAAATCCTGTATCCAGCCCCCCAGCACATCATTCCTCCCCTACATAGCCACACATTTTTATTCCTTTTGAGACCCCAAAAGTATGCGAGGTGCTTCCCATAAACAAGTGAAGAGATGACCCTTTTCTCCCAAACAGATTACAGACTAAATTCAACAATGATACAACAATTGAGGGCTGGCTGGCTGTGTTGTACTGCCACCCATCATTCTCATATTTTAGGGCCATATTTAGAAGATATTTAGGTGCTAAAGATGCAGCTAGGCACCTTGGGGGATTTTCTGAAGTGCCTAAGCACCTAAGTCCCATTAAATCTGACAAGATCTGGCCCTTATCACTTTCCAGGTAAAATAAATGAGTAATAGGGAGGTCCTTCATGGAATCTGTTTTTTCTTCTTCTCCCTTTTCTCATCAGCAACAAAAGTGATGAGTGGAAAAGAAGGTAAAAAAGGACACCAGTGAGACCATGAGTATCAGGACCCTAGGAAGGGCTATACCCAGTGTGGAGAATGTGTACAATAATATTTTTAATGGATAATATGTGACTCTGTTTCCTCACTTGCTTGGTATTGTTATCCTCTGGGTGTAGAAGAGTTAAATTCTCCTCTGGGACATGGAGATAATGGATGGGGTATTGATATCTGCACTCATATGAATGAACTATCAAGAACTGTCCACATATGAATGCAGTTGCCTCGGAGATAAACTGGAGGCCAAACAGCGGACACGAACGTTTAATTATGGAAGCCAAGGGAAGCAGAACAGGTGCAGCGTGCTGCAGCTTGAGACAAAGGGCTGGGTATGAGCAGACTGTGAGACATGATGGCTGTTGCCCAGGGCAGGAGAGATGAAATCTGAGAGGTTTTGGAGAAGGCGGCAGGTAATACTGCCCACATGGGCTCTCCGTGAAGTTGTGCTTTTCTGGACTAGCCTAGGGATTCTTGAATACTGTGTTCCAGTTGACTAATAAATGCTGGCTTGTTTTGAAAAGGCTGCTGTGCATTGCTGCACAGGCCTGCTGGTGGAATTGCTCTCCAGAGGAGTAAAGTCTCTACCTGGGGTCTAAACTCATTTGAATTCGTTGGAAAGCCATGGTGAGAAACAGGAGTGCAGAAGCCAGAGGGCCCAGTCTCAGGGTAATGGAGCCACATGTCTAACCCTTGCAAAAAAAAAAAAAAAAAAAAAGGGAAGCCTGGGGCCTGGCACAATAAAGGAGATGCTCACAGAGAGACTGAATTATAGCTGGCGGCATAGCACCCCTGACATCAGGATGCTGAGCTGAGGGGACCAATGGTGAGACCCAGTGTGGCCCTTCCCATGTTCCTCCCTGCTAACAGACAACCATACATCCCAACTCTGACTGGCAGCTGAGCTGCTGCAGACTGTACATCTATACAAAGCAAATGTGATGTTTCCCAAATAGGAGCTGCTCAGAAAAGAAAAAGCCGACAGCATAGGGCTGCAGAAACAAGGGAAAGTGAAGTGACAGACAGTTGACAGTGTAAGAACATAAGAACATAAGAACATAAGAAAGGCCGTACTGGGTCAGACCAAAGGTCCATCTAGCCCAGTATCTGTCTACCGACAGTGGCCAACGCCAGGTGCCCCAGAGGGAGTGAACCTAACAGGGAATGATCAAGTGATCTCTCTCCTGCCATCCATCTCCATCCTCTGACGAACAGAGGCTAGGGACACCATTCTTACCCATCCTGGCTAATAGCCATTTATGGACTTAGCCACCATGAATTTATCCAGTCCCCTTTTAAACATTGTTATAGTCCTAGCCTTCACAACCTCCTCAGGTAAGGAGTTCCACAAGTTGACTGTGCGCTGCGTGAAGAAGAACTTCCTTTTATTTGTTTTAAACCTGCTGCCTATTAATTTCTTTTGGTGACCCCTAGTTCTTGTATTATGGGAATAAGTAAATAACTTTTCCTTATCCACTTTCTCAACATCACTCATGATTTTATATACCTCTATCATGTCCCCCCTTAGTCTTCTCTTTTCCAAACTGAAGAGTCCTAGCCTCTTTAATCTTTCCTCATATGGGACCCTCTCTAAACCCTTAATCATTTTAGTTGCTCTTTTCTGAACCTTTTCTAGTGCTAGAATATCTTTTTTGAGGTGAGGAGACCACATCTGTACACAGTATTCGAGATGTGGGCGAACCATGGATTTATATAAGGGCAATAATATATTCTCAGTCTTATTCTCTATCCCCTTTTTAATGATTCCTAACATCCGGTTTGCTTTTTTGACCGCCTCTGCACACTGTGTGGACATCTTTAGAGAACTATCCACGATGACGCCAAGATCTTTTTCCTGACTCGTTGTAGCTAAATTAGCCCCCATCATGTTGTATGTATAGTTGGGGTTATTTTTTCCAATGTGCATTACTTTACATTTATCCACATTAAATTTCATTTGCCATTTTGTTGCCCAATCACTTAGTTTTGTGAGATCTTTTTGAAGTTCTTCACAATCTTCTTTGGTCTTAACTATCTTGAGTAGTTTAGTATCATCTGCAAACTTTGCCACCTCACTGTTTACCCCTTTCTCCAGATCATTTATGAATAAATTGAATAGGATAGGTCCTAGGACTGACCCTTGGGGAACACCACTAGTTACCCCTCTCCATTCTGAGAATTTACCATTAATTCCTACCCTTTGTTCCCTGTCCTTTAACCAGTTCTCAATCCATGAAAGGACCTTCCCTTTTATCCCATGACAGCTTAATTTACGTAAGAGCCTTTGGTGAGGGACCTTGTCAAAGGCTTTCTGGAAATCTAAGTACACTATGTCCACCGGATCCCCCTTGTCCACATGTTTGTTGACCCCTTCAAAGAACTCTAATAGATTAGTAAGACACGATTTCCCTTTACAGAAACCATGTTGACTATTGCTCAAGAGTTTATGTTTTTCTATGTGTCTGACAATTTTGTTCTTTACTATTGTTTCAACTAATTTGCCCGGTACCGACGTTAGACTTACCGGTCTGTAATTGCCGGGATCACCCCTAGAGCCCTTTTTAAATATTGGCGTTACATTAGCTAACTTCCAGTCATTGGGTACCGAAGCCGATTTAAAGGACAGGTTACAAACCTTAGTTAATAGTTCCGCAACTTCACATTTGAGTTCTTTCAGAACTCTTGGGTGAATGCCATCTGGTCCCGGTGACTTGTTAATGTTGAGTTTATCAATTAATTCCAAAACCTCCTCTAGTGATACTTCAATCTGTGACAGTTCCTCAGATTTGTCACCTACAAAAGCCAGCTCAGGTTTGGGAATCTCCCTAACATCCTCAGCCGTGAAGACTGAAGCAAAGAATCCATTTAGTTTCTCCGCAATGACTTTATCATCTTTAAGCGCTCCTTTTGTATTTTCATCGTCAAGGGGCCCCACTGGTTGTTTAGCAGGCTTCCTGCTTCTGATGTACTTAAAAAACATTTTGTTATTACCTTTGGAGTTTTTGGCTAGCCGTTCTTCAAACTCCTCTTTGGCTTTTCTTATTACACTCTTGCACTTAAGTTGGCAGTGTTTGTGCTCCTTTCTATTTGCCTCACTAGGATTTGACTTCCACTTTTTAAAGGAAGTCTTTTTATCTCTCACTGCTTCTTTTACATGGTTGTTAAGCCACGGTGGCTCTTTTTTAGTTCTTTTACTGTTTTTCTTAATTTGGGGTATACATTGAAGTTGAGCCTCTATTATGGTGTCTTTAAAAAGGGCCCACGCAACTTGCAGGGATTTCACCTTAGTCACTGAACCTTTTAACTTTTGTCTAACTAACCCCCTCATTTTTGTATAGTTCCCCCTTTTGAAATTAAAGGCCACAGTGTTGGGCAGTTGAGGTGTTCTTCCCACCACAGGGATGTTGAATGCTATTGTATTATGGTCACTATTTCCAAGCGGTCCCGCTATAGTTACCTCTTGGACCAGCTCCTGCGCTCCACTCAGGATTAAATCTAGAGTCGCCTCTCCCCTTGTGGGTTCCCGTACCAGCTGCTCCATGAAGCAGTCATTTAAAGTATCGAGAAATTTTATCTCTGCATTTCGTCCTGAAGTGAAATGTTCCCAGTCAATATGGGGATAATTGAAATCCCCCACTATTATTGGGTTCTTAATTTTGATAGCCTCTCTAATTTCCCTTAGCATTTCATCATCACTATTACTGTCCTGGTCAGGTGGTCGATAATAGATCCCTAATGTTATATTTTTACTAGAGCATGAAATTTCTATCCATAGAGACTCTATGGAACCTGTAAATTGTAAAAGCAAAGTGTAAATGAAGTCTTTCTGCCAGAGCCAGTGTGAAGGTGAAAGCAATTGCACTAGCTGAATGTGTTTCTTCCCTCTGCCTGTAATTACCTCCTGTTCCCAGCAGGCATATTGGAAAGGTGGGTAATGCTGGCCCTTGTGATAGCAGAGCACGTCTGCCATGTATCCTCAGCTGTCCACTTACACTGGAGTTGCAGGAGAGTTGGCCAGAATGACTGGGAGTTGGTTATGGGTTGGGGGGGAGGTTTCTATCCATGGCTGTCCACTTAGCTAGTCCTGTGTGTGACTAGAGAATTGACTGATGGGCTTGGATCAGGAAGAGGACCCTGTAAAGCCAAAGTTTGTTACTGCTGTAGCACAGCTCTTCAGATAGCGATACAGACACCCCAGCCAGGAGAGAGCTCATAGATGTGTCTGTCTGGGAGATATGCCTAGAGCACTGTGACAGGGTTGGGACTCACCACCCTGCGCCTCCTGCTGGTTGTCTCTGGGAATTAGCTCAGTCCAATGGAGCGCCCCCTCCTGGTGGTGTCCTGTCCGTCGTCTCGCCCTTGGTTGGCGGGTGGACCCGTTGCTCCCAACAAGCGGCGTCCTCTTCCGGACCACTGCCCTCCAGCAGTGCCCCTTAGTCCATCCACACCCCCTTCCGGGGGGAGGTGGGGTTGATCAGCAGTTTCTCTACGCCCCAGCCACCATGTCCAAACACACACCCCCAAAGTCTAATCCCTCTTGTCAGGGATCTGGTGTAGTCTATAATGGCTGCTCCCTACAGCTGATAGCTGGGTGTACTGCAAGGGGGGAAGGGGGGACCCAGCCACCCTCTACTCTGGATCCTGGCTCAGGGACCCTCTGGCGGCAGCCTCGCTGTCCTCCTTCTCTCCCCTCCATCTGTCCACTTCCCTGGGCCGCTTCCCCTTCAGCCCCTCGCACCGGCTAGGCCCTTCCCCTCAGGGCCTGCAGTCTGGCAGACACCAGGCTGGAGTTCCCTTTTGCTCCCCCGGGGCCTGCCCAGCACTGTGCTGTCCCAGGTGCTAGTCTCCCCCTCTGGAGACAGACCTTCCCCCATGAAGGTCTGGAACAGACTGACTGCTCCCTTTCTGAGCAGCCTTTTTTATAGGGCTGAGCCTGGCCCTGATTGACTGCCTCCAATCTGGGCTCTGATTGGCTCCCAATAAGCTCTTCTCTTATTCGCTGTTTGTCTGCGCAGGCCCACTGGCCTCCTGCAGCCTAAATTCTCAGGGAGTGGGGCGGCTGCCCCACTACAAGCACCTTCAAGAAAAGACCAGCACCTCCCTGTTTGGTCAAGGAGAGTGGCTCCCTCCCATCCAGCAGAACCACTGCTTACAGACCACGGGGCTCTTGGTTCATTTGCTGGGTATTACAGTGTGCACAACTCATTAGTGTGGCAAATCTAATCACCTGGTGGACAACTCTGCTCCAGGATCAGACCATCGGTGAGAGGACAAACCACTATCTACATTATCTGCTAGTGCTTAACTGTCTCTTGTAAGACAGATCCGTGTTTGAAAGGACCCCAGTGTGCTCCCATATTTGACTGATAAAAATTATTCTATGCACCCATTGCTGTGGTTGCAACACAATAAACTGCCGACAAATGTTAGTACCAACACCTCCCTTTCCTGTAACATCCTAGGCAATCACAGTAACTAACCTAGCAATGGTCTATATCAGGGGTCGGCAACCTTTCAGAAGTGGGGTGCCGAGTCTTCATTTATTCACTCTAATTTAAGGTTTCGCGTGCCAGTAATACATTTTAACGTTTTTAGAAGGTCTCTTTCTATAAGTCTTTAATATATAACTAAACTATCGTTGTATGTAAAGTAAATAAGGTTTTTAAAATGTTTAAGAAGCTTCATTTAAAATTAAATTAAAATGCAGAGCCCCCCGGACTGGTGGCCAGGACCCGGGCAGTGTGAGTGCCACTGAAAATCAGCTCACGTGCTGCCTTTGGCACTCGTGCCATAAGTTTCCTACCCCGGTCTATATACTCGATGCTAGACTACCAAACATGCCTTGCATTCTGCTCTGACAGGGAGTGGATGTCACAGCCAGGAACCCCTCCTGAAAATGCTCTGCCTCCAGTCCTCAAGAGCGCACCTCTACAGACCACTAGAGAGGGTTCTTCAGTTGACTTTTGCAGTTGCAATGGTACTCAAGGGGAAAGATGGACCCTACAAGAGGTAGGTCCCATGCCGTACACTGCTTTATAGCTGACCCATTCCACTTAAGCAAGTGGGCCACTGCACTTTGCATAGCTGTAACTTCCAAGCTGTTTTTGGGATTGTCCCCAGTATAGTGCAATGCAACAGTTCAACCTGGAGATGCAAAGGTATCTATAACTGTGGTGAGAGCAGCCTTATCAAGAGAAGGCTGAAAACCGTCAGCAATGCAGAAAAGTAAAAAAAGCAATACGAGCCACTGTTGCTACCAAGAGCAGGGTCAGGTCCAAAAGTACCCCAAGATTCTGAACCTCTGTGGCAAGGGGTGAACATACCCTTCTACCAAATGGAGCAGTCACAACCCCTGCCAGTTCCCCTACTTCCTTCCCTTGCAGGATTGAGTCCAAAATTAAAGACAAATCAGGGCCACAATTGATAATTACATGATAATATGCTGTTTCTCAAATAATACCATGTAAGATCATGCAACTAATCTCTGCAAACAACTCAGTCTGCAGAAAAAAATTGGCGAATAATTTCAAACAACAAACAGACCTGAGAAAATTGTCTGGTGGCTGGCAGCAATTTGCAGACAGATGCAGAAGAAATTGGTTGAGTGAGTTTGCTCAGCTTGAGGCATAACCAACACTTGTTACACTGAAAGACGCAAGTTAAATCACCTTAGACCCTCACCACACTAGGGGTTGTTTGACACCCTTTTCAGGCAGGTTTTCAACTTAACATCAAGGCTATTCTCTAGTGCACACAGAACAAATGATTCAGGCTCTTGGTTACTCAGCACCCATTGCTACGCACAGCAGAGAGAAAGGATCAAGGTTTCACTGTGGCTACATGCATCAATGCTCTTTGCTCCAAGCATTGAGGACTCAGAGTGAACAGTGTCAGATTACACCATTAAAATATGACTGTCCATTGAGATTCCACATCCTCTGCCTGGCAGGTCAGATAAATCCCAGCGCACTGAGTTAAAATTGTTACTCGTTGTTCTATTAACTCTAGCATGCTAACAGGCATTACTAGTTCATGCCCTATCTTTTCCTTGTGCTTCTGTCAGAGTGTCTGTTTGACAGATGCCACTTGTCTGCTAGGGTTGCAAAGGCAGATGACTGGGACTTGCCTCGTCAGCTGTGCCCTGAATCTACGATTCAAAGCTATTTCAGCTAGATAATATTTTAAAGGTTGTTTTTAAATCTCATGTGTGACCCAAGGATATACATTTTTTGGCTGGGGGAGACAGGGTATGGAGAGGAGTCCACTTCCACGATGAACGGAGGAAATCAGGACCTATGGTTTAGCTCATAGTGCTAAAGGCTCCTGATAAATAATAATAGTAACATGAGGAATCTATTAGTGGTATAGTTTAGCCTGAGCTCCCACTCATCTTATTTTTTGTACAAAGTTCCCTATGCTGCCATGTCACTGTCACCGCAAATGAAAAATAAAAAGCCATCAGCCTAGGTTATAAAAAGCTAAACATCAAATGATTGTAGGTAACTGTAACCACATAGAACTGTGATATAACCTTAAACCATGGCAGAACGTCCCGTTTTCACTAAACCAAAGCAGAAGTGCTCTGCAGCGCCCTCTGGTGAGGTTGAGAGGTGCAGATTAGAACCCCATTTCCAGAGCTTTCATAGTATTCTCAGAAGAAAGCATGCCACCTACTAACCTGTTTTATATCATTTCCGACAGCCCATAGGAACTAGGGTGGCTGGGGGTGTTGCTGCACCCCCTGGCTTGAAGTGATTTCCATCATATACAGGGTTTACAGTTTGGTTGAGTGGCTCTCAAGACCACAACTATACAAATTGTTCCAGCACCCCTGCTACAGCCTACCTAGATTTTCCTTGACGAGCTCCCATATCAGTATTAAAGAGCTTAACATTGCTTAAGAGATCTGAGGAGATCACAGTAGCTATGTCTATAAAAGCTTGATTGTGCCCTTTACCCCCACCCTTCCTATATCATTTGTCATCTTAACTCTAATTTCTTCAAGGCCGGGGACCATGTCTTTATTTGAAGAGCTCCCAGTACAGTGGGGCCCTGATCTTGAGCAAGGCCTCTGGACACTACTGTAATACAAATATTGAATAAGAATATGAATTTTGTAAAGTGCAAAGCTCATTCTAGAACATTAAAAAAATCTCAGTATCATCTTTATGCAGATGTTTACAAACAGTAGAATAATAATAATAATAATAATAAAAAGACCCAAGTGTTCCTGAGACACTGAGCAGCGTGTGTGATTCACTCTGCAATTCAACACGTTCTGGCATCACGATACAAGTGTTTGCAAACAAACAGGCTGAGATAGCAAACACCTCCAAAGCAATGCTGGAATAGCGCTGTACACAAAGATGCAGGGATTGCAGAAGTGAACTACAAAGCTATCCTTTCAATTACCACTCTTGTTAGTAAGGATGGTCAGAGATGTAGAGGTCAGATGTACAGGTCAGAATTGTAGCACTTTGGAGAGACAGCATGGGGGAAGCTTATACCATCCTTGTCTGAGCTGTTCCTATTCCGTGGATAAATAGAGGACCTCTAGGGTTGTCAATCTGGCATCTTTCAGCAGCATCAAGTTAAACAGGCTGCACGGCAATAACAGCACGCTGATAGCATCATAACATACAGCAGGTAACCATGAGACATAGAATTTCCTGGCTTAAAGAGAACAGGAAAAATCCCTGCAGAGGTTCAGTAACAGGTGACTGGAAGTGCTAAAGGAACAATTTGCTGTGAGATTTCTCTCAGCTCCTTGAGTCATCATTGCCTGTTACCTGGTAACGGTGCCTGCCAATATAGGAGAGTATTCAGTCAAAAATGGTGGCTGTCAGAGTGTACTGTAAATGAGACATGCATTGTGTCTTACACGTGGCCAAGAAGGGTGTGGAATTCTGGGATGGGTTAATGCTTTGTTGGGAGACAAATAAGTGGCTACACCTCAGGATAATCTTTCTTGAACTGTTTTTAGTTCCAGTAGCTCTGATCCTGCTTCCGGGGACATCAGTAACAACCCCCCCCCCCCCCAATTGTCATCAGTGGTGCAGGATCCAGCCACAGAAGCTACATAGTTCCCATTAATGCTTTGAACAAGGCTGGACGGAGCAACAGAATATAAAAAGCTGCAGTAGCACTTTTGGGGCTCCAGCCAGCTGCAGCTCTGTCTGCTAGTTCTACACAGGCTGCTTCGAACACACAACCCAGCCCCCACCTGCTGTGGGAAACTTGTGTGTCACAGCTCCATCCCAACCATCTTACAGTCCCTTTGTCAGAACAGGTGCTTGGCTGTCTGTCAAAAACACTTCAGGCTCACAGACACGGAGCCAAAATCATCCTCAGTGAAATTCCATCGACAAGCAGGTTTTAACAGAGGCTTCTGAAAAGTGACCTAGTATGCCTTGTTGTTGGCTACACTTGCATCTAAAGCCTGCTTAGCACCAACTCAACTCCCTCATTGCTGACTCCCATTGTCAGCAATGGGTAATTTTTGTAGTGTAGACAAGGCTTAAGTGTCTTAAGCACCGAGTCATTCAGCTGAGCCTGCGCAGAGATGAGGTAACCTCAAATACATCTTAGTTTAATGAATGAATGAATGAATGCATTATTTCCTTACCTTTCCCCACTCTTGTTGCAATAATTTCTCCATATCTCACCATTCCTCAGGGGCTCTGGAAGGTGGCAACAGAAGCGTTATAATGTAGTAAAAGTCTTTTATTTACTCGGTAAGTATACTCTGTGCATAATGGAGCTTAACTATGCTTCTCTCAAACGTCTTCCCCAGGAATATACAGTCATTCGGTCATAGCTAAAGTGACTACATGGTGCTCACATCGCTAAAGTGTCCTCAGATGTAGAATTAAAACAGTGGGTCACTGTAAATAGGAGGTTCCAGTTTACTGTAATTCGACGGCTATGCCTGACTGCTTTCCAGCTCCCTCTGCTTTCAAGTGGAATGCTCCTACTGACTTCAATGAAAGTTGGCTCAAAGCCTTATCCGAAGAAAATGATTTATGAATGTATAGGCATGTACAAAGCAGGCAGGATAAAAACGTCATGATGTCTTCTGCAAAGCCCACTCACTCACTTCCACCAGCAATCCCAAATCCATTACCAATAACCCATCAATAAAAATACACTAAAATAACACATTCCTCTGGGCCCCTCAATGTATCTGAGCTGTTCGTTCAGAATGTAGACTCATGAGATCAGGGGCAATGTCTTTCGTGTTTTGTACAGTGGCGAGAACAACTTGTATGGCATGATACTGCCTTGTGGACTGTGAAGATTGTATCCTGATCAGTGGAACTGGAGTCCGAGCGCCAGTGTTCCCTGGAGGGACTGCCATTGACAGGACATCAGGAAAACAGGGAATGCGGGAGTTAGGCTGGAAGCAACTCAGCAGAACAGAACATGAACAGAACAGTGCACAGAGTTTAACAAAATTCCCTTTGTTCAACTTAGTCTGCACTCAGCTGCATGCTTTGCTAATGAAACGTGGGGGCAACATCTGAGCGGTGAGTTCTCTGAAGTGCAGCAGCTGGCAGCGTGAGCCAGGGCACTCGGTCTGAAGCCTCCCAGAGCCCTGGGTTTGCAGACACCAAACCTAGCCAAGGATGGGCCCAGAGGAAGGAGGAGTTCAAGCTGTACCCAGACCTGGTCATGCAGGAGGATGACAACAGCAGGAAAGTAAAACTATGAGTTCACCTTATTGGGGAGCCAGGCAGAGACGTCAGCAACACTCTGAAGCTCACCACCGCAGAAGTTCATCACAGCAGTCCAAGGAGCGCTGGAGACCTGTTGGTCCCCAAAACAGAATGAATCTGTTGAGCGACCCAGGCTTTTCACTAGAGATTAATCCGAAGGGGAGGGACCCTAGGTTACTGCCTTATGCACAGTGCCTGCTACAATTTTGGAGACCTGACAGATCCTCCAATTTGGGGCAGTTTGGTCTGTGGCATTTGGGAACACCCCCTGCAGGACGGACTGCTCCAGGAAGGTGATCTCACACTGGACACATGCCTAGACATGGGGTGTGCGGCAGAAGCCTCAAGAGACACGGTGAAAGCCATAGCAGGCACAACACCCCCAGAGGTACATGCAGTGAGATGACAGCAAAGGAGAGCAATGTTCCGTGCCCATAGTGAGATGCATTTACTCTGGTAGACAGCATGAGTGAGTAAAGAGAAGTGCCCTGCACTAGGAGAGCATTGCAATGTGGCAAATTGGACCATTTAGCAATGTGTGCAAGAGCAGAAGAGGCTCTTAGGAAGATTCAGATTGTACAAAAGGGGGATGGCTCATCAGACAGTGGTGATAACACCATGACTCTCTCCTTGAGTCCCACAGCATATCAAATTCAGGCTGTCAAGACAGGAAAGCAACAAGGGACAATACCAACCTCCATGCATGCAACAATGTCAATAGGGAAACGTCATGCGATTTCAGCTGGATAGCAGGGCCTCCTGCAATGTGTTTCCTCGAGGTGAATTGGACTCGCACACACCCATTACAAAGAGCAGTTGCAATCCAATAATGTACAATGAGAATATAATGCAATCGATAGGAAAATGTGACCTCATAGTAACTATCCCAAAAAATAACAGATGGTACCAACTGAAGTTTGTGATGGCGGATGGTAAGCACCGCAGACCCCTCTGGGGGAATATGGCCATGGATCGGCTCAGGGCGCAGCATCAGAATTTTATAGCTGCAGTGCAAGAAGCAAAAGGGGGTGTCCCATGGACATTGGAGACCATTTTAAAAGCATATAGGGGTGTTTTCAAAGACCTCAAAGGAAAGCTGCAACTGGAAGTAGACCCTACAGTGGAACCTGTGTGCTTACAGGAAGGAAAATTCCAGTGGCATTGCATAATCCAGTACGCAAGGAGCTTGAAAGTCTCTGCAGAGCAAGGATATCATAGCACCTGTACAGGCCAGAACAACATGAATCAGCAGCATGGTGGTAGCAGAGAAGCCATCAGGCAATTACACATCTGGGTGGCACTTACCTCAGGCAGCTCCTGGAAGCAGCAGCATGGCTCCCCTCCGGCGCCTACGTGGAGGTGGGGCTTGGCAGCTCTGCACACTGCCCCATACGCAGGCGCTGCCCCCGCAGCTCCCATTGGCTGTGGTTCCCGGCCAATGGGAACTGCAGGGCCAGGGCTTGGATAGGGGCAGCGTGCGGAGCCCTATAGCTGCCCCTACGCGTAGGAGATGGAGGGAAGACATGCCGCTGCTTCTGGGAGCTGTGCGGAGCCATGGGAGGCAGGGAGCCTGACTTAGCCCTGCTGCGCCGCCGACTGGATTTTTAACGGCCCGGTCAGCAGTGCTGGCCGGAGCCACCAGGGTCCCTTTTCGACTGGGCATTCTGGTAAAAAAATCAGACACCTGGCAACCCTATCCGCAGCATACTCACAAAGTAATGGTAAAGTGGAATCCGCTGTGCAAAGAGCTAAGAGACTTTTACATAAGGCTGTTTCTTCTAGTTCAGACCCTTTGCTAGCCTTTTGGCACCTAGGAATTACATCATCACAGGCGTGCCAAACAGTCCAGTACAGGCACTGATGGGATGAGGAACCAAAACCCTGCTACCAGTGAGGGAAGACCTGTTGCAGCCAGAACGGGGGAGGCTCCATCAAGAGGAGATGGTCAACAATCAGAGAAAGCAGATACTAGAGTATGACAGGTCAGCCAAGGACCAGCTGGCCCTGGAGACAGGCTCTCTTGTGAAGATACGGCCATTAGAGAGACACCAGAAGTAATGGACAAAAGGAGTCATGAGGCATGCAGTGGCACCCAGGTCATTTGAGATGACTACACAAGAGGGACAAGTGATCCGAAGGAACAGAAGACACCAGCCATCAGACAAAGCCAGAGAGAGCCTACAGAGACCATCACAGAACAAAGAGACAGAATCATTCAGAGGCCAAGCCCACAGGAAGGGAGGAGGCTGCACAGAGATCACTTGCTAGAATCAGAGACAGCTGGTGGGGAGACAGAGCTCGGTAATTCCCAGTGTGGTCACCTGTTGAGGAGACCAAACTGTATCAAAGACCATGTAAACCAGCTGAGTCTATGGTAAAGACAAGACGCCAACTCAGCTATGTGCTAACAACCTCTAAATAAAGGACACGGAGTGGGGCATCAATTAATTCTTTATATTATGATGTTTATCAAATTGAAAGGCTGAATCATGATCAGTGGAACTAGAGCCAGAGGGCCCACATTCACTGGAGGGGCTGTTATTGATGGGACACCAGGAAAACAGGGAATGTGGAGAGTAAGGTCAAAAGCAATGCAGCCACATAGCCAGAGCAATGCACAGGTTTAATAAAGTCTGTTTGTTCAGCTTAACCTACATTCTGCTTCACTCTTTGCAAATGAAAGAAAAGTATCTAACAGGAAGGAGGCTAGAGAGAGACAAAGTTAAGGGGTTTTCCAGTTTCATCCATTATGGTGTTGATGTAATTGTTACATACGAGTATTGGTTCCTGAGATTCTCTGCATTCACAAGTAGAAAAGAATAATAATAATGAAATCAAATAATGTATTGAAATTGATGCCCAATTCTCGGTCATGCTCCATTGCTTGTTTTTATTTTTACTACTTTAGAACTTATCAAATAAAAGGATGAGACTTTCCAGCCTCCCCTCCCCCGGCATTGTTTTTAGTCAGTTACAATAGTTGTTAAAACTGAGCTAGTATAAGATGAGAACAAACAGAAATATCCCCTAACATCAAGACTAAATATTATAGGACCATTCTAACCCTAAACAAAAAGCTAGCATGGGCTAGCAGGACTGCCTCAGTAATGTCTATCCACAGTTCAGAGAGGTGGGACCATAGCACGGTAAACAAGCTGGGGTTAAGAAAAGTCAGCCCCCACTGAGTGATAGAAGGACTGGATTCTGCTGACTATAACATAAAGAATGATCACATGTGTTTAGTTTCTCTGAAGTGATTAACTGAATAAGCACTCAAGCTAAAGTTAACATGTCTATACAAAACAATAGCAGGATGATTAAAAGGCATCGATGAACAATGGTGATAATTACCATTTCTCTAATTAAGAACTATACAATTAAGGTCTCCCCAGAAGAGGGGAAAGGGCCTATTTGCAGAGAGACAGGATCTCAAAAGACTGAAACATCTGTATGTGGGCACCCGGCAGGCATTTGGAGCCACAGAGACAGGTCTGACCTATGTGCAACTAGAAATCTGATTAAAAAACTAAGGTCAGATCCATTCTGAAAATGAGCAGGACACTACTGCAGTATCTTAGCTAAATGAATGATTCCATACATTTGGGGAAAACAGGAGGGGCAAAACTCAGTGAACCAGGATGAAATAAAGGAGAAGAAAATGTCAGCTGAACATCAGAAGATCTGGGGAGTGATGAATTCCACCTGAGATTATTAAAACTAGACTGTATAAAGCAGTGGACAATACATGGTAGAAAGCAGTCAGGCACTGGCAAGAGAGTAGCCTAAATGACTAACTGAGTGTTGTGGGGAACTGTACCTTTAAGAGGCTCTGGTAAGAGCCAGCTGGAACCAGTTGTTATGCCAGATTCCTTGGCTTTAAATGCCTACTGACCACCCACAAGTGTTTCCCAGCTCTAATTTCTAGGACATAGTGGCCTAATTTCCAAAGGGGCTGAATATTCACAGCTCTCATTGAAACCAATGAGGCTTTGGGAGCTCATCTCTTTTGCCAATTAGTCCACTTGGTTATTTTCTTGGGAGCTGAACTGCTGTCTCCCCAGGCAGCAAATTTTGATCCTGTGATGCTGGACAAGACTGGACCCATTCAGCAGCTCCTTCCTATTCTCCTCCTCAGGTTTACCTGCGTCCCAGGGTCATCCTCTGTCTCCCCGGGATATACTGCCAAGGGTAGCAGTAGCAGCTCCTCAGCATCAGGAGTGGCAGGGGTCTCGGGAAGCTCGTGGAGGCCCTCAGGGCAGGCAGTGCAGTCCTCAGCATCCTGCTCCAGCAGCAGGGAAGATACATCTGTCTCCCTCAGCAGCTCCCTCCCAACTGAGCTGCAGGGCTTGCCTTTTATACTTCCTCTTCCTGTCCCGCCCTTCTGCTTCCGGCATGTGGGGTGTGGTCCCCCTGGCTCTGACCACCAGGCGGCTTGCGGCATTCCCTCTGTTTCTGCCTCTGAGGGAAGCCAAGCCTCCTCGCTACACCTGCAATCAATCCACAGCTGAAGACTAGCCCCAAGACTCTTCCCAATGATATGGTCCCGATCCTCAAAGATATTTAGTCTCCTAACTTCCATTGAAAGGGTAGGAGCCTAAATGCCTTTGAGGATCTGGGCCTACAGCTTCATCCTCCTCAAGACTCCCTTTGAAAGGCCTTAGGTACAGGTAGAAAACTCTTGCTCCCATCAGCCTCCTGTGCAAGGAACTCCCACTGAAGTCAAAGAGCATTCTGCACTCAAAGGGCTTCTTGCATGCTCCATCCCCTTAGCTGTAAGATTGAATAGAGCCCTCCTTGGCAGCTGCTACAAGTAAATAAAGTCACATCTACTAAAATTGGTTAAATGTAAAACTTCTCTTTAAAAGTTACAGCGAACTAGAGTTGAGTTCACAACTCATTGGGATTATAATTGTTGGTGATTGTGTTTTCTCAAGACAAAGAGCCATTACTGTAATTAAGGTATTCTCTCTCCCTCCAAGGAGAATTCACTGAAGAATTGCTATAGCAACAAGCAGTCTGTTCCTGTTAAACAAGTGAGTCATCAAACACAATTACACTGATATCCATGAAGATGATTGTGACATGTATCTCTGACAACAGAGCTGACCTTTTTGCCAAAAAAACAGCACAAAAGTGGCTACAGAAAATGTGATCAGATCAACAGCTATTGACAGGGGTGTCTCTCCTTCTCTGGCCAGGAGAAGGCCATATTTAGATTCTTTTAATTAAAGGGCAAATATTCTACAGGTTCTAGCATCATAAAACCCACTTAATTCTGCTCCTGTGTTTCAGGATTGATAAACAGACAGACAGACACATAAATAGATAGAGAGCAAAGCAGCTGGCTTCAGCTTTATTTGCATGAGTTTGGAATCCCGCATTACTCACCTGTGATGAAGCCAAGAGTGAGTGATGCAGCTTATCCCAACCAAGAGCCAATACAACCTTTGTGCCACTCCACTGAATCATGCTTTTTGTACACTATACGCCTTGCATTTTAAAGGAAATGTAGCTTCGTTTGCAATTCAAACTCCATTTGAAAGGCCTTATGTGTGGCTATAAAACAGATAAGTAGGATTTTAAAGATATTTACTGGTGATATTTGTCCTGTCCCTATGGCTGCCTTTGTACCATAAATACAAGTCTCAGAGCTAATAAACCTCCAGACTGACCTGTAGTAGTGTTTCTATCCACAGTAATGTCATGATTCAAAGGTAAATATCTCACTGTCCACCAGGGCTAGAGGCAAAAGCTTTATCCTTGGTAACCCCTGGTATAAAGCTCCTATTTCTAGCCCTGAGGAGTCACTGAGCTAGGACTGAGCTCATCCTAAGTCTGAGGCCTGTGAAATTTAGAAGACAAATTCCATAACTGGATGGGAAAGTAGGAAATGTTTCCTTGACAGGCCGATTTAAAAAATGGCCGCTGTTTGAAGCTGTTTAGAGGTCTAGAATGGTGCAGGTAGCCCAAGCTGAGATGGATTAGTGGGCAGAGTGCAGCAATATACACACTGTGCACAATATACACACTGTGTCCCATGGATAATGTACTGTTAAGCAAACACTCACAAGCCAGGCTTATTAGGAGAGAAGGCACAGAACATTGTACAGCACAGCACTCTGCATGTTCAGGCTTCTGGAAATATCCTCACTGCACTGGATAAAATCCACTCCTTGCGCAAAATATTGTGATTAGCTCGAGCCTGATTGTAGGACTCCTACCTAAAGTTGCCAACAAGCCTGCAGTTTACTGCCAGATGGGGTGGCAGTTTTTATGATGGGGACATTTGTCCACTAGGAAGTGGACTGAGATCCTCCAAATTCATTTCACAAAGGCCATCTGATAACATGAGCTTTGGTCGCAGCTGACCTAAACTATATTTGAACCTGTGGCTTAGAGGTGAAAGTCTCCGTGTCCTATTACCAGTGCCCTGAAATATTAATTCCCTGCATTCTATCTATCTATCTATCTATCTATCTATCTATCTATCTATCTATCTATCTATCTATCTATTAAAACTGTACTTTGTTTATAAGAACGCATGTTATCTGCTGGAAGTAAAGGACCTGAATTTACAGCCCCCTACTCATGTGACTAGTCCACTTGACTTCAGTGGAGCTACTCATGTGGGTAAGTGCTACAGAATCCAGCTCAAGAGGTCTGTCCCGTCCATTATTTCTCTTTCCCTGCACTATATAAACACAAAATATTGTAGGTCCTAAATGACCAGTGTCTCTGGTTTGGTTTAGTAATGGTTTCTGTAATCTCATCATTGCAGCATGACTTCTGATCACAGCAACTTCACCCAGTAATGCTGTATCACAATGTCCAAAAGACATTAAACGGCTCCATGAGTTTACATTGCAGGATGAGGGAAAGTCAAGCATGTCCCATGAGTTTTCAGGATGACTCTCGCTCAGGGGAGACAGGATGCTTGATACTGTCAGTAATTAGACAACAGGAAGCATACACAGTAAGTGCAGTCATCACAGTCCTGGAAAACCTGGGCTGAAGGAGTGACTTGGGGTATGTATGTTAACTTTTGTGCATGTTGCTATGAAGTGTATTCTTGCCCAAGGGATGATGGCTGTAAGATCTTAGCATCCAGTCTTAAAATGAGTTCTTTGTGGGTGAAACTCTTATGTCTGTGCAGCGTTCCATTGATTTCAGTGGCGCTCTTTATGGGTTCCAGCGTCCATCCATGGGGAGCTCATTGTAGGATCAAGGCCTCAGTATTTAACACTAGTACATTATAGGGTTGCCTGACACACTTCCCATTGCAAGGTCCTGTTTTCAGTTGCTTATAACTGAAGTTTTCCACGCTGGATGTCTGCCTGAGGCTTGATGTTAAAAAAACATCTGCCAAAATGAGTCAGCTGTTTCCAAGAATGAGACAAGGGAAAAGTTCTGGTCAACTTTTCTTTGGAAAGCTCTAATGACCCCATGCTTTTGAACAGGGGTTAACATTTGGCAGGGAGGTGGACTTTGTGTCAGAGATGTGCCTTTTGCTGTCCCCAAACTACCCAAATTTGGCCAAGTTATAAGCTTTGAAAAATCACAACTGAGACTTTTTCCATGTTTTCAGCCAAAACCTCTGAAGAGTCTGTCCTCCCTGAGCATGCTCAAGCCTTTCCCAATTCCTAAGCTAACCAGACTGCTATCAGAGCAACTGAGCATGCTCCAGCCTAGGACGACTGAGGCAAAGCTGGACTAACGGTTGCTCTCAATTGCTCCAGGCTGGGCACTAGTGCCGAGAGCAGAGAGCTTGTCTCTCCTGTGCTCTGAATGACCTCCCTGGCTGGCACTCAGGCAGTGTGGACGAGGAAACTGTCTGAGTCAAATGTAGCCGGGACAAAAGCCAGAACGGGGGTAGGGCGGAGGACAGGAGTAGACTGGGACAAGGAGTCTGGTAAGACTGGGATTGGAGGGGGGAAGAGAAACTGACTGGAAGGCAGGAAGGGGTGGGGGGGCAGGCTGGTTGAGTAAGGAGAATGGGATGGGGAGCCAAAAGAGGGGGCAGAGGGAGACTGGGACTGATTGGGCACAGAGACTGGGACTGAGAGCCAGTGGGAGGGGGAGAGTGGAACTGATTGGGGAAGGAGACTGGGACTGGGAGCTGGTGAGGGAAATGGGGGACTGGGAGCCAGTTAGTTGGGGGGTGTAGGCATAGCTCTTGCTGGGCGTTCGTGATCTGAGTGCAAGGTTAAACTGTAAGCAAGGGAGTGACAGGCTGGAGATGGTGTTTTGGGGCTGGTTGAGGTAAGTGGACACGCTGTGAACTGATAAGCTTGAAATGTGGACGAGGTGAGGACGTAAGCGATTGGTCCTTACACGGTCTGTGCGATGTCCAAGATTCAAGAAGTACAGAAGTTAGCAGTTAAGAAGAATGTCCATAACCTGTGTAGTGTGTGACATGATTTGGAATTGTGGTGTACCTAAGTTCCCTGTGTCTGGGCCTAGCCAGCCAGGGCATAGGGCTGTTACATGCCTATTCAAGTAACTTGCATGACGAGTTGGAGTCGAATGAGTTTTTGGATCCCAGAGAACTGGAGAAAGTGTTCTCCCAAATCGGGACAAGGGGTACTGGATAAGCTGAGTGGAGAAGGTCTCGGAGGGGATCCCAATAGGGGAAATGCTAAGATCAGACAAGGAGCTGGGGGGAAGCTGGGGAAACAGACTGGCTGGGCAAGGAGACTGGGACTAGGAACCAGCGTTGGGGGGAATGGGGTAAGAGGAGACATATCTGACATGGAGTTGAGGTGTGGTGGGAGAACTGGGGCTGGCTGGGCAAAGAGTCTGGGACAATGCCCCAAGGAAGGAGTGAGGAAGGTATTGGATGAGGAGCCCAGAAAGAGACACTCGGGCTGGCTGGGGCCCTGTGGAAAAATACTTACGTGATCCATGTAATTAAAGACTGTATTGTAATGCACATGCACAAGCAACCTTAATTCTGGCCTTTCCTAAACTTGTGAGCACTTGACTTTGCAGACATAATAATATTCTTCAGTGTAGTTTTTTGTGTTTAATTATAAACAGCAGCATGTCATGGGAATATGAGCTACATACATGTGATACAGTGATAATATGCTGGAAACCATCACTGTCAACAGGTAGTTAGCAACATCTTCGGTGCATCTGTGCAAGTGCCAGTTAACCTGCAGTGGTGCTGTTTTGACAAGGGAATAGTTGGCCAGGGGACAGAAATGCCTCATTTGTAAAAAGAACCTTAAAAACCAAACTGCATTTCCCATCGGAATAGCTGCATCTCCCTGCTGTGCCATTGACTGAGTATCTGATTTTAAAGCAAACAATCTTTCTGCTCCCCAGACAACCACATGCCCTCTCAGCAAGAGTGAGAGCTTTATTCAATAGTCTGCTTGTCTTGACGTAAGACCCAAGATGATGACATTGTGAAGAAAAGTCAACAATAACACTGCTGCAACTGCACGTGTTCCTTTGGGTGTCTAATCTCATCTCATCGGCACCCATCACCATGATATCTGGGTGCCAAGAAAATACTTAAGGGAAGGATCAGTATGAAGATCTATATCCCCCACACTTCCCTGGCCTTTCCCTGGTAGCATTATCCCTAAATGAGAATATATTGATGTTATTTATGGATGAACTCATTTGTATCTTCCATTGCAGTAGTAGCCGGGAGCATTACAGGGTGTTTTAGCAATTACTCTGCAATTATGCCCTCCACATAGAGCGTACAAACCCCAGTTTTCTTTGTAATTACTTCTACCTACTAGGTTTTCTTTAAGGAATACACATAACATGTATGTGCAACAGACATGTGTGGACATGCATGCAGACCTGTGCAGACATCTGTGCAGACACTCAGATGTGCTGATGCACCTAACCCTAAAGCTGCCACAGGTCTTTTCATTCTGGTGCTAGCCTTTGTAATAACTGAATGTACAGATCCCGCAGGGCTCCTCAGAGGAAACCTGGAGCCAAAATCAACCTGCCCCCGTTTTCAACACCTGTTTAAACCACCAAAAGCATTGAACAAGATGCCAGGATATTTACAGGCCACCAGGAGCTGCCTAGGAAAGCCATCTAGGCCCGGATCCACAAAGGGACTTAGGTGCCTAGAAAATCACTGGAACAACAATGGGATCCACAAAGCCTGAGTTAGGCACCTAGGCTCTCTACAATGACTGGGGAGAGACAGGTGCCTAAGAATGAGATCCAAAAAAGCCTGCATGCTAAGCCAGCCAATGGGAGATGCCAATGAAAGGGGTGTGTCCTAAGCCCTGCCCCTCTCATAGGGTGAGGCACCTATCTCTGCTTGTGATCCACAGCTGGGAATCCCTCTCTTGGAGCCAGGTGGCATAGGTGCCTAAGCTGTTTCTTGTGAGAACGAGTTAGGCACCTGCTTCACTCCATGCAAAACACCAGAAGCAGGTGACTGTTTAACCCAGGGTCTAGAGCACTCAGCTGGGATGTAGGAGATCTTGTTCAAATTTTTTCTCCCCACCTGGGGATGAGGGGGATTGAACCTAGGTATGCCCCACCCCAGGTGAGTGCCCTGACCACAGGGCTAATAGTTATACATAGGCTGCTGTTGCCTCTGGCAGCCAGATTTTGAATGGGACCCAAATCAATCAGCATGCTCAGAGACCACCTACTAGATTCGGCCCCAAACCCAAGATAGATGAGCAAACATCTGGTTTGTGGATCGCACTGGATACCTAGATGGAGGCAGCAATGGACATGCCGAGAGGCAGAAACTTAGGCGCCTAGGGAACTTTTACAGCCAAAATGTAGGCACCTATAGTTAGGTGGCAGCTGAGTAGGGGGTTTGTGGATGGCAGCGGCAACTAAGAGTGGGACTTAGGCCTTGCATCCCTTTGTGGATCTGGGTCCTACAGCAGGCTGGCAAAATCCATATACAATTCTGACCTGGTCCTAGCCAGCATGCGGGTGTTGGGAGTGACACTAGTGAGGAGTGGCTGGATGTGAACTCCTTTTCTCTCCAGCTTGTCTGGCTGAGGAAAAGCAGCTGAGCTTCATCTGCTCAGGGCAGGTGGCCTTGTTATCTTTAAGCAGGCCAATTAAGGTAACCTATAAAAGTGGCCTAGTCGCTAACACTAGAGGGGTGTAGTGCAAACTAGGAGGCTGGGCTCTGGGTGTGAATTTTGAGGCATAGGTGTTTGATGTGGGTTTCAGTTTAGTCATGGCTTTTGTTAACCATATGAGGGCAAACAGCGCTGGGTCAATCTATGATTCATGTAGGATGGTTCTCCCATGATATTATTATTATTAATTGCTGGCTAATGGGCACTTTTTTTAAAAAAAGCCATACACACACTAGACAGATGCACAGAACAGAATCTGGGGCAGGGAAGGTCTTTGATTTGCTGCAGTTCCTGTCTAAATGTCAGAAGTCCTGGTTTTAAGATAAATAAAAAGACCAAACGGTCCTTGGATTCGGTGAGATTCTTCTGTTGTTGTCTTGTTTGGCCTCAAAGTAGAGAATTCACTCTGTTGTTTATTAAAGCAGGATCTCCAATAATGCTGAGCAGGAAATGTAGGTTTGAGGTCCTCTTGCTGCCACTTCATGTTAACTCTACACGCTGAGCAGGTCCAGCCCGCAGCTTTCCTCTGTCACAATGCAAAGCTACCCCCTGCTGTCTCTCCATCTGAGGGCTCACAGCACTAAATGTATGGAAGGTGATAGTCCTGCATAGGACTGATTCCTCTGCATCCCTCTTCTTTGTTTTTGGAAATGTGCCTGCACCTTAAAATATTACTGCTGTCCCCTGTGCTGAGCAGTGCCATAAGGACCGTCTTGAAATCTCTATCGGGACTGGAATGTAAACTTGATTTGTGTTTTTCACCTATTCGCCTCTGCAAAATTTCAGAATAGCAGAGCATTAGATGTGGGCAGGCTGCAGGTCCCTGCCACTGAGGTCTCAGTCCAAATTAGACATAACCCAGCAATAGCTGATACACACAACCTGGCTGATCTAGCATATAATGCTACTGGAGTTAATCTTCTCAGACAGGGCTAACCCATATCTGTAAGAGGCCTGGCACATGAAGCCCTTCCATCCCATTCACTGCCTCAGGTCTTGCTGGAACCATGTTGTTGTACTATCCCTGCTATTTGCTATGGGTACTCCGAATTCACTGAGCATTCTTTGGGTCCTGCCTGGGGCATTCGTCATTCACTACTGATATGGGAAAGGGGGCCTTTTGACTGGTGGGAACTCAGAAACCGTAGTGAGTGGACGTAGCAATGCATCCTGCTACCTAAATACTCTAGGGTAATTGTAAATGTAGCACACATCCTGTTGTGTGTGCATATCATATCGGGAGGGGCAGAGTTAATATTATGTCTCATGAGATGCCCCATTTGATCACATGAGAGAGAAAGAGACGTGTGATCTGGTGTCTGAGCACTGGACTGGGATCAGATCCCGAGATCTGATCCTGGCTCTGATGTTTCCCATCAAGAAGTGGAGATACTGATTCTTCCATATGTCAAGCTGGATGTTGAGGGGGTTTGATAGCTAAAGTTTACAAGCATCCTGTAAAATACCATTGTTACTTTGGATCATAAGAGCAGCATACGGAGAATGCAAGAGACGGCTTTTCCCCTTCCTCCCGTTATCACTTGCCACATGGGGATGTAGTGCTTGCATTCTAAGGGACTGACACAGGGCACTATACCAGCACCATCAAATTCTGGGAGGCTTTATGAAATGGCTCCTCACATCCTATTCTGTGCTGGCACACCTAGTAGAGGAAGCCTAGTGCCCAGTGCCCTTGGTGGTCAGCCACTCCTGGAGCAGAGAATCTTATATTGACCCAACTGCTGACAATATGGTATCCTGGCTCTGACAGTGGCCAAATGCTTCATACAGTCCATGAAATGCACTTATATGCAATTACACCTGTGGGGTAATGTTACACCACAGGCAGATATTCCTTCCTGCCCTTAGATGATGATCAGCCTATACACAGATGACTGAGAATCTTTGTAATTTTATTGTAGTGGGATCATAGTATAAGATTTGCTTATTCAAACAGATCTTCCCTTTTCTTTTATGATCTATTCTTCATTATTTCTACATTCCTCCGCTTAGATGGCACCTGCAAAGCATAATGGAACAGTGACTCTGTCCCAGGGGCTCAGTTACCCAACCTGCCCCCCTCCCTTTAACAATGTATGGCCTACATTTTTTTAAGTGTCTAGTGATTTTCAGTGTCCCCATTTTTCGGTGCCCAACTTGAGACACCTTTGAGGGACTGGAGCACCTACCCCTTTAAAACATCTCCAGCTGGCCATTCAAACTCACTAATCACTTTTGAAAGTGTAGGATACATATGAGTGTATAAATGTGCATTACCTTTACACTAATAGGGGTGGATACGTGTTGTTATTACCCTATTCTATTTTCAAAGATAAAACTGCCCAAATTACCATAGCTTATTGTTATTACATCTTCTGTTTACTCTAATGTGTATTTGCACTCAGTGCTTACTGAAAAGTAGTTAAGGAAAAAGAAACTCCCAGCGAGGACTCAGAGGGAAGCGGTGCTGAAAGCCCGAGTTGTGCAATAGCTTTTTTGAAAAATACAACCTTCTTTTGCCTTAGTAACTCTTCTGCCATTGAACCCGAGCCAGGCAGGTCATGCAGAGGCGGGTCTATTTTTCAAAGTAAGGTAATTAACAAAGGGAAATTTCCACTCTCGGGAATGAGCTGTTATTCTGAGAACTGTGAGAGATCATATCATATGAAACAGTGATTCCGCTGCCTTCACTGCAAACACTGTGGGTTCACTGAAAGCCTGGTGCTCCAGCGTCCTTCACCTCTCAGTTCATAGGTCAGTGCTTTGATTTGATGAATCAGCAGCACATTGTAAGACTTTGCCGCTACATAGTGGATTTGATGACTCTCTCCAAGAATCAATTACTTAAAGGCCTCATTCTCTTTGAGATACCTGACATCATCTCTGACCCTGTATTATAAAGCATTGTTCTCCTGGGGATGGATTGATTGTTGGTTTCACTGCACACCACACAAACCTGTCTATTTTTAAAAAAAGAGTTGTGAGTGAATGTAGCACTCGTGAAAGAAGGATTATTAGGGCAGATCTGACTCAGGCACAGCATGGGCAGGAACTGCCCAAATGTCTTCCCACCTACTGTAGCTCTGCCAATTCATTTCACTCCTGGCCCACAGCATTCCATGCTATTCTAGATTCAGGCTCCCCTACAGCTCAGCTCATAATGCACCTCAATGCTGATCTGCAGCTTTGCCCCGCTGACCTTCCCAGCTATTCCAGTCCTTATCCATCCATAGCAAAGACTGTCAGTTATGTTGGACTGTGCCAAGCTGCAGGGTGCCAAATTGTGCCCGAACTGAATGACAGTGAAAACTCCACTACCAAGACCAGACGGTTTCTGAAATAGTTGCTCAATATGAATACACATTGCAGTCTTTGTGTCGGTACCCAGTAACGGGGAAATAAAACCGCCTACAGTTATTTGCAGAAGCTTATGTCTAGCATTTATCATTCATAATTAGCTTCTGATTTTATATTCATGTTCAGAGAACTTTATTACATAATAATAATTCTTTGGATGAGTAGCTCATTGCATAGGGAGCAAATGGGCAAAGGCCCATCTAGAAATCCCAAACTCTCCTATATAACACAATGTAGGTAGCAATTGCTTCCATGACTGCTTAGTCCGGGCCTGAACTTAAGGAAACACTGTTTGGTAACAGGAGGGAGCCCTGCCAGAGCCCAGTAAGTCTAGCAGATAAAAAGACAAGGAGAAATACAGTGTCCTGTCTGTGTCCAGGAGCCTCAATAAAGAATCTGCTTTATATTCAGCACAACAAAGTCCTGTCTCTTCTCTACCACAAGGCATGCTAGTCGCTGTATGTGATGTAGGAGCCTGAGTCCCATTTTCCAAAGTGACTTAGGCACTTAGGAGCCTGTCTTATTGATTTCCAAAGAGACTTAGGTGCCTAAAGGAGGTTCTTTACTGAGGTTCATTTTTTCTAAACTTTCTCACTACCTCGTCACCGAAAGTGAATCAAATTATTATTCCTGGTAATAACAATCATTTATTTATATATATTGCTTTTCATCCTGAAGGAGCCCAAAGCATTGTACAGCTCTGTGCACCCAAGCACAACTAAAATGCAGCCACCTCTACAGTGGAGTGCAGCAGCCAGCGTGTGCACAGACTGCTGTACAGCAATGGGAGAGGAGGAATTTTAGTCTAGGAAACAAACCCCATCTCTTCCAAAAATTTACTTTGGGAATTTGAATCTCGGTGCAGTGCAGATGGGGCTTCAGCTCTTAAAGCTTGCACCAAAAGATGATTGCAAAGTCTAAATTAACTAACTGCAGAGGAAGTTCAGGTCTACAAATCTCTGTATTCCTTTGGCTCCAAAGACCATAATAATCTGGAGCAAAACTATTTGGACCAAAATATTTCAATCAAGTGGAGTAAAAGTAAGAACATCTTCAGCTGTTTTAGATGGGGTTTGTCTGGAAATAGGAGTGAGAAATCAGGACAGAAGTCAATGGAGTTACTCCTGATTTACACCAGCCCTGCATTGTCTATGTCAGGGGTGGGCAACCTATGGCATGCCTACCAAAGGCGGCACGCAGAGCTGATTTTCAGTGGCACTCACACTGCCCAGGTCCTGGCCACCAGTCCGGGGGACTCTGCATTTTAATTTAATTTTAAATGAAGCTTCTTAAAAATTTTAAAAACCTTATTTACTTTACATACAACAATAATTTAGTTATATATTATAGACTTATAGAAAGAGATCTTCTAAAAATGTTTAAATGTGTTACTGGCACGCAAAACCTTAAATTAGAGTGAATAAATGAAAACTCGGCACCCCACTTCTGAGAGGTTGCCGACCCCTGCTCTATGTGTACTTATTCCAATGGGGCCTCCAATAAATATGTACTTTCCATAGGGTGCTCCAAAGCAGCAGCAGGACTCGATTGAGCAGCATTACAGCCACAGAAGAGCACTGGGGGGCACTTACAAAGATGCCATTAATTACTGCGCACACTCTGAAAAGTTTCGCCTGGAGCTGCCACTGCCACTACCATCATATTAATGAGTTAGTTGCTCAGAAACTCACTATCGTCTTTAGGAAGCTAGATTGCAAATGTCAATGGCATTGGTGGCTAGAGATGAGCGAATAACGGAACTGACTAATTTTATCTCTTTTACTGATCACAAATTGTCTGCATGATAATTACAATTTGCTCCAGTTTGTTAGTTATTCAAAATGATTTGCCAAATAACGTCTACAGCTAATTCTTTCTCAGTGGACAATGCATGTGTAGTTCTTTCATAGAATCATAGAATATCAAGGTTGGAAGGGACCTCAGGAGGTCATCTAGTCCAACCCCCTGCTCAGAGCAGGACCAATCCTCAGACAGATTTTTTGCGAGCACTTGGAATTCAAGTTGTGAATGTTCACACTTCGATTTTGTGTCTGCAAATAATAGAGAGCTCAATTAAATGTGGGAGCATTTTACAGCAGTTGTGTGTCTAATTGTAATTCCCAATGTCACCTTGTGCTTTCCCACCATGTGTTGTTTCTCATATATGCTTACATTGTAAGCTCTTTGGGGTAGGGCCCACCTTTCATGTGTGCACAGCGCCCAGTACAATGAGGCCCTGATCCAGGATCCGGGCCTCTAGGCTCTTCAGTGGTTTGCGCATTGGCCTATTAAACCCAGGGTTGTGAGTTCAATCCCTGAGGGGGCCACTTAGGGATCTAGGGCAAAATCAGTACTTGGTCCTGCTAGTGAAGGCAGGGGGCTGGACTCAATGACCTTTCAGGGTCCCTTCCAGTTCTATGAGATAGGTATATCTCCATATATATATACTGCAGTACAAAATAAATAACAACCGCCAAGTACACATTTGTCTAAGAGCTATAAAAATGTTCCTACGCTTATTCCCTGTGATGTTTTTAGTGCAAAAACAGCGACCACATCTGGAAATTGGGCCTTTAAAAACCTCACTAATTGTCCATTACACAGAATCTTGCACCTTCCTCTGAAGCATCTACTGCTGGCCACTGTCAGAGACAGGATTCGTGTCTAGCTGGGATCTGGTTTGATAATTCCTATGCTTCCCTGTTACCAGCCTGGTGTTTGCATAAGCTTAGTCATTTGTATCCTAAAAACCCACTAAGAAAAACCTTATTTCTTCATCATCTCATTGGATTGAGCGGAGACATTTAACTCAAACGACACTGGTCGCAAAAGAGCCTCCCCAGTCCTCTGCTCTCCAAGGATTGCTACGGCAGTAATGTTGCCTTCTTTTTAGTGCTGTCTCCGTGTAGATTCTGCAAAGCCTTTAAATGTAGAACTTTCCACAATCTCCAGCTGAAAACAAGCAGACCTAAAAGCTCCCATTTGGAAAAGACTGCAGGCACTATACCGTTGTTTCCCACCTGATTATTCAGCACTGCTAATTATAACCATGCTTAACTTCTTATAATTTCAAGCACCATTGGAGTAATAGAAAATAACACAGCCCGTCAAAATGAGGCTACATCTATTTGCCTCATAAAAAACACTCTCCAGTATAAAATGTAGGGTAAATACCTAGAATTTCATCCTCATTTCAATAGCTTATATAAGGAATTTTAAAGGTCCTTTCTACTTTATGCTTAAACATGGTAGCAGCAAAATTGGCATCAAATATCGGGGCCACATCTCTCTCTCTCTCTTTCACACACACACACACACACACACACACACACACACACACACACACACACACACACACACACACACACACACACACACACACATGCTGGGGGAGCTACTCTGGTTGCATTTCCCATTGCAGACAAGCCCTTAACCATGTTCTAATAGCCTTGGACGTACTTTACACGTACATATTGTCCCGAAGCGCCCTGCACTGGCGAGTCCCAGAGGAAGGACAATAGATTAGACAAACTATTGATCTGTTCCTTTGTGGTCATTTTTAAGCTCCTAAATATGAAAATGCTGAATTAAAAGCATAAGATTTGAAGAACTTGTCCTGGTTCACAAATGATATTAATCACCCCTCAACACCTAATTATGTAGTTGTGCATTCATTTGTAACTGTTAGCTGAGACTCTCTGCTACAGATTCTGTAACTGGAATTCAGATAAAGGATATTTACTGCACTGTAAAATATTTCAGGGAAGCCCAGTACTTATGACATATCTAAAAACATACACTCACCCGGCACAAGAGAGAGTGGTTAACAATGGTCCATCCTGAAAGGTGCAGTGACATTGGAATTATTGCTGGTTATTATGGTGCTTTGTTAGCATGGTTATGGGTCTATTGAAAGAGGTCAGATAGTCTGATTGCTGTCATCAGAGCATTAAGAAAACACAGGACTTGAGGCCCAGTCTTCAGTGGCTCGAAGCAACCTTATAGCTGACATAACTTGCTACTTTGCAATTCCATCTGCATGGGGGAATCCCGAAATGGTGTCGCCGGGATGGGGTGTGTGTGGCTGGAGGGCTGTCGCAGCATGAGACTGAGTTCCTGTGAGATTAATAGAATCACAAATAATATTCCTAGGAACTTGCCAGTGGAGCAATATCATATGGAAATCATCTTTCTTGGAGGTACAAAGAGGATTGCAGAGCTTGTGACAAAAGGAACTGTTGCACAACTACTATGCATAGTGCTTTGTAAGTGTGTATGTAGGGATGCAAAGCAACACTCCAGATCTGAACACTCCAAACTTTGGGGTTGAAATACAAGCCCTCAGCTGAACCAAAAACATCCACTGACCTTTTATTTCTCTACTAATCCTGAACTTTGGGGTGGTCAAAAATCCAGATCCAAACTCTGAATCTTGAATGTGTGTGTGTGTGTGTGTGTGTGTGTGTGTGTGTGTGTGTGTGTGTGTGTCTAAGGCTTTCTACATACCTGAAGTGTTCTGATGACACAATGGTAACATGGGAGTGAATTCAATATACGTTATGATTTAACCAGATTACAACAACCTCCCCCACAGCCCGTGCTCCCAGCTGAAACCACGTGAATAATCCAATGGGAAATAATATTTATTGTGAATGTTGGCAAAACATATCAACTAATTACTTGTTGATGAACATTTTCATTATTCAGCCAGCTCTGGAGTCTGCATGGCTGTCGAACGGCTCGGATAGCAAGCTGTGACGAACATTCATGAGGGTATTTGCTGTTTTTCATTGAATAATTATTTGCAAATAAATAATAGGTTGGAAGCTCCATGGGGCAGGGACCATCTTCTAATTTATGTCCGTATAATGCATAGCTCATGGGCCCTGATCTTTGACTGAGCACTCTGGGCACTGTTGCTATACAGATAAAATCATCACATCAGTGCTGTTGTTTGTTGTTCAGCTGGCTTTACTCTCAGCTTAGCCCTGGTTTTTCAATTCTCCATCTATTAAACGTAAAACAAAAGGTAAACTCCTGAGAGGAAACAGCCGTGACCGAGTCTGGCTCTCCCTTCTCAGGTGACTCTGGCTCGTCGGTTCACACTGAATGAACGCGGTACGCTACCTCTGCTATTGCTGGTGCTGCTGCCCTCTGCCCAGCATTGCTCACTGGGGCACTGCCCACTGCAAGCTCAGCTCAGAAAGCTCTATGTGATGCCCGTGTCAGCTGCCGAGTTAAGAAAGGCAGGTAAAACACAGGGCATCGCTGACACTTCCCCTTCTCCTCCCCCCTACTAATTGAGCTGGAATATGGCCACACCCAGTTGTCAATATTAGAAGAATGACCAAATCTGCAAGTATCAAGAGTGGAAGCATCAGTTAGTAGTAGTGGTAGTAGTGTCTAGGCCCAGCTAGAGACAGTCAAAACAATCCCCCACCTACTCGCAGAGACAGGGTGGCAACTGGCAAACTCGACAGCAGCTCACAAGGGTTCACTTGTCGGGTCGAGCAGAAGGGGGTGGGACAGGACCCAGTCCTGAGAAGTGTTTTTCTCAAACTGCCGCCCATGAGGAGGAGGAGGAGTGTATGTCAAATGAATATTAGCGTAGGAAAGAGCAAAAACAACAGAGACTAATCCCTGCGCCTAAAATTCATCTTATACATCAATGGGGAAATTCCAGCCCCACTGACATTTTGCCATTGACTTCAGTGAGGCCAGGAGTTCACCCTGAGCCTTTCATCTGCAGCGCAGAAGCTAATGGGGGACCCAGGGTAGCAGTATGGTCAATTGAATTGATTCACAGTATATAGGCTACTTTTCCTGCCTCTTCCATGGAACAGCTGCCCTCCCTTTTCTCCCGCCCTTCCCCCCTAAAAAAGTCTGTAGGCTAGCTGGCTAGTTGACAAAATTAAACGCCAGATCTGCACAGCTGCAAGTCTGCCATCTGCAATGTGTGTAGCAGGCAAATGCCACACACACAGCAGCATAATGGTATTAATTTCTTGGGAACAACTTTTCTTAGGGTGGCTGACAGGGCTTCATTTGTTTGTTGTTTGGTATTCAACAAGCCTTTGATTAACATACTGCTGAGATCTCTAGCTGCATCCACAGTGTTAGTGATCATATTGGGGCATACCCATCCTGCTGTTAGTCCTGGACTTACACCATGGATTACTTTAGCCTACCATCTACAATGGCAGGTCTGCATGGGGGGATTGTGAGATTACTTCAAGCCAGATAGTAGTGGATGAATAGATTGGCCAACTGGCAACCCCACTGAAGTCACCAATGGGCAGAGCTCTGTGCTTAGTGCAATTAGGTGACTGCACGAACTTCTAAATGATTGTCCATTTGGGGGATGTTTCATAATCATGCTCCAGAATCCAAGTGTTCATTTAAGGCCTTGTCTACACTAAGAAGGGGTTGCCAGTCTAGTTATAGTTATATCAAAGGCAAGCCCTCCTAGTGGGGATGCAGCTTGCACCAGCCAAAGAGTTCTTTGCTGGTATAGTTTCAACCAGTTCCCTAAACAAAATAAGCTATACTGGCAAAAGGACCTTTTGCCACTATCACTGTGTCTACGCTAGGGCTTTTGCTGGCATAGCTATGTCAGCAAGGGAGGTAGTTTTTCTCCACACCACACCTGACATAGCTAAGACAGCAAAAGTATAGACCAGGCCTAAGAAAAAAATTAAGCCACTAACCCTTATGGCTGGGAAGATAGCCTTCAAAATGTTTAACCAATGCACAGCAGGCAGGGATGCCTGCTGGACTCTGCAGTCAGAATGGTTTTGGAAGCAGACTGGATTTCCCCTATTTATCGCAATGGGACGCGAACTCGGCAGCCTAATGAGGAAACTTAAAATGTCAATGATGTTAACTGTTTCCTCCTGACCATTTTAGCAGAAACATTCTGGCTAATGAATCTTTTCCCATCGTTGTTGGATGCAGGAGCTGATATTGGGACAAGGGGCAGTAGGACACACAGTTGTATCCAGGTTTGCTAAGCTGGGGAGTGAGGAATTCAGCCCCTCACCCCCAAGTTTAAACTCATCTCTGCCTTTACCCTAGGGGAGGGAGAGAAGAGATGCATCGTCTCTCCAGGGCCAACCATTTTAACTACCTCCTAGTTGGCAAAGACAATTCCCACACCCTCCTGGGAGCCAGAAGTTCCAGCAGTCCCCTATGCAGCTATCAAAACATGACAACTTCTGTAGGGCAGTCATGGGTTTCAATGCAAAAATCTGCAGCACACTGAAGATCTGCAATGAATTGAATTGGATAACAAAATAAATGATGATCTAGTAAACCTGGCAGCAGGGACAAACAAGGGAGAAGGCTTGGGGACAGTTGTGTTGTGCATAATTCTAGGTTATCATTTAGTTTGCCTACGGCCCAGGACAGGAGGCTATGCCAATGGGTGTAATATCAGGATTTAACCTGGTGCATGTGCGTGGTATTTATACATTGGCAAATTACTGACACACCAGTCACTGTCCAATATATTGATAGTTAGATTGACCGTTGTAATTTCCCCCCCTCACTCAAACTCTAATAATGCGATCAAGTGTTTTCAAAGGGAATATAAGCAGCTAGAGCAGCACGCAGAGTGTATAGGGGATTGTATTGTTTGAATTATCTGTTTTGGAAATTAGATCTGACTATGAACAGGTGCTTTGGCTTTGCTGATTAGCTATTTTACTTAACTCAAAAGCCAGGGCTCTGGTCTCGCTTTATATTGTTACATATTCATATTTTTTCATTCCCCACATTTCCTTTCAGTGGACTGGCTGCATCCTTTCTCAGCAAAATATATATATAAAAATAAGCTGCTGCAATCAGAATCCGCAGGTTCATGTAATTGAGCAATAATTTCAAATATGGGCCAGAGATTCTCCTTTGTTTCAGGGGACACTATCAGGGAATGGCACAAGTCTTATTAAAGACATAGACAACACTCTGAGCACTATTCAGCAGTAAATAGCTATCAGTACACAGTACACACTCTTACTTATTGCCAATTGTTATAAGCAGAACTATTCTACATTAATTGTCCTGAACCTATAGATTGCACTAGTATTACTCCTGTGATTTGGCCATTGCTATTAAATATTGTAACATGTGTCTTACAGTGGTGGGCACTAGCTATTTAGCTATTTATCTAGGCATTTATACTGCATTCATCACCTTGCTATTGGATTACCTGGACACTCCTGAGTGTTAAGAACCTCAGCACATTCTGATCATGGTGATGCCCCTGATGCCACTCTTCCTCCCATCATTTGCTGATATTTCTGCTGGCCATTGCATACCCTCAAGCCATGGGGCAAAGCACAGTACCTGGATCTTCAGCCTGAGATGTGAGCAAATTGATTCCCCCTTTGAGGATAACCCTTGCCCTAAGCCATGCTGGTTTGCAAGCGGGGAGAGAAGGTATAAGGTGCCCTATCTGCACCCCATGTAATCTGCATGGCAGAGCTCATATACCTGTGTGGCCTACAGGTAAGGGTCATGTCTAGTCTATTATTTACCCTCCAACTGGCTAATGCATATGCTGCACTCTACATCAGGCACTATCCAGGGCACAGTTGGCACCTACTCAAAGGAGCAGCACAATGCACTTGACTAAACGTACCTTATCCCCCTAGAGGAATTCTAGGTTTCCTTTCTGCAGAGAATACAACTAGCTGAGTCTCCGCTCCCCATTTCTTCACCAGCCAGGGCAGCAGATTTTAAAGCCCTGTGTAGGGTAGAATAGGTGGATGGATAATTTACGAAGCACTTTGGGATGAAAGTTGCTAGATAAATGTTAGCTATTACAAAGAGGAAATTCACTGAATTCCCAAGAGAAGGAACTGCAACAGTATAATTACTCAGCTCCACTGAATAGGGGAAGGCAGATCCCAGAAAGAAAAAAAATTTGCTTGGGACAAGATCCTGAATTAGTCTAATAAGGAATGCGGGGCCTTGGAGAACTCTGAGATAAATGGATTAAGGATGATCATACGCCTAAAGTGGGACTCAAGAGATCTGGGTTCTCTTCCCAGCATTGTTGGAGACTTCTTCTGCAGCCTCAGGCCAGTCACATCCCATCTCTGTAGTTCAGTTTCATTGACTATTCCATCTGTCTCTCTGTTCTAGGGTTTTCTATCAGACTCATCTAGTTTCTAAGCAGGGCTCATAATTCCTGCCTACTTTACAGGGTTCTTGTCAGGCCATTTTCATTAGTGTTTATAAAGTGCTTTCAAACCTTCAGATGGAAGTCATAGAGAAGTGCAATAGAATAGTATGATTAGCATTGCTTGGTGCATAATACTATAGTTAGACAACATAGTGGTGAGGATGGTATAAATGGTAGATACACCTCTACCCCGATATAACGCAACCCAATATAACACGAATCCTGATATAACGCGGTAAAGCAGCGCTCCGGGCGGGGGAGGGGCGCTGCGCACTCCGGCGGATCAAAGCAAGTTCGATATAACACGGTTTCACCTATAACGCAGTAAGATTTTTTGGCTCCCGAGGACAGCATTATATCGGGGTAGAGGTGTAGATCAAAGATCTAATTGCGCTCTCTCGCTCTCTCTCTCTCTCTCTCTCTCTCTCTCTCTCCCCCCCAGAGGTTATGAATGCCTAATGTTGAAGGGAAAGCATGTTGGGGTTTTTTGCTTCTAATTGGCCATGAGTCTGTCTGCCAAGTGCTAAGCACCTTTGTCTTCCACTGTAGTCAATAGCAGATGAGCGAGTTCATCATTTCCCAGGAGTTGCTCATCTCTGGGTTCGGCTCATTTTGGAGACATTACTCAAGGACTGTTTTTCCTTATGTAAAGATTACCTTGCAGTGCTACCAATGTCGCTGGGAACCTGGGGGTGCACGAGCCGTGTCAGACCCAATCATACTTGTTAGCACTGCCCTGGGGCAGTCTAATGGATGCACCTGGGTTTGAGTGATCATTTTTAACTGTTCTTTGATTATTTTACAGAATTCAATACTCAATCTAAATATAAAAATAAAGCTCATGGTGCCATCAAAGGCAATGCCGGAAAGGCAGAATCATGTGCCATAGCCTCTGAAAAGTCCATCCAAGAATGCAGGTGATGTGACTTTACAATTATAGGAATGAAGGTGTCTTCCCTCACACAAACCCATGCATGTAATAGCATGTTGCTGGAGGCCAAACTCTGAGTTCTTATTCAACCCCAATCAAATCCATGTGGAGGTTTCAAGTTTTGCCCCTGTATGTTTAAAGTGGGAACTCAGCACTGTAAAACAATCCTTTCACATCTCTAGGAGCTTCTGCATGACATTTAGAAGCAGACTCCATATTGTGGTCCAGGTCTCCCCTCCCACAGACAAATCCATGGGCGGGCTGAGGGGGGAGGAGGAAGTTCTCTGGGGTTCTCCTCATGGAGTTTCCTCTGAGTTCTCCCTGTGAGAGGAGGAGAGGGTTTGCCCACCAGAACTGGTAGCTTCCCCACAAGATCTGCTAGAGGGAAAAAGGCCTCTGTGCACAGGCCTGGGGTGCTTCCTCCATAGTGTTGGGGCCCCCGAATCCCCTTCTAGCTCTCTAGCCAAGCTCTCCCCAACTGGTGATACCCACTCCTTCCCCAGGATGGGAAGTTCTGTAGATGAAGCAGTTCCCCTCATGTCTTTATCCTGGGGGAGGGAGAATTGTACTCACGCCACTTTAAAATCATCCATTCTTTCTTCAGCCAAATGGTGCTTGCCTTACTCCCACAACGGGACCTAATGACTTCAGTGGGACTGAGATTGAATAGACTAAACTCGTGGGGTAGGTACTGTCTTTTTGTTATGGATTTGTACAAGGCTTCACACAATGGGGTCCTGAGCACCAATCAAGGCCCCTAAATGCAATTATAGCAAAGATCAATAATAGCAGCGCAATTTGGACCATTATCTTATCATACAAGGCTGTAGTTGCAAGGTCTGTCAAATATTCTTTTACATCCTGCCCTTCCAGTGTTACGGTATAATTACTGTTAGTGTGAGTGTATTCATTCAGCTTGCTCATTTTGATTTCCCACTCTCTTTTTCATGTTCCCTCTCCCTCTGCACACACCAGCCATGTAACCACATGAGCGAAAAACTCCAGACAGGAGACTATTAACTCTATCTCAGATACTTCAGAGATAGGCCTGGCATGAGAACCTAGATGCATAAAATGATTCTTCTAGGTGAAGACAAATCCTGCCTCAATTAAATTCAGATCATAATACTGCCATGAACCTGATGAAAAAGAGCCCTAAATATCTGCCCTAAATAGGAATTTACTGTAAATCCCACTTAGTATTCATTTAATTGATTATATAGAGGTAATCTGCATTATTTTGAAAATTAAGAAGTGTTAGGTAGCCAGTATTTCTTACTATTGTTAATAATAGTAAGTCATATATTAGTAAGTAAGTAAATAATAGTAAGTAACTATTACTATTGTTAATAATAATGATTATTATTTTAGTTTATTCAGTATGGTTACATTTTTAAAATATACATAAATGAGCCCAGATTTTATTTGTGACATTAAAATATTAAGGAAATACGTGTTTTATCTTATATTGTTGATTTGTGTTCTTGGCATTCCTATTTTAATAATACTACCTACTCTATGGATTATGAAACCACTCATGTTATTAAAAATCATTATGCCTTTTGGAGTGATCTTTCTAGGATGAGTACCATCCAAATAGAATATCTAGGGAGGAAATTTGTTTATACCTTCCATTGTAGCAGTGCGGTGTGAATCATGTGAAATATGAAGCAATATTTTGTAGGGGGGACACTGCAGTTATAGTATATCACATCCTCTCCCCTCTTCACCTCTCCAGGTTATAAGGTTGGAATACAAAGGAGCAGAATAAGCAAATGCAACACTAAATATTCTTCTAGTATTTCTCCATTACAATGCATGGCAGTCTGTCATTGTAGCCCATCAATATCATTCACAGGTTCCCTTGCACTAAGGATGGCAGACTGCGGCATGTCAAATTTGACAGTATTCTTTCTTGTCCAAGCACAAAAATATTAGACTTTAAATACAGTCCATCTCAAAGGGGGTGAGGAGGGAATAGGCATATTTCTGAGCTCTAGACTGAAGCTTTTACTATCTATGTAATAAAACAAATCTGCATCTGTATGTATACGCTTTTTGAGCAAATGTGTTGCACGTATAGATAATTGTGGCTGGTGTAGCACTGATTTTTTTGGGACTGGCTTATACAAGGCATAATAAACCCACCCACTCACACAGACACACATATATATGCAAACGCACACACACACATATAAACACAGGCACAGCTACATATGCTTTCAGGTTTAACATACACTGTATGTTCAGAAATCAATTTTTGTCAGCCAGATGACAATCCATAATAATTGCTTTCTTCAGCAATGTACAGAATACATTTTTGAATAGCTTCCTACTAAACTGTTTTGGGTTTGGGTTGGGTTTTTGAATTGCCTTTGAATTGCTCTCTGGGAAAAATGGTCTGAAGGGCATTGCACTTGGTCAAATTACAGAACACATAGGTGCACAGTATAGTCACTGCCCATCAGCCAACACAAATATTTTCATCAGAATCAGCAGTAAAAATATATCTTCCCCCTTTGTTTTGTCTTTATCTTGCCCCGGATGCCTAGGCAGGCATAGCAAACTGTAACCCAATCTACATCCGCAAGATGCAGGTGTGAAAGATTTGACCTTGGGGGAGGTGTGTCCTAGTGTCTCTGAAATCTTATGAATGAAATTCCAGAGGATTGTGTGTGTGTGTGCCTCTCTCGCTGTGTATGTGTATGTGTGTATCTCCTCGTGTATGCGTGTGGATATGGAACAAGGGAGGGAGACTAGTTGTTATTCTGATCACAGCTTCCCTGATTCACAGACTTGGAGCTGATCATGAATATAAGTGAAGACTTTGACGTCAGAGTTGAGATATATCAGCAGACCCAATGGGGCAAGAATATTAAGTGCAAGTCAATGCCAGCAATCTGCCAACGTTATTAGCAATGTTAACCAAGGAATGAAGCTTAATCCCAAGGACTGGAAGGACTAGCACGAAAAAAAGGGGAAAGCTGATCAGCAAGAATCAAACAAAGGTAAAACAACAGAAATCCATGTCTGCCTATGTTGTTGCATGTGTTTGACTTCTCTTCTGCGGGCTAAGGAAGGGGAAGGGTGTTTGCGTTGTATTGAGCTTGGAAAGCAAGCTGGTTAGAAGGTGGCCCTTTCAATATTTTAATCCTAGCGCTCTGGTAAATTGCATTATGAACAGCACTAGCGGCAGCGGCAGCAAAAACCTTGACGAAGAGATTCCGGACTAAACCATTTGTGACCTTTGCAACTTTTGTTTTCATAACAATGAAATGTGAGACGATATATACAAGGCGTTGGAGGTGATGTGATGGAGTGGGGGTTAAAGGTTCCTACTTAGTGCAAGGGGTTTACTATGCAAGAAGACCATGTTTAATGCAGCTGATTCTGCAGTTGTTTGCAGCCAGCAGCCCCTGAGCGCACCAGTATTAAAAACAAGCAAAGTTAATGTAGAATATTTCTAGTCTGTAGCCTTCACTGGGTTCTAATGTAACCAGAAGGGTTGCTTAGGTATCAGGCTTGCCTGGCCACAAATAATATATTTTTATTTATTACTAGCAAATTTATTTTGGTCAGAAAGATACATTTAAACCAAGGTACGAGCTGATATAACCATTACTCTGTTTAACCCACAAATTGCTTGTGCCCAAGTGTTAGTGTTGGAACCGTTCTGCCCAGGCTCCGTAGCTGCAGCTCTATACGTGTGCCTGATGTAACAGGCTCTGCAACCGTCTCCCTTTTCATGGGAGCGAATGCAAAGAGCATTGTGCCGGGGGAATTATCGACACTCGGTTCTGCTCACCTTCCGCTTTTTAGAAGGAACCCGGGATCAGACGAAGCTCCAGCTGTTCATTCAGGGGAAAGGAAGGGGAATAGCCAAGATGGGGAGGAAAATCATTTTATTCAAAGATCGAGCCTGATTTTTTAAAAAAAGATCAAATGGACTGGTTTGGGGGTGTTTCCTGCGGCGGCGTTCGCGCTCAGCTGCCAGAGGCGGGTGGGGTGTGTGACACCGGGGACTGGCCCAGGCAGGGTATTGGTGTTTTAATCCTGGCGGTGTCCGATCAGTCCCCAGTGCAACTGGCATTGGGGATACTGGGGCCTGGGGGCCAGGCTGGGACAGCGGGTCTTGTCGTGTCGTTTGCGGCCCCGCGCTCGGGGGTGGATAGTCCAGGCTCTTTCGATGCTACTTTCACCCTTGTCTCCTGTCTTGTGTCCCTTGTGCCTCCTCTCCAGCGATGCTCCACAACCCCGCAGCAGCTGCGGCCGCCATGGAGGAGCAGCTGCGGCAGCAGCAGCTCCGGGTCCTCCTCAATGCCTCCTCCAGGCCCTTCCCCAGCAGCAGCAGCATCTGGCCGTCCAACTCCTCTGCCTCGGAGCCGGTCACGGCGGCGGCGGCGGGAGGAGGCGAGGCGGCGGGAGGCGGAGCGGTCAGCCCCTGGGACATCGCCCTGTGCGCCACGGGCACGGCGGTGGCCTGCGAGAACGCGCTGGTGCTGGCCGTGCTCTTCTACACGCCCAGCCTGCGCGCCCCCATGTTCCTGCTCATCGGCAGCCTGGCGCTGGCCGACCTGCTGGCCGGCTTGGGGCTCGTCGTCAACTTCACCGTGCAGTACCTGCTGCAGCCGCCCAACGCGGCCGTGGCGCTCAGCGCGGCCGGGCTGCTGCTGACCGCCTTCTCCGCCTCGGTCTGCAGCCTGCTGGCCATCACCATCGACCGCTACCTGTCGCTGTACAACGCGCTCACCTACCACACGGAGCGCACGCTGACCTTCACCTGCGCCATGCTGCTGCTCATGTGGCTGCTGTGCCTGGGCGTGGGGCTGCTGCCCCTGCTGGGCTGGAACTGCCTGCGGGACCAGGCCACCTGCAGCGTGCTGCGGCCGGTGACCAAGGACAACGCGGCGGTGCTGGCGGTCACCTTCCTGCTGCTCTTCGCCCTCATGCTGCAGCTCTACCTGCAGATCTGCAGGATCGCCTTCCGGCACGCCCAGCAGATCGCCGTGCAGCACCAGTTCATCGCCACGGCGCAGGCCACCTCCACCCGCAAGGGGCTCTCCACCCTCTCCTTCATCCTGGGCACCTTCGCCCTCTGCTGGATCCCTTTCGCCATCTACTCGCTGGTGGCGGATTCCAGCTACCCCGCCGTCTACACCTACTCCCTGGCCCTGCCCGCCACTTGTAACTCGCTCATCAACCCGGTCATTTATGCCTTCAGGAACCCGGACATCCAGAAGTCCCTGTGGCTGGCCTGCTGCGGGTGCATCCCTTCCACCTTCTCCTCCAGACCCAGGACATCCAGTGATGTATAAGGGTGGTTGGCCGCCCGGATTGTCAAATGGTTTCATGCTCTCCTACTCCGCGTTGTTATGATGTATTACCACCAGCAGGAGGAATCCCAGACCGACGCGTCTCCTTCCCTGGAAAAAGATGTCAACAAGAAAAACAAAAACACAAGAGTGGTCTCCTTTAAAAAATGCTTATTTTCCTACACATGTTATTTATTTTTAATTTAAAAACAAAACAAAAAGACAAAAAAAAAAAAAAAGATCAGCTCCTGATGCTTTTTCTCATCTCCGTGTAATGGAAAGGGGGAGCAGCACGTTTGCCAAACCTGTGGCCCGAAAATGTTCAAGGGCCCGGGCAACTCTTTACTTACTTCTGAAGCCTCCTAGCGAGGGGGCAGGCCGTTGGGAAGGTCCCGGTTAGGAACGGGGAAAGTCCTCGGGCCAGCTCTCCCTTCGCCCCACACCACTGAAGTCACTGGGGGTCGCCCCAAGTCAAACTCCTGTCAAGTGCGGGGGAAAGTCAGGCCTGGGACGTGTTTAGAGCCCAGCGCAGCTCTGATGCTGAGGGCTCGGGCAAGATCTAGAAAAACGTGTACGATATTTGCTTGCTGTTAGTTTGGGTTTGTTTGGAATGGTTAAAAAAATGACCATATCCAGGGGGCTTCGCTGCCTGAAAGGTGGGTTAGGGTTTTTTAGTGGTGGTGGTGGTGGTGATTTTTTTAAAACTATAATCAGGTTTTGCTCTGCTATGCAATAATACAAGGGACATTGTGAGATGCGGTAACCTGCCAATATTTTTCATGCCAGACCGGTTCAGCACCACGAGGTTTGGACAGCTCCGTGGGCAGTGGTAGGAGGACAAGTGGCCTGTCTTACGATTTTATGTTTATTTTTGTAAAAAAGCACATGGAAGTCAAAGATTTACATTGGCCCCTTTAAGCTGGGGAAAGGAAGTACGATCCTGAGTCAGGAACAAATGAGGGCCATTCCCCTTCACTTGCTGTCCTAAACAATTGTATAGTGTTGCTATGTGCTGTTCAGCTGCTGCATTGCACCTCAGAGGAGGCTGCATTTCAGTGGTGGGTGAAGTGATGCCTGTATATTTATATCTCGTTTGTTTGTGAAGCACTTTGAGAACCTGCAGGATGAAAGGCACTTTAAGGTATGATTATTGTTTATTATTATAATGTGAGAGTCAAGAGACCTCCTTGCTGAAAGATATGCTTACGGTGCATCATCAAATCTAAAGGTGGGAGGAAAGGACCTATTAGGTTATCTAGTTAATCCCCCTGCCAGGGCGATGAAAGCAGTGGAAGAAAGTCAGAGATGAGGTTTTCTTGACATCGGAACCTAGGTTAATCTTTCATTTATTCCAGTGCAGGTATAACACATTGTCTTTAGCAGTATTGTTAATATAGTATGCTGATCTCTTATACCGGGTGTGGGGTGGGGGTATATGATCCAAAGACTGATATTCTGAACGTGGTTGGTTCTTCTAAAGGGAAGCCTACATCTCACACGTCTTGTTCCCGAAACTACTAGATTAACTTGCTTCAATCGAGAAGGGCTACACTAGCCTCACGATCCTCTACTCTATCCTGTGCTTTGCGGTGTTAGTGAGAAAATGATGAAGTGGCCTTCATCTTGTGCTTTGTTTTGGCCAAGAAGTGGACTAGTGCATTCCTTTAAAAACAAAATAACCTTCAGAGATAGACAGGGACTCTGTTCTATAGGTGAAATGTCCAGGGTTGCCTCTTGAGGCAAGGAAATTGCTGTGCTGTGAGATCGATGCTCCAAATGCGTTGTCTCCCTGAGAAAGGAACCTGTGCTACAAACGTCAGAAATATCCCTCTTTCAAACAATAGCCCATCCCTGCAGTATCAGTCGCAAACCTGGCCTAGGTTTATATTATATAAAAAACAACAACAAAAGAGAGAACATCGCATGTAAATATTATAGTTCCACGAAGGACAAAGTGTCCGCATTTATGTCTGAATACAGGTGAACCAATCGTTTATCTATGGAGCCGTGCAATGAAGGTCTCTTTCTAGCTCAGCAAAGCTCAGTGCACATGGCAAAACTGTGAATCTCAAATGTGTGCTTTGGGCCTGGACTTCTTTTCTAGCTCCTAAAGGTGTCCCAGCTTTTCAGTTTTTTTACGAGGAGCAATGTACAACATGCACAAATTCTAGTCAATATTTTTACAATTTGATTTAAGGTTTTTGCTGTTCATTTATTTATTATTCTGTTTCCATGGTTGCAGACAACCTCCTGCAGTTCCTAAATGTGAAGACTCAATGCAGAGTTAATTAAAAACATTTTGAAATAATGTTTTTATACGACTTGATCTAGAGGGCAGGTATTTTTGTTTCTCTGGGCAGCTTATTTTGTATTTTTAAATCAAATGTAGCATTTAAACGTTCCCTCTAGGCACACCGCTAAAATGAACATCTTGCATTTTCTTGGATTTCCAGTTGATTCCCTTTTATCAAGGGTTTTGATTTCAGAATTTTCCTCATAAGGAGTTTAATGGTGTGAATGAAATTTACTCACTTTCCAGGGATCTGTAGATTAAATATGGCATAGGTGCATAGCAATCAAAGCAAAATAATGTTCTTTTATGGCCCTCAATGTCAGACACTCAGAGGAGGAGTGTTACATTAGGATGTGATTAGCTAAAATGAGGAAGTTACTGATTATAAACTGCCATGTAAAAGTCAGAGATTATATGAGCATGTCCTCTAAAATACAGTTACCTGGCCAAATCTATTTCAGGTGTAACTCCATTGAAATCACTTGGCTAAAGTCAGACGCTCACATTAAATAGTATCTTACCGTGCTCCAGTGGTGCTAATTATGGAATAGGTGAATGGAATTCACTGTGCAATTCCTTGAGAATAAGGGTATTGGGATCTGGCCCAATGAAACTACACCAGAGGTAAATTTGGACCCAGGTCTTTTGGAGAAACATTTTAATCTAGTTCTTTCCTTTCAGAGAAGCAACAAGAGATGTTCAAAAAGTGCTAAGTATGTTTCATGAAGAATTTCTAAAACTCTTCATTTGAAAATTCACAGAAAAATTGAAGTTTTCAAATTGATAGTTTTCAATTTTTGAATTAAAAAAATCAGGTTTGGGTTTTGTTTTGTTTTTGCCTTTTCACTCCCTTTTTCCTTTCTCCCTCCCTGACCCCACCTTTATCAGGAAAACGAGGGAAGGACAGGAAAAAGGAGGATAGAAAAGGGAAAAAACCAGAAGTCCCCCCTCCAAGTTTGTTTTTCAGTGAGTTGTGGAAATATCAGAACATTTCTTCAAAAATTTGCAGTATGAAAATAGTCCATTTTTGTTGGAAAAATTTTTAAACTAAATATTTTGACCAGCTCTACATTGCAGCACTCTCTCTTTGTCAATATTTATTAAGGAGACCTAGGTTAATTATTGGAAATATTTACCAAGTTAGTAAAGCTGTATGCAAGATGATAACACACCGATGTTCTATTGTCTTTCAAAGCTGAGTCCATGGAATGCATTGCTACAAAACACTGGGCGTGATTCTGTTCACTCTCACACCAATGTAAATCGGGAAGAAGTCCACTGAAGTCAGTAGAGTTACACCAGTGTAGAATATCTGGTGGAAGAGGAATATGAGATAGATAGGGCTGGATATATCAGTGGATGCTTTGCAGCACTCTAATGATGCCAAGCAGCTGTAAACACAGTTTAACTAGTCAGCTGAGCCAAATTTACAGCTGCTTTGCATTATGGGAGTTGCACAAAGCAATTGGAGTGCACTGGGGAATGTGGGCCATTGCTTATTGGCAAGAATCCTCCTGTTGGATTTGGTCCGATAAAGAAACCAAAACTGACACAAGCTGTTTGAAATGCTGAGGTATTGAAGTGAGTCTGCTTTAATTATTGTCATATTAATAAGAGATACAAGTAGGTAACAGGAGCTTTACAGAGCATAAAGGGCAGATCCTCAGTTGGTGGAAACTGGCATAAATCCTTTGACTTCAGCAGACCTAAACTGATTCACACCATCTGAAGATCTGACGTACTTTGGAGGGACCGCTCAGTATGTAGTCAAGGTTATTTATCCACTAAACATATAGTAACAGTGATCTTCAGCATCTTTGCATATCAGCGAGAACATACTGCAGAGCTATACGTATTAAGGTCAAATGATTAATATCAGGAAAGTTTTGATTTCTCCATAGGACCAAATCCTTGCTTCCCCATTCCCACCTTATTGAGTAGCACATGGATTTTGTTTGACTGTTGTTTAGGTTGCCACCTTGTTCAGAGTGAACTAATTCAGCTTTAGACAGATGAACTGTGCCTCATTGAAACAATTGGTGAAAATGACCCCTCATCATTCCCTCCTGGGATGGGGTGACTGACTTACCTACCAAAGATCACTGATGAGCAGGAGCCCCCATGCCCATCTCTGTAGCAGAGCCGGCTGCCTTTTGGAATAGGAAAAAGAACAATGCCAGCAAACCCAAGTGCAGGTAGGAAATCATGGGCAACATACAGAATCAGGGACATGCCATAGCCAGGTTCTATGCCCTGGCCCTATTTCCTCCACCCCCCTGCTGCTGCATATTGCTGCTCTCTGCATGGATGAAATCTTTCAGTGTGGGGAGTCAACACTACTCAGATCAGCACTAACCTGTGTAGCATTTTACCATGGAGTTTTGCTCCATGTTTATGAGTAGCATGCCACACCCAGCTGCCACTTCCCCAGCACCAGCCTCTCCCAAGCTGTGAAGCCCCAAACCCATGGTTGCCTCATGTGGAGCTATTGCTCCTCCCTTCACTTATCATCATCACCATGGCAAATCCCAAAGGGACATAGTCTTCTTGCAGATCAAGTGCCATCTGTATTGATCTTCCCTTTGTCGCCCCAGCCCAGTTCCAGCAGCTTCCTCTCCTTTCACCACTGTAAGTGACAGAGTGGATCTGGCCCCAGTGTCTTTCGCTGAGACACTCTTGATCCTCAGTCATTGCTCCCCCTTGGAATGCAAGGTTCTCACATGCAAGCAAAAGGCTTTTGACTGACAATGAAGCGCCAGATCCTGATCTTAGTTACACCAATAAAACTCCCGGTGACTTCAGTGGAGTTAGTCCAGATTTACACCAGTGCAAGCCAGCGAAGAATTTGGCCTCAAGCAATTGCACAAAATATTTAACACCACCAAAACCCACCCCCAGTGTGCTTTCAGAGTGACCAGAGAAACATGAATCTGCTTTTTAATTTTTTCACATCCGGGTGTCTTGTTTGCCTTTTCTTTCCTACCACATGTTTGATAGCCAGCAGCATAGTTGTAGGAAGCACTTATTAAGTTGCTCTTTGTTGGGTTTTTTGAGAGGTAGGTAGCTAGGTAGCTAGCTGGGTGGGTGGGTGGGTGGGAGGGGAGGTGGAAGTGAAGGAGAGGGGAAGGGAAAATATTCCTTAGATACACACAATATTTGAAAAGCTTGGGAGCACAGCTAAAAGGGACACTGTCACAAGCCAAATGGGGGCACCTGCATTGAACTTAATGGATCTGGTCTGATATGTTTAAAAATATGCCTTTATCAGTGTTACTACCCATACCTTAGATTGTTGACATTTAAAATTTTTTTTTTAAATATATTTTATCTTTTGTTTATTTCCCCCCGCCCTCAGTTTGGTCCGTGGAACTGTAGTTGTCACTTTCACGTTCTGTGTCAAACCAATTTCACTTCACTAGCAGGAAAGTTACAACCTTTGGGGTCTCAATCAAAACACTGCAGTGACAATTTTTACATCCCAAACAAATAGTTTTCATTGAATTTAGAATAAAAATCATGAAAACATTACTATTCACATTGTTAGAAAGTTCGTCCTCCTTTTTTTTTTTTACAAAAACCTAATTTTGGGGTCTAACTCTACTTGACAGTAAGCCTTTGATCTTCATAATTACTTAAATTGTATCAATGTATAGTGATACTTAGTGGCATACAAAATACATTTTTAACTGTCAGGAATAAGTGTATGATGCGTATGGTATTTGCTTCTAATTCTTCTCGTTAAAGCCAGTCTTTTTCTCTTGGTGAGGTGGCAGCGCTGGGATCTTCTTACAATTTCATTTGAATCATCATGATAAAGGCTTAATTGCCTGTTACAAAATAGCTAATGCAGTTGCCTTGGTTTTTGTTCCTGTGACCCTAGAGAAGAGAGTTGAAAACTTTATGAAATGCTATACAGTGAATTATGCAGAGAGATGGAACAGTCTATAACTAGGGAAGGCAATCCAGAATCATTGTTCTAACACCCTTTTATCCCAGACTTCTGGGGATGTGGATAAAATGGGCTCTGGATCCAAACTGGCCCTGGGTTTTGCAAAACCAAATCCTACTGGCAACATTTTCCAAAACCAACCATCTCTGGCTGCAACTGCTGTAGTCTAGAACTGGAAAAACAATATGGAAAGTGTTGTTGTGATCCACTTAAGAAATGCTAAAGTGAAGCTACATGCTAAGTATCAGGCAGGAGATCGGCTTTTTCACTAACTGGGTAGGTTAAGGAGAATAACGGGTGCCTTGATAAATTCTGTTTCATGTCAAGTATAATTGTGTTTTAGACAAAGGTTTTCCCCTTCACAATCTATGCATCCTACAGTGGTCAGGAGGCTGAATGTCTGACAGCACATTATCATATCAATAGACTCTGAAGTCACAAATGCAGTGTTATGATTTTATTGCAGGATCAAGGGGATAAGACATCTGGGTTGCCTAAGAAAAAGTTCTTATCCCAATGCAAAGTTTCACTAATGAACAAATCTGTAAGAGAATGTAGACACTTATGGGCAAAGGAGATGTTAGATTTAAAGTTGATGCAGCACCGCACCTGGGGCCTGTTTCACTTCTCCACTACAACAGTTTTACACTGGTGTAAACCAGTTAATGTCGGTGGAGCTACTCCTGATTTACACCAACATGAGATCAGAATCAGGCTCCTAGCGGAATATATTGCCCTGCATATAGAGATCAACTGTAACTCGGAGGGACAGATTTCTGGCTATAAGGCTTTAACAACAGCTCTACTTTGAGGGTGGAGCTGCACAACTCCGGCAGTGTCAGAAGAGATTTGTTTATGAACCAGAAGGTGCATCTAGCCTTTAAAGATAAATTGATACGCTCAGCCAGATTTAAGAAATACAGGCCAGATTCTGCTCTGCTACACCAGTGAAAATCTGGAGTCTCTCGTGAAGAGAATGGATTTAAGCCACTATGTAACTGAAAGCAGAATGTGGCCTGTGGTATTTATTATATTTTGGACAGTTTGTGCCCTTAAGGCCAAATTTTCCTTTGGAAGCACACAGACAACCCTAGCTAAAAGTCAATGATCCAAATTCAAATTCTGCTCGCAAATCTGCACCGGCAGCTGCCGCTGACGTCAATGGGAAAGGCACGGATTTAGGGAAGAATGTAGTCCTAAACATCTGATTGAGTCGCATTGTTTTTTAAGACGGGGCATCGCTCCAGATCCAGGCGTTTGGCCTCATCCTGCAAGGTGCTGAGTTGCCCTCAGATTCCATTGGCTTCAGGCGGGGGGCAAGGGTGTTCAGCATCTTGTAAGGGAGTTCTTGGCATCTCACACGAGGGGGCCCTTTGGGCTTCAACCTGCATCCAGTGGAGTCGGGGAGTGGTGTGAGTGCATGCAGGTTCAGGCTCTGTGGACGAAAGTCATCCCTGGACCGAGGATGGCTTATACACAGCTAAGGGGGCCCACTGAAGCCCTCAGAAGGACTAGTATCCCAATTTGCAGCCCATTCCTAACCACTTGCTAAAAGTTAAGCATGTGCTTAAAGTGCTTTGCTGAATAGGAATGTGGACTTAAGTATGTGCCTAAATGCTTTGCTGGGACCTGGCTGGGGCATAGCTTTTATGCTGTCTGTCTGTATAATGCTGGCGAAAGTAGTGAACAAAAGGGAAGCCTTTTGAAGGAACAAAGTCATTTGACTGATCTAGACCCCAATCACGCAAGCCTTTTGCGTGCAGAGCAGTCAAGGGAAATATCATACACAGAGGGTCTTGTGGGATCAGACCCACGTACATTGTCTCAGAACTAGTTTACTTATTATTCTGGGAACTAGGAAAAAATCAGAACAATCAGGACAGCAAATTATTTTTATGTAACTGTTTTCATTACCCTTTTAATCTGAATGGGTAAGTCGATTGCAAAGGAACGTGTATCGCTCCCATTCAGTTATGATTAAATAAAGCCCCTGCAATGCACTTTATGAACAAGTGACAATAAATCAATGCTGTCCTTGCACCGTATCTCTAGTGTGTATATTATACATGCATCGGTTAAGAGGCATTTATTTTTATTACTGTAAATAAAAATGTTCAAGTGATTTGTCAAGAGAATATACAAAATGGAAAAAAAATCAAAATTAAAACATTTTAAGATCTGGGCTCTTGTCCCAGGTATGTGCCATTTTGTTTGTGTCTGTGTTTTTATTCAGAGAAATGAATCCAGAAAAGATCACTTATATACCATGGTATTAAAAACAGCTGTTCAGTGACCTATGTGAATTGAGCTGCTGGCTATCAGATACCTACTGGCCCGATTCTGCAAACTCTACTCACCCAAGTAGGATTTTTCTACATGAGACGTCTCGCTGAAATCTCTAGGTCTAGTCCAGGTCGGGTGACCAGATGTCCCAATTTTATAGGGAGAGTCCCAATTTGGGGGTCTTTTTCTTATATAGGTTCCTATTACCACCCAATCCCTGTCCCGATTTTTCACACTTGCTGTCTGGTCACCCTAAGTCCAGGGGTTCTCACAACAGTTTTTTTGGTGGCCTCAGAGTGCGGCCACCAACTCTTGCTGGTGACTGCGCTGACAATTTTTCCTAAAATACTTAATTAACTTTAGGAAAAACAAATAAGTATGCACATAGGCATGGCCAAATTATTGTAATTTATTTATGTAAGGGTTTTTGTTTTTTTTAACTCAATAATACAAATAATGTACAGTTGTCTCTATTCTTGACTGGACCTAAACAGAATAGAAACAAAAATAAGGTGCTTGCATGTTCTTGTCTTTTGTTGTTGTTTCTTTTGCTTTTTTGGTTGCTTTTTTAAGACTTGCTAGCTAGTAAGTCTGCTGCTATGAAAAGTGGTATTTGTATGTTTGTTCATATCACTTTTCACAGCAGCAGACTTGTTAGCTAGCTGGGAGGCAGTGAAAAGTGATATTAACAAACATACAAATATCACTTTTCACAGCAAATTTCCAAAGCCCTAGCAAGCTGGGGGACAAATTAAGTCCTGGATGGGGAGGTGGGTAGCGAGGCAGCAGGGGCCAGGGCGATGGAGGAGGCAGTGTGGCCAGGGCCAATGGGCTGGGGGAGGCAGTGGGGGCCAGTGGGTCTGGGCCAAAGCCCTGTGGCTGGGGACCAGAACCCGCCACCCCAGGGCTGAAGCCAGAAGCCCAAGCTCCACCAGCCTCAGGAAGGTGGGGAATTCACACTGGCTGCCTGCTCCTTCAGTGTTTCTGGCTCCAGAGGGGGGCAGGGCCCAACCCTTGATGGTGGCCCTGGGGGAGGGGCCGCTGTTTCCCTCCCTCCTCCCAATCACCACCCAGGAGCCTGTGGCCGCAAGAAAAGCTCCCCAAAGAGAAAACTCCATATGACAAACACAACAGTATTCCATAGTAGTAGTCCAAAATACGGCAGTGTCTTTAATGTATGTCCTAGGGGTTGGGCTCATTACTGAATGATGCCAAAGTCCTTTTTTTAAATAACTGAACAATTAAATGGGCATGGAAACTGAACTAGACTTTCCTTCCTAGACGCGATCCATCCAGGGCAGGGATCAGACAGATAGGTCAGGGATGTGGGGGCGTGAGGAGGAATCGAATGCCATTGCACTGTTATTCCTGGAGCTGTACCTATTAGGGGGTGAATCGAGCATTTCAGCCTGCAGAGCTGTCAAGTCACTGACTTTCTCCAGCAGTGAATTCACATAGGAAAAGCAAGACTAAGAACATGGTAAAAGCAACTGAAATGAAGCCCAATGGGCCCCAACCAAAACCTTATCTGGATTCCAGCATCTCAGGACTTTGGGGAAGTTCCGAGCCAGCTCTACATGGATCTGGGTGGCTTAGGCCTATGAACATTGTTCAACACCAAAGGATGTCATGAAGTCATCTGCTGCACTGGGAAGCCTATCTCCAGCTCACCACCAGATCCAGCAGGGAGGGGGACTGTGTCAAAGGCAGCTCTCCTTCTTCTGATCTACTATTGCTCCTGTTGCCCGGGCCCATAGTGCCCATTCCTCTAGCTCAGTCCTCTGGTTTCTGGTGGAGTGATGCCATCACCTCTAGAATGGAGAGCAGCAGCTGGTTCATAGTGTGCAACAATGGGCACCCAGGACAAAAAGTGAAGAAGAATGCTGCATGCATTTGAAAGCACAGGGGGATTTTGGTAGATGCTTAGATATCAAGGCCAAGATTTTTCAAAATTGGGAGCCTAAAATTAGGCTCCGAGGGCCAGATTTTCAAAAGAGCTCAGCTACCCAAAGCTCCCATTTAGGCACCTAAGCAAGTCGCGAGATTTTCAAAAGTGCTGGGTACTTAAAAATCTCTCATTGAGGGCACTAGCTGGGAGCTCAGCATTTTGTAAAATTGGCCATTTTTTAGGTGCCTAGCCTTTGGCTCTCTCTCTCTCTTTTTTTTAATCTTGGCCCAGGGTAATAGGTTGTACTTAAAATACCAGCGAGAGAGTGATAATAACTCAAGCTGGAATTTAGATTGATCACTGGGGCTAACACCTCTATTCTTGGCACAAGGACCCTGAGATTTTCAGTGTTCACAAATGGTCAGGATCAATGGGGTTTTTGTAAAGACACTTGCAGCTGTGTTGCCTAACTCCTCCTCTGCAGCACTGGTTTGCTACTGAGTCAGAGGGAAGAACACCCTACATTTAATCACATCACTAGGACCAATCCTTACTGGGAGGTCTTCTAGCCAAGTATTTTCCAGGACCCATCTTCAGTGGAGATCCCAGTCCGAGGAGGCATGGCTGTTGGACAAAGACATACATTCAGCTTTGCATTAAGCAAGACTTCATGTGTGAAATGTCATAAATCTGACAGTGTTGCCAACTCTCGCAATTTTATTCTGAGTCTGGGCATAAGTGTTTAAACTGAAAGCAGCAGTTTGTGGATTCGAGAGATTGCGTAAGAATCTCAGCTTCCATCAGAAAAAAAGCAAGTTTCTAGCTCTCAGGGTTATGGAGAAAAGCTCAAAAATGTGACTCAAGTGCACACAGAAAGCAAAAAAAAGAATCCAATATATTAAAAAAACCTCATGGTTTTTAAGTCAATCTCATGATTTTGGGAATGATTTTTGAATGTCTGAGGTTGGCAGTACTGAACTATGATATTAATTGATATCATAGTGTCAACAAAGAGCCAACCCATGTGTGTTTGAAACCTTTATAGTGGAAAGGAATAACAAAGAGGAAAAGACCTTTTCATTAGCTTCACTGCATGCAGTGGGTGTAACTACTAGGAGAGGAAAGTCTGACCTGGGCACACCCTGGGAAATGCTTGTCACGCAGTGAGTACACAGCAGGGTGTTCCTTGCAATATTTAAAGCTGCCTATATTATAGGACCTGCTTACCTGAGAGAACCACCTGTTGCTCTGTGTGCTGTCACAGCAATTGAGGCCTGGCATGGTAGGCGTGGCTCCACTAATTAGGTGCCTGGACCCTGGAGAAGACGGACATGTAAGGTGAGGTGGTGGCCTTGGGGTGAATAGGGGTAGGTAGGAGGGGCAGTAGGATGAGAATTTGGGATGTGCAGGGCTGTGGCGGCCAGAGAAAGAGGCGTCTTTCCCCAGCTCCAGGGCTGCGGCTGCCGGGGAGAGACGGCCCTCCTTCCCAACCCCAGCTCGGGGGCTGCTGCGGCGGGGGAGAGAGGGCACATCCATCGCATTAGAAAGGTAAGACTACTGATATTAAAATATGAGTTGTGTACTTTTATTTGTAGAATAGAAAAACGTTAATTATTTTTTTATATATATATATAGCACTTTTATCCAAAGCGCTTTACAATAGTTAGCAAACAGTACAAACAACATTTGGAAAGATCATTAAGTGGTCTGCTGAGACTATCAGCAATTTTCAAGTGGTCCGAGAAAAAAAAAAGTTTGAGAACCACTGCTTTAAGAAATTCCCTGTGACTTAGGATACAACACTCCTGTGCAGATTATTCTTACTGTGACTGGGAAGAGCTGGCTTGTGGGAAGGGAGTCTGAATACAGGGCACATTAACACCAGCTTTGCACTATGTGCATTCATTTGAGGAAGCGTGGGAGTTATGATGCCTATTGCCAGGTACCTGAGAGAATCTAATCGTATACGCTATTGCTATGCAACTTTGGTGGGTTTCTGAAAGGTAATGGCAGGTGGCAAAGAATGTTAGCAGGCTGTCTTCCATTAAGCCATTTGAAGAAAGGGATGCTCTGCAAAGAGGAGGGAATTCAGAGGGGAGCAACCAAAATGATAAAAGGACTGATTTACAAGTTGAGATTAAATGCAAAATAATGCACATTGGAAAATATAATCCCAACTATACATATAAAATGATGGGGTCCAAATTAGCTGTTACCACTCAAGAAAGAGATAGTGGAGTCATTGTGGATAGTTCTCTGAAAACATCCACTCAATGTGCAGTGGCAGTCAAAAAAGCGAACAGAATGGTAGGAATCATTTAAAAAGGGATAGATAATAAAATAGAAAATATCATATTGCCTCTATATAAATCCATGGTACACCTAGATCTTGAATGCTTCGTGCAGATGTGGTCGCCTCATCTAAAAAAAGATATATTGGACTTGGCTAAGGTTCAGAAAAGGGCAACAAAAATTATTAGGGGTATGGAATGGCTGCCATATGAGGAGAGATTAATAAGGCTGGGAGTTTTCAGCTTGGAAAAGAGACGACTAAGAGGGGATATGATAGAGGTCTATAAAATCATGACTGGTGTGGAGAAAGTAAATAAGGAAGTGTTATTTACTCCTTCTCATAACACAAGAACTAGGGATCACCAAATGAAATTAATAGGCAGCAGGTTTAAAACAAACAAAAGGAAGTATTTTTTCATACAACGCACAGTCAACCTGTGGAACTCCTTGCCAGAGGATTTTGTGAAAGCCAAGACTATAACAGCGTTCAAAAAAGAACTAGACAAATTCATGGAGGATAGGTCCATCAATGGCTTTTAGTCAGGATTGGCAGGGATGGTGTCCCTAGTCTTTGTTTGCCAGAAGCTGGGAATGGGCGACAGGAGATGGATCACTTGTTGATTACCTGTTCTGTTCATTCCCTCTGGCATTGGCCATTGTCTGAAGACAGGATACTGGGCTAGATGGACCTTTGGTCTGACCCAGTACGGCCATTCTTATGTTCTGAGCCAAATCTATTTCATTTAGCTACTAAGGGTTTGTCTACACTGTAATTAAAAACCTGTGGTTGGCCTATGCCAGCTGACTCAGGATCATGGGGCTTGGGCTAAGGGGCTGTTTTATTGCAGTGTAGACATTCGGGCTCAGGCTGGAGTCCGGGATCTAGGATCCTGTGAGGTAGGAGGGTCTCAGAGCTCAAGCTGCAGCCCAAGCCCGAACGTCTACACTGCAATTAAAGAACCTCTTAGCCCGAACCCAAGTCAGCTGGCATAGGCCGGCCGCGGGCGTCTCACTGCAGTGTAGACATACCCCTAAGTGGGAAGGAAAACACCAAGGAGAGAGCGGAATACGTAGGATGATGCATAGGAGTATATTAGGATGATAATTAATAATTTGGACAAACAGCAGGAAAAAACTGCAAATGGGTTTCCTTTTCGACTGTTATCCAAGGGAACTGGTAGAAGCCCAAGTGCTTGAGATGCTTAAAACTAGAACAGGCAAAGCAATGGAGAATGAAAGGATAATTGGTCACAGGATGAGTGAAATAGATGAGGTCTTTTCCCACCCCAGTTTCTATGATTCCAATTGTGTCATGACAAAGGGATTGAGCATAAATAAATAGAGCTTGATCCTTTTTTATTGTAGTAGTCAAAAAAGCAGCAGCGGCATGTGAAGGTATAAGAGAGACCATTCCTCGGGGGTCAGAGGCCTGCAGCTGGCTGGCACTGCACCTGAGAAAGAGCTGGAATTTTGTTAGCTGACCCTTATGAAGAGAGGGCAGCAGGAATTGGCAGGAGAACTCCCTCCACAAAGCTGAGGGGCACGGGGCTGTGCTCCCAATGGACAGCTATTGGAGCTGCTGCAGAGAGGAATTGCGCCAGAAACCAAAAGGGCAGAAGGGAGACTGTGTGGAGGCTCTGAGGTAAGAGCCTGGAAGTTTGGTTACTGAAGTTACTGTTGGGAGGGACACATCTGGGGAGGGGCCTACACGGCCTGCACAGACCTTGAGAGAGGAGGCTGCAAGGTTTTGATTTGTATGTTAATGAGGCTTAAAATAAAACAGCTAATCCTGCTGGACACTGCTTCCCTGGGTTCCTTGAGAGAGCTCCGAGTTAAGCCAGGGAGTGAATGGACTTAGCAAGAGCGAAGTCTGGGCTGGTAGGAGGAGGGTGCTAAAAGATAGGGTCCAATCCTTTTGCAAAGCAGAAGGTGCTATGTGAGTATTACTCAGATATCATTCTGACTAGGCGGGTGCTGCATACCCCCCGCACGCCCCGTCACACATACATACAAACAGGAAAGCTGGCCTTCCTCACTGCTTTATTCAGTTTCTTTATTCTTGGTCCTTAATGAGGGCAGCAGATGAATGGGCTCTGTTCAGTGCCCGTGCAGTTACAAGACAGCGTGGGCCAGTATAAAATAGATGTGGTTTTCCCATGAATTCACTGCTCCCTAGCGTTAACAGGCAGAGGAGTTCCTGAAAGGCCTGAAGTGAGTTGCTCTGTGTGTTTCATGACTCATCCTGCTCTACGCCAACACATAACTTAATCCAGGTTTATTCCTTAAGGTGCCAATAATCACAATCTGACCTGCTTGGTCCAATTAAGAGGAGTGTCAAATTCCAGCTAGGTCTCTTTTAGATAACAAGCCAAATTCATCCCTGCTGCAACTCCAGCGAGGTCAATTGAGTTACGTCAGGGGTGAATTTGGTCCTCTGTGGTTTCTATCCTCACCTTGGGGAGATGAGCCTGGTTTGAGGATTATTTGTTCAACGTGAAACGTTAATGGCACATGATGCCAATGTAAGGATCATGCCAGTGATGGCTGTAGTACACCTCACTTGCAAATTCACTGACCGTGAGCATGTGCTCAGATTGTGCTTTTACCTTGAAGAGATGTGCATCACTGTCAAGAGATGTCTAAGGAATTCCAATGAAAGAAAAAGGCAGCAAAGAGCCTCTAGTATATTATTCTTGACACACTGTGCTAGATTCTCCTCTCACTTCCTGGGCACCAGAGAGACACTAGTGTAACTCCACTGACTTCAATGGAGTTACTCCATATGCACATCAGAAAGGGGCAAAATCAGGCCTATTGACAACTCTGGGAAATCTTTGCAAAATGTTTCACTTCAACACAGCTCTGCTTAGGGAGCCTTCAACAGAATTCAGCCATTGGTTAGTCTGATCCTCCATTTAATATGCTGGTCAAAATGCTAAGGACAAGAAGGTTTTTTTCATTTGAAAAAATGGCCTTTTTCTGTTTTGGGGTGGTTTTTTTTGCAAAATAGTTGACATTTTCAACTTTTTTGCAAAAATAAAAATAAAAATGCCATGCCTTTGCTTTGATATTTTGATACAAAATATTATCAAAACCATTATCTAAGTGGTTATCTAAATATCCCATTTACTCCAAAACGGGCTGAACAAAAAGTATCAGTAATCATTTTGATACTGTTTTTTCAATATTTCTTTCAAAAATGGTATGAGAAAAACAAAATAATGGTTCCACTTCAAACACTTAGAAACAAAACCAACTTTGACATTTCAAAACTTTTTGCAAAACTACTTTCTGCCTAGCTCTGTTGATGTGATCCTAACCTCCACAACGCTACCAAATTATTCTCCGTAATAAAAGTGTTTGACTATGGAACATTTTGCTTTTAGGTTGTTGCTGTGATCCCAGATCAGGGTGGTGGTGACCACAGCCTAACGGCCACTGAAGGCTATTTGATGGCTAGGCAGAATGAGTTGGTATGTCTCCTAGTGGACAAATGTCGAGATTGCTAAAATGCCACCAGAACTGGAACCAATTGGCAACCTCATTGTTACTCTCAGCAGAGAGGCCAAGGACTGAATGAATATGGAAAGAGACCTATATTTTAAAAGGGGTTCCTCTGTTTAAGGGGTAAGGTGATATAATGTCTTTTTCCTCCCCATTCCATAGCTTTTCTGTGGATACAGAGGATTTAAGCCACCAGGGATGTTCATCCATCCATTTTTAACAGAAATAAACACACACTCAAATCTCTTTCCAACCAGAAAGAACCCAAGAATGTGAAAACAATAGATAGCCCCAAAAAGACAAACCATAAACCTCTTAAAATCTTTATTTTCTTTTTATTACCACATGCATAAAGTGTCAACAGTCTGGGATTATGTTGTACAACATTTTTTAACAAATGTAGTTACAAGCAGGTTTCAAATCTTTACAGTTTTCCTCTATAGATTGTACAGAAGAAAATTCATTTTGCAACCATATGGTTCATACCTTTCTTTGATAGCATCAAGACAGGTAGAACTCACAACACTGGGAAAAATACACTTGCTTACATTTAGTAACTATGTACAGTAGATAGATAGAAGCAGCAACACATACTGAGCTATTGACTAAGTGCACATAGTTAAAAGACCCCTTTAGACAGTGAACATCTCTTTTATGTCAACTATATAATAATGCAAACCAGTAATCAAGACATATCTTGAAGCATGTGCAAACTCACAAGGTGGAGATAACTGTTTCTCCTGTTAATCACTTTTACCAAACGGAAATTCAATTTAAAAAAATAATACTTAAGTTTTAAAAAGTAAAAACCATTATGTGAGCCTATGAGACGCCGACATGGGATCTCCCATTATGCTCGGTCTATTGGATGTCCCAATAACCCAGTGTATGCAGAACCAGTGTGCCAACTGTACAGTTCAAGTTAGACGAGCCTTCCTCACACACTGGTCTGGTGTGTAATACATCCCTTACTTGCTGCCATCCCATTCCTTTACTTGCCGAGATCACACCCAGAACCACTCTTACGGAACAAAAGGGAAGCATCTTGCTTGTGATGGAAAATCTACAGTCCCATTTCATATTCAGCGTGGCTACAACTCACACCTGCACGCTGAGCTTCCTCTGGCAAAGCTAAACAAACATGGAGGGACACTTTGTGTACACAGATGCACAAGAGGTGGGAAGAGCAAACAGAAGCCCCCACCCCCCTTTGCACACCGTCACAGGGACCAGCTACAATGGACATCCTTATGCTCTCCCAAATATATCCTAAGTTCCCTGCCCCTTGCTGAGCTGCCAGGAGCCTGTCTCTCACAGGAGGTATAGGGTGTGTGATGCTCCTAGTCCCAGGGTATGCTGAGGCCTCCAGGAGCTCCCTCTCCGGCAATGCACTTTTGCACCACCCCCTTCTGCAAGGCCCAGTGTACCAGGACAATTTAGCCCTTAGTAGTAGTTCTTAGAGGATAAAAGGGATTCTTGAATTATACTCCAGAGCCCAGAGGTCTGGAAATGCTCCCAATTCTGCCATCTTTGGGGATGTGGCCAGGAGAGACACAGACCAGCTGGAAGATATGTCATTATCCACCATTCAGAGAAGTAGTTTAATAACTGACCTAGCGATCAAGCTACTGGACTGTAACTAAGGGCCAGACTGGAGCTCTGTTTTCGCGCAGCCCTGACTCAGGGAAAGCTCCCTCCGACAGCAGTCGAAGTTTGGCCCAATGAGGACTCTGTATAAGTGTTCAATAACAATTCATGAAGAGCCAGTGATTGCAGATGTAAGCGTGACCTTACAGTGTGAAACTAAGCCCCATGCAAGTCATTTCCTGTACCCCCCCAAGCACTCCACTCAGGAGCCAGTCTCCCCTTGCAAGGGCTGGTGGCATCTCAAACACCCCAGAGCAGAGCAGAGGACACATAATGTCATCAGAGGGCGGCGGCAGGGGGGAGAAGGGATCGGAATGGGTGCCCCAGCAGGGCCAGGAAAGAGGCCTGGTTAATATGCTCTTGTTTGGGATTTGCCTCTCTGCACACACAGAACCGTACTGATCTGGGGACTTTACCAGAGATTTTCCTTCTTTTCCAAAGTTTTGCAGTGTACCTGTAAGAAATACAGTCTCGCTGCCAGAGTTCGTGAATCCCTCCAAGTGTCCAGTCCTGGGATGGCCCTTACTCATTTTTTATTCAGTCCCCATTTGGTTTTACCAGAAGAATAAACAACACAGCCCCTCCCCAGAGGAGCTGATTAGTCTCACTGATTGTTTTGTTACAGCTGTGCCAACAGGCCCAGCTGAGATCACAGTCCTGCTGTGCAAGGCATTGTACACGCGTGTAGTAAGAGATTGTCCCGTGAAGCAGAAGAGTTAATGGGCCCAATCCTGCCTGACTGTACTCACTTGAGTAGTGCTTAGGCACACAAATAACCCGACTGAAGTCAATGGGATTACTTGTGAAAAGAAGGGTAGCAGCAGCATCTAGGCCTCTGGCCATCACCCCTTTGTTGCCAGAGGTCACTGCATCATTCCTGTGAAGTGTCAATGTTATGAGTAGTTATTAAGTGCTGTGGGTGGATATAGTTGTGCATGAACACCCATCTCACTGGAACAGCAATGTTTGGGAATGATGTCGCCAGCACATGGGCAGAGCCAGGCCTGTATGTTGTCCCACATACCATGTGTGTCACTAAGCAGCCAAGACACCGTACTAGATTTTTCACTTTTTTAAAAAAAGAAAAGTTTGCAGTTTGCCTTTAATCGCTCTGATTTTGTTACCATAAAGCGCAATCCATTGATTAGTAATAATGAAAGAAATTGTTTGCACTGAGCAACATTTGTGAACGGATTCATTGGCTTGATTTGGGACCTGCATGTGTTACGTAGAAACCCAGACTAATATCCTGGACTGAATTCTGGCTCATCTTGTGCGTGGGCACCTGCCAGAAAACCACTGCCCAAATCCATGCCAGTCACATAGTGGAAGATGGCAGCTTCACTTCTGGTTCCCCTGAAAATACTGTCTGCAGACAAAAAGCTCCACAAGGCTGCTGAGATAGGAATATTGGAGGTTCATAACAGGGCATGGCCAAAGGACAGGGGGCACGGAACACATGCTTATAAGCATATACATGTGTGGCCACGCCAGCTGCACAATGGTCTCTATGCACAGTCCTCTCTGCAACTGATTCCCACCCCGAGATGGAAGAGTTTATGGGGAGGGCTTTGGGTTGGCCACAACCAGAATAAAGACTTAGAGCAATGCTACATTGGTGCCACATACATGCATCTGGTGGGGGAAACTACACCCACTTTCAGTGAGCAGCCGGAATCCTGGTTGATATTGTGTTGTCGTAGTTTGTGAGGCACAGATCTCTTTGTGTGGGGGAGAGCTGAGGTTTCACTGCCATCTGCTGTGCTGTTTCTTCCCCCCAAGCCACCCCTTTTCTGGAATCTGTACTGGAAGGAAAAGTTAAATCCTGGGAAAACAACCACTGGAACCAAAAATGAAAAATTTACCACCTAGGTACAAATCTTAGTGCTTCTGGGGACTGTGGTGTAACCCTCACCAGCAAAGTGAGACTCTTACTGGCTGGACCATGAACCGTGGATTATGAGTCTTGGTCCTCTTGCGTAAGCAGTAAAGGCTTATGCTAGTAAATGGAGAGAGCCCAAATTCAATCCCTGCAGCCAACCCATCCAGGGACGTCATTACATTGGGCTAACTCTGAATGGCTAGATTGAGGAGCAATCAAAATAGAGCCCAAACGCCACATGTAGCCGTCCAACTCTTCTAATGCAACACATCATCCTACTCAGAACTGCAGACACCTTCACAGCAATGGGTGCTCTTCACAGCCCCAACAGGCCCCTGCGTAGCAGCCAACAGGCAGCCACCAGCTTCTGTTTGTTCCTGTCATCACCCTGGCTTAACAGGGACAAAAGGAGACAGGCCCAGGGCAAAGCAAAAACAACAGGAAGTCTCAGGCTGACAAGCTGAGCTCAAGGCAGGTGATAGGGGCCTAGTACTAGTGAGATAAATGGTAAAATTCCTATTTGCTTAAAGGGTCGCATGAGGAGCTCCTATGTAGGCATAGTCGAAAGCAGCCCTTGGGATAGCTAAAGCAGAAAATTAATCTAGACTGACTGTGTGGGTCTACCTTGGCGCTGTGTGGAGTTCCCCAAACTAGCTGAGAACCCTACAATGCTATGTGCATGCATGTCATTTCCTGGTCCGCGTGTTACTGATGATTTCATATAAACACCCCTCCCCCCCCGTGCTCCATGGAAATGTAATGTCAATTTCCATAAAAGGCACTTGTGTCGATAATGAATTTTGCTAATGCAGCGTTTCCAATGTCTTGCTACAAAAAGAATATAAAACAAGAGTTCTAGCAACCACATATAGCACACAGTGAAACCTCTCAATACTGTGAATAAGCAGTGGGGAAAAGTCTCATAGTATGGTCAAACTAGCACTATGTGAGTGTATCATTCCAAATTCTCCACGGGCACGTCAAGCTGCGTAAAAAGGTTATTAACTTGGAGAAGTCTAAATCACTCCTAAAAAAATCATTTCAGGGAAAGGTTTTTAGCTATTTTAATATCCAGTCAAAGCCAAATAAAAAAAGTTTGCATTGGTGATGAATCTGACTCGAATGGAATGAAAATCTTAAACTTCCCCATATAGAAATAACTACTGAAAAAAATCAATGAGTGCAATGATATTATTTGCAGTGACACTGAGGCGCTGTGCCAAAGATGCACTCACCAGCAGCAAACACCCCCCGTTCCCCCAGCACTGAATTAACAAGAAACAGAAATGTAACCAAGTGCACATTGCCATGCTCCTGGGGAAAATATGAAGGGAGGCTGGATTTCACACCTGTGCAAAGGGAGGGCTCAACCCCTATTGCATCACTTAAACTCCAACTTGCGGGCTAAAGTGGGATATAAATGATTCCTTGGTCTGGGCTTCTGCACAGGAAAGAATTTCACCCACAGTGAGTGGAGTATGGACACTGAGCACGTATTCCCCCACCCCAGTCAGAGTCTCACAGAGCTGGATAACTACATAAAAATGTAGACATGATAAGAAAAAGGGATGTAAACTTTTACTCCGTATATTCCCTGCTACCCAAAGATTCTGCTGTATCACACTGCATTTAACAAAGGTGTCAAACATGTAGGCAGCTTTTTGTCAGTTTCATTCTAGGTGGAGGAAGTGTGAGCCATATCATTTGCAAATATCGCCTTGAAAGCTTCACATTGTTTGCCTGCCTTCATTTCATTGGATTTGCTCTCCGCTCCCCATTGGTTTTCTACAGTTTATATCAACCCTTGTTAGTAGTAACTGGTGCCAGCACAGTGTAGTTTTCTCCCCGCAGGCACTGAAATTGTCAGTTTCTGGGTCAAAAGTGACTAGGATGTGGAGAGAGCTGCCAAGACATTTTTTAAGGAGCAGAGAAATACATTTCAGTCGAGTTAAGCCCAGATGGAATCCAGTAAGTCTCATTATTACAGCTCTCATCAACACGCTGCAATAACAGATCATTAACTTGTCCCCTTACGCTACTTTATTCATGATTATATGACAAGGAAAGGATTTCAGTCACTTACAGTCAGAAAAACTATCTTGAACAAATACACAGTGACTTTTCTGTCAGGCATTGCAGGTCTCATCCTGTCACCCAAAGTTCTAGGAAGTTTTGCCTGAGCAAGGTGGACACTTAATCCCTAGGTATTTATAATTACATCATTCTTTCTCTGTGGACAATTACTTACAACGGCCTGATCATGAAATGGAATCCATCCCCTGTACCTTAATGGAGCCCCATTGTCTTAACTGGGTTTCACAAGGGCTCAAGGGTCTATTTGCCTGGATCTCATTGCAAGATCTAGATGATCTTGTCCAGTTTTGGGCCTGTCCAGTTTTGGGCCCCACACTACAAGAAGGATGTGGAAAAATTGGAAAGAGTCCAGCGGAGGGCAACAAAAATGATTAGGGGTCTGGAGCGCATGACTTATGAGGAGAGGCTGAGGGAACTGGGATTGTTTAGTCTCCAGAAGAGAAGAATGAGGGGGGATTTGATAGCAGCCTTCAACTACCTGAAGGGGGGTTCCAAAGAGGATGGAACTCGGCTGTTCTCAATGGTGGCAGATGACAGAACAAGGAGCAATGGTCTCAAGTTGCAGTGGGGGAGGTCTAGGTTGGATATTAGGAAACACTATTTCACTAGGAGGGTGGTGAAGCACTGGAATGCGTTACCTAGGGAGGTGGTGGAGTCTCCTTCCTTGGAGGTTTTTAAGGCCCGGCTTGACAAAGCCCTGGCTGGGATGATTTAGTTGGGAATTGGTCCTGCTTTGAGCAGGGGGTTGGACTAGATGACCTCCTGAGGTCCCTTCCAACCCTGATGTTCTATGATTCTATGATTCTATGGTTCTATGAATTTACCCCTTTGAAGATGAGCCAGCACAAAATCTATGCATGGATCTAACTGCAGGAACTAGGTGAAATTCACAAAGTCTGTGCACCACTTCACTCTCAGTTAAGCCCTGTTTTGAAGACGTACATAGGACATAAGCGGGACACAGAAACTTGTGTGAATTTCACACTTTCGGAACCTGCCTCTGAACATTCATTCATCCAGCTCTCACCCACTCCCAAAGCAGCAGCAGCACAAAACTTTTGACGATCTCATGGTCATACGTGAGTATTTATCCACTTTGAAAAATATGTTCATTACAAATATAGATTTTTTTAAAAATCAGTAGTAAAACAATAAAATGTAAAGTGCTCCTGAAATGCTATCGCACCACTGTGAGAGCATAGGAGATAAAGTCAAGAGAGATAGCTGGGCTTCATTAAAGGATTTTGCCCACCTCAATGTGCTAGGGGGAAGGGTAGCGTTTAATACTGCAGTGTTTCTCACTTCAGAACTTTGGACCTTTGTGTAGCACCTTTCTTCTAAGAATTTCAAAGCACCTCAAAGATTGATTGATTAATTAATCCTCATAACACTTCAGTCAGAGAGGTAAGCATTAGACCCATTTTCCAGATGGGCAAGCTGAGGCACAGGGAAATGAGATGCCTTCAGCTACAACAGTATCAAGTGAATCAGTGGCAGAGCCACAATTTGAACCCTGGAATTCTGACTCCCAGTCATTTGCTGGAACAACCAGACCACATTCCATAGAAGAAATCTTTATGCCCTCAGTTTTCCCTCATGGTAACTTCATTAGGCTTAAGTCAAAGTCAAATGTGTTTTTAGTCCAGTTCTTTTATAAATAGTCTTGTGGAAAAAGTGTCTCTCTTTGTACCAAAAGTACCTAGCACAGATGTCAGGTATATGCTAGCATGGATAACAGGCTAAATAAAAAACACTGGTCTACAATTTTTGAGAAGTCGTCTGCTTCAGAGATAAAATGTGCTATTTATTATGTATTTTGATGTGCTGAATTCAAATATGACAATTAAAACAACTGATTGGCTACTGTTTCTAAGATATTTAAGTTTTTACATTTTATGTCTATGTATATTGTGTAGATAGTAGAGTTTTAATCATAAATTGTAAACCTAGGTCTTTTCATGTGTTTATGGTTGCTTTACATGATAATATTTCACCTGTCCTGTTTATGTAACACTTTAAAAATCAGCAAAAGGGTTATATAAATAAAATTTATTATGAAACAAAAGGCAAAAAAACTATTATGTACATAGTTTCGTCCTATTCAGTGTCTACTCAGCGCTTCTTGGCTTGTCTCTTGTATTCATTAAATGGAGCATCTCTTGTCACTGTCCAGCAATAGTCTGCAAGCATTGATGGGCTCCATTTGCCCTGATAGCGTTTCTCCATTGTTGCAATGTCCTGGTGAAATCGCTCGCCGTGCTCGTCGCTCACTGCTCTGCAGTTCGGTGGAAAAAAATCTAGATGAGAGTGCAAAAAATGTATCTTTAGTGACATGTTGCAACCAAGGCTTTTGTATGCCTTGAGGAGGTTTTCCACCAACAACCTGTAGTTGTCTGCCTTGTTGTTTCCGAGAAAATTTATTGCCACTAACTGGAAGGCTTTCCATGCCGTCTTTTCCTTGCCACGCATTGCATGGTCAAATGCATCATCTTGAAGAAGTTCACGAATATGAGGACCAACAAAGACACCTTCCTTTATCTTAGCTTCATTTAACCTTGAAAATTTTCAACGGAGGTACTTGAAAGCTGCTTGTGTTTTGTTAATGGCCTTGACAAAGTTCTTCATCAGACCCAGCTTGATGTGTAAGGGTGGTAACAAAATCTTCCTTGATTCAACAAGTGGTGGATACTGAACACTTTTCCTCCCAGGCTCCAATGACTGTCGGAGTGGCCAATCTTTCTTGATGTAGTGGGAATCTCTTGCACGACTATCCCATTCGCAGAGAAAACAGCAGTACTTTGTGTATCCAGTCTGCAGACCAAGCAAGAGAGCAACAACCTTCAAATCGCCACAAAGCTGCCACTGATGTTGGTCATAGTTTATGCACCTCAAAAGTTGTTTCATGTTGTCATAGGTTTCCTTCATATGGACTGCATGACCAACTGGAATTGATGGCAAAACATTGCCATTATGCAGTAAAACAGCTTTAAGACTCGTCTTCGATGAATCAATGAACAGTCTCCACTCATCTGGATGGTGAACGATGTTGAGGGCTGCCATCACACCATCGATGTTGTTGCAGGCTACAAGATCACCTTCCATGAAGAAGAATGGGACAAGATCCTTTTGACGGTCATGGAACATGGAAACCCTAACATTACCTGCCAGGAGATTCCACTGCTGTAGTCTGGAGCCCAACAGCTCTGCCTTACTCTTGGGTAGTTCCAAATCCCTGACAAGGTCATTCAGTTCACCTTGTGTTATGAGGTGTGGTTCAGAGGAGGAGGATGGGAGAAAATGTGGGTCCTGTGACATTGATGGTTCAGGACCAGAAGTTTCATCCTCTTCCTCTTCCTCGTCTGACTCAAGTGAGAATGATTCTGGTGCATCAGGAACCGGCAGTCCTTCTCCGTGGGGTACTGGGCGTATAGCTGATGGAATGTTTGGCTAATGCACAGTCCACTTTTTCTTCTTTGACACACCTTTCCCAACTGGAGGCACCATGCAGAAGTAACAATTGCTGGTATGATCTGTTGGCTCTCTCCAAATCATTGGCACTGCAAAAGGCATAGATTTCCTTTTCCTGTTCAACCACTGGCGAAGATTTGTAGCACAAGTGTTGCAGCATATGTGGGGGGCCCACCTCTTGTCCTGAGCTTCAATTTTGCAGCCAAAATAAAGGTGATAGGCTTTCTTAACCATAGTGGTTATACTGCGCTTTTGTGATGCAAAAGTCACTTCACCACAAACATAGCAGAAGTTATCTGCACTGTTCACACAAGTACGAGGCATCTCTGCTCACTTTGGCTAAACAGAAATGTGTCACTTTGCAAAATCAAACACTGACAAATAAGAGAGCACGACACTGTATGATTTCTAGAGCTGATATAGGGCAATTTGTTCAGCAGAGTGATGTAAGCTTCGTTATGATTGCATCATCCACAACTTCTAGGAATAACATGATGCAATTCATATCATGTATGACGCAATACCAGCTTCAGAGTGCATCATTCATTGTTTTGCCTAAAAAGCAAGTACTGTCCAAACCCAGTCATAGATTTATTCATAGATCCAGTCAAAGATGTATTTTAGTCATTTCTGGTTTAAATTGAGATCCCTTCCCTTTATAACTCACTTATCCTCCGCCATTCCCAAGTCAAGGGTCGTATATACTGACCCAATAGCATATCTTGAAAACTAGAGCCAATCAACAATTTTAAGCATCATTTTCGTTCTCAGTGACCCAGAATTAGTAAAGTTTGACTACATTTATTTCAGAAGCATTTTGGCTGTAGAGCAGTGAAATTAGTATTCATCAACTTCAGTGGGAACTGAGACCGTTCAACCACGACAGAGCCTCTAGATAGCGAGACATCTCCTAACAAGGAATTTCTTCCTGAATCACAGTTTGTTTTGCTGTCTGCTTAACTCCCTCAATTCTTGCTTCCCTGTTATTTATAGCCCAATTTCCAAAAGTGGCCACTCATTAGGAGTGCCCAGTTTTTGGATGGCCAACTTGAGAACATATTAGACTTGGTTTTCAGAGGTGCTGAGAACTCACAACTCTAGCTGAAGGCAGTGTGAGCTGCAGATCCTCCGTACTTCTGAAAATGAAACTGAAAATTCTCAAACCGGGCAACCCTCTCTGAGCCACCCAAAATCAGCAGCCACTTTTGAAAATGTTAGCCTTAATCTAATACAGTGTGACTTGTGGACGGTCTATGATGAACTTCCAAGTGGTCCACAGAAGTGCTTCCTTCTCCCTATTAAAACACCTCTCAGGCTCCAAGCAGTAACATTTTTCACAAACTGCAGCCCTGTCCAGCGCTGGTTTTGGGCTACCACTTTCCAAAAAAACAATTTTTTTTTTTTTTACCAACCAAATAAAAAAAATATCTCCAAGCACCTCTGCATCTCTGCAGCTGCTTCATGTCTTCCTTTGTCGGATGTTTCTTTGGGGGTAAAGTCACTCTTTATCACATTTGCAGAATACAACAAAACCAGAGAGGGGCAGCAAACACAAAGGAGGCCAGAAACAAACTGCAGTGCCACTGGGAGAGACTATGGTTGCAATCACCAAAGCGAGATATGGATCTAATAAATAGAAAGTCTCATGCCCAGGGAAGGGAAATAAGAAGGAGAGATACAAAATGGGGGGACGTGCAACCAAATCGATACATTAGACAAGTGTATTTTCATCTTCTTTCTTTACTTCTGTCCTTTTAATAATTTCTCATGCAATTAACTGCCAAAAGGTTCCATAAGGAGGTTTAGTATCAGTCCTGGGAGGCCAGTTGGGGGAAGGTACCCATAAGAGAATGACCATCTTAAGGAAAGGTGCATTGTGTGGGAAAGGGTGAGAACCCACTAATCTACTAATAATTCGCACTTTACATCTTCAGAACTCTGTGGAAACTCTGACTAATAGAAAAGAGATTAGACCAGCTAACGTGCCAGTTTTGCCTTCCAGGGACATTGTGGTGCACTGCGTTCCATCTGCCTGGCCAGATTTTCTCCACATATTTCATGGAGTGATAGTTCATCCTCCCTTCCTTCCTGTGACACATTCTCCTCTGTCCTGGGTTCTCCAGTCAGAGCCTCCTACACCACAGAAGGAGACGATTAGGGAAGATCAAATCGTCTCTCGTCTTGTTTACTTTGGAAGCATCTCTGAAACCTCAAGCTATTGGAGTCTTTAAGGCTTACGCAGGGAAAACAGCCCATTAAAACTAATAAACACTTTGCCTCAGCAAATGACTGCAGGATCAGTCACTTGGGCAAAGCTCAATCTGGACAGGCAATCCTAGACAATTCACTGAAGGAAAATCAGACCTGGCTAAAGACCCTTCTGGATCTTAAATAAAGATATGAGGGGTCAGCTATATCCAACTCCGACCTTACCTGTAATGCCCAAGGAGAAACATTCCCTACGGACACAACATGAATGTACAGACAGAATCTCAATGAGAACCAATCTCACCTCTTGATATACAGCCTTAATAGGTAACCCTGCATACATTTAATGCATCATCATCATTATTTATCAGGTCTAGAAACTATGGAGTGAAATCCTGCAGCCAACTGGTCAGACTCAAAAAGCTAAACATATCCGACCATGACAATCCTTGAATTTCCTTAGCTATTAAATTAACATGTGTTTTAACTTGTCATGTTCTGGATGCATGCACAACATACTAATGTTATTGACCATCCAAAACGATAGAGAGAGATCAAATCCTGGCCTTGTGTAATACATTATGTGTGTGTTTTATGAAGAAAAAAAAAAGCCAACTAGAAAGCATGTATTTAATTACACTGAACACAGAGTTTCTTCTCCACATTTATCTTACATTATCTCATGTACAAATTGTTCTTTTTCATTAAGGGTTATATATACTATACAAAGTACCCCAATACGCTAAGCAGACAGTGCAAAACATAGTAGGAAGGGATTAACCATGCCAATGGAGTTCATATATTGAGTGTGCCACTAAGAGCTATGATGATGTGCCATTGAAACCCCCAACTAGGCATTTCTGAAAGTTCTGTAGGGAAGCAGGCATGCAGGTTGTGCTTGGTCCATAGTCAAACTGCTGACACACATTTCTGTAACCAAACAAGCAAACTTTAGCACTTGGGACCAGATTTTCAAAGGTAGTTATGTGCCTTGCTTGCTTAGGTGCTTTTGAAAATCCCACTTGACATCTAGCTGCATCTTTAAGTGCCTGAATATCTTTGGAAATCTGGCCCTTGGTTTTTACCTTCTTACCTTTGGCCATGTGAAAATATTCATATTGTTTGGAGGGGAAGATTAACCTATGACCTTCTGAGTCTATAACTAGCTCTACATCTAATCTATTATTCCTAGCAGTGAGTATGATGATGAACACTCTTGGAAAGGAAATAATGCACCCAAGCAAGCAAGGCACCTAAATACCTTTGAAAATCTGGTCCCAAGTATTAAAACCCTTGAAGTATACTGTACTAGAATGTGATGGATGCTCTGTGTTAGTCTGTGCTGTGAGCCTTTTACCTCTGATAGCCTCTGGCCATAAGTTTATTCTCAACTATGATGTCAGTGTCAACACTACCATCAAAAGTACATGAATTGTTTACTACATCAATAAGCTGTACACCCCTTATTATCCATGCTCTAGGATAGACAGCAAATCTAGATATCACCATCACCCGCATGTAGAATACTTCTTCTCAGCCAGGCATGATTCATGTGTGGAATGATACCAAAAAGGGAAGAGCTAGTGGTACCTGGTAAACTAGACCTCATTGTTTAGTGCTGCTATACGGTGCTGGAACGGCAGCTCTGAGGACTGTTGTCTACAAAGTAGCATTAGCACAAACACTCCCAACTTACCATCCATGTGTTTCAACCTTCACCTGGATAGACCCCCTTCCGGGGGTGACAGGTTTGTTCAGTCTCCAGGGCCTAATCAATCAGTCTCACTATTGAGGCTCCCAGCTAGGCATCTGGCAATCAGTGCCAGCTGTGTTCGTGAAATGGACATCTCGACCTCTTTACTTTGGGCTATGATGGATGAAAGAACAGCATGACTGCCTCATTCAGTGCAAAGCAAGGAAGACAAATAAAGGGAAAATATATCTGGGAGCACAGATACCAGTTTTAAAAATACATAGTATTACTTCCCAGGGTGACAATTCTATCACGGTAACAGATGCTGAGAAGCCTAAGCTGCCCATCTCACCCTAAACCCTTGGCTCACTTGTGCTCTCTCTTTATTCAGGCACTATTGAGTAATTACAATGTAGTGGCAGGGGAATTAATGACACCACAAATAGCATCTAATTAGATGGTAAATTTATGAATGTGTAAATGATTGATCTTTTAAAGTGCAGTGCAGGTTATATGATCTTTACGTTAAACTGCAAGCTCGCCAGGACAGCGTCCTGTCCTTTTATTTTTGTCTGTAAAGTGCCACGTGTGATGCCATAGACATAAATAATAACAACGATACATACAATCCCGCGGATTGGATCTAGTGACACGGGACCAGAGCCTCTACCATGCACAGAGCCTGAGAGCTCTGCAGAGGAAAGTTCCTTAGGGTTGGAATGCCTCTCCTGGGACCACAGAATGCCAGGGGAGCTGCTGCTGCCATGCATAGGGCAAACTCTGGAGTCACTGCAACACCAATACCAGGGGTTGTCTGGCGTGTGGATCCACTGGCCACACCCTGAAAACTCCCCTCACAAACCTGCTGCAGGTAGCTTTGCTCTGCCAGGGCTGTACATTCATTCATGTGCTTCTCCCTGCACAGTAGACTCTTGTTCTGTGCCATTGTGTCCAGGACCTTACTACAGTCCTTACTTGGGTCAGAAGATTTGGTCCACATTAATCCATAGGAACAAGTAACTTCAAGAGCAAACAACCCATTGCTGGTGGAAATATGAACTAAGAAAAGCCCCATGAGTCACTCATCTCTAATATCTATGCTTCTATCAGTGTGTAATTACATGGCACTTACCACTAAAGCCTAAGTAAAGTTATTACAGGCCTGATCCTGAAGCCCTTATTCAGACAAGGTTCTCATTGCCTTCAATGGGTGTGAGTAAGGACTGCAGGGCCAGGCCCACAGTTGCACAACATTTATGCCCCGGTACCATGAAGTGTCACCTCTTCTGAAAAACTGCTAGCACATCACTCAAACGTAAAAGCATCAGTGTGCCGAAAATGGGGGGAGGGGAGGCTTCTCTCAGCTAAAACAAGCAGCTACCGATTACACTGTCAGGCAGCTTAAAAGAGATCTAAAGACAGAAGATTTATGAGGACAGAACTCTCTGAAGAATCCAAACTAAATATTATGTTTGGTCACCAACAGCAAAACCTTCAAGGGACAGGACACCTTCAAAAGTAGGAGAATTTGAGCAATATGATGGTAGTGCTTCTCCAGTTCACTGCATCACAACAGTATTCTTCAAATCCTCAGTGGAAGGTTGGAAAATAAATAATCCCTTTTCTTGCAGGTAATGATCCTGTGAGAGCCGCTAGCCTCAAGATCCAAGTCTCACTGATGTCAGGGGAAAGACAGGATCTGATGTCTGTACTTGCCCTCCATTCCACTTTCCATTCACTTCAACAGGAGTTGGATCAGACTTCAGTAACATAATTAGCCATGGAGAATAGACCTCATTTATGGAAGATCTATCTACCTATCTCTGGGATACTCATCACCATAGTAACTAGTCACTTCCCAGGAAGATCTGCACAGACAAGTCCCTCGTGGACTCCATGGAGTAGATGCTTCAACTGATACTCCATAGCAGGCTCAAAATAATGTATTTATTTTTAACTGGATACAGGATATCTCATGTGGTAAATAAACTGAATACAGTTTCCCCTGTATGCAATCTTTTATTTACTATTTTTAATCAATGTCCATAAATTGGCAGGCATGACAAGACTCATAAAATGGAAATAGGAGCTCTCACTAGATAGGTCCAGTTTGTTAAATGTTTGGCATAGTGTGATTGTGTGTTGGCAGTAAAACTATCAGGCTCTATTTTAACATGACACATTACACCTTAATGTATAGTGGATTTTGCTCAGCCTGCTTCTGATGTACTTGACAGAGAGGAGAAATTCAATCAGCTGTGACCTGGATTGTACTTTTTACTGGCTGCCAAGCTAGATAAAATATTTAAATATTCACTTTTATATCACCCCATCTGGGGATTGAATGTTTCCGGTTGTATAACGTAGCCTGGCCTACTTTTAGCAGTGTATATGGAAACAGGCACACATATACAAAATATTTAAAACTAGGAGTTTATGGGCCCTATTCTCAGCTGGTGTAAATTATTATAGTACCATTGACTTAAATGGAGATACATCAGTATACACCCGTTGAGGATCTGGGCCTATATACATTTGATTTGATACATAACGTAGGACTTGGGACAAAAATATATTAATTCTGCCTAACAAAACTATATAATGACTGATCCAGTGAGGTGCTGAGTCTCTCAAGTCAATGGCAAATGAGGCTGCTCACCCCCTTTGTAGGATCAGGCCCACAGAAAACATACATGGTCCGATAGAGTAACTCAGTGTTGCTCCACAGAAGTCAGGTGAGCTGAGCCAGTTTATGGGGATCTGGCCCATAAACTCTTAGTGAGCTGTGATTCTCCTGCTTTGCTTGCGGAACATTGTAGGGAGTGAGCTTATGTCTGAGGGGGAGTGATGGATCTAAACAGAGCTGCAGCCAAAGGACAGCAACATGCTTTATGAATCTTATGAGGGAGAAGAGGGGAGCATATGGCACAAGCATGTAAATAGATATGGAAGCAAAAGCAAGTCCACTCGACTGCTGTGAGGGGGTTCACGGTGGCATTTTGTCTCTGCAAACAGCACAAGTGCGCACCTACACACACACACACACCGAGTAGATATAGCTTTAAAAGCCTCTCTGATAAACACCCTGCCATCCAAAAGACTTTGTCCATTAGGCTGCTGTGCAACAACAATATGGCCAAATGGAATTTCAGAAAGATAGCTGGTGTGACCCCAGAGAGACCAAAACACTCCAAAGTTGTGTGCTAGGAAATATACTACGGGATCAACCCTGGCATGGGCCTGATAAAGCTTACTACAGCTACACCTCAGTGGATTGCTTAGCACAACACATAATTCAGCTGCTGCTATAAACACAAAAGAGAGGGGCCAATGGTGGCCAATGGTGCTCCAGCAATGGACTAGAGTTGTTAAGGAGATGGAACAGACTGGGGATCAATCCCCCTAGTGCAAGAGCAATACAGGGCCAACAGAAGCAGCCAATACGCTACCCTCCTCGATAGCAGTACATACTCTGGCCATTGCATGCCAGGGTAGGAAGGGGTGGCCCCATATCACTCACTATTGTGGGTTGTAGCGCAGCCTATAGACAGCCACGGGGATGGTGCTGTAAGTGAGAGTAGCCCCTCGTCTAGTTCACACCCGGAGCTGTTTCAGCTCCCGTAGCAGGCCAGAATCTGGGCAGTGCAATGCTAACATAAAGCCATGTGCTCCTGGGCTGTAACCTCTGGGCTATGCCTCTGTCTCCACATGTGTCTGTCCCCACGGTTCCTAACCAAGATATGTCTTCCTATGTACAGCTTTGAGGGATGATCTTGCTTCTCCTGAAACTACCAGGGGTTTTGCCACTGACGTCAAAGGGAGCAGGATCATAGAATCATAGAGTCATAGAAGTGTAGGACTGGAAGGGACCTCGAGAGGTCATCTAGTCCAGTCCCCTGCACTCAAGGCAGGGCTATGTAATAACTAAACCACTCCTGACAGGTGTTTGTATAACCTGTTTTAAAAGCTTCCAATGATGGAGATTCCACAACCTCCTAGGCAATTTGTTCCAGTGTTTAACCACCTGACAGGAAGCTTTTCCTAATGTCCAACCTAAACCTCCCTTGCTGCAATTTAAGCCCATTGCTTCTTGTCCTATCCTCAGAGGTTAATGAAAACAATTTTCCTCCCTTCTCCTTGTAATAACCTTTTTATGTATTTGAAAACTGTTATCATGTCCCCTCTCAGTCTTCTCTTCTCCAGACTAAACAAACCCAATTTTTTTCAATCTTCCCTCATAGGTCATGTTTTCTAGACCTCTCATCATTTTTGTTGCTCTTCTCTGGCCTTTCTCCAATTTGTTCATATCTTTCCTGAAATGTGGTGCTCAGAACTGGACACAATACTCCAGTTGAAGCCTAATCAGCACAGAATAAAGCAGAAGAATTACTTCTCGTGTCTTGCTACAACACTCCTGCTAATACATCCCAGAATGATGTTTGCTTTTTGTGCAACAGTGTGACACTGTTGACTCATATTTAGCTGGTGACACATTATAACCCCAGATCCCTTTCTGCAGTACTCCTTCCTAGGCAGTCATTTCCCAGTCAGTCCAGATCATTATGAATTTTAATTCTATCCCCCATGCCACTTTATGCCTGAAAGCAGGTGTGCCAGTTTGGGGGGAGGCCCCAGCTTTGGTTTGTTATGATGGCTTATGAAAGGCCATGTCAACAATGCTGGAGAAAATGATCAACTAACATCTTGGGTTGTGCAAATGACAACAAACCCAAGCCAGGTCCCATCGTCTAGTTCAGGCCAATCTCCCATGAACTCTAGTGAGTTTTGCTTGAGTAAACTGGGCAGAGTCTGGCCCTGTCACCATTAGGAGCCAATCTGTGGTGGGCAAGACTGTGCACCTGATTCCAATGTTATAAGCCAGAGTAAATCAGGAGTAACTCACTGATGTTAGTGGAGCTACACAGGTATGAAACCAGTGAAAGTGGAGCAGAGTCAGGCTCTGTGGGTTTAAGACACAGCTCACATTTGCAAAGGTGAGAAGAGTAGTGGACTGCGCTCTGGAGGCCATTCCCTCAGGCACTGTGCCTACAGCGCCTCACCTGACACCAATATCCTTCTCTGCATTAGAATCCCCAGACCTTGCACATCCAGTGTGCAAGGACAGGGACTGTGCCCAGGCCCCACACAAGGTCATAAGGGGAAGTACCAAAGATAAAGGCAATTACTACATCTCTTTAGCATTCACTTTATGTCGGAATATGTTATGTTTTTAATCTTACACATCAAGCCCATCAGTCTGGGATTTCTCTTCATTTGTGGGTCACATCAAAATCATGCATATATTAACAACACTATGTAATAAATACTTATGTGGTTTTGTATATGTTATTTTTAACGTACAAGGCTTTTCCTGATCTTGCAGTAGGGGTCCAATCCTGCTCGCCTCACTGAGGAAAGTAGCATCATTGACTTCAGTGGCGCTACTTGCCTGAGTAAAGAGATCAGGGTTTGGCTTGCAGCTTCCTACCTCTGTATTTTCCATTTCTCAGGTTGGGGGCTGCCTGCTAGTTCTAAACAGAGACAAGATGATGGTAGGAGCAAGAGCCTTTGGTGTAACTACTGCACACCATGAATTCCCAGCTCAACAACATGGCACCAGCTCCTTCTATGTCTGCTTAACATTCCCATTGCCCCAGGAGCTGCAGCTGAGCTGTTGGGTCCTATATCAATGCCAATGAGAATCTGTGTTGCATCCTGCTGGGTTGTTATCTTGTTTTCTTTTTCCTTTCCTGTTGCTGGGCTGTCGTATGCCGTGTAGCTGCAGTTTTTCAGGACCTATTGCTGCTTGGTTTGAATAGCGAACCCCCTCGTCCCCTCTCCCTGCAAAGCGGGCTGGCTCAAGAGCAGCATTCTCTAGTAGATAAGGGTGAATGATGGCACTAGCCAAATGGGGCCCTATACGAAGTGACACTTGTGGGCTCCAGCCAACATCTTCCCTGCCCTTCACCAGGTCTCCCTGCCTGCAGGCACCCAAGGCACTCTCACTCTGGCTGACCACTAGCTGCCTGTATCCCTCCCTTGGCTGTTTTTCAGTCACCTGCATGGACAAAGAAGCCAGAGGGTGGAGCCAAAGTGCAAGTTTCCTGTTACCGGGAGGGAAATAAGAGAATCCAGTTTCATTCATCACCCATGAGTCAGACAAGACTGGAGAAGTGGAAATGGTGCGTTTGTTGGTGTGTGCATGCATGTCCCTGGAACACTGGGGCCCTACTTGACCATATCATACAGACTCAAGGCTGACACTGGCCAGTTTTCTATTGGTCAGAATCCATTTCCTGTTCTCTTGTAGTTTTCAGAACTTACTGTGGGTTTTCAATATTTCCCACAGGATCCCTTTGGATTCTCAGGGCTTCTCCCTTAGTATCTACATGAAAATGCTTTTATGAATCACTGTCCATTTGGATTAATAAACCAAATAGCATTCACTGGTGTTTTCAGCATCTTAACTCAGGGCCTGATCCTACCAATCTTACTCATTATCCCCCAGTTCAGAGTCATTGTCAGGTTTGCTGTACTCCATCCCGACCCATTACCACTGCTCGTGGAGTACTGTACTATTCAGCCTGAGTAAAAGCGGAAGAATTGTTACCTCAATAACTATTTCGGGAATAAGACCGAATTCACCTCAATTGTACAAGGAGATTCTCAGATACTAGAAACTGAAAATCAAAAGTCAACCCAAAGGGACAAATATTGCTCCCTATTAACTCCAATGGGGTTGCTTCAGTGCATCTGAGAGTTATATTTAGCCTGGTTAATTTTATTTCAAATAATAATAAGGTGATACAACAATAGGACAGCACTGTCAGCCAGTTATTTCTAGGCCTTCAGGATCTTTCTTAGACAACTTAAATCTATTGCGAGGTTCTTTTCTCTTTAAACTGACTTTATTCCTTTCTACTCAGTAACAAGTGCTTTGTTTCTTTGCTGATGGCAAAAGAAGAGCAGGTTTACACTAAACTTTCCTTTCATGCTCTTCCCCAGGGAATCTGAGTGCAGAGCTGGAAATATAACCATGCCACAAACATCTGTGCCTCCCTATGATGTGCTCTTAAAAGTGAAACTGGGAGACAGCAGAGAACTCTCCTTTCTGACTGTCAGAACGCAAAGCTAGCGACATTACTTTAAAGGGAAAACAGACTCTTTCTGCATGTAACTTTCATGGCAATGAACAGAGCTTTCCCCTGGGTCATATGGTCCAAATCCCAACAATTTTAAACATCTGCAGAAAATACAAACAAGTGAATTGTGGTCTCTAGACACCTATAACCACGTGGCGGTATTTGCTATGGGAACAGGATGCTTTTTCAGGAGCTTTTCATTATAAAATTAACATCTGGCCAAATAAGCAGTGCTGTTTCTGCAGTTTTGTTTCTCTAAAAACACATGCATGGGACCAGCTTCTGATTGCAGCCACCCTGGTGTAAATCCAGAGTAACTCCATTGATCCTCGCCTCATTGTGTTCTCAGCATTATTAAAGTGTCATAGCCACACCTGGCGAGATTCTGGGCAGCTGTCAGTTATTGCTGCTTTTAAAGCATGTCCCACCTATGCGCACGCTCCACTGACAACACTACCATCATTTCTTCAACAGTGCAACATGGTGTAAAAGCAAAGCTCCTGAATAAGTCACACTAAGTGCTGACGGTGATCAGCCTTCACTTTCAGGGAAACCCAGCCACACACACCTTCTTGTAGAGAAGCAGGGAGGGGGGGGGTACACTCCAACACAGCATGCTGAGCTCTTTTAATCTGACCACTCATTGTCGTCCAGTTCTGAGTCATCGTCGGATTCGCTGTACTCCACTGCAATCCTGCGGGACAGGATAGTGGCTACATCATTGCCAACCGGTTCCTTCTTCGCCTCCTGCTCCCACTGTTCCTGGACTTTCCGGAGTTGAATTCCTGCAGTAGAGAGGATGGGAAATCGCCAAGGTCAGCAAGAGCAGCTTACACCCATTGTCTATATGAGCATGTGTGATGGCCACCTTATTGGCCAGCATACCAAAGAGTGAACCAGGGACCTTCGGAACTAAAAGCACTGGCTGCTGTAGCTTGAGCTACAGCTCCCTAGCTGGTGCTGTAGCTGACTCATCTCCTCTATGGATCTGGCACAGAGGAGGACCTGTAAAACAGCCACAGCCTGCCTCCCTCCCTACTGTTCAACCCAGCATTGTTAGCAGAAATGGAGAAGGAAAAGGCATATTAGATCATGCTGTCCACCGCTGTCTCCATGGTGCCTAGTGCAAGCTTGTTCCCTACTGGGCATTTGCTTGTGCTCTGTGCAGTCCGGTTTTAAACATCCCAAATGATGGGGCTTTCCACCACGTCCCCTGGGAAGCTGGGCTTCAGCGCATGCAGGATTTTCCCCCTGATATCCAGATTGAATGGTCCTTTGCTCAGTTTCATCCCATCTCTCCTACTTCTACCCCCCATCAATAATTCCCCTCTCTTCAGTGTTTACAGGTAACATTAGCAATAAAATCATCTTCACGGGTCCTCTGAGCACGCGGGGCCTGATCCCAGATCATGGAAACCAGTGGGAGACTTTGCACTGACTACAATGGGCTTTGGATCAGGCCTCTAGTGTGCGTGGGCATGTGTGTCTGCTGGAATCCCCAACATGTCCTTCTCTCTCCATCTCCGCTCCCCCTCACTGCTGGTCAGTGCCCATGTCCCGGGTTGTAACTCACCCCTCCGAATCGCAGCAAGCAGGTCGCTCCTGGCATCGCTCATTGGTATCAGAGGGATCTGAGGTTTCCGAGGTTCAACCGCCGCCGCCGGGGGCGATGCCGAGTGAGCCGGCGAGGCAGCGACTGTTGGAGGACCGGGTGGAGGTGGGGGAGGTGCGACGGGGGGCCCCATCGGGCCAGTCTGAGGGGGGGAAGCAGAATATGGGCAGGGTGGAGCTGGAGGCGGGGAAGGTGCATATGACGAGTGAGCCACGGAGGCTGCAGCGCTGGGCGCCATGGCAGGAGGTGCTGAGATGGGGCTGTCGAAGGCAGTCTGAGCAGAGGGTATCACAGGGGGCGGGGGCGGAGGAGCAGGAGGCACAAAGTATTCTGCCAGGGGCATCTGCTGGGGACTGCAACAAGTAAAGGACAGAAAGCAAATCAATGGCAATAGCAGAAATCCTGCTTGCTAAAGAAATACCACACATGAACCATAACGTCAAGGACCCGCCACTCAGGGTCACTTAGTTGCAACCAAAATATCCCAGATAAATTCCAGCTTTGGGAAATGCACGCGCTCAATTCCCCCTGCAGTTTAAAATGGGCATGACATTTATCTCCACTGCCTGTCCTAAAGTATTGCACAGCTCAGTAAACAGCTCTCATGTTCCACCCCAGCAGTGGCTGCATTTGAAATGATTCCTATATATTCAGAAAACCCACTTTGGTAACAAAAGCAGCCCGTTTTCTAAAGTGTCACCTGAAAAGACACAAACACCAAACATGACAGGGAACTCAGTCCTTGTAAGCGGATATACCGGACCAACCTCAAGCCTGGTTCCACCAGGTGTAACTGCCAAGGAAGTCTCTGGGCCCTGGAAGCTGATTAGACAATGGGCGTAAGCCGTATAATACTGTATCTTGGACCAGTTTGCCATTCAGTAAGTGTGTAAAAACACGTGAAATTTACATGCTGAGAGGCAGGGGCAGGACAGCAACTGAAGGAGGGTGTAAGGCAAAGTAGTGAGGGGAGGGAAGCTTGTAAATCTTGAGTAAGAGCTGAGACGCTGGTGGAAGTGGCCTCAGATGGCCTAGAAGGTTATGTTCCCTCTGGTCGCCTGTATTTCACCTTGAAAGGCTATGCTGAAGTCCAACTGAGTGAGTAATCCTTTAAACGTACAAAAAGGGGAATACAGAGATCTGGCTGAATCCCCATCCTTATGTCTGTACATTGTGCCTCTGTACGGGAACAGCTGTGACAGTGATCCACAGCATCTGATACATCAGTGTTCCACCCAAAAGAAAAAAAAATTGTCTAGTTATTGTTTGGGAAATGTCTTTGCCTTGCGCAATGCCAGAGGGGCAGGTAACAGTGAGGTGCTTCAGACTCATTCAGAAAAGACAGTTAAGTTCCTGCATCATACCAGGAACAGTTACGCCAGGTGGGACAAAGTTAAAGGGGCTATCAATTATTCTGTGTCAAGGCTGGTCTGACCGACTGCTGGGGTCAGGATGAAATCTCCCCCTGTTGTATAGAATTGTGCCTTTAGGTTTGTTTTTGTAATGGTTCAGGGGAGATTACACCTTCCTCTGAAGCCTCTGGCATCAGTCACTTTAGACATTCAAAGTGATACTGAATTAGAAGGAGCCATGTGCAATCTGTAGGATCCTCAGGATAGAAAGTGTTACATAATGATCTTTGAAGAATGAAATTGTTTTATTTGATGGTACAGACACAGAGAGAGAGGGTGCAATAAAAAACTGCAATAAAAAACCCTCAGCACCAAGTCTCAGAGCCTGGGTCAGCTGACTTGGGCTTGTGGGGCTAAAATTAGCAGTGTAGACGTTCAGTCCAAACCCAAACATCTACACTGCCATTTTATAGCCCCGCAGCCCGAGCCCTGTTAGCCCAAGTCCGCTGAGGCAGGCCAGTGGTGCCCCTGCCCTGGGTCTTTTATTGCAGTGCAGACATACCCAGGGAGATAATTGAGTTTAGAACCCAAATGGCCCCTTTAGAGGACCATCTCAAATGAATGGGTTGAATTATTTTTTAGTCTTTTGTTTTGCTTGTGACTCTGGAGTAAGAGCTCCCATGCGATTATGAACTTGGAGGGCACTGAAAAAGAGAAGGAGAATGCTTGCAGAATAGGTAAGGTCTCCCCAAGCCAAGCACTCACAGGAAGCTGTCCAAGGTCCTGAACAAAAGATTTCCCCTCCCCTGCCACCTTCTAATTGGCAGAAACCATCACCGGCCAAATTCTGCCCTCAAATATAACCCTGTTCAGGGTTCCACAGGATGACAGAGGGCAGAATCTGAGCTTGCATATGACTTTTTTGACATCAGTTTATCTTTGGGTGACAATAAAGGCTAGTAGCAAGGGGAAGGCTGGATGAGTCAGGGAGTTGGGACTAAGATAGGGATCTTTACATATCGAGGCTACTGGATTAAATTTGGACCCATCTTGTACTGGTCTAATCATCACTGTGGCATGATGTGAAAGGAGATGGTGTTTTCTGAGTGCAGTTCCGGGATATACAGGTGTTGACCTCTCACAAAGCACTCTCACAGATGGCATCAACTGATGTTCTTGTTGGCAGGCTGATCACATGACTAAAGGACTGAATGGGCCATGGAGACTGAACTACCATCTATCACCTCGTGAACGGTAAGGCGCACTTACAGAAGGACCATCTATGTGACAGCTGCTGCCTATCGTGTACTTGTTCTGTGGACAGAGGACCTCACTTTCTATGGCTGTCAACCTGGCACCTTTCCAAAGCACTAAACTCATTTAAAGGGACAAACAGGTCACTGGATGAAGGAAAGCAGGTTGAAATCCATACCCATACTCCTTGACTATCTGAGGTCTTGGTCCATTCAATATAGTCTCTGGATGCTGCGGCACATGGGGCTGCTGGACTCGGTTGAGACTGTTCTGACGGCTTCCTGCTGCTGAGGGCCTGTAGACATGTTCCTGGGCCTGGTTAGCTACCAGGATGATCTCTTTGTTGTCTGTTGACAGGTGTGAGGCTGGAGCTAATATCTGCTGTGCAGGGTGGTTAGGACTGGCCGGGTATGAGTGATCAGCTGCATCTGACGCATAAGATCTATTGCACAGAAAAATACCAAAGGTTGTATTCCTGTATGGAGGGCCTGGAGGGAAGGCAAGGTGAGGACAGGTCAGGGAGGAGTATGATGGCACCTATTGGCATTTGGGATCAAGGCAACAACACTGGGAGACATGATGTGTAGCCACCGAAATACAAACATGCAAGACAGTATTGGGATGGTGCAAGCAGAGAGTAGAGAGGTGGCAATAGCCTTGCAGGCTAACGAATTAGCCTTTCAGCTCAACTGGGTGGAAATCCTAGCTTAGGTCCCAAATGAAAAATGTTCTGGTCTCATCTCAGCTCCACACAGAGATCGGAAAATCAATGCGGAATTAGACATGATTTGGCAGGTGCAGGACCAACCTAGCAGGGGTGCTGCGCATCAGAACGCAGGTGCATGTGCTAAGCAGCAGGCTGGGGGAGTAGTTTGCACAGTGCCTGCCTTCCCTGCACCTGCTTCCTGGTCAGCGCTAAGAGTCCTTCACTGCCATGAGGAACCAATTCACCCAGAAAATCAAAAAGAAAAAAGAAAGGTGAAGAAAAGCAAAGAAAAACAATAAGCGTGTAATACAGAAAACCTGCCTATTATCTGGGGACAGTGATCCTTCCGATGAGGCCATGTGATATGGGGATGGTGAGAACCTGTTATCGGGCCGGAATTCTTTATCATATGCCATCATGTTCCACTCCAGGCGCCGGTTGCGGGCTTTTCTCACTTTCTTCACCTCCCGGGTGGAATCTTCCACTAACCGCTGCTCCTGGAAGCAGATAAGCCCTGTCCTGTTAGCATGACTGCAGGATGGCTGCCTGCTGACTGTACATAGTGCAATGTTTGCTTGAGCTTGACTTCAAGTAAGGATTTTAGGTTATGTGTATAAGGGTAACTGGGATACCAAACAATAGTGGAATTCTCAGGACATATTATTTTAGATCCTGGGTCCCAACCATTAGGACACCACGTCAGCACTGCCCCTCCACGCTCCCTTTCCCTCCTGTAATAATGAGTCCTGGTGCACCACCACCGCCTGCTTTTCATTCAATTATGCAATAAGGTTGTGCTGATCTAAACACCAATCACAATCACAAGGCTGGTTCTGGAGCAGCCCAGAGCATGAACAATGGAACCGAAGGCTGTGAGCACCGGCAGGTTCAGCCAGTGTCTTCACCTTCTGAACTGGTACAGTTAGCTGTGAAAGCTGGGATGGAATCATTGGAGTCTGGAATACATTCCAGAGACTTTCCATATGATTTCCATGTAGATTTGGAAGCCTGAGCCAAACTACTGACAACCCAGAGAACAGTGAGGACATCAGTAACTCAGCCAGAGGTTAGGAGTGGGTGAGGTTCTGTGGCCTGCAATGTGCAGGAAGTCAGATCAGATGATCATGGTGGTCCCTTCTGACCTTAAAGTCTATGAGTCTATGAGAACATGGAAACTGAAGTCTGCAGTTACACTTGATGGAGGTAATAGTGTCAGGGTGAATCTCAAGCTCATGCCATAAGCCCCTTGTTGCATAGCCCATGTGAGCCTTTGGATTCCAGTGGGCCATTCCTACACCCATTGCTCTGACACCTTCCATCAGAATAGGCATTAGTCAAAGCAAACAGGACAAGACTAGGTCCAGCAGCATCCACTGGTGCTTATAGGATAAGCCTGTTTCTCTTCAACCCAGGCCTTAAACATGTTCTCTGACCACGTGCAGGGCTTGCTTCTATTTTAAGACCTGCTTTTCTGTCCCTGGGCTCTTTAAAAAGAAAAACAATGGGGGATCCTTTACCTACCACTGAAACCCCAGGTTTACTTTATATTTCTGTTCTCAGGGTGCCATGTAGCTAAGGGGCACATAGGAGACTTCAATCAAGGTAGCATAATGTCAAAAATAGCCAAGAGGGATTTGTTTTCCAAATGTTTCAGTGTCATATGACTCCCCAAACAAGAGCAAGCAACAAACCAGAAACTCATTGACACCAGACTGTCTCGTGATTCTTTTATTGCTGGTCTGGACATTAGGAGATCTGTATGTTTCCTGAATGTAAAAACCTCGCAACTGGTGACTGGCGCACATGGGGTAAGAATACCCAAGCTCCATCCCAGGCTCTTTGGGCCATCAACCTGTTCAGGTGCTAAGGTGGGACACTAGTAGGCCTCCTTCACAAGTGACTCCAACCAGAGCAGCATTGACTGGACATGAGTTTGAGGATGATAGTACGGTGAAGGGCACCTTAGATATGTCAGAGAGAGCAAGAGATACTGCACCCATTTCAGAAGGACACTATAACAGTATCAGACTATCAAACTAAGTCCAGACCAGCCTCATCTTAGGCCCGATTCAGAGCTTTCTCTGATGGCTTTACCTTCTGCCTGCGTTTCTCCTTTCTCTTGTCCTCAGTCGCCTGCAGCATCTTCTCCTTCCACAAGTTGAAGAAATATGAAGGGTCGGTGTAAAATTTGAGGCCATCTTTCTTGTCGTCCCTGAAATTATCACAGCAGAGTTGGGGAGGGGTAGAGGAAATTCTCAGCAACAGGATGAAATGTTATTAATAACTTAATGACTAAAAACAAAGGCACGTTAATGAGCCCAGCACTTGGGAAACGAACCCCGACGAACTCCGCGGGCTGGTGGCAAGACACCTCTTTGCTTCAGCCTACAGTTGCCTATTCCCTTCTGTCTACCTGCCTCCTTCCATCTCCCTCACTATTCCATCCCCATCCCCTCTCCACCCATTCCCCTCTCACCACAACATAGATCATTAAGGATTTGGCACAGATGACACTCAGAAGTAATTGCTAAAAAATGGAAAATACTATTGGCTTCAAAATTAGTGGTTTATTAAGGCCTGTTTGACATACAGGCTGATATAGAATTCCAGGAGAGTCTCTAATTTTCCAAAGAAGCTCCCAAATGTTACCACTCCTTCCCACCCCCCCAGAGATACATGAGGGTGGGGGTTGGGTTCCTGCCTTTTTGGATGATCCAGGCCATATTTAGCTTCAATCTGTTAGTGATCAGTGACGCTTTCTCACATCACATTTATCATTGGATGATCTGCACTGTGCAAGTACAGAGTATTATTGGCTGTATTAAATAAACTCTGGGTGGTTTCGGTTGTCTTGTACAAGAGACGCGATCGGTGTAGCTGCAATGCCGAGACAGCTGAACAGCCGAGAAAAGAGCATCATTTACTGAACCATCATCAAACAGCGGACCAATATTCTCCTGTAACCACCCAGTAACACCACTCGAAACAACTGTGACTTCAGGCTGATGCCATCACAGCACTTGAGGACAAGGGCACCAATGGACTTCCAGAGGAAGCCCCATACAGCAGCATGAACAGAGTGTACAAGTGAAGAGATAAGGGGCCTGAAGTAACACCGCTGAAGGCAATGGAGTTACATACGAGTAAAAGTGGGGTAAGGCTGATCAGAAGTGGGTCCTTCTGATTTGATAGGAAACAATCTCTTCCAAAGTAGGTTTGGCTCGGCTAGGGATTGTTTGGTCTATATTGAACCGTACACCAAAGTTGCACAGTGGGCATGAGGCACGTTGCCCAGCCCCCACACCCCTTACCTGTATGCCGTGAGGATGTTGAGCGGAGGCGGCTTGTCACAGCGCTGGTACATCTCCATCACGGGGTTAGGGATGGAGTTCCGAGAGACCACCTGCTGGTTCTGCACAGTTGAGCTCTTGAACGCTTTCCGCATGTTGATGTCTTGCAGTGAAACTGTGACCACACAAGAAAGAAACCTTAATGGGCCCGGGGAAAGGCTGAGGGCCTGCTATTTGTATTCTCAACACAACTCCTGCACCTTTCACCCAGCACTGGGCCATGTGCCTGGCCTTTGCTCTCTGCACCCCGCCCTAACAAGGCACACTTGCCATTCGCACTATGTCCTCGCATTTGAGCACTGCAGCCTAACACTCACATTGTGTGTTTGACAGTCCCACCTGTGCCCAGCATGCACACTGCATCCAGCACTCACACTGCATGCCTCCCGTTTTCCCCCGTGCCCAACACGCGTGCTGCATGCCTCCCGTTTTCTCCTGTGCCCAATACGCATGCTGCATGCCTGCCGGCCTCACCCGATACCCGGCATGTAAATGTCCAGCTATTCAAAACATTAACCAGACTTTGATACTCTAGGCTAAAAGGTTGGCTCGTGTTCAATTTGAGTTTATTTGTGCAGGCTAGAGACTTGTCCCAGGTCACTTTGGATGCCAGTGGTGCCTAGGCATTAATATTTCCACCTCTGTGTTATTTCACTATTAAAATCAAGGCCTCTCTGATGGCACCAAGCAGAATTTCTGGCATTTCCCCCACAATCAATGACAATCCATCCAGCCCTTTTGGTCGGCGAGCATTTGCCCCGGCCTCTCCTGCATGTGGGCACGTGAGGCAGAGCTGTGCGTGGGAAGAGTGGGAGGCAGAAATCCAGCCTCCGGCACAGACACTTGAGCCATCCAAAGCTTTCCTGCTGACTGCCTGAGATGCCAACTCCACTACGAGTCGTGCTGCAGGAGCTCCCACCGGATGGAAAACAGCATTTTGCCAAAAGAAGGAACCACTCTGAGCTTGCACACAGGCCTACGCTGTGACAGCCCTGCTGACAGGCTTCCCTCCTTTGACAGGAAGTGGGCGCGTTTTCATCACTGAACTGAAAGAGACCTACATTCGGTGAAGTTTTACTCGTGGCTGGATTTGTGTCAGGCAAGCACAAGCAGAAGTTCCCCACATCAGTGTAAGCTGTATGAATGCATTGGATGTTACAGAGGGTAAATGTCCAAGGAAAGGCAAACTGTCTCTAATGGAGGGAGTGTGCCAGATTCTGTCAGAAACACATGCAAATTTACTGGGGCAGATTCTCGACCCTGGTTAAGTCTTCTTTGCATGGAACAGTGGTACTTGGAAAATCCACCTTTTGATTGGTGTAAAACAGAGCAATTTTGCTCCGAAAGTCACAAAGCGAAGGAACGTGGAAGAGTGCAATGGGATTTTGTGCAGAGGAATTTTTTCAACCTAAGACCAATGCTAAATCCTATTTTAATTTTCTAACATCCTTTGCAGCCACATGCAGCGTGACACTTTTACAAACAGTGGTACTGCCTACTCTGCACTATATGCAACCAGGCTGTCTTGGCCAATTTTTATTAGAGATGGGCCTGAACCAACCCCCCAGATCGGAACACCCTGAAACTTTGTGGAAGTTCTGATCCAGGCTAAACTTGAGGGCTTGAGGTTCATCTCTAACGCCTAATGCCTCATCAGAAAGATTGCACTCCCCCCCACACACACACTATTTGCAGGGACTCTGGCTTTGTGGATCTGTTAGCGTTTGCCACGCTCCTCCTTCTTCTCCCCAGTATTCAAAAAGACGTCAAGTTGCCACATCAAATAGCCCAGCACAGTCCTGGCTGTCTCCTAGCCTGTTCAGCGGGCCGGGAAGCAACCTCTATCCATTGAATCTGCTCTCTGGCCAGGCTGCGTGTGTCTGCAATAGAGCTGGTCAGGAGTTTTTCAATGAAACTTTTTAACATCAGCAAATGTTGATTCATCAATCCCAAACTTTTCGCAGGAACGGGTTAGTTTCAACACTTTTTTTTGACTAAAAAAAATGTTTGGAAAAAAAGTTTAAAAGTTGTCAAAATGAAACATTTTGATTAACTGGAGCCAAAAGTTTTTTTTGGCTTTTCAGTCTGTAAAAAGATTTGAGAATGATTTCTCGCCCTTATTCAGGGTGGGACATTTTTTCAGTATCTCATAAATTTGCCTAGGATGGGGAAATTATTTCCCTCCCAGCTCTCATCTGCAGACACACTGAGCATTTGTTTAGCAGGAGAAAGTCTCCGTATGTGTTACGTCCTGCACTCATGTACCTATGTGCCAGTGTTTGCTGCCTGTGCTTCAGTGCATAGATCCCCATGTCTCTAGCCTCCATTGGGATGTTTGTAGTGCTTCTTCATATGTCTGACTGTCCATCAGTCACATTTATTAATTAGGCAGGTTTCCTGCTTCCCTGCCGTCCTCTGCTCCTCTCTCAGGCTAATCTCATGCAGTGAGCTGATCAAATAATTGCCTGTGTTCTCTCTGCTCCCAAACAAGGTAACTGTTCATATGTTTGCCTGCGGTATTTTCTCTTAACACATTTTGCATGGAGGGCTGCCAAGGCAGCAGCTACGCCACACAATGAGGGAGGGGTGGCCTGGAAGGGAGGGATTGCCGCTTTCTGTCTGCAGGGACTAAGGAGTGGCAGTGACAGACTGTCCAATTCTCCTTGTCCAGGTGGGTAGCCGCTGTGATCCCGGGTGACGGGCAGTTCACGGCCGCATCAGCAGATACCTAAGGCTGCCCATGAGAAGCACTGAGACATGACTGATAAGTTACCTGCATTTCAGGGATTCAATGAACAAATAACCATAGCAACTGTGGCATTACACGGGGCTACCTCTGAGACAGCACAGGGACGATCTTCTTAAAGAAACACACAGCAACATTTCCAAGGGAAGGACGTGTGTCGCAACGGGCACAGCCCCCAGAATGACTTCCAGCCAGCTGGATCCAGTATTTAACACTGGAGGCCAAATCCTGTTGCCATTTACACTCCGGTAACTTGAACGGGCCAGAGAATACACCACGGTCCTGATCATATTGGTAATCTTTCCTTAACCCTCCGGGCTGCTCTAACTTACACTCAGATGCCATAGCCCCCAGGGGCTGCTCCGGCAGCTGAGAACAGCTAACGTGCTGTGAGTTATGTTATCCAGGGTTAGAAGAGTGAGCAAGGGTTTAAAACAAAGGAGTTTTGGAAAGGATACAAACCCTCCTGCTTTATGGCATTAGCTGGCCTGCAGCTAAGGGGGTTAGGAAGACATGTTCCCTGGGAGCACTTTAGTGCATAGCTGACTTTGGCAGGGATCTTTGCACCTTCCTCTAAGAATCTGGCACTGGCTGGTGACAGGATGCTGGTCTAGACGGTGCACTGGCATGGTATGGCAATTGCTACGTTCCTCTAAGCTGGGGTGGTGCAGAGCCATTTCCATGGCTCTAAACCTCCCAGGGTTTCTTGGGAACTTCCTCACTCAAAACTGCCTCTAAATTTGGCTGTTTGTGGCATTCACAATCTCAGCGGAAATAAGAATTAGGGTTTTTTACATGGCTTCCAGGCTAGCAGGCTTGATCCTTTGGAATGACTCTCCATGGCAGAGAGAGAGAAAGGAGCAGGCCAAATATTAGTAAAATCTTAGTAGAGCAAAGTTACAATTGAAATTCCTTCCAGCTGCAACCTCCACATTCTACAACCAACACAATAGAGAAGAACAAAGACAACTCCTGCCAGCCAGCCCCATCTTACCTTCCTCCACCGTCGAGTCCAACTGAGTGACCTTGATCACCAGAAGATCCACCCTCTCCTGCAGGGAGTTCATCCGCAAATAGAAACTATTGGCTTCATTGAACAGTTCTCCAAATATGTCTTCAGCATGTCTGCCTTAAAGAACAAAAGGCAAAGAGGGGTGTACATGGCAGCTCAATTGAGAGATGGATGATGTAGTTATAGAGAGAGGCAAATGTAAGGATTTTCCCATGGGGACTCCGCTACAAAAGACAGGCCTAGCCAGTGCAAGCCTGGCCTTCCCATTTGTTTTCCATGACATTAGTCTGCATTCCCAGCCATTATTTCCCCAGATCTGCGCAGCCTTCAGTTTGCACAAACTAGCCACAAGCATGTACAGTGCATTCCTCCTAGGGGGCCTGGGAGACATGTGAAAGATGGGAACACAAGTCTCCAGCCCTCATGCTCAGCCATTACAGGTCTGCTTGTTTGCAAGAATCTTTCCATATTTTGTGTGTGCAGTAAAAGGTTCCCTTTTGGCGGCCAAAGCAAGTAATAATGAAAGACAGGAATACGCCTGATGGAACTGATTTTCTTTTAACTGTCGTTTTCATGTCTAAATTGTATAACTGGCCAAGTGTATTAAGTGTGTATATTGTAATGAGCTGATGTGTTTGTGCACAGCACTGCCTTCGGCTGCACAGAATCAGAACTGCTCTGAGGTGTGCCATCCGCTGCATACTGCTGTCCGCTAAGGAGATATTCTCCTTGAGCTCAAAGGAGAATTCTGCTTTTGAACCAGCAGGAGCTTGTTTCTACCACCTGCTATTGCCATGAAGATCTCAACAGCCACGGTGAACACCAGAGACAATGGTGAAATCTTGGGTGGCCATGGATTTGCTACACTATATAACCAAGAGCACAGGTTCTCTGCAGCACCCTCATTCTAAGTGTCTTTAACCTCAACATTTTCGCATGTTTCTGAATGCGGAAAATGGCCATTTTGTCACTGACAGCAGGTGGTTGGCCCCTTCAAATGCAACAGGTTCCACACCCCTGTCCCAGAACAGGTGCTCCCAGTTTAGCTATTTCAGAGGATGGGGCAGCACCTGGGGCTATAAAGAGCCAGGCTGTCAGTAAGGAATGGGGCACGGCTGTGACTGCCACAGTCCACTGGGAGGAGAGGCAGTGGGAATCTGCTGGGGAAAAGAGTCTCGTGGGAGAAAGCCCTGGGAGGCAGTGCTCTGTGAAAAGGGCCGGGAAGAATCCTGCAGGAGGCATTGAGAGGCAAAGGGGAAAGTCCTCTGGCAGCTGCAGTCCACGGTGGGCTGAGAGACTGCTTGTGTTTTGACTAGGTTTAGAAAATAAAACTGTGCCTGGAAAGAGTCTCTGGGCGTGGGGACAAGCCAGCACCTTGCAGTCACATTGGAAAAGAGCCATATAGGGAGTAGGAAATCTAGAGACCCTAAGCATGATCAGGGTTCTGTTGCACCAGGCACTGTACACATACATACCAAAGAGACAGCCCCTCCCACAGAGAGCTTACAGTCTAAATAGACAAGAAGAAGTTTCACAGGGTCACACAGCAGGTCAGAGGAAGGGCTATGAATAAAACCTAGGTCTCCTCAGTCCCCATCCAGTGCTCTATCCATTGGATCAGACTGCCTGCTTCCTATTAGAGAGAATACAGACTGAAATGGTATAGCCAAATCCAGGTATTAACGTACGTACGTACATATGTACGTACGTGTGTGTGTGTGTTTTCACTATAACTGCCCTGTTAGTGATCTCTAGGACTGCCGAGATCAGTATTGTTCCCAGTCCATGTGAAGTTTAATAACATCTATTTGAATTAAACTGTCCTGAAAGAATTCAATCTTGAATGAGCAAAAACTGTACTAGGGCTGAATCAACTGCTTAGAAGAAAAAAATCCACTATTCATTTTGATGCAGCTGAAAGACTCAGAATTAAGGCTGCTTATATTATTTCACAGTTCATCACGTTTCCATGTTAATCTTTTAACGTGGGAAAGGTCTAAATATCACAATATTTATCAAACCACTACTGACACCTGCAGGTGAGAATCATATTAACTCAATCCTGGTACACTTGACTTATTTGGATTGATCTCTCCCTCTCTCTCCTTTCGAGAAATACTATCATTTTAAATGTGGTGCCTTTAGGATGACAGTTCTGAGCTTTTGTTGTTGTTGTTGTTGGTTTTTTTGCAACTACATCTAGCAAGCGATCCCCACAGATTCAAGATCAAGGAGTTTTTCATGCAAATGGACACTCTTCAATAACAGGGAACTCTGGGCTTTGTAGCTTTCTGATCTGATCCAGTTGCAAAGCAACTCAGCCAGTCTTGGTTTAATTTATTTCCATTCTTTGTGATGAGTAGACCATGGGGACTGGGGTGTGTGTGTGTGTGTGTGTGTGTGTGTGTGTGTGTTTGTGTGTGTGTGTGTGTGTGTGTGTTGTCCCTGCATGTGGCCCACTATTATCAACTGCTGTGCTCTAAGAAGCTCAGAAAACATGTGGGGGTTTTTAAACATAAAAGTGAATATAATGCAGATGAAAGATGCCAGAGTGACAGTGTGGAGAGAAAGCAGGTCTCTGTTTATCCACACCCCTTTCTCTCCTCAGCCTCTCTGCTGAAACTGCTTCTGGGGGAGGTGTGGGGCGAGGGGAGAGAATTAGAGCCTTTTACAATCTGGTTACATATTAACAACTGCAAAAATATCCCCAAACTAATCTAGCAGAGGCTAGTGATTACCCATGAACAGCATGAGTACCAATCTGGGCCAAATTCAACCTTTGACAGTGGAGGTAAAAGATCCCAGAATCCCCTTTCCGATCTCCTAAAATATACGGTCCCTTTCAACATGCCCCACAAGAGGCACTGTGCTCTAGTGTTTAGATCCCTGGATTGTAAATCAAGAAATCTGGATTATATCCTCAGCTCTGCTACTGACCTGCGGTGTGATCCTGGGCAAGTCACTTAATCTCTCTGGACTTCTCTTTTCCCTCCCACACTTTGTCTGTCTTGTCTGTTTAGAATGTAAACTCTGTGGAGGCAGGGACTGTCTCTTATTACATGTTTGTACACTGCCCAGCTCAACGTGGCCCTGATCTCATTTGGGATTTCTAGGGTCTATTCATAATAATACATGTGAAAAAAAATGTAATCACTATAGTGAGAAAACAGGTCTTCATAGGGGACACTGCAGATTATTCACTTACATTTATTTCCATAGCAAGAGGTATATTGAATGCTTCAGTCTATGTTTCAAGTACTGTACATAATAATCACTTCCAATTTACTTTAGACTCCCCAATTTAAGTTTCAATAATATTGAGGGTGTGAGGGGAAGGGGACGGGGGCTGTAAAGCCTTCTCTGAATAAAAAAACAATTCAATATCATTTTTCAGATGGGGATACCAGAATTGCATGCAGTATTCAAGATGTGGGCATACCATGGATTTATATCGTGGCATTTTGATATTTATTGTCTTACTATCTATCCCTTTCCTAATGGCTTCTAACATTGTTCGCTTTTTTGACTGCCATTGCACACTGAGCAGATGTTTTCAGAAAACTAGCCATGATGATTCCAAGATCTCTTTCTTGAGTGGTAACAGCTAATTTAGACTCCATCATTTTGAATGTATAGTTGGGATTATGTGCATTACTTTGTGTTTATTAACAGTGAATTTCATCTGCCATTTTCTTGCCGAGTCACTCAGTTTTATGAGATCCCTTTGTAACTCTTCGCAGTCAGCTTTGAACTTAATTATCTTGAGTAATTTTGTATCATTTGCAAACTTTGCCACCTCATTGTTTACACCTTTTTCTAGATAATTTATGAATATGTTAAACAGCACTAGTCCCAGTACAGATCCTTCGAGGACCCCACTATTTATCTCATTCCACTGTGAAAACTGACCACTTATTCCTACCCTTTGTTTCCTGTCTTTTAACCAATTACTGATCAATGAGAGGACCTTCCCTCTTATCCCATGACTGCTTGGTTTGCTTAAGAGCTTTTGGTGTGGTACCTTGTCAAAGTCTTTCTTAAAGTCCAAGTGCATTATATCCACTGGATCACCCTTGTCCACAAGTTTGTTTTCCCCCTCAAAGAATTCTAATAGACTGGTGAGGCATAATTTCCCTTTGACAGCTGTGTTGACTCTTCCCCAACATATTGTGTTCATGCATATGTCTGATAATTCTGTTCTTTACTATAGTTTCAGCCAATGTGCCTGGTATTGAAGTTAGACTTACCGGCCTGGAATTGCCAGATCCCCTCTAGAGCCTTTTAAAAAAATTGGCATGAAGTTAAATGCCACTGCGGTAGGTTTCTGTGATATTTCTCCCCCCTAAGGATGTTAAATTTAATCACATTATGGTCGCTATTACTGAGCAGTTCAATTATATTCTCCTCTTGGACCAGATCCTGTGCACCACTTAGGACTAAATCAAGAATTGCCTCTCTCCTTGCTGGTTTCAGGACTAGCTGCTCCAAGCAGCAGTCATTAATGATGTCTAGACATTTTATCTCTGCATCCCATCCTGAGGTGACATGTTCCCAGTCAATATGGGATAGCTGAAATCCCCCATTATTATTGCTGGGTTTTCTCTTTTTGCAGCCTCTCTAATCTCCCTGAGCATTTCACACTCACAATCCTGGAGCCAATTCACACCAGCTGAAGTTCTGACCCAGTAAGCCCCGAAGTGGGGATTTTTGCAGATGACGAACGAACAGCCACTCTGCCTAAGAACCCCACAGAGGATCCGTATATGCCCTCCTGTTTTCAACTTACTGAGGCTACCCAGCTGCTTGATGATGGCAGCCAAGGTGCTGTTGGTCACACATTCCAGCTCGCTGGTCACCCCATCAGGAAGAGCGCCACGGCACAGGTGACGAGGTTCAATGTTCCTCTTCACCAGAGGCATCTTTCCAGGGAATTCTCACTGCTTTCCCTGTGCTGAAGCAGAAAGGGAGAGAAATCTGTTTTTCTGGAAATCTCTAACCAAGCAGGGAATCCTTCTAGCAGCTGCCCTTTTAACAAAGGAAATACGAGCCTGCTCTTTACCTGCCTCCAGCAGAGTTCTTAAAATAGGTCCCTGCCATTTGGTTGCTTGAGAGGTGGTTTAAGCTGTACGATGCAGGGAGCCCTGCCTCCATCCTCCCATGGATGTTTAATGCTCTCGCTTTGCGAGCTATGGCATTCCAGGCGGCGGGGGTGTAAATAAAATGCTTCTGACGGGCAGCACGCAGCAACCGCTTCGCTGAGCACCTCCTGAGCAAGACAGTTTTTCATGTCATGCGGTTAAATGCGTGTGGAAAACGTGTGTGCCCAAACACGCAGCTTCCCATCCCCAGGGTATCCGCGCGCCCGCGCACACCCAGAGAGAAGGTTTCCGTCTGGAGACAGTCTGCATTTTTGAACGTGTTGTAATTGAGTTTGGCACTCATGAAAGAGGACAGGTTGACAGTCCTAGACACTGCACATCTCTCTGCAAGGCCGGGCTCTGTGCAGACAGCAGCAGTGCAATCTACCCCCACACTGGCCTTAGAGGGACTGCTTCTAGAGGGAAGGAGATCCACAAGACACCCTGGCCCATTCAATTCTCCATCTCTCTGGGGAGGTCACGAACAAGGCTGCCATGCAATACCAGTTGTGCTGGCGGAGTCACCCGTGCTAAGAGCCAGGCTGAGTCACCTCCCCCTCACCGATTCTTTGCACACAAGCCACCCGTCTGCCAATGGTAATGCTGTTCTGTCACTTACCTCACCTAAGCTGGATCCAAGCCAGAGACACAGCACTATAAAACTCCACATCTTATCACCAGTCTCTTGAGCCATCCAGCCTCCTACCCTACACTCTTGGGTTTTATTTTTAATTTGGGGGCACCATGATATACTGATACAGGCCATCCGAGTACAAAGGTGCCAGTCCCCGCTCTGTCCTGCCCCAGCAAATCATGCCTTCAAAAACATTTTTTGTGTGTGTCGGTTATTCCCAATCGTTCCGTATGTGTTCCCTCTTTTGCTCATCAAAACTGGGTTACTGTCCATCAGTTACAAGAGCCCAGCTGCTGAGAATGAAAAGCAGCACATAAATCCTGCTCACGCTGGCTGCCAGTTCCGCGACAGCCCGGAGCAACGAGCACACTCTATTAACAGTTATCATCGCACATTGGCAGGCAACCCAGGGACCGCAGAAGAATCCAGAGACATTTAATTCTCTGACAGGTTCAGTGAGATGTCAGGAGATCCCAATATTAAGCAAGCCTAATGAATTCACTTCCGATGGCCTCCTTCCCCCTTCCCCATTGTCAAAGAATTTCTTGCCTTCCAAATTTGCTAATGCAGATGGGACCTGCTTAAGATGGACTAGCTGAAATAACATGGGACTGATTCGCGGATGGAAGGCCTGGAAAAGCCAATGCCTTAATGGGGTTCAGTCAGACTCCTCCATTAGTGTGAGGGGTTGGTTGTTGTGGGAAAAATTAGCAATGGGCCAGAGCAGATAGTAGTAGTCACTGCTGTCCATTTAAGCAAACTGAAAAGACATTTATCAATGGGGCATGGGCAAATTAAGTGCATTATTGACCTAGTACAACCATATGCTAGTTGCTTTACAGGCAACAAGATGACACGGTTCCTGTCTCAGAGAGCTTACAACCTAAGGGTCTGATCCTGATCTCACTTACAACAGTGTAAGTCAGGTCTTACTCCACTGAAGTCCATGGAGTTACCCTAGTACAAAAATGGCAGAAGAGGAGTATTAGTCCCTAAGCAACCAATGGGCACGCAACAAAGAGCAAAGTAATGGACCAGTGGCATTTCATTTTCTCCTTAGTCTTATGCTTTTTGTTTGGGATTTTTAATTAATATTTGCTACCAGCTATTTTGTTAACTCTTCTTGGGGCAGGGGAAGTTGAGGGAGATGGGGGCTTACAGACACCCTGGAAGAGGTCTCAGTGGGGTGGTCCACTTGCAGGTGTTCCGGAGCTCAGAGGCTACAGTTTTAGCAGTAAGTCATACGACTGCAATCATTCCAAAGCTCAAGCGGTTCTACTGCTGACTTTGTGCACAGCCATGGGCTAACCCCAAGCAATGTCCGGGAGGAACACAGAAATCAGCATTTATTAAATATGACGTTGCCCTGGAGCTCAAGGAACTGCGTTGCAGTGACTTTTACCTCTAGGTCCAAATCCAGCTCAAAATTGTTAGTGGCCCAGAGCCTCTACAAAACAGGCCAGTGAAACGAGTTTAGTGGGTCTCAGTTCTCTTCCCAGTGGAAAGGTATCCATAGTGCTAAAAACACTATTGAAACTGGCAACGGTTGGACCCCTTGCTGACAGTCTCAGCCAAGAGGCCAGGGATTGAACGGGCCATGGAAAATGAACTCTCCTTTTGCCTCCTTGGTAAGACTGAGGCCCATTGTAGACTCATTTTTCAATGATCACTTCCATCTCAGGCTGATGCAGAGTAAGAAGCTACAACAACCAATTTCAGTGCAGCTTACAGCCTGGCTAGCTGTGATAGATACAGTATTGCAATTGCATGCAGTATCTTTGGGGACCATATTGTATCAAGTTTATGAACGGTTTAATGTATCACTGTGAGCCAGGGACTGTATGAAACTCTAGAGGGAAGGGTTACCACAGCTCCTCCAGGAACTAAAACCAGTGTGGGAGTGGGGGTGATTAAGGTGAATCATTCAGGTTGTAAACACCTCCTGAGAGGTATCAACCCCAAGTTGCCAGAAAGGTAGCTCCAGCTACAAGTTATTTCTTCCTCTGGCCCTAAGGAGTCGAGCAAGGAGGGACCTCTCCTTTCCAGGAGCGTGGTGAGGAAATATGACCTCCTCTAGTGCCACTGCTAGAATCAAGCCAATCTATGCGCTGAGTGTCTGTGCAGGGCTCCAAACAACCATTTATATTGCTTGTGATTAAGGCTGGCCTTAATGAGCACCAAGTAATCTAGGTTAGCTTGCTACATATGGTCCAAATTCTCCCCTCAGTTACACCCAGGCAACCCCACTGTTATCAATGAGCCTAAATCCTGCCATTTTATACCCCGCGCAAACCCTGTGTCCTTAACTGTTATATGTCTGCAGTCAAGGAAAAACAGCTTACCAAGTCAGATGGTAATAATTCAGAGCAGAGTAGTTAGGCACTATTAACGAGAGCCAGTAATTCTGGCTCTTTCAAAAGCCAGAAACCTGCAAAGTTTGGGGTTTTTTTGGTCCATCCATGTGGAGAGCAGAACAGCGTCCCTTTGGAACCACATGGTCAACTTTTCCGTGAACTCCATACCCCACAGTTCCCCTTTATAGCTTGCTTTTTGTGCAGACACTGACCTTGTTTTCAAATGCAGATCAGCATCTGCACAGCACCACGAAGTTGTTTCTAAATAATTAATACTGAACTTTAACATGGCCTGAATTGTGCTCCTGCCATGAAAGGAGAACAGACGACTGGTGTGCTAAACAGCCATGCTGCTTAGTCTGGATCTTAACAGGAATTGCCAAATTATGCTATAGATCAGGAGCCACAATGTTACTCCCCCGCCCTCCCACAACACTGGTACATTGTTGTTCTTGGTTCAAAACTATTTTCAGAAGGTTTCCCTCAAACAGTTGACTTTGAAATGAATGTATTTCTCTGGGACACAATTTTCATGGGAGACCTTTGCTGTCTGTTGGTATGTGTGAGCCCACAGGAGAAACAAACCCCATTTTCCAAGCACTTGGCTGCTTTAAACACTTGTAGCCCTTTTCTTTTGCACACACGCACATGGCCAAAAGGTCTGAGGTAAACTGTAAATAGTGAATGCAAAGCAACAATCACAGGAATGTGAGCGAAACGTAATAAATATGCCAGGTAAGAAATTGACAACAATGCAGGATCTCAGTGCTGATGGTGACAAGGATTAGGATGCTTAATGCATTCCAGTGAGGCCAGGGTTATCTGCAGGAACTATTGTAATAAAGGGCGAAGGGTTGGCGATCACCATTAAAATTTTACTTTCATTTCCTACTTCCCACTCTCTGGATCAATTGCAGAGATGAGAAACTTGCTGTAACTTACACCTTCTTCCAGCCTCCTAGTTACACCAGCTTAAGCTGCCATCCTCTTACACCCATTGCTGGTGTGTAAATTACACCTCCCCATAGGTATCACCTTTGAAATCAGCCCCCTGAGTCTAAACTGGTGTAATTTATATACTATGGGGTTTGAAGAGAGGAGAATAACTGGGAAAGCAACTCACAGAAGGCTGGACCTGGGAGCGCAAAGTAGAGGCAGCAGGTACATCTACACTGGAATAAAAGACCCATGGCACAGCCGCAGCTGGCCTGGTAGGTGACTCAGGCTTGCAGGGCTCAGGCTGCAGGGCTAAACGTTGCTGTGTAGATAGATGTTCAGGCTTGGGCTGGAGCCTGGGCTCTGGGAGCCCTCCCCCTTGCAGGGTCCCGGAGCTTGGGTTCCAGCCCGAGCCCGAATGTCCACACAGCAGTTTTACAGCCCTGCAGTCTGCGCCCCACGAGCCAGAGTCAGCTGACCCAGGCCAGCCGCAGGTGTTTAATTGCTATGTAGACTTACCCAGAGAGCCTAAGGGAGTCTTGGTCAGATTGGCTGGTATGCGCCAGGTGCTTTGCACCACTGCAGTGATGCCAAAGAGCTGTAAGCCTACTTTCAGTGCTCAGTTAAACCGAGTTTACAGCTGCTCCTAGAGTGGTGCGAAGCAGCCAGAGTGTAGCCGTGTATCTGGCCCTCTGCGTCGATGACCTTGTCTAGACTAGGAAAAAAGGTTGTTTTTCAGTCTCAAGCTGGCTAGCATGACTGAAAAATCACTCAGCCCCAAGTGTAGACACAGCTTGGCATCTTTCCGCTCATGGTAGCTGGTTGTGTTCTAACCTAGTAGGGAAACCAGAAGGCACCTTTCCACTGGCAAATGGACTGAGACCCATCAGTTCTTTTTCACATAGGCCACCAAAAGGTTGTTTAGATGGCAATAGCTGCCAGTCACCGCTAGCCTGGACTTGATTCAAGCTGGTGAGCTAAAAACAAAATTCTCTGTGTGCCATACAACTAACTCTCCATAGTCCTCAATTCAACTCGCTCTGAAGTCCAGTTGGGCCATGGCCAGCACCAGGACAGGAAAGGGGGATTGGGGGAAAACATTTAATGAGCTGCTTGAGCCAGACAATTAAAAGATGGAAACAAAGAGGGAGTCTTAGCATCAGCCAAGAAAATGGTGATCAAGTGCCAACAGCCAGCGTTTCTGTCCTGCTGACACAAACTGTGAGCACCAGCAGTAAGACAATGAATGAAAGGGGAAGCAGAGTTTCCACAAAGATGGACACAGATAAAAGGCACAGTGGGCCTGATACAAAGCCCATTGAAGTCAGTGGAAAGTCTCCCATTGACTTTAATGAACTTTATTTAGTAGGTAACAGTCCCATTGAAGTGGCTCACCCTAAAAAGTGTCACTTTCCCTTGTTAAATGGCCAGAAAAAGAAAAAGCAAGTGAGGCTAGTACTGGGCAACTGTCATGGAAGAGGTTAGAGCCAGCCATGGGCCATGTATCTACAGACTCTTAATTGACTGCCATGAATAGCATTTCATGGCCCACAGCAAGTCAACAAAGGGTCTGAGGAAACAATGCACAGATGACTGGTAGATAATGATGAGAACAGGGAGACATACAGAGCCATCTGGATTGCTTGGTAACCTGGGTCCATTCACACAAAAATGTATTTTAATACAGCCAAAGGCAGAGTTCTACAAGGAATGTAGGCCATGCCCACAGAATGGAGGGGCTGTATCTTGGAAAGTTGTGACTCTGAAAAGGATTTAGGGGTCATAGTGGACAAGCAACTCAAAACGAGCTCCCAGTGTGATGCTGTGGCAAAAAAGGGCTCACGTAATCTTTGGTTGTATGAACGGGGTAGTAGTGCGTAGGAGGAAGGAGATGATTTTACTTTTGTATGTGGCACTTGTGAGACCCAATCCTGGAATCCATTCAGTTCTGTTGGCCACACGTTGGAAAACTGGAGACGGTTCAGAAAAGACCCACAACAATTATTCAAGGGCAAGATAAAATGTCTTACAGTGAGAGACCTAGAGCAGTAGTTCTCAAGCTTGGGCCGCCGCTTGTTCAGGGAAAGCCCCTGGAGGGCCGGGCCGGTTTGTTTACCTGCCGCGTCCGCAGGTTCGGCCGATCACGGCTCCCACTGGCCGCGGTTCGCCACTCCAGGCCAATGGGGGCTGCGGGAAGGGCGGCCAGCACATCCCTCGTCCCGCGCCGCTTCCCGCAGCCCCCATTGGCCTGGAGCGGCAAACCGCAGTCAGTGGGAGCCGCAATCAGCCGAACCTGTGGACCCAGCAGGTAAACAAACAAACCGGCCCGGCCCGCCAGGGGCTTTCCCTACACAAGCGGCAGCCCCAGTTTGAGAACCACTGTTTTATGTACATGATTTTATCATTAGCCTCCTCAGGAGCCCCTGAAAGCCACCTCCCATCCCCTGACCAGGAGGGATTCAGTCACTGTTGACGAAGCAAACCTAATTTCCTACAAGTGATTTTGGCCTGGAGCAGCGAACCGCGGCCAGTGGGAGCTGCGATCGGCCGAACCTGCGGACACGGCAGGTAAACAAACCGGCCCGGCCCGCCAGGGACTTTCCCTGAACAAGCGGCGGCCCAAGTTTGAGAACCACTGACCTAGAGCTCTGTCAGTTTAGGTTATCAAACAGATTATTGAGAGGTGATTTTGATCTATAAGTACCTTCACAGGGAGAAAATACCAGGTACTAAAGGTCGCTTTAGTCTAGCAGAGAAAGGCACAGCAAGAACCAATGGCTAGAAGCTGAAACCCAACAAATTCAGATTAGAAATCAGGCACAAATTTTTAACAGTAAAAGTGACTAACCATTGGAACAAAGTACCCAGTGAAGTGATGGATTCTCCATCTCTCAATGCTGGATGCTTTTCTGGAAATTATGCTTTAGTCAGACACAAATTATTGGGCTCAATACAGTGGTAACTGGGAGAAATGTAACGCCCTGTACGATACAGGGGGTCCGATTACATGACCCAGTGATTCCTTCTGGCCTTCAACTCTATGAATACACTGTCTCATGAAACTGCTCTCTCTGTGTACACTAATCAAAGGGTGACTTGCAGCTGCCGGCAGTTCCTACAGGCCAGACCATGGGGGAGATCATGATAGCTTGTGCTCTTGGGACAAGTGGAAGCCAGATACTGCTGATGCAGGGCTCATTTCTGTATTAAAGCCAAGAGGAATGCTACTTGATAGACCAACAAAGAGTCCTGTGGCACCTTATAGACTAACAGACGTATTGGAGCATGAGCTTTCGCATGCGTCTGACGAAGTGGGTATTCACTTATGCTCCAATACGTCTGTTAGTCTATAAGGTGCCACAGGACTCTTTGTTGCTTTTTACAGATCCAGACTAACACGGCTACCCCTCTGATACTTGATAGACCTGCAGCCCAGCCTAAACTATATGCAAAGACCATCTTGCAAAGGAAGAACAATTACAGGCAGTTTAAGGATCAGACTCACACAGTTTCCAAAGCTCCTTTGCTGGGATCCAGTCCAGCTTTGCCCAATGCATATAACAGAGCAGCTGTCAGATAGATCACCTTTTTGGCTACTTGTAATTAGCTCAAAGGCTGTCCAGACTCAAACTTCTAGTCGAGTCACTAGAGCAGGACAGACTGCAGCACTGAGCAGACATGGGTTACACATAGCTTACACAGATGCAAATCATATTTGTGCATACTAGTCCCACAAGGGCATAGCCACATGGTCAGTAGTTATAAGGATTCTGCAGGTAACATTCTGCCCTAAGTTATGCACCCCACAGTCTTCAGTAGAGTTGCCTGGGTCCAAGTGAGAGCAGAATTTGTCTCTGCAACTGGAATTCTGTTGAATGGACTACAATGCAGCTCATGCTTCCATTAGCTGCCTGGGCGCGGCAGAGTTAACAGCAGTAAAATGTAGCTCATTTTTATTTTGTTTTGCCTAAAATAAGCAGATCAGATTTTAAATACACCCGAGGAGCAGACCCATTAGTAAGAAGGTGCTATTTCACGGTAATTATTCTTCAGAGTAGAACACTTTAAAGGGATCTCAGAGAAGTGCCGGATGCGTCACTGTGCACCATGGATTTTCATTAGTTCCTAACAGCATGTTCATGCCCAGACAGCTTGTTGAAATATTATAATGCCCTCTTGCCATCAATCATCCCTAACCCACCGTTTTTTCTGGCTGTCTGCACTCTGGTGAGACCCAGCTCACTTTAAGCCAACACCCTTGACATAGAAGACCCCTTGTCATAAGAGCACTCCAGTTAGAGGGGAAATGCTGCAGGGAACCCATCCTAGAGCTTGGACTTTTCAACAGTAAGTTTTCCTCCCCTTGCTTTTAAGCTTATCTCTTAAGAAAGCTGTCACAGCTAATAATGAGAATTGTCTGGAAAACAATAGCTGTGTTTTTTGACCTTGCTAGTCAGTCTCTCAAGAAGATCAAGTAAAAGGAAGCCTGTTAGGAAATCAGCCAGGCCATCAACATCACCTGCAGACTTGTACCATGCAAAGCCAGCAGGATTTTTATTGGGACAGGCAGGACAGAGCTCTACACACTGTGATCCTTTGGTATTTCAGTGCTGACAGGACTAAGAATACTGATCAGGAGAAAGAAGGGACCTAGCTGGAGAAGAGCTGGTCCTAAATCACCTTGTCTCAGCCAGAAAACGTTGAGAAGAGTTAGATGTAAAGGACAGAACGTGTTTAGTGGTTAAAACCAAAGGACTGTGAACCCCGATTCCTGGGTTCTCTTCCCGACTCTAACACACTGTTGCGTCATGCAGCCTTGAGCAAGTCACATACCTCTCTGTGCCTCAGTCTGCCTATCTGTAAATGGATATAATGAGACCTACCTCACAATAGGTGTTGTCAGACTTAATTAACTGATGTGTGCAAAGAGCATGGAGCTCCTTAGCTATAAGGTGCTAGCGAAGAAAAATCCCTATTTTGCCCCCTGCTACCTGGACCAGCTGGAATTTCTCTACATCTAAAATTCCACAGGGCACAGACACCCCTGCCCTCAGCCATCTTGTGTGGTGCAACTGGGCAGCAGTGACACCTCCAGTGGTTGCCAGTGATTCAGCATGCAGGCCTAGGCCAAGTCTCCCAACTGTAGTGCGAGCCCTGGACATTTGGGACTTTTTTCTCACTCTCCCCTCACTTCTCACAACCTGCTTAAACTGTATTGACCTGTTCCCTGAACCAACCCGTAAGTCCTGACACATCCGTAACGGAGAGATGAGTGCCAGTCAGGGGAATGTTCCTTCTTCTGCTGAACATGTCGCCCGACTCTTGCTCTGCTCTGTCTGAGGCAGAGTCGAGAGTGCTCATGAGGGGACGGAGTGAAGGAGAGGAGTAGATGGCCATTTGAAGGCACTGGCAGGGTAGGAGAGAGGTGAAGGACAGGGGAAATGGATGGGTTTGAAGGGGGACTGTAATGGGGCTCACTCCCATCATGTGGTAGGCAAGTGGTTAAGAGCCAATTAGTGCGCCTGTGATTGATTGACTGATTGATTGATTGCCTCCTGGCCAGATGGGGCGGAGCTAGGTAAGGATCACTGGGCGACTGGGCCTTATAAGGAACTCAGGAAGAGGGAACTCAATAGGGGATAACTGCTATTTTTGGAGGGATGTGTGTGTCTCAGAATGGGGACCTGCTTGGGGACTTAAATTTTCAATCACTAAAACAAAGGGGATGATCTTCACTAGAAGAAAGATGTATGAGTGTCATTCATATGTTTGTGGAGAACAGGCACATGTAGTTAACAGTTTTACATTTCCAGGTGTATTGTTTGATAATAAACTTACTTGGAAGGGCAATACAGAAAGTATTACAAACAAATATAAAGGAGGAGTAATGTCCTTAAAAGTATTGCTGGGATTAATTTGGGAGCAGATAAGAAAGTGCTGATGAAGCTATATACAGCGTTAATAAGATCAGAGTGTGGGTATCAAGCATTTAGCTCTGCATCCAGTTCGGAGCTTAAAAAGTTAGAGTAAATTCAAGCTCAAGTGCTACAAGTTGTATGTGGTGCATTTCTTACAACACCGCTGTGTGTAATGCAGGTAGCTACTGGAGAAATGCCTATCCGTTTAAGAATAAAAACGTTAGACCTGACATTTTGGGCTAACAGTGGGAAGGTAATATCTTTTACTGGACCAACTTCTGTTGGTGAAAGCGACAAGTTTTCTTCCCCCAAAGTCAAGGGAAATTGTGCAGATAAGAATGCTGGACAAATATAGGAGAAATGTTTGGCGATAACTGGACAAAATTTAGCCTGACACAATAAACTCCCTTGTATTCTTAGGGTTACAATGTGGGTAAAAAACTTAAGTGAAAAGGAAGGATGAGAAGATATTAAAATCTATACTTATGGGCAATAAATTATACCTGGAAAATTGTCTCTCCAGATGTGGATTTAGAATTATATAATAAAATCAAGAGAAAGAAAGAGTTGTTTTATATGAAAGTTTACATTTGAGTTTATATATGGTAAATGGAGTCACAATAGCCAAATATATACTGATGGCTTGAAAGATGAAAAACAGGTAGGATGGGAGCAGCCTTTTGACCCCCCTATGCTTGGATTTAAGAAATCTAAAAGAATATCTAATTTTTTAGCTATTATGACAGCTGAATTGGTGGGAATAATATTTGCATGAAACTGGATAAGGGCCATATGGCCTACCACATCTGTTCTCTTTTTGGATTCATTTTCAGGTATACTGGCAATTCAAAGGGGGTACCTCTGAAAGCAGGAGTGAGCTAAGCAATGAAATATTGTTTTTGACAACACTTAGTATGCTTGGACGTGAACATAATACTAGCATGAATTCCATCTCGCTGGGATACCTGGCAATTAAACAGCGGATAGGGAAATGAAAAATGGTTTTAAAAAATTGAGAAATTGATATAAAGATTCCTTTGAATAAACAGGAATTTAAAAGTTTGGTTCAAAAAGGATTTAAATAGGAAGGGCAAGAATTGTGGACCAAGGAGAAAAGAAGAAGATTCCATGAATTATGCCCCCAAACAGAGGATAATGTTCTACTCCAAACTTATGAAAGGATCAGTGAAGTACTCATATTTAGACTGATAACTGGTCAATATGGTTTGCATAGTAATCTATCTTTATTGAATAGACACAAAGATGGGTTATGTAAGGTTAAAGAAACAGCTGATCACCTGATATGGAATGCAGGGACTGTTTCCAGGAAAAACAGGTTCCTTAGAGAAGAATTTAGATGCTTTAAGGTAACAGAATATACTATGAGGGGGTATAGTGAGTGTAACAGGAAAGTTGATCACAGTAAAAAAACTCTACTACTTATTTTAAGGCTATAGCACAGGGTAAGAAAGTGTAGTGGCATGAATGTACGAGGAATATAGTAGGTGGCGGTTACAGACTCAGCAGACGAGTCTGCTTCCCCATAAAACATAAGAGAAGAACTCCATGGTACACCCACACCTTGAATATTGCATTAAGATCTAGAAAAGGTACAAAGAGTGAAAAAAACAATTAGGGGCATGGAACAGCTTCCATATGAGAAGAGATTAAAAAGACTGGGACTGTTCAGTTTGAAAAAGAGATGATGATGGGGGAGTATGACAGAGGTCTATGACATCATGTGTGGTGTGGAGAAAGTGAATAGGGAAATGTTATTTTCCCCTTCCCTTAACACAAGAACTAGGGGTCACCTGATGAAATTAATAGGCAGCAGGTTTAAAACAAGCATAAGGAAGTACTTCTTCACAATGCACAGTCAACCCTGTGGAACTCATTGCCAAGGATTGTCGTGAAGGCCAAAAGTATAACTGGGTTCAAAAAAGAATTAGATAAGTTCATGGAGGATAGATCCATCTATGGCTATTAAGCAAGATGGTCAGGGACACAACCCCATATGCAGATGTCCCTAAACCTCCAACTGCCAGAAGCTGGGACTGGATGACAGGGGATGGATCACTTGAAACTGCCCTGTTCTGTTCATTCCCTGTGAAGCCTCAGGCAGTGGCCACTGTCAGAAGACAGGATACCGAGTTAGATGGGCCATCGGTCTGACTGGCCATTCTTATGTAACTCAGTTACATACCGAGAAGGGAGGGAAACTGCGGAAGAGACAGAACTCTCCAGTGGAGAGAAACCCTAAGGGTATGTCTACACTGCGATAAAAAACCCGCACCATTGAGTCTCAAAGCCTAGGGCAGCTGACTCTGGCTTGCAGGGCTTGGTCTGTGGGGCTAAAAATAGTAGTGTAGACATCTGGGCCCGGGCCGGAGTCTGGGCTCTGAGACCCTCCCCTCTCACGGGATCTGGAAGCCCAGGTTCCAGCCCGAGCCTGAACATCTACACTGCAATTTTATAGTTCCATGAGCCTGAGTCAGCTGACCCAGCACAGCCGCAGCAGTGCCGCGGGTCTTTTACTGCAGTGTAGACGTGCCTACAGAGCGCAGGTGAGGTTTGGGTGGGAGGAGCCGGGAGACAGAGCTTAAATAGAAGCCAAGTGGGAGGATCCCCAGGGAGCAGGGTAGGCTGCTGTGGGGAGGACCTGAGGTAGGGTCAGTTAAAGGCACTTCAGTGGTGGAAGAGGGGTTAGTTCAGCAGAGAAAGGAGAAGCTGGGAAAATCTAGAGAGAAGCTAGAGGCTGAGAACCAAAGGAGGCTGTGTTAAGCATAGGCTGGGGGTGGGGGAAGCACAGCTCGAGGGGGCTTAGAGGTAGGAAGCAGCCCAGGGAACCAGCAGTGTATCTGAAGAAGCAGACCTAGCTGCTTAATACAGAGACACTGGGCTGGAAGCCAGGATAGAGGGTGGGCCTAGGTTCCCCTACTAGCCCCAGAGGAAGGGGCATGCAAGCCCTAGGGAAGCAATATTGAGCCCAGGGTGGAGCTGAAGACTGACCCCAAAGGACGGGCTGAGGAATAGCCCAAGAGGGAGACTAAAGACTTGTTTGTGTTGAAATGTTTTGTGAACTTTCAGCTGGAGCTGTTTGTTACCTTGGAAGGGGACTGAACTGTATGTGACTTGGCCAGAGGGTTGAGGCTGGGGAGAGGCAGATGGGATGGCCTGCAGGAAGTTCTGGAGATAAGGACCTCTTGCAGCACTGAACCCTGACACAAAGGGGTGCTATTGGTCGCGAGTACACTACCTTACAGGGACAATGAAGAAGAAGGGGGAGGGGTCAGAAAGTGAAGTGGAAGCAGAGGTTCCCAAACTTATTTGGCCTACCGCCCCCTTTTCAGAAAAAAAATTACTCAGCGCCCCCCTTTTCAGAAAAAAAATTACTCAGCGCCCCCCTGGAAATCTACCTTCTTTAAGCGAACAAACAGAAAGATGCAGTGACAAATTTGCGTTCTTTTATGTATCTATATTTCTACCTACGTCCTACAATATAGAATATCGCCCACGACATCAGGTATACAGTGGTTTTTGCGTAAGACGGCAAAAGACAACCAAACTAAAATACTAATGAAACTAATAAACTGGGTTTTGTTCTTTGCTCAGCATTAGATATATGTATTTGATATTAAATTGTCAAATATCAAACTAAATTTATCAAGAAATAATTAATTTAAAAAATAATCAATATGCAATTAAAAATCAGTTAATAGTTTTAATTTAGTTTGCCCTTCTTTAAATAATTGTTCCTTATTAACACATGCCTTATTTACCAATTAACACAGATGATTTGATAGATATAAATAAATGTTAATAGTTAACAGTTTTTTTACGATTTCATTCCCCTGTTTTCATTAATATTGTAATAAAAAATATGACAAATATATTGACTGTACACTTCAAATAGTACTGTACCGACACAAGCCTGCTACGATTTTATTATTAGTAAGCACTAGAGACACAGAAACGTACGGTAGATATGTAAGAAAATGTATAAAAATACTCACGTGTAAATTGCTGTTTTATTGAAACAACAATAATACAATTTGCTTTGTATGTGATCCGTAATCCGTAAAGATCGAAGGTATTGAATATGAATAAAAAATTTTAAATACTTATTGCACTATTCTTAACTGCTTTTTACACAATTCAGAAACAATCTAAATTAGATTTCATACATGTCACCTATTTATAGTATCGTATTGTAAACAAGTCATTACACGCACATATTCCTGCCGATGCATGCTGGACTTCCCGACAATGCGCGACACGCTCGCCTGCCAACACTTGCTTGTTAAGAGTTGTTGGCGGACTTGACACCTGATCGGTTATAATTTGTGAATTTATTTGGAAAATAAAGTAATCACTACAACTTTAACTCTATGTTACACAACAGATGAAACATGTACGAACGGTTTTTCAAAATGTTCTTATATTCTCTTCTTTCTTTATGCTTCCACCGCCCCCTTATTTTTATTCAACGCCCCCCAATTGCACCCGAGGCTACTACTGCCCCCCTGGATCGTTCCAGCGCCCCCCAGGGGGCGGTATCGCCCACTTTGGGAACCTCTGAGTGGAAGAAACAAAATCCAAATTTCCCTTCAAGCCTGAACAGTCTCCTCTCAGCGCTGAGCAAAGATGCATCACACACCACAACTAAATCATATGGAGACCTAAGCTGACTAACCTTATGTCTGTCATCTGAATCCTTCCCTCCTTCCCCACTCCTAATGTAGGCTGCATCCTCACCAGCCTCTCAAGTCTATCATTTACACTGAGGGCTATTTGGGCCAAGGCCCTCTCAGCTACATATTCTTAGTGCAATGCCCAGCACACCTGTGAGCACTATACAATAATAAATAATAATGGGCCAGACCCTCCACTGATGTAAATCAGCATAGTTCCATTTTGGTCAATGGCGCTATAATCAATCCATGCCAGCACGGGATCCGGCCCAGCAAGTGACAGCTCCGCCCGCAGTCATTACATGGCTGTCATTCAGAGAGGGCTTCAGGGTGGATGCCAGCAGGATGATCTCACACTCAATATTTCAGCAGCCTGTTCCTGCACACTTTTATCCTGCAAATTAACCTAATGGCTTTGTTTACCTTCAGAATCTCATTAGAAGCTCTGCAACTGTATTGCACATTATGGAACAGTAATTAGTCAAGGGTAGAAGCTGCTACACTAAACTCAGGCATTTAAGGCAATTTCCCAGCTTCTTAACACTTCTCAGAGTCAGGATCAGGCAGCTGGAAAACTGGAAACAATGGGCCTGATTCTGTTAAGTCTTGTGCACCCTCAACTCCTGCTGGTGTCAATAGGAGTGGAGAGAATTTAGCGCCTTACAGGATCATATTAGCAGAACGTTTTCATTGTTGTGAGCAGTTTCATGCCTATAAGATTGAATGAATCTACAGGCTGATGCCACCAACTCAGGCTAATGTGATGAAATACATGTCTATTGGTTTGGTGTGCCACATGCAGTGGAAAGACACATAAAGGCAGAAACCCTGATTCTCCTCTCAATTACACCAGTGTAACTCTATGGACTTACTGGAGTTACACCTGACTCTCTCTCTCCCCCCCACCCCCTCGTATGAGACCTGAATCAGGCCTTTAGAGCTAGGACTCACGTTTCACCAACAGGTTCTTTGAGTTGAAAGAAACAACTTCTCCGTGAGCCTCTACTGTACCATAGTAACAATCGACCCATTATAGTCCTCAGCTTCTTTCACCATGTAACTAATATCACCTCCACTGAGTAAAGACAACTACCCTCTGGCATGACATTATTTATAAACCAATGATAAAGCTGAAGATGCTAAACTAGGAGGAATGAAATCTCAGGCTTCAGGGAATAACCTGGTCATTCATGGCAGTCAAGATGGAATCCTGATCTTTCCACTCTGGTCTTGTAGGACGGGTGGGAAGTCACTTTTCTCTGAAGCATCAGGTACTGGCCACTCCCAGAGGCAAGATACTAGACTTGATGGTCCTGCATCTATATGTTGTACCTTGAATTTACTTCACATCTTGCTACAAATACCCAAAGAGAGAAGAAAGCAGAAATGTGTAGCTCTTCTAGTATGAAACTAGTTTAATGGGGAAGGGAAAGTAGCTCTTTCCCAGGGGCACATGCTTAAGAACTTGTTAGCTAAGCAAGGAAGCCCTTGCAAAGTCATCAGTTGCTTGACTAGGCCAGCTGTTTTGCTTGTCCCAGCAAATGTTTATTGCCTCGACACACCAGTGTATTCTGCCATACCTACCCCCTAACTCTCAGCACAGTTCCTGGGGGCATGGCCTTTTGGGTGATTTCCAAACGGGAAGCACTGCATTGTGCTTGAGGAGAGGCACCGGAACCAGTGCAGCTGCAATACTTGCTATCCACACTGAACAGAAACCATAGCCGGCAGCAGTGGTTCAGCCAATGCAGGCACCGCAGGCAAATCAGTATAAATAATGCTTGTAATCGACCTGGGATCGTTGTAATGTGAGAACACAAGGGGCCAAATTCCACCCCCCGTACAGTCCCTCTATACTCCAGTGCCATAAAGGGTTGCAAAGGAGCTGCATTGGCCCCTGAGTGTATTCACCCAAACAGAGGAGCCATGCAAGGTCAATGCACACAGTACTCTGCTGCCCCCTCTTAATAAGGACTTGGCAGTTGCCGCACTGGGATGAGAGGGAGAGTAGCTGGACCACTTTGGCAATTCTGGGCAGCAGAGCATCCCATAACAGCTAGGTCAGACTGCAATACGTTAGAGCCCCCACTCTCTCTGCACCGTCTGTGCTGTGCTGCCTGAGGGGTTCCAAGCAATGACTTCTTGTGATGTCTTTTTGCCTAGTGCAGACAGTGCCTAAGAGGACAGGACGAGTAGCTCACCTTGAATGGGCTCAGCTGTTGATTGTGTTTATTACTGGAGCCCTCCTATAAAACGTGTGTATTGCTGCTGAGGTTGCTGTGGCTTAGCCGAAGAAGAAAAGGCTGTCAGCTGGCAGACATTTTCCCTGTGAAAGGAGAAGATACAGAGTGCGAAAAGGAGCCCCTAATATCCTCTCCCCAAGACCAAGTGGCAGTTCATTACCAACCAATCACAGCCATTCAGCCACTCACTGCATTGAAAAGAAGAAAGGGAATCCCAGTCCTCCCTTTGGGCTCCTGCTTTTCTCCTCAGGCTCATTTGGTAATTCAGATTAGGAAACATGCCAGCACTTGAGGGTTTGAGGCTTTATTTCTGCTTCATCTCAGAGTCCATTAGGAAATGCAGGCAACTGTATCAAGGGCTGCCTACAGAATCCAGCGACTGCAGGCAATGTCACTGAAAATGGGCCCACATCTGCGCTTTAAATCCCGCCACTTGGTTACTCTTAAGTAATTGTTCAGGTTCTTTGGATGCCACAGCCGTATATTTTACACCTGCCCTGAAGCCTTTGTGTGGCTGCCAGTGAGGAAAGCACCAGGGTTACAGCCAGTGCTTAATTCATGCCGGGGCTTGCCAGAGCTGAGCCCTGGCACCTCTAGGCTTGACAGTTCATAGCCCCAGCCGCTCTGGGCAGGGCCGGCTCCAAGTTTTTTGCCGCCCCAGGCAAAAAAAATTTCTTGCGCCGCCCCCCCCCCGCCCCCCCGCGGCCCTGCCCCAACTCTGCCCCTTCTCCGCCCCCATTCCAACCCTTTCCCCAAATCCCCGGCCCTGCCTCCTCCCCCGGGCGCACCACATTTCCCCTCCTGCTCCTCCCTCTCTCCCAGGCTTGCCGCAAAACAGCTGATTCACGCGGCAAGCCTGGGAGGGAGGGGGGAGGAGCGGAGTGGTGGCACGCTCTGGGGAGCAGGCGGCAGTGGAGCGGAGGTGAGCTGGGGGGGAGCGGTTCCTCTGCTCCCCCCCAGGGTTACTTTCTGCGGTCCTCCCTGTGCCCCCCACAGCCACAGCTCACCTCCGCTCCACCTGCTCCCCTGAGTGCGCCGCCGCCACTCCGCTTCGCCTCCCTCCCAGGCTTGCCACAAAACAGCTGATTCGCGCGGCAAACCTGGGAGGGAGGGGGGAGAAGCGGAGCGGCGGTGCGCTCGGGGGAGCAGGTGGCAGTGGAGCGGAGGTGAACTGGCGGGGGGGAGCGGTTCCCGTCCACCCCCTCAGGGTTACTTCCTGCGCCCTCCCCGCACCCCCACCACCGCAGCTCACCTCCGCTCAGGGCCGGATCCCAGCTTTTTGTGCCCCAAGCGCCAAAAAAAAAAAGGAGCCAGAGTGCCGCCCCTTGGAAAGTGCCGCCCCAAGCACATGCTTGGAGCGCTGGTGCCTAGAGCTGGCCCTGGCTCTGGGCTTGCCGCATCAGTTATGAAAGTAAAAAAAAAAATGTTTGCACCCTGGCACCTAATTGCTGGAGCCCCAGTACCTCTTTCATTACAAATCAAGCACTGGTTACAGCTCAACACGTGCCTGAACACAGAGCTTTGTTATGAGAGGGGTGTTTACGAGATTACCAGTTTACCAGTTTCTGATTTCATTTACTCTAGTTAAAATCAACTGTGTCTGATTCTCCTCTCACTGATATCAGTGTAAATCAGGAGTAAGCCAAAGAAAACCAGTGGAGTTACACTGGTGTAAAACTAATGTGAGAGGAGAATCAGGCCCACTGAATTTAACAGGAATTAACCTGGGTAAAAACTGAATACGCAGCTTAGAGTTTGGTCTCCTTAGAACTGTGGAAGCAATGATACATTTCACACACACACACACAGACCCCAAAGTTCTCTCTGCTCTGGTGAATGGATCAATAACTTTGAAAACTTCCCATATTGGAAAATGTTTTCAGCAGAAGAGAGTCCTGATGACTCTCACAGAGCTGTCATGACAAGACAAGAGTCACCATTCTTGATGTTTACTGGAAATTGTCTGCTTCTAAGGCCTGGTCTACACTGGGGGGGATCGATCTAAGTTACACAACTTCAGCCAGGTGAATAACGTAGCTGAAGTCGACGTACTTATATCGACTTACCGTGGTGTCTTCACCGCGGTGAGTCAACTGCTGCCGCTCCCCCGTCGACTCTGCCTGCACCTCTCGCGGAGGTGGAGTGCAGGAGTCAACGGAAGAGTGCTCGGGGGTCAATTTATCGCGTCTAGTCTAGATGCGATAAATCGACCCCCGCTGGATCGATCACTGCCTGCCGATCCGGCGGGTAGTGTAGACATACCCTAAGCAGCACATCACTGCTTCCTAGGATAGCACATTTCAGCTTCCATAATGCATCCGTCAAACTTTTTTGGCATCTCAGCTGTGTCAGTTGCATTGACCTCCCCAAGCTGTTTCTGTTCTGGGAGATGCATTGGTTTGCTCAGTCCCATTCACTGCACTTGCTAAATCTAACAGAGAGCCTGGCACTGACATCAGACAGTGCACTAGATTTCAGACACATTTTCACAAATCTCTCTCCAGGGTAAAAAAAACCTCAGCATTTTCCTAGGCTGTAAAAATTCACGACCTGCCCAATGCCCACCCAAGGCTTGAAGTGCGGCAAAGGCTGTGCACTCAGGATCTGGGGAAGGGTAAAGAGGAGAGAGCACCTTGAATGACCCCTCCCACCATTACCAACCAGCCAGTATTCTGAGCAACACAGACGAACTCTGAAGAGAATCACATCCAATTCTACACAGCCAGAGTGAAGACGACCACAACAGAGCAACTCTGAGAGTAAGAGGAATAAAGAGGAAACAAGCTATGAGCTTCACACTGCACAATCTCCCAAGGAAGGATCATGGAACTACAGAATAGGTAGAATGATATTGGCATGCAATGTGTTTAGATTGCTGGAAGGCCTACACCTACATTCTCTCCGTCTGAATTTCTCTAAACCCTGCAGGGAAGGACCACAGAAGTAGAGATGAAAACATGCAGCAATGCCAGAGAGCATTCCCTGCTGCCCCTGCTGCCACTGCAGGCCTACAAATAAAACCACACGCAACTCATGAGCATGGTTTCATCTGTACGTAGCACAGCTGCTGCTGGGACACTGGCTCACATTTATCCAAAGAGACTCTCTTAGGGTCACCGCCATCCAAGAAGCCAGTACTGGGGCAGTGAATGGGTCTGCTGCAGTTTTTGATCTCATCAGCCATCACCCATGGTGGCCTTAGATTTAAGCAACCACCTAGAGCCCTACAGTAGAACCACATACTCATTTGCATCCCCAGCCATGGTCCCATCCAACTTTGGCATTCATGGGCTGCAAAGATGGAAATCTCTATTTGTTGTTAGTCTCTAAGGTGCCACGAGTACTCCTGTTCTTTTTGCGGATACAGACTAACACGGCTGCTACTCTGAAATCTATTTGTACTGCCCCACTCTTCTCTTGGATTCTTGTGTTTCAACCTCATTGCTTCACAGTGCATAGAAAGGGGTCACTTGAGAGAGCAGGAGAGTGGGAGGGGTCACAAGTAGGCAGGATGAGGCTAGATGCAGGCCTGGGCATATGGAAATATGTGCTACGGAGGAACCGGTCACAGATAGCAAAGAGAGCTGGATGGGGCCCTGCGCATGTTACCATTGCATGGAATCACTGCATCTACATTCGTACCCCCTTCATTTTACATAATGCACTGAGCAGTTCCTGCTGTATCCAAGGAGCTATGCAGACAGCATGTTCCAAGCTGCCTCTTGGAGCATTTGGAGAGGACCATTACAAGAAGTTCTATGTTCAGCCATCACTTCTAATTATTCTCCAAAGTATCCTTTTATGTCAGTGGTTCTCAAACTGGGGCTGCTGCTTGTGTAGGGAAAGCCCCTGGCGGGCCAGGCTGGTTTGTTTACCTGCCGGGTCCGCAGGTTCGGCCGATCGTGGCTCGCACTGGACGTGGTTCGCCGCTGCAGGCCAATGGGAGCTGCTGGAAGCTGCGGCCAGTACATCCCTTGGCCCGCACCGCTTCCAGCAGCCCCCATTGGTCTGGAGCGGCAAACCGCAGTCAGTGGGAGCCGCAATCAGCTGAACCTGTGGACCCAGCAGGTAAACAAACAAACTGGCCCGGCCCACCAGGGGCTTTCCCTACACAAGCGGTGGCCCCAGTTTGAGAACCACTGTTTTATGTACATGATTTTATCATTAGCCTCCTCAGGAGCCCCTGAAAGCCACCTCCCATCCCCTGACCAGGAGGGATTCAGTCACTGTTTATGAAGCAAACCTAATTTCCTACAAGTGATTTTGGCCTGGAGTGGTCCAACGAATCATTACTGCTGCCCAGACTCTGCATGCTGGTGTCTGTGCACTGTGCTCCCTCCATTAGCACACAGCCCTTGTGATGGATCACACGTTTCCTGGGCTAGAACCATTGAATCTAGGTAAGAAGGTGTAAATTACACTCCTTCCCACTCCCCCCCCCACACACACATACACCAGCACATCTCAGGCACAGCCAGTCCGAGTCCTGCTGGTAGAGGCCGCCTAGCCATGTCTCCTTCCATCCAGCTTCACTCACTCTCCAGGCTGCACTGACTCCCATTGGCCCCCCTTTTCCACCACCACAGCCTCCTCTCCTGACAAGCATTCCACCACCACCATTCTGCAACTGGGTTTACACCAGCGCTGGCCCATGAGTGAATCTGACCCCCAAGCTGTAAAATCACACGGGTCCTGGTGATGAGCAAACCTCAGAAGGTGCAGTTTGGATAACCACCCACAAGCTTAAATCCTCATCCAAAGCATTTAGGTCTGCAAAACTGGGAATCTTGGAAGAACAGACTTTCTTGTCAAAATCTGGACACAGGCACCTGGAGGGAGGCCTTTCTTTCTGTATTTCTGCACTTCTGCTTCAGATCCTGGCCATGGCCAAGAAGTGCAGATGAGTGAACATCAAAAACAACAGAGAAAAAGCTAACCAGACTGAGAGTTGGTTTAGCAAGTTCTTAATTCATATTAACATGTAAGATCAAAGGCACAATGACAACAGTTCAGTGACAACTACATAGCAGTTGTGCATGCTAAGATAAGGCTAATCGGATCCCCCCCTCCCCGACACTGGTGAAACTGAACTTAGAATACTGCATTCATTTCCAGGCACTGCACCCCAGGAAGATAGTGACTGACAAACAGAAAGAAGCTCAAAGAAGAGCAACATAAGTGATCAGGGATTTGGTGGGCTTGATTTATGATGACAGAACAGAGGAGCAAGATATATATCACCTAACTAAGACCTGACCAAAGAAGGAAGGGAGCACATGAAAGAGGCTACAAATATTTGAAGGAGGTAAAATCCCAGGACAGAGAAGAATTATAGTGTGACATTGGGTGAATGGCTAGGAACAATGGGATAAACATATAGGCTCAGAGTAGGTTAAGCTGAAGGGTTCACAGCAAGTGGGCTATACTGAGGTTCTTATGTTCTCATGTACTAGGGATTCTGAAATTTCAGGTCAGCTCCATACCACTGGTCAATTATTTGCACTCTATTCAATCAGGACCTGCTGATGCCACCAAGCATTACAGTTCAATCCATGTTTCCTTTGGAAGCTTGGCCATGAACATCAAAAAGCCCAAATGACGTAAGCCCACATTTTCAAAAGTGGCCTCTGATCTTGGGTGCCCAACTCGAGACATCTGGGGCCTAGTTTTCAGAGGCACTGGGCTCTCAAAGCTGCCGCTGAACTTTAACTGGACTTGTTAGAGCAGCCAAGAGTCCTGTGGCACCTTATAGACTAACATGAGCTTTCGTGGGTGAATACCCACTTCTTCGGATTTCAGCACTTCTTAAAATCAGGTCCAAGGTGTCTGGATTTGGGCACCCATGAACTGAGTCTCCCAAAATCAGAGCTTTGAAAAATTGTGCCCTCGCTGTCTATGTGTGAATGTCCAGGAGAGATCCTTTGATGCTTTATGGGCCGTTAAATAACCTCCTACTCTTCAGATTATATCCCCCGTATGTGACCTTTAATCCAAGATTTAGTCTGCTATGATTAGCTCATTTCCACTGCAACTACATGTTCCTTCCCTTTAATTCCTCTGCTTAACTATATTTTTATACACCCTGAGGCCAGATCCTCAGCCAGCGTAAATCACTGACTTTAATGGAGCGATGCCAATTTATACCAGCTGAGGACCTGGCTTCTTGTGCTTATTTTTTAACTCTCCTATCTACTCACCCTCTGCTCCTGCTACCCAGTGTCATAGCTTTGCCTTCTGTAAAAACCCTGGTTCATCTCTTGTTCACACAGAGCAGGGATAGCCAGCGTGTGGCCAGCAGACCTAGAATGGCCCCACAGTGCTGAGGTGCAGCCTGTGAAGACTATAGGTTCCAGTGTGCTATACCTTGATCAAAAAACAAGTCACTCAAAGCATCACACACTGGGAATGGTAGTCCCCGGGGGTTTGTATGCCTGCATCCATTCCATTTTAATTAGATGCAGCCCATAGGCTGCTGGTGAGTTATCAGTACAGCCTCAGGTTGGATGAAGTTTTAATCCTCCTCACATGCAGCCAGTCCTCCTTGTGCAGGATGCAGAGGCTCCAAATTTATTTCCACTGCTTCAGACCGTTAACAAGAAATCATCTCTCTCTTCATCCTGGCAGAGGAAACAGATGAAGCTCTGGCGAACTCTTCAGAGGAAGAGAGAGAACAGAAGGTGTTGACAGTTACAGAAGGTTGGGGACAATGTTGTAAAGATGTGAAGCAAGAGAAATCATTTTGGTGTAGCATGGAGCTTGGCTGCTAACAGCAATGGATAAATGTAGCTCATGAGACAGGGAGATATGTAATCACAAAGGCTGAGCCTTATTTATCATGGCTGGCTTGGCAAAGGGGAGGACTGATGCAGAGTGGACTTACGTGGAGATGTTTGCAAAGGGATTTAGAAACATACACCACTATCTCTGAAAGAAATGGTGAGGAAAAAATCTGCCATCCTACTGAGTGTTCATCGAAGTGAGAAACACACAGCTTGAGTCACACATAATACAGACAGATAAAATACAGAGTTTCCTAGTCTGCTCTGACAATAACCCTTGTCATGACCAACAGCACCTCCTACTGCTGCAGCAATGGGGCAGTGTTAAGGGGAGACAGCTGGGTACAATGGATCCCTCTAAACTGCATAATGGATTTGTAATGCTGAGAAATGGGGATAAGCCCTGCCCTGAACTGGGCTACGAGCCCCAGTCTCCAGAGATGAACGGCTGGCGCACTAAAGCACTACACCACCTAAGCTTTAGAATGGGAGCCCCAACTATTGCATTTATAATACCAGCTTGTAAGGCAGCCGAAGTGCAGTAATGGGAGAGGTTAACGACATTTCAATAAACAGAGGCGAGCAGGTCATCAAGTGTGGCCCTGGTACAAGTTTGTTTTCTAATTCAGTATCTGCACCAAACAAGGAAGGGAAACATATTTAACTCGGGATAAGGAAATATAGAGAGCATAAAGGAAGACACTCCATTTTGGGAGCAATCAGGTAACCATGCATTGACCTCACCATGTGTTGTCTTTGGGGGAAACCTCCAAAGGTTCAGAAGTTCATATAAGCGCCCAAAAGCTGATTCACCCAAAATGGGGGTGCAAAAATTGTGAGCACAGGTTTTAGTTCAAATTTTGTCCAAGGCTTTGGGGTCCGCTATCGTTTTATTTCAGTCAGTTTGCCTATCCTTAATTATTATTGCAACTGCCCAGGACGACTAGCCACTTATTGTAGCAGAATATCAGAGTACTGCTGAACCCAGAATATCAGAGAACTGCCGGGAACCAGAGCAGTAGAGTAGTGCTAATAAAAACCCCAGAGTACTGGACTAATGCCAGAACCCAGAGTAGTTCAAGAAAATGAAAACAGTATATGGAATATCTATAATCCTGGGAAAGGGAAAGATGAAAAAACTTGCAAATAAAAGTCAAAAGAAGAACAAAAAAGGGGACTCAGGGCCAGATCCCACAGCCCTTCCTCACACAAGCAGCCCTCACTCACATGTGCAGTCCCAGTGCTGTCAGTAGGAGTATTTGGGTGAGTAAAAATTGCAGGATCAGGCTCTAAAGTTGTAAACGAAAGCAAAAACACAAGTCAGTCTTTAAATATTTAAAGACTTAAAAAGCCAGGCTGTGGGGTGAGTGAAAGGACAGGAGAGGGAGATGAGAATGAAACTAGCTCCTGGGAGCCTGAATGGAATCTCTGCCTCAGCAGCGTTCGCAAGAGAATCTGAGGGAAGGTTTCATGCTGGACCATGGAGACAAAAAGGATCCCTACACTAAGTGAAATATGAAAGGTTTTCAAGTCATAGGAGGAGCAGCTGGGAAATTAAACCAATTGTAAAAGACATTACAGAGTGCTAGACCTGGATAAATGACATCTCCTGTGAATTAATGTGAGTCACTACTCACAACACTTGAACCCAAAGCTGCCTCAACCTTTGCATTGCTTAAAACAAAAAATATTTTGATTTATTGCCCCTTTGTCATTTCCCTGATTTCCCTCCACTGCCTTTATGATCTAGTGATAGCAACATGCAGATATACAGCCCATGCTGCTGGGTTTTCCATCCAGTACTGACCCATGACTGAGCTGTAGAGAGCTGAGGAGGAGACTACTGGACAGAGGGTGGGGAAATGGATTAAAAATGGCAGCAATGCAGGAGACCAGACCTATGCTGCTATCAGAAGAGCTGGGCAGGGGAGCCTGGTAGATGTAAGTTGACTAGCCAGCTACTATCTGTCAAGGCTCTTAGCTCATTAATTTAGTCCCATTAGGAACCCAACATATATTTTCTTCTTCAACCAATCCATAATGCACCCAGAGGATGTTTATTTTTAAAAGCAGATTCATGATTTAAAATTTCACTAAGAGTAAGTCCTAAGCCTCATGAAAGGTGCTGGACTGACAGACCCACAGACAGAAGGCCTCCACTTATCCACAAACCACGGATAGGACAGGCATGAGCAGCTAAGCTTTCCCCACCACGTCTTGGCAACATGCCTCAACCCTAGCTTGGAAGGATCAGGAGATTCCATCTCCATGCCAAATGGCCAGCCTTGTGTTTTATTCTTCGTTGAGACTGCAAACAAGGGTGCCAGTTAGCGTCAACGGTGGTGGTGATTTTGGAGATGAGGACACATGTCCACTTGATCAGTGGAACTGAATAAAGAGCACACGATTGAACATTCAGTAAACAATTAAGGCAGAAGAAGTTTTACTTCCATATTTTTTTTACTACTTTTAATCAACATCCATGCAAGTTATTATTTTCCATTTGTCTACAAATTTGCTAAGAATCAAGTTCAAAGAGAGAAAACCCCATGGGTGGTTTATTTCCAAACTAATCGTTTGGCCACACATTATTAAATGTGGTTTGCATAATAAAACGTGTTCTCCACTTATGGTGAAGAACAAATATATAAATGTCTTCATTAAGTTAACGTGTCGCTTTCTTAGCCCGGCACCATTGACATTAAGTCAGTAAAGAGTAACGTGCATTTTATTTATTTATTTGTCATCTCTAGATGTTGGTTTGTTTCCCTAGTGCTGATGAAAGAACAGATATGGGCTGGGCAGCATCCCCAATGATGTGCTCCACCTCTGATCTAAACGGCGCACTTCCGGAGAGGAAGGATGGTCCGGTGTTTAGGGCGCTAGTCTGGGCCAGCGTCAATTCCCAGCTCTACTGCAGGGTTCTTGTTTAACCTTGGGGGAGACACACAGTCTCCCTCTGGCCCCCATCTGTAAAATGGGGATAACTGGACTTCCCTACCTCACAGGGGTGTTGTGAGTCCCTAGTGCAATGGGACTGGAGCCTCGGCATGACTGCAATACAAAGAACAGTACTCAGAGAAGCTTGTTACCTACCTTAAAGATTGTGAGGTGCTGTAGTAACAGGGGCTCTATTAGCACCTTAGATAGGGAGTCAGAGAGGAATTCAGTCCTTGGCCTCTCCACTGAGAATGCCAGTTGGAGTAATTTGTAGTGGTAGCTTTTTGTGACATTCAAGTCTAATCTTGGACTAAAAAGGGGGAAATTTACATAGAAAGGGCAAACCGACCATATGGGTCTGATTTATGCAACCGAGTTGTGACCGTTTTTTATTACTGATTGATATGAATGATAACTTAGACCACAAATCGTACTGATGTGAAAAAATACCATATCTCCATTTAAAATTTATCCCACAAAAAAAGCTTTAACAATCAGAGATTACATTACACTTTGGAACTACTGCTGAACCTCACCATTACTTAAGACAGGGGGGTAGACCCTCAACTAGTGTAAATTGTCATGGCTCCACTGACTTACACCAGCTAAGGATCTGGCCCATACGCTCAATTTTGAAAGATTTTCATACTCATAAAGGTTTGTTGTTAGTTTCAGTTTCAGGAAACCCAAGCTGAGCCATAACGGCCTCAATGAAATCAGCACGTTTCATGGACAGGTGTCAGACACTAACATGTTGCACCTGAGACACTGCCATGGAACACTGGTACCAATGCTGTAAATAAATGTCAACATTTGTCATGAAAACGTGAAAGGAAGAGGAACTAGGAGGCAAAAGTGATTAGGAACAGGAGCCAGAGCCTTTCACTTCTTGGTCACTGATTTAAAGGGTATCCAGATCGGGAGCCTCCAAACTTCATTACCATGTAATGGCTGCGTGGTGATATATGTGAAATGAGTTGATAAGAATCAGTCCCATTCCTAGGTTTCCACATCGCTTTAATGTTTGCTAGCAGAGAAGCCAAGAACTGAATAGGCCAGAAAGATTGAGCTACAAATATCAAATCCTAATGTCCTCCCAGGGCCTGGATGAGGCACTTTTGAGGCTTACACTTGTTTTGTCTCTTGGTAGAGAGAATACCTCTGTCTCAGTACAGTCTGTCTATCATCTTCCACCAATATTAAATTCATTCATTAAACACAATCTGACATCCTTAACTTTGATAATAATTGAGTAGGTTTTTCCAAATGAAAATTTTCCTGTAAAATTCAATGTAATATTAAATCACACCTATAAATATTCCCATTACTGCACAGTTTCATTAATAAACATTACATTTTGTCTCTTTCTTTCACTGTAAAATGCTCAAGATCTAGGAATTACACTTGACTAAATTGCTTTTAAATCACAAATTTGTTTGAAGACTAGGTTCTATCAAAGGAACTATTAGCCAGAAGCCTATCTATACAAGGGATGTAATAAACTCAAATGCTTCTTTACCTCTTGGTCACGGTAAGATACCACTTGTACTGTATGTCTAACACAAAACACTCAGGGTTCATTATATATTTCTTATTTTAAATCATAAAGAACAAAATTAAATGTTATTTTACAGATGAAAGCTATCAAAGCCTAATACATAATTGGTGATCAAATTTTCACTTGCTATTTTCCCTTTGCTTTTAGGTTTTGTGGTATTTTGTTTTTTTCATTAGATTACTTAGAAATATCTAATGTTTACTATCCAACAGTGTTATTAAAAGTAGAGCTCAGCTACAGACCATCATCATTTGTATTGTCGCCTGCTCCTCCAGTCATGAATCAGGGCTCCATGGTGCTAGGTGCTGTACAAACACATTACCAAATGATGGTCTCTGCCCCCAAAATATTTACAACCTAAGTCTAAAATGAGAGACAACATTTGGGTGAAATAAACAGCGGAACAAGGAAATAAGATGATTGTCAATGACATGATAAGCAGTAGTCACAGTGTGAGATGCCTAGACAGAGCAGTTTTATCCCTTCCTACATTTTGCCTCCTATCAACCACCACTAGTCTGCTCACTCCCCTGGATTTCTCCTACCCATGGATTTTTCTCACATTACCCATCATGAATACAATCGCCTCCCTGATTCTTTGCACCATCCAGCCTCATTCTTCTCCTTCAGACCCCTTGAGACTCACTCCCTTCCAGATCAAACATCTCAGCTAGCTTTGTTCTCTTATATATATCATACCTTCACATTTTGACATACTAGAGCATGGAACCAACAAGGTGAGGATGTAACAAAATCTTGTGATCTTTTAACATAACCCCCTTCTTCCTCCCTTTACCCTCTCTCCAGCCTTTACCTGTCCTATGTTTAATTTTGATTGTAAGCTCCTTGGAGAAGGGATCTGTCTTCTTCATTTATCTGCAAAGCACCAGGCACATACATGGTGCTGTAGAAATCCAGCAGCAGCAGCCAAATCTTGAAGTCTACTTTGGCCGAATAGTAACAGTAATTGGTCCAATAATAATAACTGTTAGTTATTTTAATTCCTCTTTTAAGCTTTGCCACTGGTTATAATAGCACCGCAACATTTCTTACCTTCTATAAGTTTTGTGCAATAGGATGTAAGGCACGATCACACTGACCCAAACCCATTCTCCCACAATATCCAAGGGACTTTGATAACCCCAGGGACAATCTTTGAACAGTAGGGGACTGGATCTGATGTTTTCCTTTATCCAAATGCCTTTCTTGTCCCTTATTTTAGGTCATCGCCAGGTGCAATTCCTTTCATTGTGATTACCTTGCTCTTCCATGATACTAGATGCTCTTACGGACAAACTTCATTGCTGTTAGCTTCCCAGAGGAAAACCTCATCTGTCTTTCTGGGGTCAGTATTGAACAGTGTGAACAACTAAAGCTCTTCAGCCACAATCAATCCAACCGAGGGACATAACTGCAATGTGCTGAGCAACCCAACTCCCACCAATTTCGGGAATGTAGGGCACTCAGTCCCTGGTAGGATTGGGCCCAAAGCTTTCTATGGAAATCAAGTGCATGGTTATTGATGAACAGCACTGCAGGGGCATCCAAACATTGTCCAGTAGAGGCCACTTTTTCAGCTTGCCAAGATCTCAGGATCCACATGGCTCCATCATCTTGGCTACCGTCATCTTCAGTTGAGAGCTGCGGCCTGTGTAAACAACAGCTCCAAGTAAAAGATGCTTCATCTTGATCTCAGCAGCCATTACATGATCTCTCTTCGGGTACCACCTCCTTATTAAAGAAGAGAGCAGCCAAGGATCGCACTGTGTAAACCCCACAGCCTATATCAACTAGATCCATTTATCAGAGGGGTAGCCGTGTTAGTCTGAATCTGTAAAAAGCAACAGAGGGTCCTGTGGCACCTTTAAGACTAACAGAAGTATTGGGAGCATAAGCTTTCGTGGGTAAGAACCTCAAGTCTTGCATCTGAAGAAGTGAGGTTCTTACACACGAAAGCTTATGCTCCCAATACTTCTGTTAGTCTTAAAGGTGCCACAGGACCCTCTGTTGCTTTTTATAGATCCATTTAAACTCTCTCCTGATAGTGGGCATCGTTGTGTTTTCAGACAGCATTAATACACTGTACAAGTTAACCTTTCTGGCTTACAAAATGAATTAATTCTACCAGTGTGGTTCTATCTATATATTTGTCTAGGTTCTTACACTGTACCGATTACCATCATAGCTGATGGTAAAGCTATTGTAGACAAGATAACAACAAATAAAGCACCTATGAATTACACTGAAATGTGCCTGAACTAATGTTTTGAATGGCGTAAACCAGCAGCATTTTTAGCACATTAAAACAATGACAAGGAGACAGAGAATCTCCTGAGACTTTAATTATAAAATGAAAACTCTCTATAAGTAAGAGTGGCTGAAACTCGGAGTGCTGAATCCTAGGTGCTCTTTATGGGAAATCTATACTTTGATTTAGACTTGTACCTGTCACTCCGAAACCCTGATGATGGGCCCATTGGAAATGCACAGAATAGACAGACAGGTTAAATGGGCTTCCCACAGGAAGGCACTGATTCCAAGAGTTAACACATGCCTGTACATTTTGCCTGATTACATCTGGTCGGTTGCCAGGTGGAAATGAAAAAAATCCTCCTAGAGTGCCCCTGTCACAAGCCAGCAGCCAGCAATTTCAAATCTGACCTACAACACTGCCCCCTGCCCACACTATCCCCATAATCTCTCAGGACAGACATGTTATTACACACAATATAATCACTGACACAGCAGGTGCAGCTGAACAGTGAAACTGTGCTAATGAAAGGCCTGATGAAAACAACACACAAACAAATCCACCAGTCACTAGTAAAAATGTTACTCCAAGGAAATTAAAAATTGCACACCCTGGCACACACCTGCCTAGACCTATCGCCTCGAGATTCACTAACACTTGAGGCACGTGTACTTTGTTTGCAGGTCAAGATCTCATGCTGAGTTGACAGCTGTTATAACATTGATGTTTCTTCCTGATTAGCTGGGCTTTTCCCAATCCTTATCCTCATTCACACATCCAGTCACATCTTCCAGGTCTCTCAAAATCAACCAAATCCCCAAGGGATTGAAGAGTTGGAAGGGGGGGGGGGGGGGAGGCATCTACAAGTGTAAAGTCATCAGCCTTGGGGAGCCAATGGGATGGGCATTTGGGGGTCAGCTGCCCTCAGCATGTCAACTTCACCTGCAAGCTTCCAGCTCTTGCTGCCTTGGGGGATTATCAACAGAGAGTGGAATCAATGCTCATCTATCTCCGCCTTCATCCTAATGATGGTCAGAGCCTTGAGCCCAAACCCCAGAGCTCTCTGCGCAGCCAGAAGCGAAAATCCATCTTTAAAAGCTCCCATTAAATAAACCCCCACAGATCTGAACTGAGCCTCTGATTCTGACAGGCATCTTGCAGCCCCGCAGGGTGACTCCAGCCTGCTCTGAGCTATCCAGCCTCCAGCCACCGCCAGCATCTTAGCCATAAAGTCCCAGGCTGCTGCTGGGAGGGTATCAGCTGTTGCTGAGTTTCTTCAGCCACCTACCCACCCTCTGCATGTGGGGTGGATCGGTGCCCGGGAAATGCTGAGATAAGGTCCCCGGTCGTGGTCGGTAGTCCTCACACACCCAAATGCAGCGTAGCTTCCTTCCCCCTCCCCTCTCTGCAGCCCATCGTAGCGGATCCAGACGCCCCGGGCTTCCCCCCCTAGGAAAGCTAGAGTCACTCCGCATCCCCACCCCAGCCCCGATTCAGCCCGTCCCCTAGCGGGAGGATTCTAGGGGGACCCTTTCCCATGCGACATTCCTGCTCCCCCACATGTCCCAGCAACAGCTGGACGTGCTGCTCCCAGCAGCTGTCTCCGCACCAGCCCCCCCCCCCCCCCCAGTGCAATGGGATGGGAACCCCCGACCCTCCCCACTCATCCCCGCAGAGGGATCGGAGTCCTCATGCACCCCGGCGTGTCCCCTTCCCCGCGCCAGGGGATTAGAAACCTCCAGCCCTCCATGCAAATGGCTGGAGAGCCCCTGCATCGTCATGCAAAGGGGCCGGGAAGCCCCCACACCCCGCCATCCCTCCCCGGCACAGGCGGGGAGAGCCGAGCCCCCGCTGCCGCCTTTACCTCTGTGCTGCTGCTGGCCGGGGGCGCTGCCTTCAGCGCGGGGCGGCCGGAGAGCCCGGGCGGCGGGCCGGGGCGGTCATGTTTGCGGCGCGGGCGGAGAAGGCGGGTGCAGAGCCGGGGATGCAGCTAGGGCGGCTGCCTCTGCGCGTGTGTGTGCCCGGCAGCTTCGCCCAGCCTGGCACTCCGCAGTGCTCGCACCGCGCATGTGCTCCGCACCCCCTGGCGGGGGACAGCCCACATGCGAGGCGGCTGGGGCCGGGGCTGGGGCTGGCCCTCTCCAGTGGGGGCTGGGGGGCTCAGTCTGCTGATTTCATTCCCCATCAGCACGGCCTGCCCGAGCTGTGCCGCCCCCTCCCCTTCATCTCCCTGAGCATTCCCCCTCCCCCCCCCAGCATTGTCACCCCCTTTGATCGGGGCTGGGGAGCAGAAGGAGGCCCCGTCCCACACCCCACAAACTTTATTCTTTCGCCTCTGCATTAGCAGAGTGATCAGATCTGCGCAACCCCCCTTCTGTAACTCCTCTGCATCAGCCAGCTCTCCGCCACCCACCCCATCCCCCGTGTATCCCCACCTCCGCGTATTTCCCCATAGCCCACAATGATCCCAAAGCGCCAAATACTCGATATCCCCTCTCCATCCCCCACTGCCTAGCCTCTAGATCCTCCCCACCGTGTATCCCCCGGGGGCTCCGCACACACAGGTCGCCTCTCCCCTCTGTGTATTGATGAATGTCATTTTGTTAAGCACTCAGCTGCCATGGGGCGGGATGGAGAGCCAGCTAGGAAAATGCTGCTTCCTAGAGTTAACCCGGCAATGTAACTAGGGCTCAAACGGTAAGACTTTACCAGCAGGCTCGCCTCTTCTTTTCTCCCCCTCCTCATGCATTAGGCTCATCCCTTTATTATGCCCATCTGCGTTCCCATCTCAGTCCCGGAAGTCCCGAGTGCAGCTACCACCAGGCAATTTCGTTTCTTAACTTCTCCATCTGGGTAGAGACACGGGGATGCGAAGAAGGCAAAACCTCCAGGACAAAATAATTGGCTCCAGTGTCTAGAAACTGAAAGAGCTGTTCACAGTAACTAGAATTTACATTCACCACGGTGGCGTTCCTCTAAATCATCAATCCGGGAGGCAGACACCAGTGAAAATGCCTGCTCAGCATCCTCCACTCCCATTCAGATCTATTCAGATCTATCCTCCACTCCCATTAAGTATCTATTCTGCCCTGGGTGGGCAGTGCCGTGACAAGCAGCTATGCTGGGTGTGCTGCTGGGTGTGCATGTTCTTTGCATGGTACTAGATCATTGACTTGAACTATGAGCTGGAGTGTCTAGAGGCAGCAGCTCTACCCGGGGAGCCAACAGGACAGTCTCCCATGGAAAAAAAAGACTCAGCACTACTATGATCATGTGTTTATTGTACAGTTTGTGGACCCTATCCATCCTACTCCCACTGATATCAACTGGAGTTTCCCCCTTATCTGTAAAGGTAGCCGGATGAAGATTTAGGTGAGCTATAAGCAGCTGTCTAAGCTTGAAACTGTCCTTTGCTTATTTTGTATACATGGGCGCCAGGTTTGTATATTTTTTGGTGGTGCACAGAACGGGTCCAAGCAGAGCCGTCCCATCCGACAGACCAGGGCAACTGCCCCAGGCCCCATGATTCAGGGGGATGCAGGTTCCAGGAAGGCCTAGGGGGGTAGCGGAGGGCCTGGTGCCAGCAGCAGCGAGTGACCCAGCCCACCCACTCCATTCCACCCCGCCGGCTCCCAGCGTTGCTCAGGGGAGGGGGCGGAAGCCGGAAAGAGGTAGGGCGGAGGTGGGGGAAAGGGGTGGAATGGGAACAGGGAGGGGGCGGAGCAGGGGTGGGAAGAGGTGGGGCAGGGCGGAGCGGGGCCGACTGGGGCCGGGTCACTCGCTGCTGTGGCGCCAGGCCCCCCGTTAATCCCCTTGGCTGCCCTGGACCCCGTGTCCCCCTGAAGTGCAGGGCCCCCTAAAGCGTAGGGCCTGGGGCGGTTGCCCTGGTCCATCCTATGGACAGGACGACTCTGAAAATATAAGCCCAAACATTGGTGGAGCTTAGGGTGACCAGACAGCAAGTGTGAAAAATCGGGACAGGGGTTGGGGGGGTAATAGGAGCCTATATAAGAAAAAGACCCAAAAACCGGGACTGTCCCTATAAAATCGGGACATCTGGTCACCCTAGTGGAGCTATACACTTAACTCCCATTAATATTGGGGGGGCGTTGCAAAGGGTACTGTCCGAGCAGATCAGGTGCCTTACTTTGTGGTTGTTAATACACAAGACTGACGTTATTGTTTTTGCTGTTTTTATATTTCAGCGTGGACAATGTGTTTGTAGCTGTACAAGACACAGAAGACAAATTGGTCCCTGCCTTCAGATGCTTAAAATCTAGGGGGCCAATCCTGCATGGAGTTTAGACCACTCTTATATGTCTTTCTCCTGCAAAGGGCTCCACAGACCCTTCTGCTCCCACCAGGAATAAGGATCAGGTCATATAGATGATCAGCCCCTTTTGCAAGATCAGGGCTATAATTTCTCCCACAGAGTCCTATTGATTTTAGGTAACAATAGGTCCTGTTATAGCTCTTTGCGGGATCAGACCTTCTGTGATGTTGTAACTTAATAACTATAATATAGCATATTACATAACATATATCACATAAATGTAATCATATCTAACTTAATATTTTAGTGGGAATCCCCCACAAATAAACCATTGCTTTCTATTCAGTTATGCTTCCTGAATCCAAATTGCAAAATAAATACTAATGGGAGATGCAAGAAGATACCTTAAATCAGATCTAGTGGAAATTTAGGATAATTATTTTGTAGGTGTGTTCAGGGGCACTGGAACAATTTTTACAGTGGGGGTGGTGAGAGCCATTGAACCAAACTATAAACCCTGTACATAATGGAAACCACTTCAAGCCAGGGGGTGCTGCAGCACCCCCATGTCCCTAGTTCCAGCACCCATGGGTGTGTTTGTTTTATTAAAAACAGTTAACCCATGCCTGAGAGTGTCTCTTACAAAGAGTTTAAAAAAAAACCCCAACATTCTGCAATGCCTGGCATACTCAGGGAAATACAGTTTTGCTCTTAGGTTTGGACAAATCTCCCACTGTATCTTGTCCAGCAAAAAATTAAAATCCCCGTGGGTGTTTTTGCACTTCCAGCCAGGCTCGCCAATTCATCCGCTAGCGCTTGAGGGTTAATGTTGCAAAGCGCTGCTGCTCTGGGACTGCTCATTTCATATGAGGAAAAAGGGAAAACAAAACCACCAAAAAGGAGGAGGAGATGGAACAAAACCAAAAGAAACAAAACTAACAAGGAAACAAAATAATTAAAATGAAACTAAAGCATTGTAGGTAAATTCACTTTCTTCTCCCAAAAAGAAACAACACACAGAGAGAAAAATTACAGCCAAATACTCCACCAACCCTCCCCAGCCACCACCTCCCCAAAGAAATTAGCGGATAATCATCAAACTGCAGAACCAACTCAACATGCTGATGATGATGTACAGATGGGGCTTCCTTGAGAGAGGAAAAGGGACATGGGGCGCATTTAGATATTCTACCCATTGCTTCATGCTTCCTTGTTCCCACCAGACAACAATTCACCTCTATGTATGGCCCCCACTACCAGAGTATCTGAGCACCTCACAATCTTTAATTTATCTCCACAATCCCTCTCTCAGGTAGGGAAGTAGTGTTATCCCCAGTTTACAGCTGCCACAAAGAGCCTAAGTGATTTGCCCAAGGTCATGCAGGAAGTCTGTGGTAGAATAAGGACTTGAATCTGGATCTCCCAGGGTACTAAACACTGGACTGTCTTTCCTCTTGGACTCATTTGGTTGTCATTTATTCTTCTAGAATGGTGCCTTCCAGTTTCTGCTGGGTTCTGTTCTGAACAACTCCAGCGATCGCCCCAGAATCCTTTGCAGTGGTTGCAGCAGGGCTTCAAAGGAGGTGTTATAGCACTCACCACAGCAAATGGCGTTGCACACCTGAGATCCCAAGGCACTCCCATCATATGACTGAGCAGAAAAAATAATACCCTTTTCTGAGGGGTCCTGGGGCTGAAGCACTACAGGTAGAGAGAATGGTTTGAGACTGGCCTGTTGGAGATTGACTGTCAAAGTCCCAGTGCTAATCCAGCACTAGCCCCTTACATATGGTACCAAAGTAGCCTGCACCTAAGCTCTTCCCTGACATGAGTGCTTAAAACAGGGGTGGGCAAACTTTTTGGCCTGAGGGCCACATCAGGGTTCCAAAACTGTATGGAGAGCTGGGTAGGGAAAGCTGTGCCTCCCCAAACAGCCTGGCCCCTGTACCCTATCTGCCCCCTCCCACTTCCCACCCTGACTGCCCCCCTCAGAGCCCCCCACCCATCCAATCCCCCCTGCTCCTTGTCCCCTGACCGCCCCCTCCCGGGACCCCACCCCCTATCCAACCCCCCTTTCTCTCTGTCCCCTGACTGCCCCAACCCCTATCCACACTCCCGCCCCCTGACAGGCCCCCCAGGACTCCCACACCTGTCCAACCCCCCCCCGTTCCCCGTCCCCTGACTGCCTCCCCCAAACCTCCGCCACATCCAACCGCCCCCTGCTCCCTGTCCCCTGACTGCCCCCCGGGACCCGCAGCCCCTTATCCAACCCCCCCACTCCCCGCCCCCTTAGCATGCCACTCAGAGCAGCATGTCTGGAAGCCATGCCGCTCGGCCGGAGCCAGCCACACTGCTGCGCTGCCCAGCAGGAGCTCATAGCCCCGCTGCCCACAGTGCTGGCGGCACGGCAAGCTGAGGCTGCGGGGGAGGGGGGACAGTAGGGGAGGGGCCGGGGGCTAACCTTCCCAGCCAGGAGCTCAAGGGCCGGGCAGGATGGTCCCGCGGGCCATAGTTTGCCCACCTCTGGCTTAAAACCATCCAAACCACAGCCATCTAAATCAGAGGAGAATCTCATTGCTAACCAGTTTCTCAGAATGACATTTGTCTACAGATTATAGGTAATAATAAGCCTTTTGCATTTCTCTAGCCCTTTTCATCTGAAAAGCTCAAAGTGCTGGCAAATTTTAATTAGTGAAACTTCACCACCTCCCGGTGAAGTAGATAAGACAGAGAAATCAGGCACAGTTCAGTTAAATGACTGACCACAACAGAGCTCAATATGGAGTCCAGGAGACATGACTCCCAGCTTCCTGCTCTAACCATTAGATGACATGACCTCTGACCAGAGGCTGAATTGATACAGTGGACCTGTTCTGTATTCCCTTTTTTCCTTTGCCCCACAAATAAATGTCTCATGGGCAGGAGCGGCGCCAGGGTTTTTGGCGCCCTAGGCGGGGGTCCTTCTGCGCTCCCAGTCGGCGGCGGCAATTCTGCGGTGGGGGGGTCCTTCCCCGCTCCCGGTCTTCGGGGCACTTCGGCGGCGGGTCCTGGAGCGAGTGAAGGACCCGCCGCAGAATTGCCGCCGAAGACCCGGAGCGCAGAAGGACCCCCCGCCGCCGAATTGCCACCAAGGGCGGCAAAATGCCGCCCCCCCCAAATCCTGGTGCCCTAGGCGACCGCCTAGGTCGCCTAAATGGAAGCGCCGGCCCTGCTAATGGGGACATCCTGACCAAGATGTATTGTATCGGCCAGGGGAATAGACCAGATAACTCAATAAGTTTTTGTTATCTTGGGCTATAAATCTGTGATATGTGCAACATGTTCTTTGCTTTAAAAGCTGCTGAGTTATCGTGAAACTATATTTTACATGAGGTTTGTAAAATTCAGTGTGATTTCTCTTCAGTTCAGTCCATTTAAAAATGGTTAGATACAGGATTCTAATTTTAAAAAATTCGATAATGTGAAGACAGCTAAAGGCATTAGCTTTCTAGATGTACAGGCCTCTGATGGACTGACGATGACAGCAGGAAAAGTGAAGTGCATAAACATTTGCAGCCTTGATTACAATCAAAAGCAAGCACAGTGATTTTCAGAGTTGCTTTGTATTCCAGAACATTCATTCTACTGCGTGTTCATTTGCTGCTACACCATAAACAAACTGTGGGTGATTTCTGCTGGAACCTTTCAGGGGAGGTGGCTATTGTTTGGTTGGTTGGGTTTGGGGTTTTGGGGGATGGGGGGGTCCTTTTTTTTTTTACCCTGTCACATCATCTGCAAAGGAGAGGTTACCCCACAAAATGAAGGGGCAGTCAATGTAGAAACAATGAAAGGAAACACTGTTTCATGCCAAGAGAGCTCAACCTGTGCAATTTGCAGATCAAATCAAGAATTGGGGCTGGATTTTATAAAAGGGTTGACTAATATGATGAGCAATAATATTATTCAGGGCATTAGCTTTATGAAATGCTTGGGAACATTTACCAACCTAGGCACATCCTTGCTGTATCAAGCTATGCTTGATAATTACGACAAATGCTTAAGGTATTTTACTCACTCATCAATAGTAAAATAAATTCTCACCCTGACCATGTGAAATTTTGTAATACTGCTTTAATAATGTTTATAGTGATGTAAACGCAGACAAAGGAAGAGTAATCAAAAGCTGATCGCCACAGGAAGGAATTTCTCTCTGTCAGGGCTGGCTCCAGGCACCAGCTTAACAAGCAGGTGCTTGGGGCGGCCAAGGGAGAGGGGCGGTACCTGCGGCAATTCGGGGGCGGCAGGTCCCTCACTCCCTCTAGGAGCGAAGGACCTGCCGCTGAACTGCCGCCGCCGATTGTGGCTTTTTTTTTTGCTTGGGGCAGCAGAAATGCTGGAGCCGGCCCTGCTCTCTGTAGTGTGCAGCATTGTACAATTAGCTAGATATATGGGACAGTGTTTTACACCTTCCTCTGAAGCATAAGGCATTTGGCCACTGCCAGAGGCAGGATGGTGGACTAGGACAAACGCCTGACTTTTGTACATAAAAAAGATGTTACAGCTCAATATATCTTACTAAATAAAGCAATAATGTGCAATGCACCCCTCATTTATAACCCCCTCTCCTGTGAATGACTAGGACTGTCATATGCCCATTGGCACAAAGAGGGGAGGAGAGCTAAGAAAGTGCAATGCTGCCATCCCTTTTTAGAATCCATCTCACCACATTCCTGAATCCAAAGAGAGGCTGCAAACAAAGGCAGCTTTTCAAAAATAAAACACAACCTCTCCCATGTTAATGACAAATCAATGTGAATGGCAAAGTGTGGCCTTTAGCCTTTATAACGGCCAGCACCAAAGTCTCCGTTTTCATCAAAACCTGCAGATGTTTGTTAGGAGAAAGCTCCTATCACATGTGGCCACTGGATTCAGGAACCAGGATTAAATTAGCACATAGATAAAAGGGGATATGAATGGCTTGCAGAGGGGAGGAAAGGTGCTGTCCTGAATAGGGATGATTTCTGGAATTGAGGCCAAAACATCTGAGCCTTGTCTGAATTACAGCATCCCACATTGCTAACACTCAGGAAGCTGTATTGATGGCGAGTTAGGAATTCAAATTTTGCTGGCACAAATAAGGTCCTTCTGTGGAACCAATTGCACTGTCTCATTCTCTAGCCTTGGCCCAGTGCTGCTGTGTGCCTTGGCTGCCCACCTTGCAGGTGAGGAGTTTTTAAACAAACCCAAATATTTTTGCTGATTTGTAATTTTATGAAAACATTTCTCTCCATGGCCATTGACGGAGAACCCCACTTTCTTGCACAAAAGCTAATTTTGAAGGCTTAACTATCTGACCAGGTCCATTTAAATCTGAAGAACTGGGGTTCCACATTTTAAATCCAGAGTAACTCAATTAAGACCTGGTTTACACTAGGAATTTTCTTCGGTTTAGTTGTGTCTCAGGGGTGAATCCCAACCTAGCCCCCAGTGTAGACCACTGCTAGATTGCTGGAAGAATTACACCAATGTGAGTAGGAGCAGAAACGGTGGTTCTTCTAATCTATTCTGGTTCTTATACCACCTTCATCACTGGGGTAGAAGGAAAACGTGTTCATTTTGTTGTAGAAAAGTGTGTGAGGTGATTTATACTGTAACAGTATTTTGATCTTCAAAGAAATGCTGTTTCATAGAGGGAGATCCAGGTGAGATGCCTTTTGATGTTAATTACAAACTTTGCTACTGTGGTGTTCTACTTGTGGGACAAACATTCTAACCAGCTCAAATGATTTTTTGGTGCATTTGAGAGAGGAAATATATTACACTACAGATAAACACTGTTTAGTGCTTCTTACGATGGAGCTATTAGTTACATAAAAATGGACATGTCGCCATAGCAGAAAAGAAGTACAGAAAACTGGGGACCCCTAATGACAACATATCAGCTTGCTTATACACAGATAAGTAACAGGATCATCGTCTAAGCCCAGTCTATCCAGGTAGCATAAGAAAGTAGACAGTATAAGGATGACTGGTGTGTGCCAAACTTCTTAATTCAATCACAGGATGTTTTGCCCCTTTGCTGTCTGTTGTTTGAATGTAGCTAACTGCAACAGGTCACCATATGTCCCCCTCCTGTGCTCCCTCTTCTTTGTGCTCCAGTTTGTGTCCCACTGTCACAGAATTCACCCTAACCACTGAATCATTGTTATGCATGCATAATATCCTGGCTTACTGTGTGTGTCATGTCTCCTGCTAGTAGCTGAGCCCAGGGACTGTAACAGCCTGACTGTTTTCTTACAGCTCTCCTTTAGTTCAAGTGAAGAGACCTGTGTCTGTGGTTTAGAAAGTCCAAGATCCTATCCCTATGGATAACTATGGTGCCTGGGTGCATGCACCACAGCTCACTCCATGTGGTCTCTTGCTCTCTCTTTTTCAGTCCCCTTGCTGTCTTCCTAGCATGACCTGGACTGCGATGCTTGTGGAGGCTGGGGCTTCATCACCATGATGCTCTGATGCCCAGCTGCTGGTCTCTTCCTTTGCCATGCTGTCTCCTCATTGTAATTCCTACCTCTTGCCCCTGCGTGCACTATAAGTGTGTATTACAGTTGCTTGGGACAGCTTTGGAGATGCATGTTTGCAGGGATGAGGACATGTGACCCAGTTTTAGCCTTCCCCTGCCCTTTTTAATGAGACCTCACCCGCTTTTCTGATTGCAGGCAATGCCCATGCACTTTCATTTATGTACTTCTCTCCACGCAGGCAGAGCATATCAGCACTGTATTTGCCATGTAGGATGTGATACTTTCCCCTGGGATGGAGGTCTCTATGCTGTTTGGACAATGGAACTGAGCCCACTTGTGCCAGGCCTGAATTTGGCACTTTGCTACCAGGATGCACTGAATGGATTGTTTGTCTTCTAAGATTTGATTAATCCCAGTGCAGATCTCAGTAATTCCCATGGTTTTCAATGGGAGTTATTGGTGTCCTGCCAATGGGAGAATCTGGCAGAGCCCAGAATTCAAGCAGTCTTAGGGCTCTGCCCCACCCTCATCTCTGTCCTCCCCGCCCCAAAGCCTCTGCACCCACACGAGCACACCCATTCAGTGCCAAACATTCAGCTTGTCTCTATTAATACACACTCTGCTGCCTGGATTACAGGCAACTACTTGCAGAGCTGGAGAAGGAGTAATACTGATAAATTGCTCAGAGGCATTTGACCAGAAATAGTGATGAAATTCTTCATTCCATTGCTCATCTACTTACTTGTACTAAATCTGTGGATCAGGCCCGGGCTTTGTGCTACATGAATGGAACAGGCTGCAGGTTCTAATATGTTCCCACCCACATTCCATCTGTGCACTTAGAATTGTTACTTCTTTCTTCGATGGGGAGTAAGGGATAGTTCTCTGCACACATGTTTGATTGAGACTCGTATTTATGGGGCTGTTCACATGTGCAGAGCAGAAATGTTATATACATGCTGCTGTGGAGTCAATAAGATGCTAGAGGACAAAATGAGTGACCTAGTGACACACTTCTCTGTTAGGCAAAAGCAGTACTCAGTGCTAAAGAGGTCTGGAAAGAAGTGTTGGGGGTCCTATCATAATCTGGGAGCAGCAGCTTTGGTAAGGGCTCAGAGTGCACCCCTCAGCAACCCAGCTTGACTTTTAATTATTATTATTTCTGAGTCTGTGCCCACTTCATACCCCACTTCCACTTTAAGCATGGGCTGTACTATCCCGTTTCTCTGTGCAAAAGGAATGGGAGTGGGGAAGATTCCTTTATGGATGTGGAGTCTAGAGAGGCAAATGCTGAATCACATCACTCAGAGGGGAAAAAAATTTCTAACTTGGTTTTATATTTAAACCTCACAAGACACCAATCTTGCCACCTTCGGCTTCGATCTCCCAAACTTAGCAAGGCTAGGATTGACATATAGTTAGAAAGAAGGCAAGCCCTGATGGCCCAGGCAGCGGTACTTCTCCCGCTAAACCAATGTCCCAGTGAGGGGCAAGGAGGTGCTGTGGTAGTGGTGCAATAACTTCTCAATGAGATCCAGAGGTCCCAACCATTGACCACAAAGATCCTGTGGCAGTTTATGCAAGAGTTGGCTCAGGAGTCCTGAGCATTTAGAGTCTGCTTGTAGTTTCAATAGGACACGGTGTCCTTCTCCCCCTGCCCTATACTGATACACAGTCCAGGAGAAGGAAGACACCATCTCCTACTGAAACTGTATCAGAGTACACTGTTGTACAGCGTAGCTGTGCACTATTAATCAGTCGTATCCACCCTCAAGGTTACTCATTTTAGTGACAAGTGATTTTATATATGCAGGACGTGATTTTCAGTTTAGTAACACTCAAAGGCATATGCAATGGTGCTAATTTGTGTTTACAGTTACTGGCACTGCATGCACAAGTCTGGTAATTGCACATGCAAATGCACCTCATTAGCTAATTGCTCTGACAGTGGTAATTGCATATATAAACTGAGTAGGGAATTGTCCATTCATTTTATGTGTGCAGTACCTAAACAATCTCATATTAAGCCCACCAACCATAAAGCCCTTTGGAATCCTTCAAGTGAAAAGGTAACATACACATGTAAAATTATTAATAATTATGATGATGATTATGGGATGTGTAGTAGAGCTTTTCAGCTCCAGGTCACTGGTATAGAACGTTGTGTGTCAGTTGCTACCTTTCTGCCTCCTGAATGATGTCCATTCCCCTCCTCCTCTTTTTGTTTCCTCTTTCTCTGATCACTCTGCCATCCCCACTGAGATAGATAGCTCCTTCCTACTTCTCTACCATCCTTGCTGACCTGCTAGATTAGATCTGTCACAGGTCTTGATATAAGGCTTTTATGGAAGTCAGTCAGGTCCCCATCATCCACTGTCTTTTGACTCTGACTTACTTCCTTTAAAAGGACTATCAAATTTGTAAGGCCTGGCTTTGCTTTTGCATGCGGTCCTGCTGGATGCCTTTGATCAAGCTCTAACTCTCTTTGCGCATCTAGATCCTCTCTCTGGGAAACATTTCTGATCCATTTGAAGCTATTGAAGTTGAACTTGTAGTTTCACAGATCTCTCTCCTTTAAAACATAAAGTTAGTGGGTAAAATCCTGGCCCCATTGAAGTCAGTGGCAAAGCTCCTATCGACTTCAATGGGCCCAGGATTTCACCCAGTGAGTGAAAAGTGCCAGAATTCAGTACTAGAGACTAAAGTCTTCCCTCCCCGCCCCCCCGCCCCCCAATAGAATTGACATAGCCAACAAGGGGCCATCTGGACACTAGGGAAATTACAACTCATAATTTACCACTGGTATAGCTCCAACTGTGGTTGAATGGTATAACTGTGGTTTAGATAGGCCTCCAAGAGGCATCCTTAGAAACACCTGAACTCCATATGCTTTACAGCTTCCACCATGCTCCACCGGAGGAGTAGTGCTGGTGGTGAAGTACGGCTCCTAACTCATGAGTGACCAGCAGACTCAGCAGGGAATAAATCAGCCTGAAATGGTGTGAAGGGAGCTCAAGATTTTTGTTACAAAACTGTTTGGGCCAGAGATGGCTTTGATTGGCCAGTTATTTTGAATCACAGCTACCTCTCGGACAGTTGAAATCAGAACTTAGCCGTCTCCTCTGATCCAACTAAATGTTGTCAGAAAAATAATTGACTCTGATCTTCCTCACCAGGTAATTTCTGGAGTGCAGTTTCTTGTGAACCTTGGCACATTCTGGAAGCACCCCGGAATAGATGGAAATGGTTGTGTCAGAACAGCACACATTGTCACAATCCGCCAGTACCACTACAGCCAGGTCAGTAGTTGCATGGTCACCGACCTGCCTGCAAAGGGGAATTGAAAAGCCTCTCTACCTTTTCACTGTGCTTTCTATTTGCCATTTGGGAAACCCACAACCACACAACAACAACAATATTAGGGGACAGATTCTCAGCTGATGTAAATTGTCATAGGTCCATATATATATGGCCACTATGTTCAAATTTGGGTGCTTAAAGTTAGGCACCTAAATCCATAGTTAAGTACTTAATCAAACAAGGCTTGATTTTCAGAGCTGCAGAGCACCCACAACTCTCACTGAAATCCATGGGATTCAGCACCCCTGAAAATCAAGCCATCACTTTGGGTATCTAAATATGAATATAGGTGCCTAATTTTATCCAACCGAGTTTGAGAATTTTGCCCATATGTTCATTATTTTAACAGTGGCTCCTTAACAAAAGTAGTGTCTTCTTTGCAGCTGGCCTGCAAAGGACCCATCATCTCTCCTGCCCTCTGATTCTGTTCAGTTCTGTTTTCATAGTGGAACTGCTGAAAGACCATTAGACTATTGAGGCAGTGCTTGGAGCCTGAGAAAGCCCCCCTGCAGGTTAGGCAAAAAGCCTCAGGTTGAGCAGGTTTGGTGATCACCTTCACTCGTAGTAGTGAAAAACATATATTGCAGCACCCACCTTATTTTACGTACATAAACCCTACATCTGTGTGTATTACACATTTCACAAAGCAGTGTCTCAAAGACATGTATCAACATTAATCTTGTCTCTTGCCAAATGTATGCGTCTTTGTTAGAACCATGAATGAGATCAGGGTCTGCCCATAGCACATTTGTACTTTTCTATTTGCATCAGCAAAAATAGCAAACTCTGACCCCTTGTCCAAAGGCCTAATGTCCTGTTTATGCATTTGAAAAACGCTTCCATGAAGGCCTTGTCCGCCTGAGCAGGGAATTTCCTGATTTTGGACTGGAACAATCCATTTCATTATTTGTTTGCTTGAGGAAGTGCTCTTGAGAAAAAGGCCCTCAGCGAAGTACACACTGAACTCTCTACCTTCCTCAGGGGAGACATTTCACTCCAGTAACTGTTTGGGAACACTCAGATTGCAGTGAAGTGCGTCACTTGCTAGCAGCCATTCAAAGAGACAAGATAAAATGTGCTCTCGGGAACATAGGAAATACCTGCATGGGAACAATCCCACTGGGCATCCAGTCCAGAATCCTGTCTCTGACAGGTCTATATCAGATGCTTCAGAGGAGAGTGTCCATACCACATCTTCCATGAAATCTTGGTCTTAAAAGAAATGGTGCTGCCATCTTGAATACCCAAGTCTGGGAGCCTCAGCATGAGTAGTGAAGATCTGCAAACCTCTTGTGCTAACCGTACATGGTTCTAGTTTCCAACCTCTTCCCTGCACTCAAATACCAGGCTGCTTGTTTCTCTACAGTGATCAACAGTGTACAAAGTCCAGTCTACATAGCACCATGTTTGTAACTAGACCAGGCCTGTTTCCGCTCCAGGAACATCTGTTTTATTAATTCTCTCTAAAACTAGGCTGTTAACTCTTATTCTGCTCACTGCCTCTGCCCACGGCATTTATAAATTACCTCCTGAAGTATACAGTATAACCACAGAGTTTACTTGAATTTGCAAGTCCAGCTTCATTAGCTGTGAAGTCCTCTGTGACACTATGTGCACCCAGATGCCACAGTGAGCAGAGCCTCATATATGCAAATAACAAGAATAATGAATGAATTACACTGTGCACCATTTCATACGGTATTATGTGATATTATTTAGCTTCATTTTTCCAATGTGTCTTGTTCTGGAAGCAAAATAATGGTCCATTATCAGATATACATAGAGGGCCAGGTTATCACAGATACATGCCTGATATAGGCATGCATCTGCCATGATTGCACACACAGTTCAGGTATTAGTTCATGCAGGTGGCTTCTAGGGCACCTAACTCACCACTAGTGCAGGCAAATGCTATTCACACCTGCACTCACAGCTGTTGCATGCACAAATTAGGCCACGTGCATAAACATTGAGTGCATGCAGCTTTGACCATCTAACCCATTATATATAGCCAATGTGAGACAATAAAAGGAACGTGGTCTTGATAAAAATTAAGACATATAAACAATTTTATAATAATACATATAAACACATATGTACATACAGATAATGCAATGATAGATGCACATGTAGATGTCGTTTACAGAGAGAAAGCGTGAGAAAGAGAGAGAGAGTCTCCTTTTTTGCTGCACGTTTTTGACTGAGTAAGAGCACAGTTTAGAAGGGTGGCTGGGCTGGGTTGTGGATATCTGTTTTGAAAAGGGATTTGCCAGAGGCAAAGATTGTAGTTTGCTGCGCTGGGATAAGAAGGCTCCATAAAGGTCTTATGAAAATAAAATCAATAATAATACCTACCCCTTTAAATCTGCAGATCTCGTTAGAAAGTGAGTGTAATTAGATAGTAAGTTTAATTTCCTTTGTTATAAGTTGAGAAAACTGAGGCACAGAGAGGATACCTGATTTGCCCAAAGTCTTACCGTAAGTCAGCGGGCTGGAAATAGAGCAGAGGACCTGATTCCCAGACTGATGTTCGCCTCCACTGCCTCCCAGAATGATGTGATTTTTGCGTACTTATGGCCTGATTGTACTGTCATATCAATTAGGCTAAATGTCTTCCTGTGTTTTGATCAGAAGCTTTTTTTTGGTTGTTATTCTAATGCCAATCGATTGTCTTCGCCCCACCATGGTACAAATAAAAATATTGCAAGGAAATGTTGTGTAAAATGTGCTCCAGGGCTGACAGCGTGTTTAAAAGTTTCACCCCCAAAGTGTCTTTCTATTGCTAAACGTCACATCCCTGAAGAATGGGATTGGCACTTAACTGGCAGTGGAGTCAATCCTTACACAGTGTCGTCAATTCTTATACAGTGTCACTAGGTGGCGCTACTGCAATATAATAAAAGCAGGCCTTGCACTTCAGCAACAGCAGTTGGAGTCCAAAAACACATACTGACGGGCCGGATTCTAATTTCATTTACACGGGTTTAAATGTGAAGGAACTTCACTGACGTCAGTAGCGATGCACCAGTGTAAGTGAGAATCAGGCTCTGTGGCCTGTTTTCTGCGATCATGCATTTCGTATAGCGAAGTGCAGCTACTCCTGCAGCAAAGATGTGAGTTTAGTTAGTAAATAACTGTAGGCATAGTAAGGACCTTGGTGCAGTGAGGTCAGTTTTTAGACCTGAAAGCACCCTTTGATGTATAGTTCTGCCACAAGAGATCTACTGCATAAATGAGATGTGTTGATCCTACATAGGGTGATCCGATAGCAAATGTGAAAAAGCAGGATGCTCTTTTTTGGGGGGGGAGGAGGGGGATAAGGGGGGGGGGAAGAGAGGAGATAGTTGCCTAAGTAAAAACAAAGCCTACCCTAACCCTAACCCTACATCACCGGGAAGCCAATCCCAGATGAAGTTTGTGTTTGTGGCCATGTTCTATCTAGCCACAAAGCTTACAGATCCCAGCCAGCGTCCTGATGTCACAAATGTCATGTTGCAAAGCATCCACATTCTGGGACCCCCAACCCTGGACCAAGGGCGGCCAAGGAAAGCCAGATCCAGCGGGAAGCACTTGCCAAAAACAGTCCTGCACTCCAGGAGAAATATTATCCATTATTATTGACAAATCCAAAGTCTCCTGACTCAGTTCACCAGACTTGAACTTACAGCCGGATCAGACGAGTTTCATGTCCTGTTACAGATGGACTGCTGTCTAAGGGGCTGGTACTGTGAGCTACTGAGCACCTCCTGCACGGTGATGGGTGCCCTCACCTCTCATTCAATTACTTCCCTGGGAGCTGGAGAACTCAGCACCTTGTGACACTGGGCTCTGATCTAGCTTTGGCTGCGGGGTAATTTCCGATCTCTTTGGCTTTTCCAGAAAACTTATGTGAGAGTGTAGACCCTATGTCACACATTCTAACTAGGGTTAGCTCTGCTATATGGACGGGTGGGCAGATACCTACAGGGGCAGCAAACTGCTGAAGGACTGTTCATCAGTGGCACAAGCTGGGACTGGATGACAGGGGATGGGTTACTCGATACATTGCCCTGTTCTGTTCATTCCTTCTGAAGCATCTGGCACCAATCACTGTCAGAATACAGGGGCTTGATCCACCATTGGTCTGATCCAGTATGGCTGTTTGTATGTTCTTATGCAAGGGACAGACATTTCCTAGTTTGCTTAGCACGGCAGAAAGTCCAGAGCCGGCGCTGACTGTACCAAGTCTGGTATATGTTTTCTTTGGCTGAATCATGTGCTCTTTACAGATATAAATCATGGTGATTTGCTTTTCCTCTCTGCCTAATCCCCAGGCCATAGGAGCAGATGCTCAGGATTCCCTTTGGAGTTCCAGAACAAGTGCATACACACAGCTCAACCCAGATCCTAAAGATACACTTTCTGTTAGTGTCAAGGAGATTTACATGTGTTAATTGCACCCAAGGGGTTACTTCTGGTCTCTTCTTCACAAGATAACAGGTCAATTATTCTTTTCCAACGTATTTAGTTTTACATTAATTATAAAGTGTGGGTGAGAAGAACTGGATTGACAGGCCTGCGTCCATGACTTATTATATAGCCCTGTGTGCCACCTATTCTCTAAGAAAGGGAGTTGACTAACGTCAGTACTGTGTATTATTACTCTGATTGACGAAGAAGCCATATTAACACGTGTGTGTAGATGTAGAACACACCTACCAAAGATGGGTGAGCAGATGTGACTCATCCAAGGTCATGCAGCAGATTAGTGGCAGAACCAGCTACAGAAGCCAGTTCTCCTGATGCCAAGCCTGGCACTCTATTCACCAATGTAGGAGTTGAACCTGGACTTCCCTACACGTTGGAAGGATAATGGATTTAGGTCCAGAAGGGAACACTATGATCATCTACTCTGACCTCCTGCATAACCCAAGCCACAGAACCTCATCTGGTAATTCTTGCATCAAACCCGTCACACTTGTTTGAGCTATAGCATATCTTTTTGTAAAATAGCCAGCCTTGATTTAATCCACACATTTGGAGATAAGTTGTTCCAGTGGTTAATTAACGACCTATAATGTGTAGGGGGAAAAGCTGCATGTTCACGGGGAGTTCAATTTGTGTGACATATACTGGAGGTCTCATACTGCCAGTACTAAAACATCCTTGGAATTTCTAAGTATTATAGATGACAATCTCCTACCTCAAAAAGTGTTTCATCTAACATGGGGGGATTCTATATTAAACCTCTTCTTGACCGACAAAGAGGAATTGATCACAGAAATAAAAATTAATGGCAACTTAGATACAAGTGATCATGGCTTGATCACATTTATAATGTGCAAACAAAATAAAACCCAAACCAGTGATATATATACTTGGTGCTTTAAAAGGGCCAGTTTCACAAAGCTGAAACAATTATGAGTTAGATCAGCTGGGAGGAAGAACTTAATAAGAAAAATGTGACTGGTAGTTGGGAATTGTTTAAGAACACTTTATTAGATGCCCCAAAATCCACAATCCAACAATTGAAGAAGGCTGATTTAGAAGTGAAGTGAAGGCAGCCATAACATTTTATATATATATAAAACAAATGGAAGAAACGGGAAATTGAAGGTAATGAATATAAATCAGAAGCTAGGAATTGCAGAAAATTGATAAGGGAAGCAAAGGGACACAAGAGGAAATCTATAGCCAGCAGAGTTAAGGACAATAAGAAGGAATTTTTAAAGTATATTAGGAACAAAAGAATCCTAATAAGGGTATTGGTCCATTACTAGATGGAAATGGTAAAATGATCAATAATAATACAGAAAAGGTAGACGTGTTCAATAAAATATTTCTGTTCTGTATTTGGGAAAAACAGATGATGTAGTCATAGTATATGATAACAGTCTTTCCATTCCACTAGTATATCAGCAGCTACTAAAGTTAGATATTTTTAAAGCAGCAGGTCCAGATAACTTGTATCTAAGAGTTTTAAAAGAGCTGGCTGAGGAGCTCGCTGAACCATTAATGCTGATTTTGCACTAAGTCTTGGAACACCAGGGAAGTTATAGAAGACTGGAAGAAATCTAATGTTGTGTTAATATTTGAAAAGTGTAAATGGGCTGACCTGGGTAATTATAGGCCTGTCAGTCTGACATTGATTTCAGGCAAGATAATGGAGTGGCTGATATGGGACTCGATTAACAAAGAATCAAAGGAGGGTAATATATTTAATGCAAATCAACATGGGTTTATGGAAAATAGATCCTGTCAAACTAACTTGATATCTGTTTTGATGAGATTACAAGTTTGGTTAATAACCGTAATAGTGTTGATTTAATATTGACTGATTTAAACTTTTTCAAGGCATTTGACTTGGTACCACATGCCGTTTTGATTAAAAAACTAGAAAGGTATAAAATTAACATGGCAGATATGAAATGGATTAAAAACTGGCTAAATAATAGGTCTCAAAATGTAATTGTAAATGGGGAATCAACATCAAACAGGTGTGTTATTAGTGGGACCCCACAGGAATTGGCTCTTAGCCCTATGCTATTTAAATTTTTATTAATGATTCCTTTATGGAGTGACTGGAAGAGTAAATACAATCCCAAGTAATTAATGATTTCCATTGAAATGCCTTGAGATTATCATCATTATCTCTATAATCTGATTTTTATTGTTGTTATATAAAATATTAATTTGTATTTTTCCCATGTCTCCTATGCTCTGTCATTAGAGGTCCTTCGACCTCTGGAGTAGCTGTGGTACCTAGATCTCATGGAGACACTATCTTATTATTAGAGAAATAAAATGTAGACACTTTGAATGGTTGCAATGATGAAAGAGTGTAGGGGCAGGGGATGGAATGAAACTGACCAGACTGCTCCTGCTCTAAACAAAACTTTGCACTCATGCATCTTTGTTAGAAAAAAAAAATCAAATTTCTGAAATACTGTCAGAAATTGCCCTTCCTAATGTATGGCATTGAAAATATTGCAGCACCTGTTAGAGAAGGGCTTCCTCTGGCTGATTAAGATTACATGATAACTCCACTACACACAGAGAGAGTTAATAGGCAGATGACATATTTATTCAAGAAATACAGCCAAGTTACTTTTCATTTGCTTTAATATTTATTTATTTTTACTTATTACTTTCCATTGCTCAGACACTGGAAAAATAACATTTCCGTCCCTCCCAGGCTTTGGCCCTTTGATTTTTGAACAGTGATGTTTTCCCCCATATGTTTCTTTTAATGGAGCCCAGACAGCCTGGCTCTGCTGCATTTACTTCTCTGTGTGTCAATATCCATCACTGAGGAGATTAGCACAGCTCCCCCTGCTGGCTATACATAGGAGAGCAGACAATATGGTGGCCTGTCTTTTAAACGTTTCAGAGTAGCAGCCGTGTTAGTCTGTATCCGCAAAAAGAACAGGAGTACTTGTGGCACCTTAGAGACTAACAAATTTATTTGAGCATAAGCTTTCGTGGGTTGCATCTGAAGAAGTGGGCTGTAGCCCACGAAAGCTTATGCTCAAATAAATTTGTTAGTCTCTAAGGTGCCACAAGTACTCCTGTTCTTTTTGTCTTTTAAAGGGGCCTCAACCTCATTTGATTAAAGCCAATTTAAAATTATAGCAAAATTAGAAGTTCTGTTTTTGAAAAGTTGGCCCTATAAGTCCTGCTGAACAGTGATTGCTTTTTCTATTTTGATTATTCGGTAATAGCTGTGGGTTAAATCTATATGAGCAAAATTCATCCTTGGGGTAACTCCATTGCCTTTAATTAATGTGGGAAAGACTGAATGAACCCAAGGCTATATAGGGTGCCATTTTCCAAAGTGTTCAGCATTGGCCTAGCTGAGCGCCTATCAAAGTCCAATAGCGGAGTGCTTTTGAATGTCACACCTTTAGAATCCATAGGACATTGCTTATCAGAATCAAACACTTTTAAGTTGTCAGTTTGTTTTGGCCAGATTACTTGGCAGGCTCCCTTTAAAGTTGCCTGTTTATCTGATAGTAAAGACAGTTGCATCAAAATATTACTGTATAATCTTGTGAAACCTGAATAAAATCAGTGCCATTTAGAATTTCTCAGGAAATGTAAATGTATTAGGGTATCATTAGTACACATTTTATTTATGGTATATGGATAGGGCAATACAGCAACACATTACCTTTCCTTTAAAAGTAAAGGCGATCTCTCGATATGTTCAGGCCTTCAGAGATCTAGTGTTCTTACTGGTATTTTTATTCCTGCAGCTCTTGCTCTCTGAACTCAGTGTTCCAATGCTCCTGCCAAGGAATGCTCTATCACTGTTTCTTCCCCCTCTGCCCCTGAAATCATTTACTCTACTGAGATCATGTATTTGTTGTCTTTGTCAGGCCAGATGTCGTGGCTGTTTTAAGGACAGCTGAAATCTAAAGAGAAAAGCATTGCTAATGACAGTCACGGGGGGGGGGGGGAGGGGGAAAGTAACCCCGTGCAAGCATGTAAATTTCTCTGCTGGTAGCCACTTGCTAACGTAATCAGTTTCCAAATGCTGACAACTTGTGCTGCTTGACCAAATGCAACATGCTGCTTTTGATGTCTGGTCAATGCAACTCTATTGCTGGGATAAAGTCGGAGTGCCAGGTCACAAGTCTCTGCTGCTTCAGTGAAAATGAATTCATGTGGCAAAATGCTGTTAGGCTTCCTAAGAGGTTTGCATAAGACGTTCCTATGCAGTCACTTTTCATTTCTGAAAAACAACCAACCAACCAATGTATTTTTGTGGCTGCCAGTAACTTGGTGTAAGAAGAGGTTCTAGTAACACGAGAAAAGGTGAAATTTCTGAAACCAACGACAGTGGATCCACAGCACTGCTCCACCCTAGTGACTGTAGAATGACTGGAGAACTGCTTGCCTTCTGCATGCCTCTGATAGCCACGATTTGCCACCATTCTTCAGGGACTTTTCCTGGGTCCGATCCAATTCTCACTGAATGCAATGGGAGTATTTCCATTGACGCTACCATGCAGGAGGCTGGCTCCGTAGCAGAGGGGTTCTTTTTCAGCACCACCCTTTCTCAAGTGATAAAACAAAGGAAGCCAGTAAGAGTCAACGTGTAGCTACTGGGCTTGCTTGGTAAAGCCTGAGTTCTGGAAGCTGCTGTCACTGGGAAATCCTAGTGAGACAATGGCTGATTTGCCTCAAGATGAATATCCACTATGCCGATAGGTGCCAGTACAAAAACCTGGATAGACAAACCCTCCACCAACACTTTTAGTTACATGTGGCATTTAATGATACAGCTCTTAAAGGGACACTGTCAGGCTAAAAACATGGGTAAAATCCTGGCCCCATTGAAGTCAGTGGCAATGAGGCCAGGATTTCACCCCATGTGTTTAAATAATGTTCTTTACTTGTGTTATTCATGACATATTATTAGATTATTAGAAGCAGAGAGCTTTCAAAGTCTCCTATCCTTTACGTAGTTCACTTAGCTTGGTCAAGGAAAATGGACTAGTTGGTTTCCCTTCTGTTTTTAGTCAGTTTAATTTTGTGATTCTAGCGCACTAGCTCAAGGCCAAATACTGTAGGGGGGTATTTAAATCCAAATAAAAACAGTTTTTAATTTTTAAAAAAATCTTGGAGACATGGAACTTTGCTGAAAATATCAGAGTCCTAGCTCTATGACCTGCTCTGTAGGCCCCTCCATGCAGGAGACAGCCCATCACCTCACCGTCAGGTTGACGTGATTCTGATCTTCAAAGTCTTCAGTGGGACCCAGCTACGTAAATGACTGCATTACTCTCCACCATCCACTAAGACAGCTGTCTCTGGGACAATGCAGCTCATGCCCATGAAAGCTGGAAATAAAAAATACTCCATTGAAAGGGTTTGGCTGTGAAATGAGCTTCCAGAGAAGATGAGGTTAACCCAGTGTCTGGCCACCCATAGGGCATGCAGCAAGACCTTCCCTTTTGATAAAGCCAGAAAGATTTAGACAAACAAAATATAAAACACATAAACCCCCCTAGGCTGAATCAGAGCCTTTTATAACCAGAGAAGGCTCCATGAAGTCAGCTTGGGAACCCTTTATGCAGAACTCATTTACCTGAGCAGGTGATGGGTGCTATAGAAAACCAATAGGTTATGGGTGGGTGTGGGGGGGGGGTGGGATTCCAAGGACAGCCACCAGTGGAAGAATTCCTGATTCAGATCTGGGGGAAGCTGCGGAAGTTAGATTACGACCAAGGGCACTTCACAGATGCCTTGATCTTCAGCAGATCCCTCTGCAACCCCCATGCCCCTTCCCTCACAAAATAAAGAATTTGGAGGATCTCCTCATGAAGTTTACCTTCCCCTGGGGGGGTCTTCTCCCACACTGCTTTTTACCAAACACAATTTTGGCCTAAATTAGCCTGCCCTCAAGGTCAGTGGAAAAGAAGAGTATGATGTTACTGGACATAATACCGTAATGAAGGAGAGCATCTATTTGTAGGAGCAACTTTTAATTTGCAGGATTTTTTTTTTTTTTTTTGGTTAACTTCAATTATAAAGAATTTAAGCAAGTTTCCCTTTTTGATTTGGAATCACCCGGGGAAAGAGCATGGTGGTTACTCTAGTATTGGTCTTCAGGGAACTCAATGTCACTCATATTTATTCTTGCTTTTCATTACATGCACTGTACAGCTGGAAAGTTTGTAGCATTATTCTAAAAATGTGGTGAGAGAATGTAACGGCAATTTTAACATCCATGGAGAAGATAATCATTTCTCCATGGAGCTACTAAGTGTCTGTACAGAACCTAGCACAAGGGAGCCCTGGCTGGTACTGTAATAAAAAATAATAAAAATGTATTCCTAATTCAAATGTGTTGGCACCCGTTGTCTCCAGCATCATCAACCCTTGCTTTGGGATGTTGCCTCTTTCAGGGTCTACCCTAATTTTAAAGCAACAGTATTTTTATATATAACACAATGGGAGGGGTTCCAGGCACAGCAGTAACTCCTTTGATGTGATATTGGCCAAAGAAGCTCACTGGTTATTTGGAAGCCTATTGGTGCAATAACATTGGCAAACAGCCCTGGTACCACTGTGGCAGGCCTCAGGAGAAATGATTCAAAAGCAGGTTGAACCTACTTTTGCAATGTGGCACCGAAACAATGGGATTGTTTGCAGCTTGAACTCTAAACAGAGCGCCTATTTTTATCATAAATTCTTTCCAGGCCAGCCACTTACAGTCAATTCTGAGCAGGTCCCATTCCATCCAGCGGAGGATGCACAAACCTTCTGTGCACAGACATGTTACAGTGCAAACATGGAGTTAAGAGCAGTCTACAAGTGGGAAGGGGATAAAACTGAAGATCCTAAAGCTGGGAGGCTGACAAAAGATGGGGTTCACCATGAGGATTCTACAGGGAGAAGGAATTCAGGAAAGGGAGAAGATTATCTTTGCTTTTAAATACATTTAAATATAAACTGTGGAGCAAAATGGGAGTCTGCAGAAGGGCTGTACTCCTGTCCTGGATGTCAGCAACAATGCCTTGGTGTGCTCTGTTCAAACTCAGTCTGATTGTCTCACACACAAGCATGGTTCAAGAGCAATGTAGGAACAGTCAGGAATCTACTTCTGACGTGTGGGAGAAAGCAGCCTGTAATGGAAAGTTTATAAGATCCAATAGTCACCGATTTGCAGGCTGGTGGAATGACAGCTCAGCAAGCAAGCAAACAAACAAACAACACAGCAACAACCAGAAAGAGAAGCTCTTTAAAAACCCAAATCAAGGCAAGGTCACATAAGCAAAACAAACATTTCCCCAGCTGGGGGATCATCCCACTCCTTAGAACCCAGTTAGTGCCCCATGTCTCCTCTCTCTTCTGTGGCCCTGCCTTTGACTATGCCTCTGCCAGGGAAGGAAACAGGGAAGCAGAGCTGACTCTGTGTGCACTGGAGCAGATAATGCCACTGCACCCTGCCCCAATTACTTTTCCAGACATCTTTACTTAATAATCCTGGAGGTAAAGAGAGATCATTATGGGGCTTGGACAGATATCATTTTAATCTGATAGCAGTCTGATACGGACACAAAAAGTAAGGCAAAGAAAGCATAAAGCTTGGCATACATTGAAATATAAATAACTTGAGGCAAGCGGGCCTGAAGACCTACTTTAATACTGACACCCTTTGTGTGTAATTATTTAATAAAGGATAGAAATGGGAGATACTTTTTAAAACTAAATAAATGTAATGCCAAGCACATCCCCAGCAGGTTTTAATCAGCTGTAATGAATCTGTGGTTGCACGCTGTGACAAAGTGGAAATGCTCTGAAATATTTGTATTATTCCTAGGCATGCCTCAGTTTCTCTCCATACTTTGCATTGCTACCCAGTGGGTGCAAAAGGGTTAAAAAGCTGCCCTTGAGGCAGAGCAAGAAACATGATAGGTGTTGTGTCTGGGGTGGACTGAATGGGTTGTTAAAAGACTGGCAGAAGCCGACCTATATCAAGGGAGGGTCTGCAAAGTCAATGGAAGCCCCAGTGGAAACTACTGACACTTACCCACGGGAATCTCCGGCAGGTGGAATCTATGAACTCAGCAAAGGTCTGCAGGAGTTGGACATGGGACAGAAAGTTTCAGCTGGCCAGGATAAGCGTTAGCTTTTCAAAGAGACTCAGCAGCTCTCACCTGGGACTGACAGAGAGATGGAGAGACAGAGCAAGAAATGGATTCCATGGTAGCTTGGCTAGGTGACGCACTGGCTTGGCTGGAATGGACTATATCTCAACCTGTATGTCTCTACGCTAACCTAACGACTTCCCGCTGCAGTGTCCCAGTTGAACAATAAATCCTACTCTGTACTGAAAGGCTGCCAGGTGTCACTGCAAATACTGAGGTGCATTGGTCCCTGAAGAGTGTAAAAGTCTCTGACCAAGAGTCTACCACAGTTGGGCTCACTGGGCAGAGCTCATGGTGTGAAGTAGGAATGCTGGAGCCCAGAGGCCCAGTCTCAGAGGTGTTGAGACCCTATGGATCCATGACACATGCATACGGCCATGGGAACACATCACATTGTTTGTGCTTAACAAATAAACGAATAATGTTAATAACTCAGGACCATAGGATCCCAAAAGCCCAAGCCCTTAGAACCAATACATAACTCCTTTAGCTCTGGTTAAGCATCAGGCTCTTAACCTTGCAAGGAGCCAGCCACTAGAGGGATACATGACCACATGCTCTCAGCTCATGTATTACACAAGTTCACAAAACTTTTCCATTTTAAAAGACGCTGACAAGTTAAAAATCATATTTTAAAAAACAACAAACAACTAAATCAACATCCTGTGTTACATTTTGCCCTCTGTTCTATTTCTTTACTTTCTGCTCTTCACTCATCTTGGACAGTGAAAATAGATGCAGAACTGCCACTTTTGTTTACAGTCAGTTTTGCTTTATGGCTCTCATCCATAGTCCAAGTCTGAAATGTTTTGGCTGCAAACACAGCAGGGGAATGCTTGAATCCAAACATAAATCTGTTTTCACTGATTTTTGTTTGTTTGTATTCTTTTCCTGGAAAATGTTTCTGGTAAGATTATGTATCCTAAAACTTTTGCCTAACAAAACATGAGTGTTTGCCTGTGTCTTATGGTGTCTCATAAAGATATGGAAAATAGTGTTATATCCTAAGTATACTCACAGCTATCTGTATTGATCATGAATGCAAGTACCTCTTCACTTGGAAAACTTAGCACCACATGGCTACCTTTCACTTAGGGTTGGGCTAGTTAGGCCCTGATCCTGCAAAGGGATATCCAATCCCATTGAAGCCAATGGGACTCTGTAAATGTCCATATTTGGGGATCCCTTTAAAATACTGGGATGGTAGGCCCCGATCTTGCAAATGGCTCCATGAGGGTGGACCATGTGGTACTGGGATCTGTACCTTTAAGTGGTTTAGCTTCTCAGATAGGAAGTGTGTAGGATCAGTGCTGCAGAACCCCATCTTCAGTGATACAGAGGCAACTGGAACTGCATGACAGAAGCCAGAGGATCTCTTTCAGGCTTCTTGGGCCCAGAGTGATTGCTGGACACTACATGGTACGAGGAATAAACAGAAATTAAAGAAAATAACTGGAGTGGAAGACTGGAACTGCTAACGGCTACATCAGAGCTGAAACTCTGGAAATAGGGCAGACAACTGGAAGACAGTTAAATAGCGCTTCACTCTGTATCTGCAAGCAATGGGTGCCAGTGAAAAGGAAGCCAATCAGAAGGCAGCCTTATTTCTGAGATAGCAGGTTCTGATGCACTTGATGTGTTTAAGAGTCTTCAGTTAACTCAGGAACAAGAGGCTAACCACGAAAACTTGTAGAGTACAGCACTCCAAGCAAAAATGAAACCTATTCAGAGCTCAAGTATCAGAGGGGTAGCCGTGTTAGTCTGAATCTGTAAAAAGCAACAGAGGGTCCTGTGGCACCTTTAAGACTAACAGGAGTATTGGGAGCATAAGCTTTCGTGGGTAAGAACCTCACTTCTTCAGATGCAAGTCAGAGCTGTGTTTTTAACAAAAAGGTACAAAAAGAAACTATAGACGATATTGTGACTGATCTAAGGCTAAAGACCCAAGACTACTGGGAAACCCAGATATAACTCTTGATAAGGCAATTAGAATTTGCCAAGCAATGTAAGACACCCAGTCCAGAATGAAGCTTATGGCGGGTGGACAGGATTGAGATACTAGATACTCTGATACTAGAGACAGGACTGAGAATCCAAACAGCACAAGAAAAGGGACCCAAGGCACAAAGACATGTGGTGCTCAAAGGCCATGTCTACACTAGCGAACTTACAGCAGCACAGCTGTACTGATGTAGCTGTAAAATCGCTCGTGTAGCTGCTCTGTGCCGATGGGGGAGAGCTCTCCCGTCAACATAATAAAACCACCTCAATGAGCGGCGGTAGCTATGTCAGCAGGAGAAGCTTCTTTTCACACCTCTGAGCGACGTAAGTTTTGCCGACATAAGTGGTAGTGTAATCATGGGCAAAGTCAAGGAAGAACAGCCCAGAGCACCGCACACACTGTGACAACCAGTACTAACCAGGGCGATGCCTGGCATATGAGAAAAGATGGAAGAACTGCAATGGATTACATCACTTTACAAGAGCTTGCGAGCACCAGCAGAGCCGGCACATAGTGGACAAAGAGGATGATGACAGCAGCTCAAGCTCAGATTAATTTTTTAGAGGGGCAATGAACAGACAACATTGCAACAGATGACTGGACTATCATGCTGAAAGCAAATGGGCCATTTATTGATTTTAAGTTGGACACAGGTGCACAAGCCAATGTGGTGCCAGAAACAGTGATATTGACACTGAAAGAAAAGTCACAGGTAGTGAAAGGTAAATGGGTAAAACTCAGGGCTTACAGTGGTGAGGTGATTCCCACTAAAGGAATATGTAAATTCAATGGAGGGGTAAATAAACTGGAAAAGATACAATCTGTAACAGTATCAGGGAAAAGAGCATCCAGTATTAGGTTAAAAGCGTGTCAAGTCCTTGCTCTCATCAAGAGAGAGCACTCATTGGTGGGGCAGGGGACCAAAACAATTGAGGAAGAGTTTGAGGACATCTTCAAGGGGATAAGGAAGCTCTCAGCAGAGTACAGAACAGAGCTCAAAGAGACCAACCGCCCCACCCTTCACACATGTGAGAAAGTTCCTCTCATCTTAATCCATTTATTCATGTCTGAATATTAGTGTCACTGTAGTTGAATTTTTGGAAGCCTTCATGATCCATCGCTAATTTTGAGCACTCAGCAGTGATCTGCTGCACACCATTATTCATCTCCTCGCTGGTCATCTCCTACTACGAAGACTCTCCATTCCTTCCATAATAACTTTCTCAAGGTTATTTCCATCTCTACATCTAATGTCACTAAAGTACATAAGTTTGCAGCTGCTGATTTCCGGCATTAGAGTCTGCTTCTTTCCAATAATATTTCTAACATAGACATTCATCTTTTTTTTTCTGTCCAGAAAATATGCAAGAGTCTTTGCCAGCACCATATTTCAAAAGCTTCAGTTTTCTTCTTGTCAGCATCATTAACTTCCCACAATTCACATCCATAAATTGCTATGGAAAAAAATCAGCTTTTCACCAGTTGCACCTTCATGCATTTTGAGATGTTTCGGTTTTCCACACTTTCCTAAGGGAAGGCCCTAGCTGAGCCAGCCATCCCTAAAAAAGAGGATGAAAAAGAGATGCCAGGTCATCTCTTTACGCTGGGAATCATAGAACCAATAGAGTGGGTATACTCGTTGGTCATTGTAAAAAAAAAAAAAAAAAAAAATGGCCCCCAAAGAATTAACTAATTATGTAAAAATGGAACATTTCCCACTCCCTACAAGGGGAGAAATTTTGGAGGAGACGGCTAATGCCAAATATTTTTCTATACTGGATGCTTAAGCAGGGTTCTGGGTGGCACCCTGAGAAAAACAGTGCCCACGTCCGTGCACACTCAGCACTCCCTGTTTCCACAGACTGCCATTTGGGTTGCTTCACCAGAAAACACAACAAATTTCTGATAGTAGAGAGGATACTGAAGTCTACACAGCTGCTGTTTTGTTCTGGAGAAAAAAAATGAAGCGCCTTACCAGAGGGTCCAGGCAGCTCTGGAAAGAGCAATAGCTGCTGGACTAAAGCTAAACAAACAAAAATGTACATTCCATTGAACAGAAATAATGTATGTGGGCGAGAAGCTAACACAGCATGGTATAAAGGTGGAGAACCGTAAGGCTGAAGCCACCAACAACACGCCTGCCCCAACAGACAAGGAAGGGGTACAAAGATTCCTCTGCATGGTGAACTATGTAGGGAAATTTGTGCCTAATCTAGCTGCTCAAACCAGCAACCTGAAAGTGCTACGGTGCAAAGACGTCCAATGAACATGGACTGCAAATTTTAATAAAGGATTTGAGAAACTGAAGGACTTAATTAAAGAGGCCCCAGTCCTGAGGTACTATAATGGGAAGTGCAAAACTAAGGCTACGTCTTCACTACCCACCTGAATCGGTGGGTAGAAATCGATCTCTCGGGGATCGAATTATCGCGTCTCGTCGGGATGCGACAATCGATCCCCGAATCGACGCTTGTACTCCCCCAGCGCAGGTAGGAGTAAGCGCCGTCGACGGGGGAGCCGCGGAGGTCGATTTGCCGCCGTCCTCACAGTGGGGTAAGTCGGCTCGGATACGTCGAATTCAGCTACGGTATTCGCATAGCTGAATTTGCGTATCTTAAATCGACCCTCCCCCGTAGTGAAGACGTAGCCTAAGTCGTCCACAGATGCCTCCAAGGAGGTATTAGCACGGTCCTCTTACAAACAGCATGGTCAAAACAGGAGACTAATGGGTGACGTATCACAAATGCTAACAAAAACTGAGTGTCATATGCTCAAACAGAGAAGGAGGCTTTGGACTCAGGCCATGGGTGTAAAGAGTTGAATGTCTTCATTTATGGCAGGCCTGTGTTAGCTGAAACTGACCATCAGTTACTTATTGCCATTGTCAAAAGAATACAGAGATTATTTTTTCTGCTACAAATGTATGTTTTCCAAATCAAATACATATCTGGGAGAGATTAGGGGGTGCAGATACACTCTCTAGAGCATTTGACAAAAGTGCAAGGGTGCAAAGTCCATAGCTAGATTTTGTACATGTCAATCTGATTAAAAAACCTGTCCAGTCTCAGACAAAATGTGGTCTGTGATTGCCAAAGCAACAGCTCAGGCTAAGACCCTGCATCAAGTGATTAAGGCTCTTAGCATAGGGTAGCCCCTATCACCAATTAAGGGGGGAACTCTCAGGCCTAGATGGGATTTTGTTGACACCATCTTTGTTTAAAGATGGTGATCCCTACGGTGTTACAGAAAAGTACAATAAAAAGGATACGTGAACATCATTTAGGGATTGACAAATCTAGGAGAAAGGCTAGAAACATTGTATATTACCCTGAAATAAACAGTGACACTGAGAAACCTGTCAAGGCTTGTTACATATGCCAAAAATAAGGCCAAGTCAAGCAAAAGAGCCCATTGTGGTAGCTCAGGAAAAACTGGCCCTCTGGGGAAAAGTAGATGTAGATTCGTTTACACTGATAGGAAAAAACTATGTACAGTACTTATTCTAGATTATTATTCTCACTTCTCTGAGATAGTTTTACTCAAAGACACTATAGCTAAATAAGTGATTGAGCATGTCAAGTCTGTTTTTATTAGACATGGTATACCTCACATAGTAACATCTGACAATGGGCCACAGTTCAGTGAGCATAAGTTTAAGTCAGGGGTTCTCAAACTGGGGGTCAGGACCCCTCAGGGAGTCGTGAGGTTATTACATGGGGGGTTGCAAGCTGTCCGCCTCCACCCCAAACCCCACTTTGCCTCCAGCATTTATAATGGTGTTAAATATATTAAAAAGTGGCTCAGAGGCTTGCTGTGTGAAAGGGGTCACCAGTACAAAGGTTTGAGAACCACTGGCTTAAGTAGTTTGCCGTGAGGTTTGGGTTTAGACATGTAAGCGCTAGCTCATCGTCCCAAGTCCATTGATTTGGTGGAAAGTGGTGTTAAAATAATAAAGCAACTACTGAAAACGATTGCAGAGTCCGAATGTGATCTGTACTTAGCACTGTGAAATGAAACACGGTTTGTCACCTGCAGACATTTGTTTAACAGAAAACTGAGAATGAGAATGCCTGTAATGATAGATGCAGTGTAGTTGTAGCCATGTTGGTCCAGGATATTTCGGAGACAAGGTGCGTGAGGTAATATCTTTTATTGGACCAACTTCTGTTGGTGAAAGAGACAAGCTTTCAAGTTACAGAGAAGAGCTCTGTGTAAGCTTGAAAGCTTGTCTCTCTCACCAACAGAAGTTGGTCCAATAAAAGATATTACCTCACCCAACTGCTATCTGTAATGATAGACACTGATAAAACCAAACAAAAAAAGCAATATGTTTTGAGATCCTGGGCGCTGCTACCACTTCATGAACATGACGCAATATCCATGATGTCACATGAGGTTGCCCTTCAGTCTTATGATTTTCACCCCAGACAGACATATGCTGAGGGGGAATGGGCAACACCTTCTCCTGCTTCCAGAAGGGAGGGAGGGAGAGAGGGGCCCTGAGTTTTCTGTTTTGCCTGAAGGGCTCAGTTAGGCAACAACCAGGTCATGACAACAAAGCTCCAGGACATAAAACTGCCTGAACAAATGGACTGGTATTTCAAAGGAGATCCACATGTCGAAGCAACAGTGCAAAGCACTTCAGAGATCAACTGAAAATTTAGTTAGTAGGTTGGATATAAGTATTTGAAATTGTGTATTACACAAGGTTTGTTAAGTGTTACTATTATCAAGTTTTGGCTGGGAAAGGAAGCTGTAATGTATTGGGGACTGTATCTTTAAAAGGTTTAGCTTATCAGACAGGAAGTCCGGGGGAGGAGCACTGCAGAGGGCCATGTCTGTGATGAAACAAAGGCAGTTGGAACTGTGTCTGTCACTGTATAAGGAAAAGGCTCTCACCCAAGCACTTTGGGCCCAGAGTGCTGAACACTAGAGACCTGTACACGTGCTCTGTGTCCAATGAAGTCTGTGCTGGTTCATGGAGCCCATATTCACTTGCAGGATTGGGGGCTTAGGTTGGTAAGCTCACTGGCTCAGCCACCTGTCAATTTAGGGATTTCTATGTCTACATTTGCCCTACTATCTAGGCATGGGAATGAAGATAGGGTCTGCTCCTGTGAATCCTTATACTGACTAGTAACTTTCCTGATGTGAGTAGTCCTACATCATGTGTGAAGCTGTTTGCTGTATCAGGCCTCTACAGGCCATGAACACCCATGTGGCACTGTATAGAAACAGGCAAAATAATAACAATCACTTGCTATGAATCCAGCAGCCAGTACCTTGTGCCTCAAACCCATCTCCTGGGCTGGCCCCTAACACACCTCACTTGCCCTCGGTGCTGCAGCCTCTCCGCCGGCCCCACGTGCCAGGGGTGGGAACTGGGGCTCTCAGGGAGGATTCAGCTGCACGTAGTGGGGAAGGCACAGTGCCCTGCCCTGGCAAGGCACGGGTCTCTTGTGGTGAGGTAGGGCATTTACCTAGCTGGCAGGAGCAGCGAGTTATATGGGCCCATGGTGCCCATGCTCCAGGAATATTCAGGGTCCGGGGGCCCAGCTCCACCAATGTTTGGGGCCTGGTCTCTTCCCCGGCCCCGCCTGCCGCCCCAATGCGATTCAAAAGGGTCCCCAGGCTAAGGCGGCTTCCTGCCCGTCCTCAGTCCACACCACGCCTGGAAGTGGCCAGCACGTCCCTGTGGCCCCGTGTGTGTGTGTCTCTGCATACTGTCCTCGCCCTGAGCGCCAACTCCGCAGCTCCCATTGGCCAGGAACTGCGGGAGCTCTGGGGCGGTGACTGCAGGCAGCAGCATGTGGAGACCCCTTGGCCCCACAGCCTAGGAGCTGCTGCCAGAGGGGTGTGCGGGTCGCTTTCGGGAGCTGCCCGAGATAAGCGCCACACCCCAGCCCAGAGCCCGCACCCAACTCCCTCCCAGAGCCCAACCCCTTACCCCTCCCAAACTCCCTCCCAGAGCCTGCACCCCACAGCCCCTCCTGCACCCCAACTCCTTGCCCCAACCCAGAGCCCGCACCCAAACTCGCTCCAACTCCCTCCCAGAGCCTGCACCCCTCCCACACCCAAACTCGCTCCCAGAGCCTTAGGCAGGTGTGGGGGGGGGCGGGACTTGGACCCCTTCTGGGCACCACCAAAAGTTACACAAACCTGCCGCCCCTGCCAGCTGGCTGCCCTGGGGTGGCGGGGGGAGTCTTGGCAGCCCGAGCGGTGGCTCCGGGCCCTACGCCGTGCAGCTCTGCGCTCCACCAACAATGCCCTGATTGACTTCCAAAGGGGGCGGCGCCGGGCGGGCGGGCACTGCCAATGAACTGCCCTAGGCAGGGCGCTCGGTCGGAGACGTTTGCGGGCCGGGGCAGCTGAATTACACTCTTGGGGAGGAAGGGGGCGACGGTTGTTTTTAAAGCCCGTCTCTTCCCCCGCCCCCCCCCCCCAGCAGGAGGTGGGCGGGCGCAGGGCTCCCCTCTGCAGCCTGGGGGAGGGGGAGCGGGCCCCTTTGCTTTCTGCGTGGGGATTCACCCGGCGGGCTGGGAACACGAGCGAGCGGATCCCGGGGCTCTGCGCGCGTGTGTCGGACGCAGGTCGCCCGCCGCAGGGACACGCCGACTCCTGCGTTGTTTACCGTGCGAGGGGAGGCAGGAAATCAGAGGTGGGGGAAGCTGGGTAGAAGACCCGCTTCCCCCTCCCACACCACGTGAAAAGCAAGGTCCAGGCGCAGAGTCGGATCCGCCCGGCGGGGGTCTGGACCCGGCCGGCTGCTGAGCCCGACCCTCTCTCCGCGCTGCGAGGGCGGGGAGCGCTGCGTCCGCGGGGGCGGAGGGCTTGTGCACCGCGGCTTTCCCCGCCCCCCTCCAGTTTGGGGCCGGTCCCCCTCACGCACTAACCCGCCTTGTCTCCCTGGCCTGCGGCAGCCGCCGGTGAAGGGCGCTGCGCGGCGGCGCCCGGGAGATGGAGGAGGATACAGCTGGGGGAGGAGAGGCGGGGAGGAGGCACCAGCCGGCGGCGGCGGGCGGAGGAGGAGCAGGCGAGCCGAGGGATGACAGGGGGAGCGGAGCGGGAGGAGGAGAGGGCATGTGGGACCAGCTGCTGGACGGGCTCCGCAGCCGGGATCAAAGAGGCAACGGCAACGGCGAGATGGCGCTGCACAAGCAGGAGCAGGCGGTGTCCGAGGCGAAGGGGCCCAAGGCGGAGGAGGATGGCGAGGCAGCCGGGGCCAGGGGGCTGCAGGGGCCCGGGTCGGGATTCCAGCCTCCCGAAGGCGGCTTCGGCTGGATCGTGGTCTTCGCCGCCACCTGGTGCAACGGGTCCATCTTCGGCATCCAGAACTCCTTCGGGATCCTCTACGTGATGCTGCAGAGCGACCTGGGCGGCGGCGAGAAGGACCCCACGCTGGAGTTCAAAACAGGTGAGAGGGCGGCGGGGTCCCCCTCCCCGAGACTGGCCTCTCCCCGGCCCCGCTGGGCTCTGAGCGGCGTCTGGGGTGGCAGAGCCGGGGAGGGGAACTGATGGAAGGTGGCTGACTGAGGGATAAGTGGCTTGCACAAAAATCACCCCGTAACCAGATCTAAGGTCTTCCTGGGCCTGGCACCGCAAAGGGAACTGTATGTAACTTTGTCTGGTGTCAGGGACACACACACGGCAGGGGCAGGGATGCCCTAGAAACGCCACTGTGAAAGTATCTTGTTTAAATAGGAGACATCAGATTGTCTGCTGTAGGAGCAAGTTCCAGTCCAGGCTGTCACTCCTGCAGTGCTTCTGCCAGCATCGGTGCATTGGGAACTCCCCTTTTTGCTGCTTGGCTTTGGTTGGTTTATATCAGAACCTGCATGCTGTTTAAATCTAGGTGTCTCCTTGCAGCAGATGTAACTTGGGGGAGAGGGAGGAAGTTTGGGTTATAACCTGTATATTGCAACAAAGAATCCTGTGGCACCTTATAGACTAACAGATGTATTGGAGCATAAGCTTTCTTGGGTGAATACCCACTTCATCAGACGCATGTATATTAAATGTCTTCCATTCCTGCAAAGATATCCCCAGGGAGAGAATCATGAAAACCAAATCAAATAAGAAAGCTCCATTGCTGTCCAGAGTGAAACAAACATTTCCAGAAAGAGGAAAGCTTGGAAATATTTTACTGGGGGGCATAGGCAACATATGAAGGTTGCATAAGTGTTTGCATTCTGACCCTTTGTTTTGTCACTGGTTTAGAACTTCCACCTTTGGACTGAATTACCAGGCTTGTTCCTTTCCCAAAGGTGAATCTTTTTGGAACGTTTCAGTGCAAAACAAAAAAAAATCCCCTGAACAGTTTAGGTTTTTTTGCAGCGTGGCGGAAATGTATATTTTCTGCATTTATATTAAAAATATTCTGACACTGTACAGTCAAATAGTTCCAAGTTATCACAGGAGCACAGGAATTATTACTAGCTTTCTTCTTTCTTAAAAAGGAAAACAAAAAACATAACACAAAACCCTGCCTAGGAAGTTTTATAAAAAAAAAAAACTGTTAAGAGACTATAGGATTGCACTAAAGCACAAAAAGGTCAAAATGATAAAGTTAAGATTGCACATGTAACATGCCTTGTGCATATCCACTATGTGACTGTAATTAAAGATGATTTCTCAAATATAACTGTATTTTACAATCTTATGTGCATCTGTGTAGAACAATGTGCATGCCAATTAAGCAGACTATTAAAACAATTTATATGAAGAGTGCACCATTAACTGTTCTTACACAACATACTACAGAGTAAAAGGGAAACTTAACTGACATATAGGCCATCTGATTTTTTCCCCCCCAGCTAAACAAGCTTTTTAACTGCCTCCTCTGAATTGCACCCCAGGCAGGCTGCTGACAAACTGCCTTGGTCCTGTAAAAATGCCTGTTAGTAATTTTAGTCACTTAAATTCAATAGGGATACTGACATAAGAAAAATTAGTAGCAGGATGAAATGTTTGCAGGATTGCGTCTTCTAAAGATAGAAAAGAGCCTGTACCTAAGTCAATGATTTATTTGTTTGTATTAGGGAAGCAGCTACAGGCCCCAGCTGAGATTGTGGTTGTATTGTGCTAGTGACAGTCCCTGTCCCAAAGATTATAATCAAATAGACAATACATACAAAGTGTGGGAGAGGAAACAGACTTAGAGAAGTGAAATGACTTGCCTGAAGTCACACAGCAGGTCAGTATCACAGCTGAGAATAGAACCAGATCTCCCGACTCTCAGTCTGGTGATCTATCCTCTAGAACCAGTGTTTCTCAAACTTTTTAATACCAGGGACTCGCTTGTTGCCTTCCTAAACTGTGTCAAGGAGATCTGAGGGACCGTCACTGGTCCATGGACTGGTCGTTGAGAAACTCTGCTCTACCACATTGCACTGATGTGCTAGATAGATTGACAATGAATGTACAGGAATGAAAGGAATTACAAGATGCTACACCTCTTAGATTCTAGAATTAACAGCATGATATTGTTGAGAAATAATATAATCATGTAATTAAAGATGGTAACATAGTGCATATCCACATGGCGGCAGAGTTAAAGATGTATGGACAATCTTAGCATTGTCACTTCTAGGCTATTAACAGTACAATGTTAACATGGGTTGTCTTTTAAATTGTAAGTGGTGGAATACACAATGCATCTCTGTGTTTATTCTTCAGGAAATCAACACTTAGTTATCCGTTTCCTTCTTGTGATCCTATCAACAAAACCCAAGGCACAGTTTTAAAAGAGATGATCTAACTAAGGATATTGAAAACTTACGTGATAAAGTGATAAAAACTCTGCCATGGGCATGCGGGAGTAGGCCCCTGTTTCTTCTAACATGTGAGAGAGGGAGAGGGGGAGAAAAAACAAACACCAACCTTACACAGGCATATAGAAAGAAAGAAAAGCCAACATAGGCGTCCGAGTCAATCCAGTGCTTTGTAATTAAATTGCCTATATGACAAATGTGAATTTTGGTCTGTGTGCTTAGCGAAGAGACCGTTACTAATGCATATGCTCTGACCTGCTAGCTAATGTTGCTGTTATATGTTAGTATGTCAGTTCTCACTTGCTTTCCGATCACTGGACATGTACGTGGTACACTACGTACTAAACGTGTGTACGAAATTCTAGCTTTCAGGTAGAAGGGAATGACTGCCCATGTGCAATGGAGGATTATTTATTTATTTATTCCTCTGTTTATTTAAGTCTTGGTATTTTGGCATTTAAATGTACAGGCTCAGAGAGTCCATACACCTGCAATTCCAGCAGCCTGCTGAGGTCCCTCTGTGCTCAGACCTGAAGCTGGGACTCCATGGGTCACGGGGAGGCACGTCTGGATAGGAGTGGAGATGGAGAGCAGCTACTCTGCTTGACATGTTCTACTCTATGCTTGGATTGCTTCGATGAATTACACCTGCTATCTAATGCTGCTAGAAGCAGCACTGAGTCTGGCCCATAGCTTCACTTCCCATCCCTTCTGACAAGGGAGCTGTATGGGACTACCTCCATGCCACCCCTCCTCCCCCATTCTTGGTTTCACAGACCACCTCCGCCCCTCCCCACTTACAATTACATACTATCCCTGTGGCAACATAATCAGGAAAGAATTTGTAGCTGCTTTTGGATTGCTAAGTGTTATGGCCTTCCTGAAAAGAATCACACTGTCTATTTATGCTCTGCATTTCATCTCCCTTCTCAGCTGGCATGGTGCTCGGAGCTGGAAACAGAGCCAAAAGTGTGCGACTTGACAGCTTCCCATAGACCACCAGCAAGTACTCCACAGACCACAGTGTGAGAACCCCCAATAGATTAAGTACAGAACTAAGAGTAACTCCTGCACTCTAATCCAGCTCTGACACCGTGTCACGTTGTGGCCATGAGCAAGTCACTTAACCTCTCTGCCTCAGTTTCTCCATCTGTAAAATGGGGGCTAATACACACCTATCTTGTAGGTTTTTATAAGAATGATGTAATATTTGGGGAGCACTTTTAAGTTGGAAAGGCAGAATAGTATTCCAGCCAAGTTATACTCCTGAAAAATAGGGCTTATATTTATATTTAAAAGGTGCTAACTCAAACTAAGCAATAGCAGCACAGGCACATGGCTGTATTTATCAAGGTTTATTTCTTGTTTGCATTGCATTCTCTTGTTTTTGATTTCATAAAATGTAGAATCCTTGGAGCTCAAATTTAGGGTCAGGCTGTAAAAACAACCTTCTTTCAACAACACAGTGAATGCATATCTCCTTTGTTTAAAGAAATATACTGTTGAGCATATGTAAACAAGCAATCCAATGATGATCAGCATGTACTGCTGTGAATATCCAGCACACCCCTTGGCTACGTGCAGCAGGAGACAGGACTTTATAATGAGCCACATTGGAGGTTTCATTTTGTGGAAGGGGAGGAGTATTGTAGAGAAAAATTGAAGCTAGAGTAAAATCTTTACCCAAGGGAAGAGCAAAAATCAGTCACTTCTAGCAGATGTGGCCTATAAGGAAGCATGGAGCAATAGTGTACCTTTGGGATACTTGAAAATGATAACGGTGATTAGACAATCTAGTAAAAAAAAAAGCCCTGGTCCTTATTGGGTTTATTAAAGACTCCCTAGCATGCATCATGGGAGTGACTGACTCCCATTGTGGCCTTGGCTGAGTCTCCTCTCAGTGCCTCGGTTTCTCCTCCTGTAAAAAGGGAACAGTATTCCTATATCTCTCACAGGTATTGTGAGAAGGATTAGTGAGTGGATGAAATGGGGATTCCTTTCCCATGGAAATGGATGTTGGGGCAGTGTCTTAATGCACTAGCTTTTCCCCTCTGGAGAAGCAAACCTAACCAGAAAAGCAGTTCTTCTAAAGGGTCAGTGTGCACTGGGTCTTCAGGAGCCCTGACTGACCCATTTTAGATTGGAGGCTCTTAAACAAGAAGGGAGGTGCCTAGCTTTATTTAAATCCGTGACCCATTTCAAAATGTGACAGCTAAGGAAAATTAGACTAAAAGCCCAGGCCAGTTCTGGGTTCTGCAGGTCAGACAGGGATGCCCCACCACCATGGGCACAGTTGAGGCCGCCAAGAGTTCCCAGCTGGTGGCAGCCAAGCACAAGCAGTGTCCCTGATATGTGGGGCAGCAGGGTGCATTGGGCAGGAGAGGCACCTGTTTCCGTTGCGTTTAATGAACACAGAATGTCAGTTGTGCGCATTGCTTGTGCTTAACTTCAGTTCAAACATCCACTGAGGATCTGTTGTGGAATAGCAGGGAACCTGCCTGTCTGCCTTTCTGAAAGTGTGTCTTGTTTCTATAAATCCATTGTAGGTGTTGCAGTTTCAGGGATTTAACAAGAGCTGGCAAGGCAGCTAGAAGGACTGCATTGATTTTTTTCTCCCTTTTTATTTATTAAAATCATCTAGATACAGATTAACTTTATTTGCTTTACATTTTATGTTTCATTTGCCTTGAAATAGGAACTACAAGCACTTTGATAAATGGACTGTAAAGTTTGTCTGGTTTCTCCATAGCGCTCCCATAAGTGCCTCTGTAGCCTATTCCTCACAGCAGTAGTTCCTCAGTGTGTTGTGCAGCAGTCCTCTGACTGCCTTTTTGTACAAGAGATGGGACTATTTTGCCGCTTTGTCCAAGAGTGGAAGAATATCCACTGTTACACCTCTGTGCAGAGTCAGGCTTCTGATTCCAGAAGGTCCTATAGAGACCAAATGGTGTATCTGAGTAAAAATGGAATTAAATACTTAACCATAGTGGTTCTTGCTCAGAATTAAATTGATCCCTACATTTGTGGCTGGGGAAAAGACTTCTCCTAGGATATACTAGCAGGGAACTTTGTGGGGCTTTTCGGGTACATCATTGAGTAGGGATTGCTTCTTAAAATCAAGAGTGCATGTTCTACACTGTATAGTTTCTGTGATCATGTTGGAGGAATGTTCATCCTGTCTTCGTCTTTTATGTTTAAGGCAGGATAGGGAATGGATCACCCATGAATAACCCTGCTTTGGCTAACAAGATGGATAAGGTGTCCCGATGGGCTTTTTTTTTTTGTCTGGAAGGCTATAGGGCTTGTCATTGTTAGTTTTTTGTTGTTGTTGTTGTTGATGTTTTTAATCTGAATTCCCCATTGAGATCTATGGGGATTTCTGCTTAAAAATTGATGCTGTGTTATGTCCTCTAATTCCTAGGATAGGTAAACTAGTTTGTCTAATCCGTCCTGCTTTATCAAACCTGCTGTGTGGAAGGGACAAACCAGGTGCATGTTACTGATAAAAATGGATCAGGGCTTCATCAGAACAGAGAAACCGAGCTAAGATCTTAGTTCGGAGAAAAGTTTTAGTGAGAGGAGAAAACGTAGTTCTAACAGCCAAACTGTTTCGGTACTGAGAGTAAAAGAACAAGGAGCAGAAAGTAGGAACTGACTCATCTAATACATACAGAAAAGCTTTGCATACCTCATTGTGGGGCCCTGCTGGCTCTGTGGGCTAGAAAGGGAAAACCCTAATGATACAGTGAATTCCGGGAGGTCATTTTTGAAAATGCACCCAAGTAAATTTTAGCAATATTTCATTGCACTGATGACTTCAAACCCTCTTTCAGATCCCTCACTGTACAGGGCTGTGTAAACTGCAGGAACAGTGTCAGAGTCAAACATCTGTCATTAAAGCACTCTTTATTTGTTGTGTAAATCTAAATTTAAAAAGAGGCTTCTATCCAAGACTCCGGGATTTAAATTCAGGAACTGTTTGGGGGGAGAAGGGGGGGATTTTGTGGTGATGTTTTGTGGGCACTTCAACCAAATAGGAAAAACTAAAGAATATTTTCATGGAGGTGTGTGTATATATATATATATATGTGTGTGTGTGTGTATTCTCTGTGAAAATATTCTTTAGTTTTTCCTATTTTATTTCATTCACACACACACACTTTAATGTCTTCCTTTCTTTGCCTATAGCTTAGTCACCCATTAGGCTAGTAAACCTATGACTTACATTGGGTGACAAAGAAAATAGCTCCATTTAGGGTATTTGCTAACATCGCAAGCAGGACATATAAGCCATTGTTTCACTCCTACTTAATTCTGATATGAAAAAGTAATTTAAATTTCAAACATTTGAAGTGTCCCTGTGACAGATGATGAAAAGTAAACAGACTTTTAGTAAATTTGTTAACACAAGGGATTAAATTTGATTTTAATATCTAGGACTTCTTATTTTTGTTGTTGTCCATATATTTCAAATACATTATAGAACCTGGGCTTCAGGTTTTACACGTTGTTTCTTAAAAAGGTCTTATCTGTCCTCTCCTGAAGGTGGCACTGTAGCTGTTGATGTGGAACAGTTTTTCAGATGGGCTCATTTCAGATGGACTTGACATCTTATATTAATTGCTCTAAGGCTATTGTATAACCATTAGACTTCTGTCTGCTTTTCACCCATGGGCCTCAGAGCACTGTACAGACTTGAACTGATTACATTTCCACATCCTATGCTATAAGGTAGTAGCATTAGTCCCATTTTACAGATGTGTAAACAGAGAGGGGAAGTCGCTACCCTTAAGTCCACACACTGAGTCAGTGGATAGAATCCAAGTGTCCTGATTCCCAGGATGATCTTCTAACCATCAGATTACATGGCATCTCCTAATGATTCTCCCTAGCAATCCTATTGCCTTTCACAGTTTTCTCTATGTTTTTTGTCTTCTCCCTCTTACTAATATTTCCCAACCTCTTCATATAACTCCCACCGGATTTTTTTTTTTAACCTTCTCCTCTTCGCTCTCCCTTCTTAATCCCCCATTCTTTAATTTCAATTTTCTTGAGGTCTGTCAGTGGTTCTGGATCAGGTTGTTAGTTGCCCCTGCTGCAAAAACAGCAAAAATAATTAAGAAAACTAGATTTTTAAAGTTCGGTTTTAAGAATCAGAGTTTATTAGGAATGCATTAAGAGTTCTCATTAAAAATTATTTTTAACCACAGCTGTGAGTTCTTGGTTCTTTTGAGGGGTATGGGTTAGCCTTTGGCTGTACCTTGCATCTATGCTTATCCTCTTGGAGTGTAAATGGAATGAGTAGACACAAATCTTTTGAATTTGATCAGCATAATGGAGGATATTGCCCTTTGGTTGCACTTCATTTGACGTTCCCGTGAAATAATCTCAGGTGTAACCTCATTGCAGCAATTGGAATAAAGTGAAAAGCTTTAAAACGTCCCTCTTTATTTTGCAATAGCTAAAAATGCAAATATAAAACTAAAAGAACAAGACACAGGATTAATACGAGACTTTAATGATAACAAGCAACCTTGTATGTAATAATTAATGCACTGCAGCATGAGAGAGTTGAGGAGTAGGTTGCACATAGACAATTCTCAATTACTAGATTAACAATTCTAATAAAGAGTTGTTTACTCTCAAGTTACCTCCCTCAGATAGATATAGATATATCTATAGATAGATATATCTATATATAAAAAACTTCAGTGCTGATGAGAAATAGACAGTGTTATTTAGAAATGCATATTGCAATGCTGCCAACTCTTTCAATCTTATTGTGAGGCTCATGATATTTGGTGTTCTTCTTAAAGCCCCAGCTCTTGGAGTCAAGTGATTATGTGAGAAGCTTATCTGTCATTTAAAACAATAGTTCTTAGCTATCCTGGTTGTGGAGAAAAGCTAGAGAATGTGATCTGAGTGTACCCTAAAATCTTGAAACTATAAGGGAGACAAAAAGGACCCTGGTATTTATTTATTTTAAATCTCATGATTTTTTTATGCCTGACTCACAATTTTTGAACACTTGGCAGTGTTGGTGTTACTTGTTGGCAGTACCAGTGTTAGTTCCAGTCAACAAAATATAAACATCTCCTGCTTTTTAGTAAATCTTCCACACACACCCCCCCATACCCTTCCCTTTTTATATAAGCCAACTTAAAGCCTGATCAAATTATTAGACTCTGAAAATGGTGACAGCCCACCACTGGGAGCACCCTGCCTCTGGCTTTAATACCCTCCACTCCAGTGGTGAGACTGGACTATAGATAGGAACAGAGAACCCTATGCACAAAAGACCCTGTTTTTCTGTCTTTCTCTGCAGCATGGAGCACGGGTCACTTGCAGGTTTAAACTAGTGTAAATGGTGGATTCTCTGTAACATGAAGTCTTTAAATCATGATTTAAAGGATAAGGACTTCTGTAACTCAGCCAGAGGTTAGGGGGCTATTACAGGAGTGCATGGGTGAGGTTCTGTGGCTGCCATGTAAAAGACCTTACTCCCAAAGAACCCAGTGAAGTTATTTAACTATCTTCAGAGTATTCTCCTTTTAGATTGGGTGGTAGAAACCGGAGGGCCTGATTCTGGTCTCATTTATACCGGTGTGAATCCAGAGTAACTCTAGTGAAGTAAATGGGATTTACTGTGGTGTAACTGAGAACATTGCCTGTCTCTTTTTTTCTTTTGGAGTTGGCTTCCTGAGAGTGATTAATGTAATTTTGTCTGCCTGCAAAATTGTTACATTGCTTTGTTCTGGATGCATCTTCCTGTTCAGTGGCCAGGAGGATTTTATAAGTCAACACTTTCTCCTTGTAATAACGGTGACCTCGCAAGACCAAAGTACTGGGCCTTGTTAACCTGATTGCGTGTGAATGCAAAGCAACTAGAGAGCCCTGTGCAGAAGGCTGTGATCATTGGAAAATGAGAGTTGCAAATCCCAGAAACTCCAGCCCTAAGAAGACCTTAAAGCTACATACGGGGAAAAAGAGAAGGTTTGAATTCTAAGTCAGCCAATCTTCAAGAAATAATACTTGGCACAGAATTGTTACTTGCTTCTCTTGTGTGTGGGTGGCATAAATTACTAAAGGGTGTGTGGTTTGCCTGATTAATCTCTTGCTCAATACAAGCTCTGAACTGTATATCTAGTTTAAAAAGCCCAGGGATGTTGGAAGAATTCAAAATATCTGCTTAAAAAATGTTGTCTGTCTTCAAGCTTTACCAACCTAGATAGCCCTGGCCTACCCATGAAATCCTGTAACTTTGTGTTCTAGTTCTGAGTAAGTTAGTTTCTTAGTATCTCAAACAAGATAGTACCAGCTGTTCTCTGTAACCACAGATATTGATAGAATCTGAAATTTTGATATTGGAAAATTGATTTATGTAGGGTATAAATAATTCTCTAAAGCCCTGACATGAATTCCTAAAGGGACAGGATAACACCAAGCCCTAAATTTTGCTGCTTTTATTTTAAGTGTTAGGAGAGAAGAAAAGCCAATTAAAAAAATGGGGGAAAAAACCTATTTTCTAAAGTTCAGTGAAAACAACTTTAACCTTCCTCTGGATTATTGTGAAGCTAAACACAACCGTGATGTGCTTGTTACTGCATGAAAACTGGAAAGTGAATTTGAATAGAGCTAGCAAGTGAAAGATGGACAATGAAATTAGACCTGTTCAGTGAGAAATGTCAACAATTAAGAGCATGACTTGGGTATCAAAATGACAAGCACCTTAGAAATACCTTAAATAATACTATTGGGGAGCTTGTATCTTGATTACTGGGGTCAGCAAGCGGTCTGGAGTCATCATAATATAACTGTTTCATTGTGCCTCAGTTTATTCATCTTAAAATGGATTTCACAGCGAAGCTTTGAGACCTAGGGTATGTCTACACTGCAATAAAACACTGGCTGGCCTGTGTCAGCTGACTCAGGCTTGTGGGACTCAGGCTACGGGCTATAAAATTGCATTGTACACTCTCAGGCTGAAGCCTGGGCTCTGGGACCCTCCCCCCTTACTCTGTACAGGTGTGTATGCAGCGATGCTGGAACTAGGAGTGCAGTGGTTTCCATCATATCCAGGGTTTACAGTTTTGTTCAATGGCTTTCCACATCCCCATTATAAAAATTGTTCCAACACCACTGTGCATGCACTACACAAGGTGCAAAACAATAGCAAATTATTAGGCCTTGTGATGTTAAAGCTGCAGTGTTCCTTCCTTGAAGGAAAGGTGCAGGATAAGACAAAATGTTGTTGTTGTTGTTGTTATTATAGCATCAAATGATCTAAGAAGGTTGAGTTAGTGCCCTAACATAGCCTTGCCAGCTGGTTCGGGGCTGAAGGGCAGATGTCCCCCTCTACCTGTAAGAGAAGGCAAAACCTATTTAACCCTATTGCAGGCCCTTGAGAGGAAAAAGGGTGGAGCTACTTCCAATCAAGTGAAGATGTTCACATATACCATGAGAGTGTTGTCATGTTCCTGGTGACTTGTAACTGTTTGTTAGGGGGCAGCATTTCTAATGGCGACTGGCAGATTGTATCTTTGTTTCTTCCCCATGCCTTTGATTAATACATGATTTGTAACTGCACCTGTGCTAGCAATCACTTTGTGTGTTATGCAATGTCCCTTTGGGAGACTATTGCCATGCTGCGGGCAGGAGAACAATATGAGCCAGTTTATACACAAGTTAGGGGCCTGCTACTTCAGACCCATACTTACACGGATAGGCCCGCTGAAATAACTGAGACTTCTTGAGAAGGTAAAGGTTTGTAGGATCAGACCCTTGGGCACTAGGCCTCAGAGGGGGTAGGGGATAGGGAAATAGCCACCGTTTACATACTGGGAAACTGAGGCACAGAGCAGTAAGTGACTTGCCCAAGATCAAACAGTGGGAGAACCAGGAGTAAACCCTAGGAATTGCAGCTCCCACTCTTGTGCTCGGTGTGAGACAACGCTTCCTACAGACTAGTAGTTAAATGAAATGTTCCATATCTGAGCCCTTACAGCTGAGGTCTTTTGGCACTGAGGCCCACTTGTTGTCATCAGTTTATTTTAGCATAGAGAGCAGTTGGAAGTGGGAGCCTGCAGGTGGGGCAAGAGAGAAACGTGTATTGCTAATCAGAGGTCACAAGCATTGCTACTCTGTCCTGAAAGCATATTTCAGGTTAAAGGCCTACTAGGAAAATGGTGAACATGGTTTACCAGTGAAAATGTCCAGTACTACAGTGTGTTTAAAGATCTGCTCAACTAATCCTACAATGGCATAATAAATTACTGTTGTGTCCTTTAAGCAAGGCCTGTACCCTATTCTCTTTATTAGTCCTAAATGTTGTGCCAAGAACCCTAGATCTGTGCGCTTGGTTCCTGGGTGGTGGGGGAGACTTGTAATTGGAGGCTTATACCTAGCAGAGCTCTTATGTTTACTAGCCAGGTGCTTTCTCCAATAGGTGTTGGGCATACGAGAAGTGGGATGGACTGTGCGTGGCTAGAGTGGGGGTGAATATGGGGCAGTGGACCACTTTCTAGTGTTTCATTTTCATCTTGGAAAAATAATCTGGTTTTAATTTTAATGGCTTTTGACTGCCAAGCCAGTTTAGATCATCATGTTCTGCGTCTCTCACACACAGACCAGTTTAGGCCATCCCCAGGGTCTCTTCCTCTCTATCTGTTAGAGAAAATGCAGGTCACCCAGAGCTGCTTGCATATTCTGCAGTCCCTCAAACCTGCCTCCCTCCTCTACTGCCTCTAGCCTTCTGTCCTGTTGTCCTCTGCAAAGAGCAGCAAACTCTCAAGTACAGAAGCATTGACTGCAGAATGGAGCCATCCTGTGGCACAATCCTGGAATTATGCAGCATCTGAACAAAGAGGAAAAATGCTTCGCATTTGGTTGCATAATCAAGTAGGGTGTAGGGCCTTGCCTCTAAGTCAGAGGTGGGCAAACTACGGCCCATGGGACCCTCCTGCCTGGCCCCTGAGCTCCTGGCCCCCGCTGTCCCCTTACCCCCGCAGCCTCAGCTCACTGCGCCGCCAGCGCAATGCTGTGGGTGGCAGGGCTGCGAGCTCTTGCCAGGCAGCACAGCTGAAGAGCCGCGGCCTGACCCAGTGCTCCGTGCTGCGCGGTGGCGTGGCTGGCTCCAGCCAGACAGCATGGCTGCCTGTCCTGGCGCTCTGGGCAGCGCGGCTGTAGCGTTGCCAGCCACTGGTGCTCCAGGCAGCACGGTAAGGGGGCAGGGAGCAGGGGGGCGTTGGATAGAGGGCAGGGGAGTTCAGAGTGGTGGTCGGGAGCAGGGGTGTGGATCGGGGTCGGAGCGGTCAGAGGGTGGGTAACGGAGGTTAAATGGGGGCAGGGTTCCAGGGGGCAATCAGGAAGGAGAGGAGGGGTTGGATGGGGCAGTGGGGGGCAGTCAGGGGCAGGGGTTCTGGGGGTGGTCAGGGAGAAGGGGTGGTTGGATGGGGCAGAGGTCCCAGGGGGGCAGTCAGGAATGAGAGGAGGTTGGATGGGGCAGCAGGGGGCAGTGAGGGGTTGGAGGTCTGGGGGTGGCCAGGGGACAGGGGGGGCGGATGGGGCAGGGGTCCCGAGGGGGCCGTCGGGGCGAGAAGCTTGGGGGGGTTGGCTAGGGGGTGGAGGCCGTGCCACACCTGGCTGTTTGGGGAGGCACAGCCTCCCCCAACCGGCCCTCCATACAATTTCAGAAACCCCATGTTACCCCTTGTGTCCTCTGACTTTGGCTATGATTTTGTTGTGATCAGGCTGGCAAGCTTGCACTAGAATTGACATTTTCATGGCAACTTAATAAGATCTCCTAATCCGTTGTGTGTGGTTTTAAAAAAACAACAACAAACAAACCTAAACCCCACCCTAAGAAATGCAGTGTAGATGAGCATTGGCACTGAAGTTTTTTTCTTTTCCTTGGGGGTGCTCCACCCCCGAGGCCCTGCCCTCGCTCTGCCTTTCCCGCCCCCCTCCCCGAGGCCCCCACCTGCTTGCTCCTCTCCGCCCACCCCAAAGCCCTTCCCACAGCTGTGGCTGGTGGGTGCTGAGCACCCACTATTTTTTTCCATGGGTGCTCCAGCCCCCAGAGTGCCCCCAGAGCCGACGCCTATGTAGATGAGGGCAAGCTCTGGCTCAGTGGGCTTTTAACGGCTTCCTTGCCTAATGGGCATGTGATGGGCTGTAGGCAGAGGAAAATCATAGTTTGTTTACTGCCATTCACGTCACAAACAATGATGTTACAAAGCCAATGGGGAGCTAATCCCAATAGGTGATACTTGCTGCTAGCTGGTGTATCTTGCAGAATTTTGAGTATAGGATTGAGACAGTACCCTTTTTATCAGCAGACTCTAGATTTAGTGATGTGGGAATTTTTTTTTTACCCTAGTGACTGTCTTATATATTGTTGCTGGGTAAAGATCCAAATGTCAATGGCTAGAATGACAAGGTAGGTGAGGTACTGTCTTTTACTGGACCAACAACAGTGCATTTTTTTCATATGACCGCTCTGTATGTGTGTTTGTTATAACATAGAACGTATGTTATAATAAAATCTATATCGTTTATACAGAACAAATTCTGATGCTTATGAACCTCAAAGTTGGAAAACTCATCTTAATTAATTGCAGATTCCTTTGTTTCCTTCAACCTAAGTGAGTTATCGCTTATTTTGTTGTTTTTTCTTTTTTCTTTTGTGAACTCCTGATTTCATTACTCTTGTATTGTGGTAGCACCTCGGGGCTGCAGCTCCATTGTGCTAGGTGCTGTACAAAACATAACAAAAAAGAGTCTCTGACCCAAGGAGTTTGCAGTTATAGTTATGTCCCTTGGAAACCTTTGTGAACTTGAAGTTATATACCTGTGTTTATAAATGTATAGCTGCATTTTGGGGAGGGGTGTTATATATATACACACACATCATCTATGTATGTGGATATAATCTATATGCAGACACACGCTATGATTTTATGGAAGGGTTTAGCACCCAAAATTCCAGTTGAAGTACATGGAAGCTCTAGATGCTCTAGGTGCTCAGTACTTCTGAAAATTAAGCCGGTATAGTATATGTGTATACATAGCATGTGTGTGTAAATGTTGCACACATTTTCCCTCATCCCAGGTTTTTCTTAGAGCAATCTCAGACAAACTACAGTATGTACAGTAAATCTAAATATTTTGTTAGTAGACTAGAGGGGTGACTTGCTTTGCTGTGGGTTATTTCTGTTCATCCACCCTGAGTAGGTTGGGGATTTGCAAAACCCACATTAAGTATGTTCTGAATTGCCGTAACATGCTTTCAATTGTAAGCGTTTCAAATATCACACAGTTACCTAGTATAACAGGTCTTGCCAGATGCTGTAAACAAGCAGCTCATTAAAGGGATAGCAGCACAATTTTCCAGCGATGTAGCATGGAGTCTTCCTGCATGAAAACTGTGTAGATCTAAACAGAGCAGTGGATCTCATTTCACTTATTTATTCTTCCTCCTTGTAAGGTCCCCTGCAGCATAGGTGCTGTCCTAGGATTGGTAAGAATCCCTTCCCCTTTTACAATCCTCCCCCTCAAGGCTCAGTCTCCAGCAGCTCCTTTCAGAACCTGTCTGTGCCTTTCCCATTTTAGTGGCTGTACAAATGTACATAGGATGGTGCAATCCCCGCCCTGATCAGCGTACTCCTCTTTCAGCAGTGGTCACTGCTGAGTGATGTGACTTGGATGATCTCCCCATCCTAGCCCTCATGGCTCACAGGCTGGTGGTAGAACATGTTACTACCACAGTGTGCTCAGCATGGGAGCAAGAGCCAGGTCTATGAATCAAACTTGTGTGTGCTGCTTATGTGGTAATGCACTGCACTGGTACCTCTAGGCCAAGCTATTTCATTGTGTTTAAATGAACTGGTGTACTGGATCAAAGCCCTTTCCTTGGGAAAGGGGAAGGAAGGAGCGTTTTGCTGAGAAGCTGGTTCCAGGTGGTAATCTATTAAAGATGACGCAGTGTTGCAAAAAGCTGCCTGCACTGCAGGGCACGGGGAAAGGAGGAACGTGGCATATAACCCTTATAGCTGTTAGCTAGGTCTATGCAACTGAGTGAGCACCTTGATTGTGTTTGCATTCCGCTGCCTCGCTCCCTTATGGTAAAGTTCTATGGAGTTTTAACGTGACCGAAACAAATAGGTTTCTATAGAAATCACTGCTTCCAGGAATACTTGGCTAGTCCATTCTTTAGTTTGAGGTAGTTTGGTGTTCAAATAGTCTATACTGGGTGTTCTCCACATTGCATAGCTCGCTGGTGCTTGTTTAACGTTTCCTGCATCTGGAACAGTGCCTTACACCGAGAAAAAGAAACAATAGCACTCTCACAATCCCTGCAATGAAATGAGCGTTTCCAAATGCCTGTGTAATTACCTAGCCCAGTGCTTGTTGTGTGCTATATAAATCGTACTCTGGTGATGGTATACACAATAGAAACAGAACCCTCTTTTGGGGAAGCCATTTCCCCTGTCCCAGCTCCTCATAAAATTGGTTGCACAGGCAACCTTAACCCTGGCATTTCCTAACTATTGAGTGCTTGTCTTTGCAACATGAATAATGTTCTTTTAACAGTTTTTTTTTTTTTTTTTGGTGTGTAATTATTTATATTACAATAACACCTAGAGTCCCACCTGAGATTGAACTGTATTGTGCTAAACATGCAAATTACACATAGGAAAAGACATTCCCTGCCCCCAAAAGCTACAATCTAAATAAACAAGACAGACTGAGGAAGTAATAGTATCCCTTTTATAGATGGAGAATTGTAGTACAGAGAGATTGAGTGACTTGTCCAAGGTCAAGCGAGAAGCCTGTAGCAGAGTTAGGAACCAGGCTTAGATCGTCTGGTTCCAAGTCCAGAGCCTTAACTGCAAGACCATTCTTTCTCTCAGGGTATGTCTACACTACGAGAGTAGTTCGATTTTACTTAAATCGAATATGTGGAATCGATATTACGAAGTCGAACGTGTGTGTCCACACTAAGGACAGTAATTCGACTTTGTGAGCCCACACTAACGGGGCAAGCGTCGACATTGGAAGCGGTGCACTGTGGGCAGCTATCCCACAGTTCCCGCAGTCCCCTCTGCCCATTGGAATTCTGGGTCAAGCCCCCAATGCCTTCTGGGGAAAAAAATGTGTCGAGGGTGGTTTTGGGTAACTGTCGTCATCCAACTGTCACTCCCGCCCTCCCTCCCTGAAAGCGCCGGCGGGAAATCAGTTCGCGCACTTTTCTGGTCAGTGACAGCGCGGACGCCACAGCACTGCGAGCATGGAGCCCGCTACGACCATCGCTGCAGTTATGGCCGTTATCAACACCTCGCACCTTATCATGCACCTTTCCCAGAAGCAGATGCTGAGAAATCGGGCGAGGAGGCTACGGCAGCGCGGTGAGGACCTGAAGTCTGAGAGTGGCACAGACCTGTCACAAAGCACAGGACCCCGCGCCGAGGACATCATGGTGGCAATGGGTCATGTTGATGTTGTGGAACGGCGATTCTGGGCACGGGAAACAAGCACGGACTGGTGGGACCGCATAGTGCTGCAGATCTGGGATGAATCACAGTGGCTGCGAAACTTTTGCATGCGGAAGGGGACTTTCCTGGAACTTTGTGAGTTGCTGTCCCCTGCCCTGAAGCGCAAGGACACCCGGATGCGAGCAGCCCTGAGTGTCCAGAAGCGAGTGGCCATAGCCCTCTGGAAGCTTGCAACGCCGGACAGCTACCGGTCAGTCGCGAACCACTTTGGCGTGGGCAAATCTACCGTGGGGGTTGTTGTGATGCAAGTAGCCAACGCAATCGTTGAGCTACTGCTCTCAAAGGTAGTGACCCTGGGAAACGTGGAGGTCATCATAGATGGCTTCGCCGCGATGGGATTCCCAAACTGCGGTGGGGCTATAGATGGAACTCACATCCCTATCCTGGGACCGGACCACCAGGCCAGCCAGTACATTAACCGAAAGGGCTACTTTTCAATGGTGCTGCAAGCACTGGTGGACCATAGGGGACGTTTTACAAACATCAACGTCAGATGGCCGGGCAAGGTTCATGACGCTCGTGTTTTCAGGAACTCTGGTCTGTTTAGACGGCTGCAGGAAGGTATTTACTTCCCGGACCACAAAATAACTCTTGGGGATGTGGAGATGCCTATAGTCATCCTCAGGGACCCAGCCTACCCGCTAATGCCCTGGCTCATGAAGCCCTATACAGGCGCCCTGGACACTGAAAAAGAACTCTTCAACTACCGGCTGAGCAAGTGCAGAATGGTGGTGGAGTGTGCTTTTGGACGTCTCAAGGGGAGATGGAGAACCTTACTGACTCGCTCTGATCTCAGCGAAACCAATATCCCCATTGTTATTGCAGCTTGCTGTGTGCTCCACAATCTGTGTGAGAGCAAGGGGGAGACCTTTATGGCGGGGTGGGAGGTTGAGGCAAATAGCCTGGCTGCTGATTACACCCAGCCAGACAGCCAGGCGATTAGAAGAGCCCAGCGGGACGCGCTGTGCATTCGGGAGGCTTTGAAAGCTAGGTTCCTGAGTGAGCAGGGTAACCTGTGACTATTAAGTTTGTTTACAGAGAAGCTGAACCTGCTCCCGTTTCTTTACCCAGTAAATGTTCACTATCCTCTCCAGTTACATACCCCGTTCACCCCGTTCACCCCCTTCCAACACACGTTTAAAAATAAAATCACTTGAAATTTGTTAATGAACATCGTTTTCTTTATTACTGTTTTCGCGGGAAAGTGTTGAACCTGGGACGCAGACTGTGGTGGGGAGCGGGTGTAGTGTAGTGATGCAAAGGACGCTTCTAAACTCCAGGAATGACAGGCTCCGCACTGGTGGACTGGTTGTTTCAACGGAGCCTGCCACCCCTCCTGTTCGGGACTCTGTGTGTGGGGGCTATGTGACTTTGTGGCAGGGGGAGGACGGTTACAGATCCCCTGCTGCGTGGCTCTGTGATCCAGGATAAGGACCGCTGCATAAGATCTCTAACCGCCCTCCCCCGCCACAAAGTCACATAGCCCCCCTTCCCCCCCCAAGAACATGAAAACCACCTCTCAGACTGACCAGGGTAACTAGTGAATGCAATGTGTGTGTGCCCTGCTGCTGAACCTGCCCCCGCGTCTGTACCCTGGTAAAGGTGACTGTCCTGTCCAATTACCAACCCCCTTCCCCCCCTTCAAACAGACTCTCCTCTAAAAGAACATGATGGAAACAGTAATGAACAGAAACGTATTTTTTATTAGCAACTACACATGAAACTGGGGGATGAAACTGGGACGGGGGCTTCGGTGAGGCGGGAAGGAAAGGACTTATCAAATTTTGGGGAATGAGAGCCTTCTGGTACTTGAGCAGTCTGCAGGGGTGGAGTGAGAGTTTTCACGGACTCTGCCGCCCCTCCTTCTTGGGACTTTGGGTGAGGGGGGTATGGGACTTTGTGGCGGGGGAGGGCGGTTAGAGATAGACTGCAGCGGGGCTCTGTCCTCCTGCCTCCGGTCCTGCAGAACATCCACAAGGCGCCGGAGCGTGTCCGTTTGCTCCCTCATTAGTCCAAGCAGCGTTTGAGTCGCCTGCTGGTCTTCCTGCCGCCACCTCTCCTCCCGTTCCATGTGTGATCGGTGGATTTGGGACAAGTTCTCCCTCCACTGGGTCTGCTGGGCTGCCTGGGCTCGGGAGCAGCCCATAAGTTCCGAGAACATGTCCTCCCGTGTCCTCTTCTTCCTACGCCTAATCTGCGCTAGCCTCTGGGAGTGTGATGCCAGGGTAGTTCGGGAGACAGTCGCAGCTGTGGGCTGGGAAAAAGGGAGTGAATTCCTCAGAAAGATAAATTTTTGGGTGAACAAAGAACATAGTCTTTCTCTGTGAACAAGACCATGCACAGCACCTATCACATGCGCACTCAGGACAAGGTCGAATTTTCGGCCTTCGCATTCAGTGCCTGGGGTCTTGCAGTGCAGATCAGACAAGCGGGACAGGACAGCGGAATTTGGGTAACAGGCTGACATGGTAAGCCGTAGACTTGTGGCTGCTTAAAACTTTAATAATAGCACTGGCCTCCTTTCACGTTCAAAGCAATGCCAGTCCCTGCTGCCAGCAATCCAGCAAGCATGAACTCTGCCCCTGTCCCACCCCCTCGCGGCTGTCCCAGGGAAAGATCCCTGTATGCTGCTCCTCTCCCGCCTCCACCGCGTGGCTCTAAACCGCCGGTTACAGTTCTGTAAAGGAACAGGCAAGCAGTCCCAATACTAACATTCCCCTACCTAATTCAAAGCAGGTCACCATGAGCGACATCACTCTGATGAGGATTTCAGAGACGGAGAAAGAACGGATGCTTCGGGAAAGCCTGCAAAGACCAGGGCAGTATGCCGCCATGCTCTGCAAGGCAATGATACCCGATTACTTGACTGTCTCCTGGCGCGGAAACGTTTCCTACCACGGAGGACCCAATAAGGCCGCTCTCCCCAGGAACCTGATGCAAAGGCTTTCCAATTACCTCCAGGAGAGCTTCGTGGAGATGTCCCAGGAGGATTTCTGCTCTATCCCCGGACATAGAGACCGGATTTTACTGTAGCTGCACTGGCAGGGACTAAACAGTAGAGCGCCTAGGGCAAAACAATCATGCTAAACCGGACATTGTTAGATTTTTTTTCAGTAGTTGCACTGCCAAGGACTGAAACGTGAAGCGCCTAGAGCAAAGTAATCATGAAAAACCCATTGTTAATATTGTTAATATTCGTGTTCTGTTAAAAATAAATGTTTACATGTTTAAAACACTGACTGATCCTTCCCCTGATTCTGTGTCCGGGTTAACGCCTGGGGACGGTTGGTAGGGACTCTCTGTAAGGGTGATGAAGAGATCCTGGCTGTCGGGGAAATCAGCGTTGTAAGCGCTGTCAACTGCCTCGTCCTCCTCATCTCCTTCCTCATCTTCCCCGTCCGCTAACATGTCCGAGGAACCGGCCGTCGACAATATCCCATCCTCAGAGTCCACGGTCAGTGGTGGGGTAGTGGTGGCGGCCGCACCTAGGATGGAATGCAGTGCCTCGTAGAAACGGGATGTCTGGGGCTGGGATCCGGAGCGTCCATTTGCCTCTTTGGACTTCTGGTAGCCTTGTCTCAGCTCCTTGATTTTCACGTGGCACTGCGTTGCATCCCGGCTGTATCCTCTCGCTGCCATGGCTTTAGAGATCTTCTTGTAGATCTTTGCATTCCGTCTTTTCGATCGCAGCTCGGAAAGCACGGACTCATCGCCCCACACAGCGATCAGATCCAAGACTTCCCGATCAGTCCATGCTGGGGCCCTCTTTCTATTCTGAGATTGCATGGCCATCTCTGCTGGAGAGCTCTGCATCGTTGCCAGTGCTGCTGAGCTCGCCATGATGTCCAAACAGGAAATGAGATTCAAACTGCCCTGACAGGAAAAGGAATTCAAATTTTCCCGGGGCTTTTCCTGTGTGGCTGGTCAGAGCATCCGAGCTCGGACTGCTGTCCAGAGCGTCAACAGAGTGGTGCACTGTGGGATAGCTCCCGGAGCTATTACCGTCGATTTCCATCCACGCCTAGCCTAATTCGACATGGCCATGTCGAATTTAGCGCTACTCCCCTCGTTGGGGAGGAGTACAGAAGTCGAATTTAAGAGACCTCTATGTCGAACTAAATAGCTTCGTGGTGTGGACGGGTGCAGAGTTAATCCGAAGTAACGGTGCTAAATTCGACATAAACTCCTAGTGTAGACCAGGCCTCAGAGATACTAATAAAGCACAGCATTAGTTAACTAAAATGTTAATTTGCTATTGTTGATACCTACACACCCATTGTTTCTTTTAAAGGTCACCTAGTCTAACAAGCCTGTGTTTTTTGTTTTTTTCAGTCTGTCACACCCACAAGACCTTACCCCATCTCTCGGGTTGTTGAGCTGAGTGAATGGAGCAGTAGATTGGTTGTGTAGAGGAGAATTCTCTTATGCACCCCCCAGTATAACATCATTTGTGAATTATAAAGTGACCATGAGTTGCTGCATAACGAGCAATGCAAACTCTTACTATTTGTTTGGCTCCAGATGAAGAGGGAACATCAACAGTCACAATGTTCCTGATCACTGGCCAACTAGTAATCCATGTATTTTAGTAAAAGCACGTTTATTTCTTAAGCTTTATGTAAATAATGGAAGCTGTGAGCAATAGGGGTTGGGGAGAAACTGGTCTAGGGACTAAGCTTACTTTAAAGTGAAACACGCCAAGCTGCTAAGCCTGGGGAGAGCTTAATTAAAGTTGAAGGAGAAAAACTTCCAAAAAAATATTAGGTACTTAAACGGGACATTTTTGTTCTGGGTTCAGAAAGTTTCCTGTTGGTATCGGCTTTAATAAAACCAAATAATCTCCAAGAAAAGCAAATTGGAACTCTTGAAGAGGCACTTTCCAGATGAAAATTTGTAACACTGTTGCTAGTAACACGTTATTATTGAAACAGAATTTTAACACACTAATTTATATTCATCCTTTCACACTGTTTCTTTGCTTGGACCTTGACCTTGCAATAAGATGCACACAGCTAAGAGCCCTGTGCCAGACCTCAGTGGGTCTCCACATGGGGGTAGGGCTCCACCCACACACCTCTCATTGTAGGATTGGGGCCTTGGACAGGTAAGTAACACCAAACTGAGGAATTTCACTTCCTGGTTCTGGTACGCTAGCCCAGCGTTCTTGGATTTGGGTTTCCTTCAATGCTGGAAAATGTTAAATGGTCTTTTGTTCTGCAAGTGATTTTTAGTGATTATTTAAATATTACTAATGAAAGCATATTTATTAGGTATTGTAAATTTAACACACACCAAAAAAAACTTTCATTTTGATCTGGACTATAGTGGTAGTAACTGTTTAATGTGCTCACTTCCTTGGATATTTCCAAAGAAAGAATTTGGGAGGTTTTTAAAAAAACAAAAGGCGGAGAAGGGATCCCATAGAATCCTACATCCTGAAATACTTTGTTTCCAGCCTACCTTTGAGTGGAAATCAGCCACAAAATCATTTTTATTTTGAAATTCAATTTGAAGAAGCTCTTAAACTAATTGGATGCCATGGAAAAACCGCACTGTCCATGTACAAGTAGATCAAAGATCCTTATTTCTCCTCCTCCTTATAGTTGGAGCTGTGGTTTCTCTGGAGTACACTTCCTACAGCCTGCATAGAAGTAGGGTGACCAGATGTCCTGATTTTATAGGGACAGTCCTAATTTTTGGGTCTTTTTCTTATATAGGCTCATATTACCCCCCCAACCCCCAGTCCCGATTTTTCACACTTGCTGTCTGGTCACCCTACATAGAAGGCTGTCATGATGGCAGCCCTTTATAGGCCTGTTTGCCTCTTCTCTGTGTTAAGGTACATACTTTAGCTGCAGAGGACTTAATTTCTGGACTCCAGTGGGTCTTAATGTTTTAACTAGTCATTATTGATTTGTCTTAATTAGTGTGTGTAAATTGCCAGGCTACTTACCACAATGCCCTCGTACCATCTGTGCAGATGGGAAGTTGCAGAGGTTTTTTGGAGCCGCAGAAGGGGGTCCCCAGGGTCTCAGGTAGGATTATCAAATCTAGCTAGTCTTTGGTCTTTGAGTTTGGGACTTCAGGGTTAAGGTTTGCACTGCCTTGTTTGGGAAAATGGCGAGGAAGTGTTGTTGGGGGTTAGATGAGGGGTACAGGTGGATTCAGTGTACTTGTCTCAGGGGCTCGTTAACCATGCTCATTACAGCACATGAATGGGGGAAATGACTATGCTCTACCAGAGCCAGCTCCTCTTAATGTAATTTATGTGAGAGTTCAGTTAATCCAGGCAGTCACTTGGAATGTACAACGCTAAAGTGAACTAATCTTATTTTAAAAAAATATACTTTGTGTGTATATATAGATTTTCCTTAGGAGAGTCTTCTCCTTTAAGAGGTACGGATGGCCCAGATTTCCATAGCAGCAAGGAGCTATAATTTATCTTGGTGGGAGGGAGATTGTACAGTTACTGGATTATGGATAGAGTTGGGTATTAGAAGATCGCCTGGTCAGAGCCATCCTGCCACCCGTGGGGAAGGTTGCCGTGAACTCCACCATCCCCAGAACCGATAGCCAATTGTGACCATGCCTTCCATGACCTCTGAGACACAATCTTAGCCTTAGTCATGAGCTTCAAAGGGCTCTTAAACAATGTAAATCCCCCTCCCGCAGTTATGCAAATACCCAGCCTTCTGAACATAAGCGGGGCCAGACTGGGTCAGACCAATGGTCCATCTAGCCCAGTATCCTGCCTTCTTCCAGGGGTCAATGCCAGGTGCTTCCGAGTGAACAGAACAGACAATTAATGAGTGATCATCTACTATCATCCAGTCCCAGTTTCCGGCAATCAGAGGCTAGGGACACCCAGTGCATGGGGTTGCGTCCCTGACCATCTTGGCTAATAGTCATTGATGGACCTATTCCACATGAACTTAGAATCATAGGGCTGGAAAGTGCGAGAGGTCATCTAGTCCAGTCCCCTGCACTCATGGCAGGACTAAATATTATCTAGACCATCCCTGACATGGGTTTGTTTAACCTGCTCTTAAAAATCTCCAATGACGGAGATTCCACAACCTCCCTAGGCAATTTATTCCAGTGCTTAATCACCAACGAGGACCAGAAGAAGATCGTCATGGTGGACATCACAGTGCCCTTTGAGAACAGGACCCCTGGCTTTCCATGACACCCGATCTCAAAAGCTGGAGAAATACGCCCCTTTGGCTGACACCCTGAGAGCTAGGGGCTACGAGGTTCAGACTCACGTGCTGATCATTGGAGCCCTGGTCGCCTGAGACCCCGGTAACGAGCGAGTGCTGAGAGAATATGGAGTCGGTCAACGCTACGCTTGGCTGATGCAGCAACTCATGGTGTCAGACGCCATCAGGTGGTCGAGGGACTTCTACATAGAGCACATCATCGGACGTCGGCAGTGATGGAATGAGCTGGAGTGCCGATGAGAAGCGCAGTCGGGAAAGTAACTCAAATACTTTCCTGACGCACTGGGTTTTTTTCTAAATGGACAATGAATCCTAAATTCTCAATTACTGAGGGACAGTCTTCATTCATTGCTATATTTTGCTTTCCACCAACAACTCTCTGTATAACTTTTTTCATGAGTAATGTACCTGAATACTTGGATGCTAAATATCTAAACTGTGTTCTTAAATTCATTCACTTACATTTAGGTTATTGCTGATTATGCACTATATGTATCTTATGAGTTTAAAAACAAACTTGGTATTTGTGGATAATCTAAGCGCTATACCCAGATGTACAGACACTCTTTTCTCAACCTGTATGTTATATAATTTTAACATTAGCTTTAATAAAAATTTTAAATTTGTTTGTATCAACAGTTGTGCTCAGAGGTTCAATTTGGGACCCTGTTATGCGGGGCAGCACAAGGACATGTGCTCAGAGACAGTCTCTCTCTTGGAGAACTTACAATCCAAGGCTTTGATTCAGGAAAACATCCCTCTGCAGCAGAGTGCATAAGTCTCGCTGAAGTCTGTGCAACTTATGCACATGCTTAAAGTTAAGTATGTGTTTAAGTGTTTTCCCAAATCAGAGCCTAAATACAGGCAATACATGACAGATGGGTGTAGAACAAGAGAGAGAAGACCAAGGTGACAGTCATAGAAATGCAAGTCTGCATACATTGTACACCAAGGTAATTTGGAGCCTTGATAGTACTTATTCTATTTTTAAATATGATAAGCAAACAAGATAAATGACTTGCTAGCGAGCCCACTTGCCTGTTACATCCTGTACTGGATACACACCCCAGTCAGAGTATAGTTTATGGAAGTTTGCAGTGATTCTAGCACCTTTCCTATCCCACTTTGCCAGTTTTTATTTTGGTGAGAAGACTTAATTGCATATTAGTTCCCACCTTAATGTAGTTCTGGCTCATTCAAACTCCTGCAATCACCCCAGTGAAATGACTTTTTTAATTGACTTTTAGATGGCTGGTGATTTATTTTTTTTCTTTTAAAGTCTCCTGGCACTGAACAATTTTCTACATTCTACTCTGTTCCTGCTTTACTTTCTGAAGTCAATTTTTCCATTCCTCAGGGAGATGTTTATAGGATTTTGGAGGTGTTTTTTGTAATAGATCTGCAGTTATCGCACACAGAGAGCTTGCAGGTTCAGGCTGTGAACAGAGGCAAGTTACAGCAGGATCTATTGTAGCCAGAGCAGAACTATGCTGTCTATCATTGTTCGTAGTAGGGATGTAAAATATTAAACAGTTAAACGATAAGTATTAGTCTTACAGTTAATACATTGCAGTTAACTTTTAAAACAGATTGGTAAAATAATTCCATGACATTGTAATACCTAATGTGCACATGAAAAATGCCGCAGCAATACCAGCAAATATGTAGCAATTGTGTTTTGAGAATTGGGTTTTAAGTGTCATTATTTTATGTGGGACTTATTTTCTTGCCTGTGTATTTTTCTACATATCATAGTGTATGTGGAACTATATTCCGCATTGTTAGAACCATTTCTTTGGAACTGATGTCATACTTTGATAGCGTTAAACCTTTAGACAACATCAAGCAGGTTATCACGATATTGGTAACTACTTTTCCAGAGCAGTAAGCAAAACCCATAGTTTGAAGATGGAGCGATCGAAAAGGAGTAATGCTTGGAATCATTTCACAAAAATAACAGAAGACACCATTAACTGTAAACTGTGTAATACAGAGCTGAGGTGTGCAAACAGCTCTGGAGCAATGCTGAACCATTTGAAGCTGAAACGTCCCTCCGTTTCATGTGACAAAGAATGCAAAAATCAAACAACACGGACTGTGTTTGTTTCTGACTGTTCAAAAAAATGCAACACACAACATGCCGAAAAACTAACAGAGTTGTTATGCACCATGATCACTACAGATATGCTGCCTGTAAGTGTCGTTGAGGGTACAGGTTTTTGTGCATTGATGAGTTTTGGAGAACCTGAATACCATGTGCCTGTGAGACAGACTGTAACCCTGCAACCAGAGAAGTGCTATGAAGACTGTGTGAATCTCTCTGGGAAAAATTGGAAAATGCCGTTAAAGTAGCTTTCACCACTAACTGCTGGACAGCAGTAACTACAGAAAGCTACATGACTGTCACTTGCCATTATGTTGAAAATTGGGAGCTTCGATCTGCAGTTCTACAAACCGAAAGTGTGGCAGAACAACATACAGTGGAAAACCTTGCTGAAAAATTAAGCACTACCATGGAAAGATGGGGTCTGGCAGGCAGTGTCTTGGCGTGAGTACACAATAATGCAAACAACATTGTGCTTGCCAACACACCAAGGTATGTTACATGGGAATCTGTCAATTGTTTTGCCCAGACTTTGCAGCTAGCCATAAATGATGGGTTTTCTTCAAGTAGTGTGGATCATGCTGTTGCAGCTGCAAGTAGACCAGTTGCACACGTCCACCACAACACCGTGGCTGCAAAAGCACTCGAAAGAAAACAAACGCAGCTTCAGGTTAAGCGACACCATCTGACCCAGTTGTGTAAAACTCGCGGGAATTCGGTATATGACATGTTCGAAAGACTCAGTGAGCAAAGGTGGGCTATAACAGCTGTGCTTTCAGACAGCTCTGCAACAAAACAATCTGCTGCCCGAACGCTTCAGCTGCAAGATGAGCACTGGCAATCATACCTCACCAATCTATTAGAATTCTTTGAGGGGGGTCAACAAATGTGTGGACATGGATGATCCAGTGGATAGAGCGTACTTGGATTTTCAGAAAGCCTTTGACAAGGTCCCTCTCCAAAGGATCTTAAGCAAAGTAGTCATGCGGTAAAAGGGAAAGCTTGGAGTGTAAACATAACCTCGGAAAATGAACAGACGACTAGAGGTTTGTAAAAACTCATCATATAGCTAAATACTCTGAGCATGGACTAAGCTTGAATATGTTACGTAGGAAATACTTAATGCCCACCAGGGTCTCCTCCAATGCATTATCCTAGGTGTAAATCCGAAAGTGGTTCCTTGCTTGGTATACTGTGTCCTTAATTGAAGCTGACCTCCTCTTGGTCTGAGGTTATCAGAACTCTGCAAAAAGTCCCTAGTGCCCAAATTCCTTTTGTATTTGTGTTCCACAGCCTTCACATGTGAGAACTTTGCTGTTGGCAAGTAATGGGACAAGTCTATTGATGGGAATTTTTTATATTGTGAATCTATGTACAATGTATCCACTAGTAGTAGTAATTTTCTACTTGAACAGTGGAAGACTGTTCGTTTTCCACTTCTCTCTTGGCAATCAGAACTAATACCCTAATACCTGTTTGGAAAAGATCCTTCCAAAAAAACAAAATATAAGACTGTGTTCATTTGAGAAACTTCTATAGGTCTCCCACATTTGATTGGCCGGAGATCCTTCAGTCCCATGGTGTAAATGAGGCAGAAGGGAATCGGCATAAACTGAAGTGTATTGATTTTTATTTTGACAACGGCTCAGTGAAAGTTAAGGAAGCATGCATGATGCAGAAAGAAAGTTCAGAGCCACCAGTGCCACTAAAAGAGGATCAGAGGTAACCAGCCCAGCCTTGAAAGTGTGTGAAGCCAACCCAACCAGGATATGGGCTGAATCACAGTGTATCCAAGGTGGTCTCCTGTGGAACCCTGACCGGATTTTAAAGCTGCTCGCCTGTAGTGGAACCCATAAGAAACAACTGTGACAGTTCCACTACCTATGCCTGGCTAGGGGTGAATTCCCCCTTGGGTCACAACTGCCGCCCAAGGTGAATGTGGTTGGATTATTTAATTGTGAAATGATTTCACTTGTGCCATGATGTATGGAAACAAAGCTGTATCATTAATTTCTTTCTGTCTACTTGTCCTTGTGGTAAATTCCAAAAATCCAGTGAAAAGGAACTTTTTTGGGTGGCAGGAAGAATGGAATGGGGCCGTCCCCTCCATTTTAAAAACAAAACCCCACGACCAACAACAAAAAACTTACTAGACAAATATAGTGGCCAAGTTCTGCCTTCATTTGCTCCCCTTCTGATCACTCGGGTTGTACAGGATGTAATTCAGGCAAAATTTCCCCCTATACTTGTAACTTTCTATGGAGACTGGGGTGAATAAGTTGTCCACCCCATAAACCAAATCTGCACTAAAGGCCAATCAGAATGTTTGTATTAACTGTCTAGCGATCAACCTTCATGCTTCTGCTGCCTCAAACTGCATAAGATAAGATAATTACATCGTTATTTAATCCTTGAGTAGAATTAAAAAAATAAAGTAATTGGGATAGAACATTGCCAGGGGATAAATCCATCCAGCCTTTTAAAAATAAACTTGGCTGGGCCTCCACGTTTCCAAGTCTGTTATCCCGTGGCAGTGTTCTTCCCATTGCATTCAGGCTCAGGCATGCAATGAGTGCTCGCTCGTTCTTAAGGCTTCTCTGTCCTTGTCATTGCAGCCAAGTAGCTTGCAGAAAAACGAGAGACGTGCAACCTGCTCTTGGACCGGATAGATTTTTCAGAAGCACCATCAACAAAACAGGAAACTTCTCCTTGCATTCAAACAAAGTTGATCCGAAACCAGCTGAAATGAGAGGAGCTAGGAGTTAAAGGGACATTGCTGACCCCTTTCTTTATTGCTTTTTAATTTGTTTACTTGGCTCTCCATTGTCTATAATACCATCTGAGTAACTTGAAAATACAGTTTCCTTCCCCTCCAGTTATTCCTGTTCCACTTGGCAGGCATTGTTGGGTTTCTCCCTCTCCGTGTGTGTGTGTGTGAGAGAAGTTAGTGCTGGTACAAAGACAACCCTGGAGAATTTGTCCACAGTACAAGGTTCCCCAATCCTTACATTACCCTGAGAACGCACCTCCTTCCTGACCTGCGGAGTCTCCAGTGCCCATTCAACCCTGGTCCCTGGGACAGTCCAAATAAAACAGCACAAACTGAAAGGTATTTTACCTGCCAGCACCAAAGTTTAGGATTCTGGGCGTCTCCTGCAATGCTTGACGCCACCACTAGCTTCCTGCCAAGTAGGGGCCTGCGTTCCTCAGACTGCTTCAGCTGATCGTGATTCCGCTAAGGCTGTACTGGGGGGAAAAGCAAAACTTGGAACTCTGGTCATGGCAGATAGGTAAAGGAAAAGTTATTCTTGAACTAGGTCTTGTTTAAGACCTGACCTGAAACTGTGAATCTGAACACACCCAAGCTCAGGGAGACATCACACTGAATCAACACATACACCCATTTTTCAATTCAAATTTAAAATCTATTATTTTAAAATAGCATTTCCTTAGTTCCTTGAAAGTTGAGAAATTGGAGGGTTTTTGAGTATTCTGGCTATGTGGCTGGTAGAGAAGCCTGTGACGCGGCCAGTGTGGCTCTTTGGGAACGCAGCCCTCTGTGTTTAAGGTTCAAGGTATCCTTTTAAAGAATAACAAAATTGGCCGGCAGCAGAGACCACGCTGAAGCAGCGTGACTGCCGTGGTGAGAAGGTGCTGGAGGGGAGAAAAAACCACCCCCTTATGCAAGGACGCATTTTTGTGAGTTTAAGAAGAGGTGAACAGTCTGCTGTGTCTCTCTTCCCAGCTTTTCACGTAAAAGAGTTGTGGTCAACTTTGTGGAGTGAAATGGAGATTAAACCACCTGCAAATGTCTGTCAATATATTTCTGCTTACTGATAAATGACCACAAGTCATCAACATCCCTGCTCTCAAAGCATGCACAGGCGCTCCACTTAGCCTAGGTCAGTGGTCGGTCTCCAACCTTTTCATATCCAAGATCACTTTTTTAATCTAAGGGCAACCCAGGATCTTCCCTGCCCCACTCACTCCATCCCCCCACCCCTTCTCTCCATCGCTCGCTCTCCCCTGCCCTCACTCACTTTCAATGGGCTGGGGCAGAGGGTTGGTGTTCAGGGAGGAGGGGGGTTGCAGTGTGGGAGGGGGCTCTGGGCTGAGCCTGAGGCAGGGGTGAGGGGTGCAAGCTCTAGGAGGGAGTTTGGGTGCAGGAGGGGGCTCCAGGCTGGGGCAGTGTGTTGGGGTACAGGAGGAGGTGCATGGTGCAGGCTCTGGGAGGGAGTTTGGGTGCAGGAGGGGCTCCGGGCTGGGGCAGAGTGTTGGGGTTCAGGGTGCAGAAGGGGATATGGGGTGCTGGCTCCAGGAGGAGGCTGGGGGTTGGGGTGCAGGAGGGGGTTTGGGGTGCTGGCTCTGGGAGGGGGCTCAGGGTGGGGCTTGGGGTGCAGGGGGGGTTCGGGGTGCAAGAGGGGGTATGGGGTGCCGGCTCTGGGAGGGCCTCTGGGATGAGGGTTGGGGTGCGGCCTCCTGGCGGGCAGCACATACCTCCGACGGCTCCTGGCCAGTGGTGGGCGCAGTGAGGCTAAGGCAAGCTCCCTGCCTACCCCGGCCCCACACTTCTCCTGAAAGGGGCCAACGCACCCCTGTGGCCCCTTGGGCGTGGCGGGGGGCACATGGCTCCGCACACTGCCCCTCTCTGTTAGCACCGCCCCCGCAGCTCTCCCGGCCAATGGGAGCTGCAGGGACGGTGCTTGCAGGCAGGAGCAGCATGCGAAAGGATACCCCTGTCCCCCTGGGGCCATGGGGCTGTGCTGGCTGCTTCCGGGAGCGGTGTGGGGCCAGGGTAGGCAGGGAGTCTGCCTTAGCTGCAGCCACACTACGCTGCTGGACATCATGATCGACTGGGAGATCCTCTAGGATCGACCAGTTGATCACGATTGACCGGTTGGTGACCACTGGCCTGGATGAAGTGAATATCGAATGGCTAGTGAAGCTGTAAAGGAAGGGAAGCTGCCAGGGGGGCTATAGATGAGCGGAGGTGCTGCCAGGCAGGAGTGGTGCATTTGGCATTGGTGGTTGGGGGATTAGAACAGCAGAGGTACCTGTGGGACAGCATTGAGATTCATCTGCAAAGCCAGGGGTGGGGAGCCGAGGACTGGAAGAGCAGATCAGGACTATGGTGCACTGGCTGAGCTGTACTTAGGGAAACTTACGCAGCACCTGTCTGTGCTGTGTCTGGCGCAAGCTAATCGCTGGTACTGTTAGCCCCTTGCACTCTTAAGACTTAATTCACTCCTAAATTAAGTTTAAACCTACGGGACGTTTTGGTTGTTGTCTCTGTCTAATCATTAGCATCAGACCCAATCGGCTTTCTTCGTACAAGCAGATTAGGTACATACCATGCTATGGCACACGGGAATTTCAGCTGTAACCAGGGTTTGTGAGCCGTGTGTGTTCTGCACGTGGATGTGTTGCTAAACCCTCCATAGGGGGTGTGGGGAGAGCTGGCAAATGCAAGAGTCTGTGCAGAGACGTTTCCTCCCATAAACCTTCTTTGCCTAGGCAAATACTCAGACAAAGGACTCCGTTCTCCCCCAGCTGTGCACATGGCTGTTACCAGGAGCCCACGTGTGTATGCAGGAGGAGAGGTCTCTCCCAAGCCCGCCTGCAAACAGTCATCTGTGTGCTTACTTTCCATCAGAAACCTTCGCCCAGTCAGCAGGGGATCTGCGAATATCCACCTATGCCTTGGAGCAGTAAATGTCCCTTACAAATGAAATCTCTCCTGTCAAGTACCTGCAGTGCAATAGGAATTGAGAGAGAGAGAAGATCCAGTTGGCAAAATATGAGCTGCTCTCTCTTTTTTTTTTTTTTTTTTAACCAATGCATGTTCATTCCCTCACATACACACACTCTCCCTGCATTTGTGTATACCTCTTCCCCACCCATCAGGTGCTAGAACACACCAGAGTCAGAGGCACTGTAACTAGCATACAGTGCATTCCTTCATTCGCTGGCTGCTGGGAGGTGTCTGCAGCTTCCTCTTGCCACTGTTCAGCAACTTGCAGTGAAAGAGGATGCCCTGTTAACATTTTATCACAGCTCCAGTTTCTGGTTTATTCACAGAAAGGTTGGGGTCTGGAAGCCAGGCGCTCCAAGTGCTTAGCACTGACTTTGATTCCTCTGTGGTCCTGGATATGTCATAGATTTTTTTGCCTTGGTTTCCCCATCTGTGAAAAAGAGGGGAATACTTGGATCCCAGAGGCATAGTGAGGCTGTTCATAGTTTGTTTTGAATATGAGAGTTAAGAATTCATATCTATTCTGGTGTAACACAAAGCAGCAAGTGCACCACCAACCTCACTGGGTAACAGAGAACTTACTGATGCCCCAGTGGAAGACTTTCTACCCTGCCAAAGGAATGATTATTTTTGAATTCTTTGGGTCATAGACTCTGGAAGTTCCCCTTTCTGAAGAGGCTCTGGTGAGCGCACTGTGAAAGTTATTGAGAGTCACTTGACGGTTCATTTTCCCCCCCCCCTTTTTTTTGTGCCTCAAGGTATTTGAGCAAATCAGACCATAGTGATCATATGTGTGGGACAGCGGTGCACATACGTTCCCTATTCCAGCCTGACTCCATGCGAACACACATCAAAATCTTTGACATAAGAAATCTCATCTCCATTCTTCGTCTCCCAAGATGTCCGGTTTCTCATACAAATCCAGCAAAAATAACTTTGAGCATTTTACTGTATATTTAGTGCTAGCCAAAGATGCTGAGTTGACAGATCTGGAGACTAAAGTTGTCTGTTCATCCACAGCATACTTATAATGTAGGCAGAAGTCATGCACTTCGCTCCCACTTTCACTGATCCTCCCATAGGCCACACCTGAGTTAGAGCTGAAGGAGAAGTTAATTTTCTATAGCCCAGTATTCTTGGCTTCTCTGTGAAGACAACCAACGAGAGCTCTAATTAATAGTGCTGAATGGGTTCCTATAGTGCGGGTCATCTGAGAATCTCAAAGTGCTGAACAGAGCTGGGTAAGTGTTATCCACATTTAAAGATGGAGAAACTGAGGCACAGAGAGGCTGTCCAGGTGATACCGAGTCAGTGATGGAGCTAGGAATAGAACCCAGGTCTCTTGGCTCCCTGCCCAATTCAGTTGCTTGACATGGGAACAGGCAGCCTAGACACTCACTCCATTGGAAATCAGGCCTTTAAAAAGCTGTTTGTTTGTTATTATTTGTATTGTTTGTATCATAGCACTGAGGGGTCCTAGTCACGGACCAGACCCCATTGCTTTAGGTGTTATACAAACATCAGTAATGTTTGAGCTCTTTGAGAAATCAAACAAGTCTGATTATACCTTGATCAGTTTTGTGTATTTCTGCTCCTATCCATGCATGTTACCCAAGCATTAAATAAGAGTTTGGTGCATGTGCTGGGGTCAGACTCAGCTGTTCCTTGCTCTACCTGCCTTGCAGAACGTGGCACTCAGAATGTTTTAATTTGTGTTCTTAAAATTCCCATGTTCTCCTATGTGACCAGTTTACTGGCGTGGATCAGAAGCTGAATCTATGTGGTTTAGACTGGCTGTTAATGTGACTTACCTTATTTTGCTTAGGGAAGGCCCTTGTATTGGCCTTGCCTCGTGTCTCCTGGGTGTCCACCTCCCGATCCGTTCCCCACGAGAACAGAAAGCAGCCAGTAGATTTGGAAGCGGGTGAATAGTGGCTGGCAATCTTGCCATACGGATCACTCAGGGTTGTGCATCTGACACCTTGCACTTTGAAGCATCCCAGGAACTGCCAGCCAGCCTAGAATGTTAGAGGTATGAGCCAGTGTCTGGAAAGATCAGCATGGGAGTGCCTGTGCACATATGGTGTTGTACCGTTACCAAGCTGGCTGAACATTGATATTGTTAATAATCCCATTTAATGGCTCGGGGACCTAATGCGCCAATCTGGTCGATGATCCGCTTCTGGGGCTCCTGCTTTCCGCTCAGAAAGAAGAAGAAAATTTGTTTTCTATTGTTGTTGTGCAGTTTGGTTTCCCAGGCTATGTAGCCAGCTGGTGTTTGTTTCTGAAAGATGGGATGAGGTAGAAAGAACACAAGCCATAAAATTTCAGGGTACAATTCAAGATGCTGATCTACTTCTTGCACAATTCTGACCCTCGCTACTTTAATAACTGCCTCCGTCCCCATACCTCCTTGTGACCATCAGAATCCGCTGATGTGTATAATTATTGGCATTCTCCAGATTTGAACATCTGGGGATTGCTGGCAGGATATCTTCATTGGAGAGCCCTCAGCTCTAAAACTCACTTCCCTGCCTGGTCCGATGGCAAAGCCAGAATCTTTTGACCTTCATGGAATCTTTTATTTACTCAGGCCTTTGTCTGGAGGCTTGATTTTTGAGGGTTAAGTCATTTTTTTTTTACATTGGTCCATTAATGTTCCATTGATAAAGATTCCCAAGCCCCAGGGATAAGTGTGATTCTTGCATTATAAACAAAATGTCCATTAAAGAGACAGTCCAAAGCCCTTGACATTATAAGGGCATTCTCCGTGAAAGCCTTCTAATATTCCAGATCCATCTCTTTTTTTGTTTGTTTGTTTCCAGACATTGTTATACCTTTTCCAAAGGCAATCTTTGCAGAAGCCATAAGTTTAATTAAAATAAATCAAACCAATATTGCTTTATTCTGTGGCACACAATTGGTGTTTGTTCTAGAAATGAAATTAAATGGTCACTTCGGTGTGAAAAAGATGGTGAGTCTCAATTTTTTTAAGGGCCATTAAACTCTGCCCCCCTTCAGTCCAGCTATCTGCCCAAAAATTGACTCCGATTCAAACAGCCCTAAATTTGGGAAAGCCCAGATCCTGATCTCAGCTTTGTGGCTAGGCCCAGTATGTAAAGTTAAAAACAAGATAAGCTCCTGGATCTGAACACCTATTAATTTTGATTAAGTCCAGATCTGAATTATTTATTCTTTTATATATTTGCATTGCAATATCACCTAAATTCCCCAGCCCCACAGCACTTGCCATTGTACAAACACATAACAAAAAATGATTCCTGCCCCAAGGAGCTTATTGTCTAAGTATAAGAAAATGGACAACAGGTGGTTACGATAAATAGATGGGAGGGCACACAAGGTAACAGTGTGACCGTTTTAAAATGCTCTGGCTCTTGCATATGTGATTATCTATTAGAAATAGCCGTGTCCCAGTAAATTGAATGTTTCCAGGTGTTTGTTTAAAACAAACTCCATTTCATTAAGTTCCTGATTTCCCCGTGCAGTGATAAATGAAGATTGAAATGGATGGGGGAAGCTCGTAATCCACCAGCCAAGGAGAAGGGAAGCACTGATTGTTGTTTTTTCATAAGTTTTAAGGTTGGAAGGGACCACTATGATCACCTAGTCTGACCTCCTGTGTAACAGAGGCCTTGGAATTTCACCCAATAATTCCTGCTTCAAGCCCTTACACCAGTGGTCCCCAACGTGGTGCCCGCGGGCGCCATGGCATCTATGTGCACCCGCCTACTGGCCGCCGGACAAGCGGCAACGTCAAGAAGCGGTGCCGCTGAAATGCCGCTGATTTTCGGTGGCATTTTGGCGGCGACGCCTCTTGATGACGCTGCTTCTTGGCGGCATTTTGGTGGCGATGCTTCTTGGCGTTGCCGCTTCTCGGCGGGCATTTCGGCAGCTGCTTGTCCGGCAGCCACGCTCCTCGGCAGCTAGTCGTCCGGTGCCCGCCACACAGAAAGGTTGGAGAACACTGCCTTGCACTCTAGCTCCACCACAAGTTATCTCTAAACATCCATTCTAAAGGATTCAGTTGATGGAGAATCCATCTCCTCCCTGGATATGTTGTTGCAGGGGTTAATACCCGGACTGTTGAAAAGGTGTCTGTCTTTATTTCTAGTCTGAAATTTGTCTAGCTTCAGCTTCCAGCCATGCCAGCTGTTTATCAAGGAGGGGGAGATCTTTTCTGCTCTAGGCCATGGACAGGAGCTGTTCTCCTCTTTACTTGCTCATATGCCCCCCTTGTTTTCTCCTTCCTTTGGCTTTTCATTCCCTGGCCATAGCTTGGTGTCTCTGTAGTCTTTCCACAGCCCATGTTTTTTCTCTATTTTCCCCACTATGATTTTCATATTTTCATGGCTCTCTATTGCCAAGAGATGTACCAGAGATGCAATTCCACTGCCTCAAATGACTTCTGCATCATAAATAGTTGGTGCACAGGTGTTGGTGCTCTCAGATTTCATACTTCTGCAAAGACCCATTTAAAATAAAATATGGTTGAAAGCTGCCTACTACTTCTAGTTGTCAGCTTTGTTTCAAAGTACTCTACCTCATTTGGTTTTTTTAGAAATAACTACAATGAAAATGTCCCTTTAACATGAGAAGTTGAAAGCTGCTGAGGTAGAATTTTCAAGGCAGTGACCGAGGAGGGAGTCCTGTTTGGAATCTCTCTTCTCTTTGGGGCCAGGTCCTGGTTCCTGAGAGCCTTTTCAGGTTCCAGTGCTGCTGATATGTACATCTTGGATCTATATAGGGTGACCAGAGGTCCCGATTTTATAGAGACAGTCCCGATATTTGAGGCTTTGTCTTCTATGGTGCCTATTACCTCCCACCCCCGTCCTGATTTTTCACACTTGCTCTCTGGTCATCCTAGATCTATATCTTTCCCTCACAAGGCATGAAATCCTGGCCCCATTGAAGTCAATGGCAAAATTCCCATCAACTTCACTGGAGTGAGGATTTACCCAACGACTCTTCCTCCTCCTGGCGGGGATGCTAGCTGCAGCAGAAATTGAGGAGTTCTTGCAACTGGCACGTGAGACTGGGGAAAGATGTGATTTGTTTTGTAATGCTTTCACAGTGCCATGAACTAAGCCCAGGCATTGGACACAAGCAGTTTGGCATACATCAGCTGTAACTGTTCACCTGGGGTTTCACCCCATGAAAGCTGTGGTCCCTAAATACTGTCTAATTCTGCTAAAATCATTTCTGTGCTGAAAGTACGATGTTGAGAAGCATACGGGAAGTCTCTCTAGTTTCTCCTTTTTTCTTTGTCTTGCAAGTCAGAAGATAGTGTAGTGATTTTGAAGTGTGTTTGTGTACAGTACAAACAGCAGACATGCATAGATCTGTGTGGGAATTCATGTCCTCACCTGTGTTACTAATAACACTTGAGAGCCTCTCAGAGTTGGTAAGACAACTCCCACCTGTTCATGCTCTCTGTATGTGTGTATATATATCTCCTCAATATATGTTTCACTCTATATGCATCCGAAGAAGTGGGTTGTAGCCCACGAAAGCTTATGCTCTAATAAATTTGTTAGTCTCTAAGGTGCCACAAGTACTCCTGTTCTTTTTGTGAAAACTCACTGTATTCTAAAATTCCAGTTTACTCTTTGCGATTTATGCTGTCTCATTTCTTGCATTTCTCTCAACTTGGAGTCAAATAGACAAACCAAATTCACTTTCAGGTTCTCATGTACTGCCATAGTGCAATTCTGGAGAAGTTTGTCTTAAAGAACACATATTAAGGAAGTACTTTACTGAACTCAGGTTTGGTAAATTCAGGTTTTGTAAAAAGAAATGTTGAGGGCCGATTTGATCTACCACTGGCCCTGAACCAAAAAAATGGTTTTGTGTTTGTAAAATTAGAATCTGGACCGCTGTAGAAGGAAGATGAAGAAGCACTAAGTGTAGACAAGTCAAGCCAGGGTTTGCAGCCATTGAATGGATTAGGCTTTACCTCGATTACAAGAAGGGGTAAACTTCAATTAGTCCAGTCAGGATCAGTGCTGGTGTAGCTACACTGAGAACCGATAGGGCTATTCCTGAATGTAGACACAGTCTAATTCCAGATTGCACTCAAAGCACAGTGCCTCTCTCTCTCTGATGCCCTTAGGTAGCTCAGCAGTTACATATGGAAATACAGTTTTTCTTCGAGTGCTGCTCCCTATATGTATTCCACTATGGGTACACATGTGCTCCAGGCACCCCTAGTTAGAGAATTTTTTACAGCAGAGTCCATGGGTCCACGCATGCGCCCTCGCTCCCTGATGACGTTAGCCGAGGAGAAAAAGGGCAGAGCGGATGAACTGCCTCTCCAGTTCCTTCTTACTGCCACATGGCTTGGGTCAGAACCTCCAGCGTCTGGAGCTTTGTCTTCCTTTATTCTTTGATCTGTACATATATTTTGTGAATTATTTTAGAATTTTATCTGTTAGTTTTTAGCTAAGTTTGATATTGAGGTACCTTGTCACAGGTACTGGACTGTGCCCAGGAATCCAGGCTTCAAAATCTGTTCCTCTTGCCCATGCTCCTTCTTGGTCAGTGACGATCATCAGTGCTGCCTGTACTGCTTTGGAAGCTCACATCTCGGCAAGCTGCAGTATCTGCTGCTCTTTCCCCAGTCGGACCCATGAGCGGTGGGAACTTCAGATGAAGAAGCACCTAATGGAGAAGGCCATGAGACCGCAGTCAGACCCAAGGTGGGGGACACCCTGCCATACATTGACCTGACTCAGCAAGGAGTACTTGTGACACCTTAGAGACTAACACATTTATTTGAGTGTAAGCTTTCATGGGCTAAAACCCACTTCATCGGATGCATGCAGTGGAAAATACAGTAGGAAGATAGATATAGATAGATAGATATATACACACACAGAGGACATGAAAAAATGGGTGTTGCCATACCAACTCTAATGAGAGTAATCAATTAAGTAAGGTGCGGTATTATCAGCAGGAGGAAAAAAAACGTTTGTAGTGATAATCAGGATGGCCCATTTCCAACAATTGACAAGAAGGTGTGAGTAACAGTAGGGGGGGAAATTAGCATGGAGAAATAGGTTTTACTTTGTGTAATGACCCATCCACTCCCAGTCTTTATTCAAGCCTAATTTAATAGTGTCCAGTTTGCAAATTAATTCCAATTCTGCAGTTTCTCATTGGAGTCTGTTTTTGAAGTTTTTTTTGTTGGAGTATTGCAACTTTGAGGTCTGTAATTGAGTGACCAGGGAGGTTGAAGTGTTCTCTGACTGGTTTTTGAATGTTATAATTCTTGACGTTTGATTTGTGTCCATTTATTCTTTTGTGTAGAGACTGTCCGGTTTGGCCAATGTACATGGCAGAGGGGCATTGCTGGCACATGATGGCATATATCACACTGGTAGATGTGCAGGTGAACGAGCCTCGGATAGTGTGGCTGATGTGATTAGGTCCTATGATGGTGTCCCCTGAATAGATATGTGGACGGAGTTGTCAACAGGCTTTGTTGCAAGGATAGGTTCCTGGGTTAGTGTTTTTGTTGTGTGGTGTGTGGTTGCTGGTGAGTATTTGCTTCAGGTTGGGGGGCTGTCTGTAAGCGAGGACTGGCCTGTCTCCCAAGATCTGTGAGAGTGAGGGATCGTCCTTCAGGATAGGTTGTAGATCCTTGATGATGCGCTGGAGGCATCTGATAGGGAGTCAGTCCATCCCTTCCCTCAAAGAGGACTGCCAGATCTTCCTCCTGACCCAATGGAGGAGGAAGATTATGAACCATATCCAATGGTTCCACTGGTACCAAAGAGATGGTCATCCTCCTCTCCAGATGAAGTAGTCACTCCAGTATCTCCATTCATCTCACCACCATCTCCATGCCCATACGCTGTTCCAGGGACTGCTATGTAGGGCTGCAGATGAGCTACAGATCTCCCTGGGGAAAGTTCAGGATCCTCAGCATAAACTCCTGGACATCCTCCAATCCTCCGGCTCCATCCAAATAGCGGGTCCTGCTAATGAAGCCATGCTTGAGCCAGCTAGAACAGTCTGACATGCTCCAGACACTTGCTCCCCTATCCCAAGAGGGAAGAAAAACTTATTTTGTCCCAGCCAAGGGGGTGTAATTTCTCTTTTCTCATCCTGCTCCTAACTTTTTGGTTGTCCAAGTTGCCACAGAGTTCTAAACAGCAACATTCTAGATGTGCTCTGGTTGATAAAGAGGGTAAACGACTTGATTTATTGGGAAGGAAGATCTTCACTTCTACTAGCCTGCATTTTAGAATAGGCAATTACCAAGCACTGATGGGTAAGTATGATTATCTGAACTATTCCAAATACATGAACTTCATTGACAAGCTTCCACAACTGGATATAGCTCATTTTCAGGCCGTCATTGGAAGGCAAGTTGGTTGCCAGGACCACTCTTCAATCAGTGGTAGATGCAGCAGATACATCTTCAAGGATGATGGCTACTGCCATTCCGATGCACCATGAATCATGGCTTCACACTTCAGGATTTCCCAGGAGGTCCAGAACACTGGAGGACCTGCTCTTTTGATGAAATTCACCTTTTTAACCAAAAGACAAATGAGTCCTCATACATGCAAAAGGACTCCAGGGCCACTCTCTGCTCCTTGGGAATAAATACACCTACCCCAAAGATAAAATTCCACAGGCAGTCTCATAGACTCATAGACTTTAAGGTCAGAAGGGACCAATATGGTCATCTAGTCTGACCTCCCGCATGATGCAGGCCACAAAAGCTGACCCACCCACAACAAAATCCTCCAGCCTGCGACCCCTGCCCTATGCTGCGGAGGAAGGTGAAAAACCTCCAGGGCCTCTGCCAATCTACCCTGGAGGAAAATTCCTTCCCGACCCCAAATATGGCGATCAGCAGAACCCCGAGCATACAGGCAAGATTCTACAGCCGGACCCTCATTTTACCCGCGATGGCACGTTAATGCTTAATTGACTAAAATCACGTTATCCCATCAAACCATTCCCTCCATAAACTTATCAAGCCTAATCTTGAAGCCAGAGAGGTCTTTCGCCCCCACCGTTTCCCTCGGAAGGCTGTTCCAAAATTTCACCCCTCTGACGGTTAGAAACCTTCGTCTAATTTCAAGCCTAAACTTCCCCACGGCCAGTTTATATCCATTCGTTCTCGTGTCCACATTACTACTGAGCTGAAATAGTTCCTCTCCCTCCTTGGTATTAATCCCTTTGATATATTTAAAGAGAGCAATCATATCCCCCCTCAGCCTTCTTTTGGTTAGGCTAAACAAACCAACTCCTCGAGTCTCCTTTCATACGACAGGTTTTCCATTCCTCGGATCATCCTAGTGGCCCTTCTCTGTACCCGTTCCAGTTTGAGTTCATCCTTTTTAAACATAGGAGACCAGAACTGCACACAGTACTCCAAATGAGGTCTCACCAGCGCCTTGTATAACGGAAGCAGCACCTCCCTGTCCCTACTAGAAATACCTCGCCTAACGCATCCCAAGATCGCATTAGCTTTTTTCACAGCCACGACACATTGCCAGTCACACAAGCCTAGACCGGTTCAACAGTTTTACCACCAATGGCCTTATGAGCCAATGCTTAAGAGGCAAAGAATTCAGAAGTCCTGTTTCCCCGCACCTTCTGCGATGACATCATCATCCCAACCCCAGTCCCAGCTAAACAATATTTTTTAAGGGAGTTTGAGTGCTGCAAACCAATGATGCCACTAACTGCTGATTCCCATGCACCCTTTGGGGATCCTCTAGCACTATTTTCCCACATCTGGAATGCAATAACAACTGACAATTGGGTACTAAACATCATCCATTCAGGCTATTCAATAGAATTTACTTTCCTGCCCCCTCCAAAACCCCCATCCCCACTCCTTTTCAGTGGCCAGTCTCGAGAGGAGATTCTCAAACAAGAAGTAGAAGCACTCTTACAGCGAGGAGCAATAGAGTGGTTATTTTTCAGTACAAAGGAAAGGGTTTTTAACTCAACATACTTCCTAGTATCCAAAAAGAAGGGAGGCAGAAGATCCATCTTTGATCTCCGCCATCTCAGCCGCTTTATTCACAAACTGATATCTTGCATGGTCACACTGGCATCTATAATCCCATCCCTGGAAGGGGGCATGTGATTATAGCTCCTGATATGAAGGACGAAATACTTTCACATGGACATTCACCCTGCCCACAGACATTTTCTCAGATTTATGGTGGGATCCAACCATTTTCAATACAGAGTGCTCCCATTTGGCCTTGCTATCACCCGTAGGGTCTTCACCAAAGTCTTCTCAGTAGTAGCATCTCAGGACATGGTTTTTGAATGGGTGTCAATGTCAAGTCTAGAACGTTCATGCTCTGAAGCTGTGCAAAGAATCCTGACTAATAGTAGAAAAGGCTCCACCAGAAAATACAACTTAACCAAGTGGAAGTGTTTATCTGGGCGCAGCAAAAACTTATATCCCCAGAAGCTGCAGTTATTCTCCGTATTCTGGATTGCCTTCTTTCCCTCAAAACAGTCAGTCTTTCTATCAACTTTTTATGGGTCCACTTGGCAGCAATCAGTGCATACACCCAGCTTCACATGGTTACTCAGGTGTTGCTCACCAGGTTCTGGAAGGGTCTAATCAGAACCTTTCTGTCAGTAAGGAAACATGCTCTGCAATGGGACTTAAACCTGGTTCTTTCGGTGCTCACTGAGCCTCACTTTGAACCACTCGCAACATGTTCCATGTCTCTCCTGTCCATGAAGGTTGCATGCCTGGTAGCCATCACCTCAGCCAGGAGGGTGGGTGAGCTCAGAGCATTGATGGCAGGTCTGCCTTACACCATGCTCCCTAGAGACAAAGTTTCATTGCGTTTACGTACTAAGTTCACCCCCAAAGTAGCTTCAGAGTTTCCCCTGAACCAGTGAATCCACTGACCTGTATTTTTTTTCTAAAACCACATGCCTCCGGAGGAGAGGAGAGTTCAGTCCCTCGCCGTGCGACAAACCTTAGCCTTTTACCCGCAAAGGACAAAGCCAATCAGAAAGTCTCCCAGACTGTTTATCGCCATAGTGGAAGGAGTTAAAAGTCAAGCTATCACCTCTCGGAGGGATCTCAAACAGATCTCAGGCTGCTATCAGGTGTCTAATCTTCCTCCCCCTCATGGGCTGAGGGCTACAAGAGCCCCAAGTGATGTCAATGGCATCACTCCGAGAAGTGCCTCTATTTGACATTTGCAAAGCAGCTACATGGAGTTCCATCCGCACATTCGTGAGACATTGTGCTTTAGTACAGGGGTCCTTCGCTGATGCATCCTTTGGGATGGCAGGACTTCAAACGTCTCTGCCACCTGCATCCTTGCACCCTCCTCCTCCTACTTGAGTCTGGCTTGTCAGTCACCCATAGTGGAATATACATATGGGGACCAGCACACGAAGAAGAAGAGAAAGTTACTTGCCTTATAGCAATGGTTCTCCGATTTCCCCCCCCCCCCCCGCCCCCCAAGGACCCTTTTGGCATTTGGCTAGATGTCCTGGGCCCCTTTCATTTCCAGTACAACTGGAATGCCCCCACATGGGAGGTCATGCTGTGTGCAGGATGCCATTTTGTTCTCAGTGGTGGTCTCCATGCAGCAAAAGTGTCCCCGGCTCAAGAGGCACATAACACACAGTGGGCCCCAGAGGTCTGGGTACCCCACCTGGGGAACCACTGCCTTATAGTAACTAGAGTTCTTTGAGATGCATGGCCCCTATCTATATTCCATTACCCGCCCTCCTTCCCTTCTGCTTCGGGTTGTTCTTGGAATCATGGTAGAGGTGGTCAGTTCCCTCTACCCTTTATCTCCTCAGTTGGAGGCTCAAGGAAAGCGAAGGCGCATGCATGGAACCTGCTTTCAAGAATTTTCTGACTGCCAATTCCTGGAGTGCATGTGTACCCACAGTGGAATATAGATAGGGACCACATATCTCAAATAACTTCCAGTTACTGTAAGGTAAGTAACTTTCTCTTCCTACTTTAGGTACAAACTCTCTGGGACAGGCACTATCTTTTTGTTCTGTGTTTGTTCAGCTCCCAGCAAATGAGTGGGGCTCCTAGGCACTACCGCAGTACAAATGATAAAATACTATTCATAATAAGGGACTGTAGCGAGGCGGTCTGGCTCCCCGCCGCCCCAGAGGGGGACGAGCCTCCCTGGACACCAAAGTGGGCAGAGCCAGCAAACCCTGCGCCCGCCCCTCAGAGGTCAAGGCGCAGGACAGGAAGTATAAAAGCCCAGAGCTCACTTGAAGCTCAGCCACCGGAGAGACCAGACGCCTGTGGTGTAGCTCTCAGTGGGGAGACCACAGCGGTCGGCGGCCGAACCGAGGACTGGCCAGACCAGCCAACGACTGATGCTAGCCCGAGCCCAGAGACGCTACCAAGCCTACCGCTCGCCTATTCCCCTGAGGAACCGCCAGGCCTACCGTTTGCCAGTTACCCCGAGGAGCTGCCAAACCAACCACTCACCAGCTACCCCGAGGAGCTCATGGTGTGTGACCCCATGGAGGACGCCGTCCGGACCCAGGAATCTCTAGAGGGGGAGGTAGGAAGTAGCCCGGGGGGAGCCGACCCGAGCCTGGCTGCAACACTGCCAGAGCCAATGTCAGTGTTGCGGTCAGGATCCCCACTGACACAGCAGTGGGTCTTCTGCCGCTGCTAGGGCCCCAGACTGGGACGCAGTGGAGTGGGTGGGCCTGCGTCCCCCCTGCCACCCACCTCGCGGGTGGCTGTCTCCCTCTCTCCCCGGCTGCTCAGAGCCAGGAGCCTGGGGATTTGCTGTTGAACCTGTTTGCTCAGCCCCTGCCTGAGGGCCTGAGCTCCTGACTGTTGCCCTGCCCTGCCCTGCCCCAGGGCCTGGGCCTGCTCATATTGAACCTGTTTGCTCAGCCCCTGCCTGAGGGCCTGAGCCACTGACTGTTTGTTGCCCTGCTGACCCAGGGCCTGGGCTTGCTCATATTGAACTGTTTGCTCAGTCCTTGCCAGAAGGCCGGAGCTGCTGACTGTTTGCCGCACAGCCAAGCTAATTCCCCGACACACCTGACCCCAGTAGCGAGGCGGTCTGGCTCCCCGCCGCCCCGGAGGGGGACGAGCCCTGGCCGAACCTCCCTACAGGGACTTTCAGAAATTATTGCCATGCTCTGAGCTCTCCTTGCCATCCCAGCTGTCAGGGCAGAGGTTTGCTTTCAAGGCAAGAACACTTTTGTGTGTGTGATAACATTCGACAAGCAAACCTGCCAAAAATGACCAGATGTCCCGATTTTATAGGGACAGTCCCGTTTTTGGTGGCTTTTTCTTATATAGGCACCTATTACCCCCCACCCCCGTCCTGATTTTTTTACACTTGCTGTCTGGTCACCCTATGCTGGGGAAGGTAGGGTGACCAGATGAGAGGAACAAAATATCAGGACACCGGGGGGGTGGGGGGGGCAGGTCCGCCGGCGGGGAGAAAAAAAAAAAAGGCAGAGTGCTGCCGGCGGAGCAACAACAACAACAACAAAAGCTGACTGCTGCCGGCGGAGTGAAATATCGGGACAAATTGCGTCCCGACTAGAGATCGGTCAGGACACGGGACAAACACCGAAAAACCAGGATGGTCCCGATTTTATCGGGACGTCTGGTCACCCTAGGGGAAGGTGAGAACTAGACCTTATACTCACCTGCATTCTTGCCAGAGAAAAATGCAAACAGATTAATGATGTCTTTGCGTAGTGTTTTCTTATCCAAGAATTCTTCACCAACTCTAAAACGCAGCCACCAAAGCAGCATTGGAGAGGACATTTTTTACTCTGAGCAAAACGCTGCTCATATGAAAAGTATCATACGTGTTACAGGGGATCTGCATAGTTGAACCTGCTGCTTATGCTAAGCCATGCAATCCCCTTCTGACTTGGAAATGCATCGCACTGCAAACGTTTTAGGCTTAGAGGCCTAAACAGTATACCAGTTACAGCTGGATGAAGCTCACACAGACATTCCTTGAACTACAGAGCAACTTTTTGGCAAGCTGCAGACACTAGTTTTCTCAATCTCCTACTTTCCCATGCAGGCCCTGTAGAAGTCAATCTGATTCTTCTCTCCACGCACTTCCATAGGACATTCCTCAGGAGGGTTGTGACCTTTGTGTTGAATTGACAGCATTGTCAACCATGGGTTGCTCCATTAGCTCAAGTGTGAGAGGCATGCTTTTTTGGAACCAGAAGGCCAGAATTCTGGACCTCTCCCCCTGTGTCTGCGTAATTCCATATATCTGCTGACTTGGATTGATTACAGGACAACATCTAGGGTCGAGAAAGGGTTTGATTGCTCTGTCTGTGGCCAGTGCAGAGTCTATGGCCCCTGTGCTGAGACTGCCAACAAACTAGCTGCTTTGTAGCAATTGTAAAGGCATCATTTTTCTTTCATAATGTGGCCACCCACCCATCCCCCTAGGAACTGGACTGAGGCCTGGGCTACATTGAGGTTTTTAGCCACAAGTGCAGCTTAACCCATGCATCCTAAGTGTAGATGAATTACACCAGTGCAAGTCACCACTTATGCTAGTGCAGCATATCTGTGCTTGGGGTTTGCATGAGTGCCGCTCTATCAATGTATAAAAATCCCAGCATAGGCGAATCCCTGAGAGACACCCTCCTCTGACACCCCATTCACTACATCCATAAACCAGCAGCCAGCCACGTGAAATGTTAGAAATTTCCCCAGTTCCCCAACCTCTCTTTCTGGCTAACCTTGTGTGCGCAAATGCAATTTCTCCCGCCTAAACCTGGGCTGTCAGGACCAGTCTCCGGAATGAGAGTTACAAGGTAACAGCTTCTTTTCTCTGGCTTTGTGGTGTGTGTGCGCATCACTGCTGCAGCTGCACAAACTGGCCATCTGGAGCCCCGTGCAAACTGAGATGCAGCTCTTGATTTTGGTGACTCAATACCGTTCCCAGTCCTCCCTCCCTCCCTCCCTCCCCCCCGGTGGACCCTTGTGTGTCTCTGTTGCTCGCCCACGCTTCCTCTGAGGTGAGGGGGGCAGCCATTTGCTCTCTTCTGGATGGGCTTTGGTTTCCTAACTGTCTCTTTCCTTGATATTGCATTTCCTAATTTCCATCACACGTTGCTCAGCTCCCAAGAATGTAGTTGTTAAATAACTCTGCTAGCGTGTGTGCGTGTGGTGTCTTCTCTCCATTTTACACAGTGCTGCCTGAAACACAGTTAGCAGTGTCGGCCATACAAACCCTTTTAAATGAAAAGTGCTCCATAAAAATGTGGCAAGGGATGACTTTTATGAGGTGTGTTTGAGGGGGCTGGTGGAGAAGGAGAACCTCTCTGAAAAGATGTTAAAGCCAGGAAAATAGGACAGAAAATAATGAGATGTTGTAAGCATTTTCAGTGTTTCCTTTAAACTTTTTAAAAATCCATCACTTATTGCATTGCTGCCAACTGAAATGACAGCAGGGTAGCTCTGAAAATCTCAGAATGAGGTTTATCCTCCGAGTTAGCATTTTAACAATCAGGGTCCCAGTTCAGCAAAGCACTTAAGCATTCAGCTTTGCTGAGTCGGAGACTAGGTGGATCTGGTGGGTTTCTTGCCTTCCTTTAAAGTAACCAGCACTGGATGCATTTCTGGGATTAGCTGGAACTTTTATCAGCTCCAGTATGGCAGGGAGGTTGGATGGTAGATTGTGTGGACTGATGATCTCCTTTGGTATGGCTGGAGAAGGGAGGTGGGGCAAGATGGGTCATTGGTCTATTGTGGTGCAATACATTGTGGGGTGGGCGTTGGGGAGCAAGGGAGAATCTCACTTCACAGCAGAGTCCACTGTGATCCCGCTGGGCATTGGTTTTTATCATGACTGAAGCATGTTTATGGTCTCTGCTTCCTAAATGCAACTCCTGTGTCTGCAGTAGAAAGAGGGAGCTGGAATGGCCATAGACTCTCTGGCTGTAATTGTGTTTAATGGGCTTGTAAGATCCAGCCCATGAGGAACTCTCTCAGCATCAATCAAGGAAATGAAAGAAAAGCCAAAATCGGAACTATTTATCCCACTTTCTTCTCTCCCCTGCCACCCCCGCAACCCGCCTGAACACTGGGGACTGATCAAATGGAATCCGGATCTGAGCATGTGTTGGGTTTTGCATCCCAAGTCTATGCACTTAGGATTGTATTTTACAAATGTTCTGTGATAGACGTGCTCTCAGAAACCTTTCATTCAGCCCTGTTTTTCTGTTCCCAGTATCCTGGGCACCCTTTTGAACACTGAATCCAAAGGACGGAAAGGCTGTGTAGCTTGTTGGCAGTTCCTCTGTAGCTGGGCTTATTTCACGGTTGATCATTTTTCTTTTGAAATAAGCTCCATTTTGAGGCAAGATAATTCCAGGACAGTTTGGTACAGGAGAAAGGAGCTAGCCTGTCGGACAGCCCTGGAGATGAAATCCTCTCTCCAACCACAGAACTGAGACAGCCCGAGCGGGGGCACTGGCAGAGTTATCTCCATCCACCCACCTGTGCTGCTCCAGCACCATGATACTTTAGCCATTTGCTTTTAGGCTTCCCTGTTAACTGATTCAGTCATGTTTTGGCATCCATCTTCGTTCCCAGAGGCACTCGGGGGCGGCTCCAGGCACTAGCGCAGCAAGCGTGTGCCTGGGGCGACAAGCCGCGGGAGGCGTCCTGCCGGTCGCTGTGAGGGCGGCAGGCAGGCGGCTTTCGGCGGCATGCCTGCGGGAGGTCCGCCGGTCCCGCGGCTTGGGCGGCAATTCAGCGGCAGGGACGCCAATGGCGCGGCACCGGTGGACCTCCCGCAGGCATGCCGCCGAATCCGCGTGACCAGCGGACCTCCTGCAGGCACGCCACCGAAAGCCGCCTGACTGCCGTGCTTGGGGCGGCAAAAACCATAGAGCCGCCCCTGGAGGCACTGGAGTCTTGTGACCTGTGTTTATCTTAATCACATTCTGCATGTGAGGCTGCAGGAACATTACAAATGAAGGGTTTGAGCCACATCTGTCTGAGGGTCACTGGCTCTCCTCCGTGCCCACCTGTTCTAGTCCTTCTAGCCCTTTTGCAGCACAGCACTTCAGATAGTTTTGCTTAGGACTTGGCCCATCTCCTGCCTTCATCCCTATTTTCCTGCAGCAGTGACAGATGCAGCTGAAAGCTGATGTCTGAGCCCTGGGCTTCTGTCTATGGGTAGCTGCTACGCAGAGGGCTATCCTTATTACAGTGGTCTAAGTGGTCTGCTGCATTAAGAATATTGGCTTTGGGTCTGCCTTAAAAACTGGGACCTCAGTTAGGACCATGTGTGGCCCATAGACCACATTTTACCTACCCTTTATCTTTCTTGGAGTCATAGACGGGAAAATCTTGTGCCAGCCCACTACAGTATAGACCGTAGGGAACTCTGTGATTGGCCCCTGGCCCTTGCATTGCTCTCCTGAGCTACCTAACGTTCAAAAAACCCAGGAGTCTGGATAAATACTCTGTGCTGCAGTGAGAGTCAAAGTAAGCACCAACAACCCAGGCCTTGGAACGCACCCGTGTGGGGTATTCCTTGTACATGTATGTGGGGGAGTGTCCGAGGAAAGGTACGTAAGAGCACCCATAAGAGTGATTTTAGAAATATGAGTAATAATTAATAATAGCCCCGTCAAGTGAGCGCTTTGGAAAATTTGGTGACGGCTCTGCTGTTGGTGTGATCCCAATGCACAAAAGGCTGGGGAGTTAGAACTGGAGACTGTGTGTGAAGCGTCAGTGGAGTGGAAGCTTGTTTGAATTTTTCTAGTGCTCCATGAACAGTGCTAGGCAACAAACACGCTGACCCACTTTTGAAGGAGGATATTTTTGAGCTCTTGTGCTGTCGCTGCTGTTTTGATTTCTGCTCCGCCTGGGAGCGCACTGCTCATGGAGGTGTAAACATCCTGCAGTTGGGCTTCGTAGTATCATTGTTTGGTATGATTTTCTGGTGCCTCCTCTATTTTGATTTTGTTATTTAAAATTACCAACTTGCTACTTCCGACTGGGGTTCTGGCAGTAACTTGGAGTGAGGGATCCATTGTAAAAGTCGTAGATTTCAAGGCCCAGGACTAGCAAGGCTGAGTATCTCTGGGCCCTAAAATGTTCTCTGCTTCCTCTCCGATATTTGTAGCCTGTTCAGTGTGAGTGCCGTGGTGATCAAAGAGCTGGTGTGCTGTGGGGTCAATGGAAAGACTCCCACTGACCTGTGTGGGCTTTGAATCAGGCCCATTGTACATGGTAGCCCTTTTCACAGAGACAGCAAGCTTCCTCTCCTCAGATTCACTGCTGCTTCTTCCTCTGGCACACCACCGCTCTTCTGTGCAAGCCCAGCATACAGCTACACCTTCTCCTCTAGGCCAGATAGCAGAGCCACTAAAAGCAGGCCCAGATGGCTGATTGTTCCCCTGGCCTAGCTCCCCTCCTATCCACTTGCCTCTCCCAAAGCAGCACCCTTATGTAACACATTCATGTGTTGCACACACCAGACACTTACTGTAGAAATCACATGCATGTGGGGAGCCAGGGCTAGACGGTGTTCTTGCACTCTGGTAAATGCAGCCTTGTTCTGAGGATGTTCAGCAGAATTGAATCAATGACTCCACGTTGCTTATGCTAATTCAGTTCTGCTGACATTTTGCAAGCTTCTGAACTACCAAAGGAAAAGTTGGAATTCCAGAGTGGACTGAATCCTTCCTGGGAGTCCCATAAGACTGTGTCCCTAGTCCTTTTTAGTTGTTGTTTTTTTTAATTTATTTATTTATTTATTTATTTACAAGTATGTCTGATCTTGAGCAAATATAGCAACAGCAATAATTCCATGTTCAGAACTCCAGCTAATCAGCCAGGTCATGACTTCAGCTTCAGCCAGCAGTAGTGTCTCCCTCCGTCCTCTTCCCCAGTTCTATATTTATGCTGGTCTTAACCCCACCCAAAATGCACACTAAAAAGTCATTTTGTGTTTGGCCGGTTGTCCTAGGTACATTCTACCTAAGCAAGGGGCTGGGCCTAACAAAAGGAAAGTATTTGAAAGACACTTCGGCTTCTTAGCGACCAAAATCCTGCGCTGCATGGATTGTTGCCATAGTTGTTCCTTGCTTCTTCCAGGAGGATGAGGGAGTTGGCACACATGCGCGCACAAAAGCCTATGGTTAAATAAACCCCCTTAATCTCTGGAGATGAGCAGCATCTATTTGGAGACCTCCTGCCTCTGCACTGACTTCAAATGACCCTGCTGGCTCTGCAGGAGCTATGCTGCTAGGAACTCCCCCTACCACAGCTAACCATTCACCACTCCCCAGAGGTTTTTCTGTGTCCCAGAAAAGAAAGTGGCATAAGTCATTGTAGACTTCATTGCAATTTAGACTAGCGTCCTCTGCATCCAGGTTGAGGGATGGAAGACAAATCTAGTAGAACTTGACTGGGCCACCTTCCCTTGCCTCACCTCATCTGTGGAGATGGAACCTTGCAGAGAGGTTTCTATGGCTTTGGTGGGGAAAAGTAGAAACATTCAGCTGAAGTGGCATTGCTTCTCTCCTTCCCTTGCAGCATAGAGGCAGGGGCACAGGTTCCTTTCCACATGAGGAAGTTGAGGGGAGCCTGTGAACCAAAGATAATGTCTGGTATTTTTATTTCAATAAGTTATTAGCTTTTATTTTTTACCTCTGGTACAACAATGCAATATGTTTATTGGGCCCCCCAGTCACCCAGACAGAATGTCTGGTCTTTATTGGCCTACAGAAAACTTTCTTCTTGGTGTTTTACTCCTTCCAATTTCGAAGAAAAAAAAAAAAAGCTGTTTGTACAGTGGAAGGCAAAGTAAGTTTCTTCCAGGGAAGCGCGTTAACATTTGGCACAAAGCAAAACACTTCAGAGCGTAATGACTTTCAATCTGCCCTTAACTCACCTCTAGGGTTACCATATTTCAATACTGCAAAAAGAGGACACTCCGCCCCTTCCCCAAAGTCTCTGCCCCCGAGGGTGACCAGATCACCCAGGTCAAATATCGGGACGCGGGGCGGCAGAGCAGAAAAAAACCAACAAACCCCCCCCACCCACACACACACACACCATTCCTCCTCCCTCCGCAAGCGCTGGAGAGAGGCCCGGGAGACGCAGGGGGAGCGCGGGGCCGGGGTGAGTGAGTCCGGCCTGGCCCCGAGCGCAGGCAGGACTCGGGCGGTACCTGGAGGGAGAGTAGGGGGGCGGCCTGCGGGGCCAGGCGGCGGCTGTTCTCCCCCCCGGGCAGCCGGACTCGGCAGCAGTCGCTGCTGCAGCTCCCACTGCCGCGGGGGGAGGAAGCGGCCAAGCACGTGGCGCTCGGTGGCTGCGGCTCTGGCACCCGGGCCCGAACCCCCCGGGCCTGCTGCGCCCAGCCCCTGGCCAGTCGCGTCTGGGCTGGCTGCCCAGCTGGTGCAATCCCGCGGGCGGCCCCAGCGCGGAGGCATCGGCAGCCCCATTCGTTCCCCTGCGAGACCCGAGCAGGACGGGGGGGCTGGGGCCTGCTGACCCACTCCGGGGCCTGCTGCCCCCACTCCGGGGCTGCCTGCAGGATTGCACCAGCTGGGTCCCCGCAGCAGGCCCGGGCTCAGGGGGTTTACGTCCTGGGCGCCAGAGCTGTAGCCGCCGAGCACCACGTGCGTGGCTGCTTCCCCCCGCGGCAGTGGGAGCTGCAGCAGCGGCTGCTCCCGAGTCCGGCTGCCCAGGTGGGGAGAATGAACAGCCGCCGCCTGGCCCCGCGGGGAAGTTGCTTCGGCCCCCGCCGCCGTGGAGAGCAGCGGGAGCCGGGAAAGTTGGAGCCCGGGGAGGAGGCGGTCCCCTTACCATGCCTCCCTATTTTCCCGGACATGTCCTGCTTTTTGGAAATTCCTCCCAGACGGGGATTTGAGGACCAAAAAGCCGGACATGTCCGGGAAAAGCCGGACATGTCCGGGAAAAGCCGGACGTATGGTAACTCTACCTGACCAAACATTGCAACACAAAAGCTGTTGGCTCATCCTGCCCCATCTGTGTCTGATTTTCTTTGACTGATTGCTGGTTTGATTTTGCAAATGCTTACGTCAAGGCTCTCTTTCCCCTGAATCCTCCCAGACTCTTCTTACACCCATACACCTCCCAAACCAGGCCCCATGGACCACAACCAGCCCAGGGGCAACAGGCATGGGTCCCCATCCACATCCCACCCAGCTAAGGGTCAAATTCAGCCCCTGCTGCCTGGTTTGCATGGGAAAGCAAGCCACTGGGGCAGAGGAAATCGGCTGCTGCTCTGGGTAAGTCTCTGTAGTAAGGATGCAAGGGAATAATAATAAAAAGAACCAACGGAAAATATCAGCTGTCAGCAGCCTGGGTCCCAGCCAGTGTGTTTGCTAGGAGAGATCAGAAACACTTAACATTGCTGCCTCCCTTGGTTTCATCCCCCCTGTGTTCACCTAGGCTGCCTGAGCAGTTCCAGGGCCCAAAAATGGAAAAAACGTTCCTGCAAGAGACACAAGGTTGTCATCGTGCAGCCTGCTAGCCCTGTAGAGTCGCACCCTGGCTAGACCAAGTCCCAAGAAAATCAGCAGTTCCTTGCTGCATGGTCCATGCACAGACAACTCTCCCTTCTCCCACTGACAGGGGAGGATGTTTAGGGCTGGCTCTGGACAATGCCCAGCCAGGCTGAAGTTGCAGCTTACATAGGAAATGGTTCTTTGTTTCAGTGCAAGGAGTTGCAGAGGCAAAAGTTCAAATCAGCAAAGTTAAGCAGAACCTTTCGCTCGTGGCTAGCTGGCTTCATCTGCAAAGCACTGTGCAGACACAGGCCTTGATTTATCCCCTGGTCCTGGCAGCTTCTGCCCCGGGGGACCCAGATGTGGAGCCCCCCCAGGGATGGAAAGTCCACCTGGGGATTAGGGCAGTAGTTGGACAAGGTGCTTGCAACCTTAGCAGCCGCACAGTGGATGGGGCTGATCAATGAGGAGGTACTTCTGCTCCCAGTCACTGCAGCAGCGGGGGCAGCCTGGGCTCGGTGCCTCTCCCAGCTCCAGCAATGGGTTGGGGCAGCCCAGGCTGGGGACTTCCATCCTTCCTCCCCTGCTCCAGCTGGGACTCAGGAATTCCACGCACCCCTCCCCAACGGCCAAGGCAGCCCAGGCTCCGACCAGGCTGAGAACAGACTGTCTTCCACCCCAGCCGAGGCAGCCCGGGATCGGGACTTCTGCCCTGCCCTGCCCTGCAGCCCTGTCCTCCTGCTGCCCCAAACTCCTACCGCGGCTCCCCGGGCTTCCTCATCCTGCGTCTCCTGGGGGCTTCCGCTCCTGCTGGCTGCAGCGAGGGCAGCGTGGGCTCAAGAATTCCACCCCCCTCCCCCTTCCCATCCCCCTCCCAACAGCTGAGGCAGCCCAGAGGCTCCAGACTTCTGCTCCCTGCTGCTGCCCGGGTTCGTAGGTTCTGCATCTTCCTCCCCGCCCGGCAAAATGCCAGACATTTTGAGCTATTTAAAAATTCCTCCCGGACGGCAATTTAAGATCTAAAAAGCCGGACATGTCCCAGGAAAATCCAGACCCTGCTCACCTCACTGGGTTTAGATATTGCATGGGTCTGGGAAAGTAACTTTGTGTGAGCCCTACATTTACTCTGGAGGCTGCAATCCTTGGGCATTGTAGGGTGGGCCAAGAACCTTGATTTTGAGATATTTGATTTTATTGGAATGGCATTGAGAACTTTCTTCTGATCCAGTACCATATCCATTTTATTCCTCTCATACATTGTGACTATAATCTCCCAGAACAGCTCTAGAGGTCAGTATGTAGAAAGAATATGCTATAAACTACATACTGTGGAAATGTTCTGGTACACTGCTGGTACATACAGGGCCCAACTAAATAAATGGCTTTATAGATGACTGTCAGTGGAGATAATCAACCATTTTCAATTGTTCTATGGATGACCAGCATCCAAGGTCCGTCTGCAGCAGCTTCAGATGTCTGATGACAGAGTGTGCCATAAAGCCTTCAGTGATGCTTTAACCACCAGCCAAAATGCAGGATCCACTGCTGAAAAATTCAACTTTAGGTTTCATCAGCCTAGAAAAACAGAATCCTCTCAAATGAAATTTCTCATCTTGCATCAGGTTTTAAAATGAAAGGTGGGTGGTTTCTAACAAACAGAGGAATAAGGTCAATTACTTCATAATTCAGCTTCCCCATTCTAATCTGTCCACAGTTCTGTCATGAACACATGGCATCAAAGGGGCATAACCTGTTTTCTTGTTTCAGGAAATATCTTCTTTAATTTCAGTATCTTCTTTAGTTACTGGGCTTTGCTTAACAGAATGGGACACTTCCCCAGGAACCATGTTCTAAGACAGCAGTTCTCAAACTGTGGGTCACCAGGGCTGGCTTAGACTTGCTGGGGCCCAGGGCCGAAGCCCGAGGGTTTCAGCCCTACGGGTTGGGACTCATGTTACAGGCTCCCTGCCTGGGGCTGAAGCCCTTGGGCTTCAGCTTTGCACCCCACTGCGGCCTCCCCCACCCCCGGGTCAGTGGGGCTCAGGCGGGCTCAGACTTCGGTCCCCTGTCCTGGGGTCATGTGGTAATTTTTATTGTCAGAAGGGGGTTGTGGTGCAATGAAGTTTGAGAACCCCTGGTTTAAGATATGCATCTTAAGTAATGGTAGGGTTACCATATATAACAAATAAAAAAAGAGGACCCTCCACGGGGCCCTGGCCCCGCCCATTTCCCCACCCCAGCCCCGCCCCAACTCCGCCCCTTCCCCACCCCAACCCCGCCCTAACTCCGCCCCCTCCTCCCTCCCACTCCCAGCCACGCGAAAAGGGCTGCCCGAGCGCTACCGGCTTCACGGTTTGCCGGGCAGCCCCCAGACCCTGCGCCCCCGGCCGGCGCTTCCCCAGCGCAGCTGGAGCCCGGGAGGGGAAGCGCCCAGCCGGGGGCGCAGGGTCTGGAGGCTGCCCGGCAAACCGTGAAGCCGGTAGCGCTCGGGCTTCGGGCAGCCCCCATGCCTCCGGACCCTGCGCCCCCGGCCGGGCACTTCCCCTCCCGGGCTCCGGCGGCGCAGGGTCCGGAGGCATGGGGGCTGCCCGAAGCCCGTAGCGCTCGGCTCTTAAACAGAGCCGAAGAGTCAGGGGAGGAGCAGAGCCGCCGCGGCCGGAGGCTCTGCTCCTCCCCTGACTCTTCGGCTCTGTTTAAGAGCCGAGCTGCCCGAGCGCTACCGGCTTCGGGCAGCCCCCATGCCTCCGGACCCTGCGCCGCCGGAGCCCGGGAGGGGAAGTGCCCGGCCGGTGGCTGGGGTCCGGAGGCAAGGGGGCTGCCTGAAGCCCATAGCGCTCGGGCAGCTCGGCTCTTAAACAGAGCCGAAGAGTCAGGGGAGGGGAGGAGCAGAGCAGCCGCGGGAGGGGAAGTGCCCGGCCGGCATTTTCCCGGACATGTTCGGCCTTTTGGCAATTCCCCCCGGACGGGGGTTTGATTGCCGAAAAGCCGGACATGTCCGGGAAAAACCGGACGTATGGTAACCCTAAGTAATGGAACAACAGGAGATTAAAAATCAAAGGATTATTTTGATATCCCTGTGATTTCCCCTCTGGATAGAAACTTTAAGAATAATATCTAGGTCTTGTATAGTGCTTTTCATTAGTAAATCTCAATGTGCTTTACAAAGGAATATGATTATCTCTATTTTATAGATGCATGAAGGTGAAGTGACTTATCCAAGGTTACCCAGCAGGCCAATGAACAGAGCCAAGAATAAAACCCAGGTCTCTTTAAACATTTGATTACATATTGCTCCATACATACAGCAGCAATCAGACTTGGTTGATCTATGCTCCACTTCTTAATGCCAACCAGATGTCAGACTTGGAGTGGACTTGTGCAGCTTGAATTCCCAGAGTTTGGTCACCATTATGTATTGACTGTAGCAGCTTGGAGCATTTTAAAAACCTTTTCCCCCATCTGCCCCCCTTTCTAAAATGGTTTGGTTGCCTATGATCAGAGTTCAGTTGTATCATTGCAGCAGAGCTGAGGTAGAATACCACTTCCTGTTCCAGGGAATCGACACAAGCCCATCAGCCCCCCCCAGACCTCCCTACAGTTGCAACCAGATTCAACTCCAAGGGTTTGTCTACACTGCACCTGGAAGGTGTAATTTCCAGTATGCCCATGCTAGCTCTGATCAAGCTACTGTGCTAAAAATAGAAGTGTAGTCATGGCAGTGCAAGCAGTGGGAGGGGCTTGCTGCTCCAAAGATAATCCCTTCCCAGACGTTAGGAATGTGCTTGGGTGGCTAGCTCCTCCCCCTTCTATCTTTAGTGCCCTAGCTCAATCAGATTTAGCAGCTGTCTACTCAAGCTGGAAATTACACCTTCCAGCTCCAGTGTAGACACACCCAGTGGTGAGCTGGAGCCGGTTTGCACCAGTTCACGCGAACCGGTTGTTCAATTTTGAAGCAGTTTTATAACCGGTTGTTAACCCGCTTCCCTGCGAGGAGGGAGCGCTGCGGCTTCAATGGGCTCCGGCCGGGAAGTGATGTAATTCCTCCTCCGGCCGCCGGGGGCGCTGCGCTGCGGGAGCCATGTGGGCCGCTGCCTGGCCCTGGGCACAGGCCCTGTTGCTGCTGCTGCTCCCCTGGCCCTGGGTCTGCCGCTGCTGCCTGGTGGGTCCCCGGCTGCTCTGCTGGGCCTGGGCTGCGTCCTGCTGCTCGGGCTGCTCCGAGCCGCTCTCCCCGTGAGTACCCACCACCCTGTCTCCAGCCAGCCCCGCATCCCCTGCTTGCAGCCAGCTCCTGCCCTGCCCGCCCGCACCAGCCCCGCACCCCCTGCCCTGTCTCCAGCCAGCCCACATCCCCCGTCTCCAGCCAACTCCACACCCCCTGCCCTGCCCACAGCCAGCCCCGCACCCCCTGCCTCCAGTTAGCCCTGCCTCACGCCCCTGTCTACAGCCGGCCCCACGTCCACTGGTGCCCTGCAGTTCCCAATGATGAGGGGGGCAGGGAGCAGCTGGGACTCTCACATGTGCACACACACACCCAGGGAGTGGCGGGGACCTACACATGTGAAACGGAGCTCATTTCTAGTTCAGGCCCATCTTTTTAAAGAAGAACTTTAGGTAGGGTTAACATACATCCGTATTTTCCTGGACATGTCAGGCTTTTTGGTTCTTAAATCGCCGTCCCGGGAAAATACGGACGTATGGTAACCCTATTGGTACAAAAAATACATACTGTGGCACATCCCTTAAATCAGAACTTTTTATAGGGAACCGGTTGTTAAGATTTTGGCAGCTCATCACTGGACACACCTTGTTTGAATCTCATCCTTTTCAAGCCTAAGGCTCCATGAACCTAGTTCTTGCATGAAGAATGAGCAGCCTCCTCTCCAAATGAACTCAAAAGCTTTTGCACAGGCCTAGGGAGCATTCCTCAGCCAGCTGCAATCCATGCACTGCTGGTGTTGCAGACGGAGCCAGGAGCCTGCATGTAACGTATGGATACGTGCAAGTTAGTGGATGTCTGTCTTGTTTGTGAAGATGTCTTGTTTGCCCAGAGGCAAAGGAACTTTAAAGATAATTGACAAAGTTTGAGAAAGGTCTCATTTGAAAGCAGGCTAAGGCAGCTGCTGTTGCTATGTAGATTTTTCCTTTCGTTATATTTTCTACGTAACAGATTGTATCTTGAGGAGAATTGGGGGCTCATTAGTCTTAAGCAAATAACTTACATAATTAAAAGATTTCAATGGAAATTATTTTGGGGGGAGGGGTTGTATCTGTTTAAGAGTTTATTAGGAGGGGAGGGAAGGAAACAGAGACCACTGTGTGTCTAACCCCTTAGCGCTGGAAATTGGGATGTCCCGTTCAGATTAGCTGCAGTTCTGAGAGGAGCAGAGCTAAATTCACTTCTTACTTTAATGCTCCTTTCCCAGCAACTTCTGCACTCCCTGCAACCTGCTCTGAACTAGATTCCTCCCTTTTACACACATACCACCTCCTCCATTACCAGTTGCACTAGCTGAAATGTGCAGCCCCTCCAAGAGAGGGGCGCGCAGCAGGAAGAATTGTCTGAGTAGGCACTTTTTTTCTTTCCTTTTCTAACTTTGGGACCTGAGGAATTTGTGTATAAACCCCATTCCTCTTACTGCTGTCATCCATCTTCTCTGCCCTTCAGAAGCGCCACAACATCCATAGTTTCATATTAGGAGGGGAACAGAATTGAAAGCCTCACTCTCCATTTCTTCCTGAGAATTTTGTTTTTTATTGTACATTCAAAGTTGCTGCAGTCACACACTTGCTAGTAATCGCCCCACTATTTAATTCATGACGTTTGTTAGGAATTTCTGCTTGAGTGCGCCACCTGTTTACCCCAGAGTCTCAGTTCAAAGTCTTGCTTCCACTGTGGTCTCGTTCTCTCAGTGTTATCTTTGTGCAAAGGGGATGTGACCTAAGGAGCAGAATAGGACATGGGGAGTCAGGGCTCTCTTCACACAACACACAGTCAACCTGTGAAACTCATTGCCGGGGACGTTGTGAAGGCCAAAAGTGTAACCGGGTTCAAAAAAGAATTAGGTAAATGCATGGAGGAGGGGTTCAACAGTGGCTATTAGCCAAGATGGACAGGGACTTAAGCCAATGCTCCATGTGTCCCTAAACCTCTGCAAGAAGCTGGGACTTGGACAACAGGATGGATCACTTGTTAAACGCCCTGTTCTGTTCATTCCCTCTGAAGCGTCTGCCACTGTCAACTGTTGGCAGCCCGGATACTGAGCTAGATGGACTATTGGTCTGACTCTATATGGCCGTTCTTATATTCTGTACCTAATTCCGCCATTCAATCCCTCAGTACCTCAGTTTCCCCATCTGTAAAATGAGGGTGGTAATAACACTTTCCTAACTGACAGGACTGTTGCAAGGCTTAATTTAATGTTTGTAACACACTTTTTGAGATCTTCAAGTAAAAGGTGCTAGAAGTGTTAAGTATGTCAAAGGTAATTTAACTCTTATCTTTTCCCTTGGCCCCTTTATATAATTAAAAAAAAAAGAGCAAGCGATAGTGAGGGGACGGAGAAAGACACCCTATAGAACAGAAGTGCCCAGCAGTGACTGCTGTGGAGATCATTATTTACAAATATGTCCTGTTGCTTCATTTTTGGTTTTCAATCAAAGGGAAAGGTCCTTAGAAGGAGAATCCTCAAAGAGGTTGTGTACCTTAGCTTTGCTTTCAGTAGGTTTTTCCATCTTCGGCCGCTGTTGGGCTGTCCCTGCTTCACCATCGTGTCTCTGCTTCCACCTCTCCACCTTTTACATCTTCTGCAGATACTACTTCAGTTGTAACTGCCAGAAATACCCCTCCCCCCAACTGTCCACCCCAGTAGTCTTACTGCTGGTGCTCCCAGTCCTGTCTTGCTGTTCGGTTTAATGGAGAATTTCCTGTTGGTTCTTATCTGGCACAAGCAGTTGGTCTCCTATTGCTTCTTAGCGCTCAGGGTTATTACCCTGGATTCCTCTAATGATCCTTTCCAGCACTATGTCGTAGTGCACCCAGCATCTCCAGCATTTGCTGGTATGTCACGAAACTCTTGGTACTTTATGTTCTATCGAACGAAGGAAGCACTAGGGTCCTGCTCAGAACAATACGTGGCCCTAATCTCCTGGGAGCCGGTGACCAAGACAGCTCCAAAACAGGAAATGATATTTTCGATTCAAATGTGACCGTTCAGAGGGGCGGATGTTTGGATGGAGACGGATGTTGTTTTGGGGGCAGCCCCCGCTGACAAGGGCAAAGCATGTCAGTGCAGCTGAGACAGAATTCATAAATCCTTAAAGGTATTTTCTGTAGATCGAGATGGTTTCAGGGGAGCTACTATCAGAGTTACAGAGAGAAATAATCTTGGAACGATTGTCCATAGGTCACCCCACGGCCATAGTGACAGCAGGGGTGGAATTTAGATCCACTGGATCCAGAAGGATAGGTTATTTGAGCTAAAGGAGGATTTTTTTAACTGTTAACAATATAGGGTGTATGACATACAGTTGCAGTCCTAGTTCCCTCTAGTAGATGGCAATGGTGCATATACACACTAACATTTATATAGCTTTTAATACACCGCTACCTTGATATAATGCGATCTGATATAACACGAATTCGGATATAACGCGGTAAAGCAGTGCTCCGGGGGGTCGGGGCTGCGCACTCCGGTGGATCAAAGCAAGTTCAATATAACACGGTTTCACCTATAACGCGGTAGGATTTTTTGGCTCCCGAGGACATCATTATATCGAGGTAGAGGTGTATATGTGGCTTTCATCCAAGGATCCCAGAGCACCTTGCAAAGGGGAAGTAATTCTGTGCCCATTTTGCAGAAAGGGTGTTGAGAAACAGAAGTTAAGTGACTTAGCCAAGGGCAGTCAGTGGTATTGATAGAAGTAATCTAGCTGCCCTATAACTGTCCCCAGCTCTAACCACTAGACTCACTGCCTTACAACAGAGAAATAAGCACTAAATATTGTTTTTTCTTGTCGCAGCATACAGGCCCTTGTCGGGGATCAAGACTGTTGAGCTGGGAGCTATACGTGCATGATAAAAGTAAAGACATTTTCTGTCCCAAGGATTTTACGGTCTTTGCACAAGACAATTAGTGGATACAACAAACAAATGGGCAGGGACTGGTGAGAAGAAGGGAACAGTGAAAGGATGATGTTGAGTATAAGTACAATAATTTGCAACAGAGATGCTTCCGTCCTCTTCCTCCCATCTCAGAAACAAAAGCTTCTCTGTAGCTGGAGGAATACAGATGTTTTCAAGTGGATCTAAAGAGTCTCCCAGCTCCTCCTCCTCCCCAAACCGAGTGATGCTCTGGCACATTTGTGCAGCTGAGCAATCTGGGCTCCATCCTGGCAGATGCTGGGTTGTTGGCTAGGTGAATATTAATAGTTCAGCTACAGGAGCTAATCTACTGGTCCTCTAGGAAAGAGAGAAAATTAGGTTTGGGGAGGATTTGTGAAGTTCACATTTACTATTTGAGGCTTGAACTACGAGTAACTTTAAAACATGTTCCCTTCTTGCAGAGCTACATGACACTGGGAGGGTAAAGTGTTTTCAGGCAGCACAGAAGAATGTTGTTTGCCAGCTAGATACTAATGTTGTCCCCATCTATCTACTTCAGCACTGATGTCCCCTTCCCACTGCTTGATGGTAGGCCCTTTGCAACCTGGTACAGGCTTAGTGATCTGCTTACTCTGCATGGAAAAAGTTGGATTTTGGTTTCTTTGCCCACTCAGTCATACACCAATGTACCTGTTCAGCTTCAGAGAACTTCTGGAAACTGCTACCAGACTGCTGGACTGTTTAGCTTCCCAGACAATCCTCGAAGTGCAAAACCGATTGGTCAAAATTATTCTGGTGACGTGCTTGTCGTGGGGTGTGTATCTAAGCAGGCAGATCAACTCCCAAACAAAATTTGTTTGACATCATTGAGGGGGAAAATGCATACGGGCTTTTCTTGTTTTGGGGTGGGTGGAGCTGCACTGTTGTCAAACCGAATTTAGATTGGCAGCTCAGCATCTGAAGTCCCTCTTTCTACAGAATCCACACAGTACAGACAGAGCAATTCCAGCTTCCCCATGCTGCTCCATCAGTTTGGCTGCACCATGTCCTAGAAAGAACTGCCTCTGAACAACCCTTCTCACCCCACGCTCTCCAAATTTGTCAGTGGAATATTGGTACATGCTGTTGGCAGTTCCAGGAAATGCTGAATGCCAGTAAAGGGGTTGGTTACCACAGAAATTCAGAGACGTTCACATTGTGTAAGCAAGAAACAATCATGGGAGGGTGCAGGGAATGGCTTGTTCCAGCAGTGGCAGGGAGGAGTGATATTTTGTTTTAATTGTGCTTTCCATTGAAATCACATCTCTAATCTCATTCTACTGGCTTGTGGACATTAGCTGTGTACTTAGGCTCTGACTTAACTGCCTTAATAGAGCCTCTTGAGATGGAGGAGAGTCATTTCTCTTTGGGCAGTCCAACTGCCCAGAGCTGCAGCTCTTCTGTATGCAAGTCTGGCTTGGTACAGGACCTCGTTTGGCGTTTCTATTGGTGGTTTCTCTCCTCTTCCTATACCTGATCCTTCCAAGTGCTCCTTCCCTTGGGGAGGAATCAGAACTTGTTGGTGATGGAATGTCAAGTCAGGTCATGCAGTATTTGGCCATTATGCTCAATAGACCGAAAAAACCTGTTTTTCTTTTACTCTCTACCCAACAATAATGCAATTTGGGGATGGAAGGTGGTTTATTTTTAAGCCATCTCAACATCATATATTAGTTCCTTGCTTTTCTCATTTTGGGCAGGGTCAAGTTGCCATCAGGAACTAGCTACTAGAGCAGATCTAACTCATGAGCTCGAGAACAACCTCTCTTTATCGGCATCCTAATGTGCACGTTACTGGGGCTGGGTCCATAGGTGGCTGCTCTGCTAGACGGGCTGGAAGGCAGCCTCTCCTGAAGCCAGTGAGGCACGTAATTAATCAGAGGCTTTTTGAAGTGCTTTTTTCTACAGTGCATGTATTGGAGATTAGCACAAAATAAACTCACTCCCCTGTTTCTTTTTCTTGCCTTCAGTGCTGCTGAGAAGTGTGTTCTGGTGAGAGGAAAATAGCGAAGTTGAGAATCACGTTGTTTGGGATCACATTCTATAATATTTTTTTGAAAAGCCAAACCAGGTAGACTATTACAGAAGTGTGACATTTTTTACCCTGGTCACACAGCATTTGTCTCCTTGGCCAAATACTTCAGTAGCACATTGCTGTAGTCGTCATATTAGTTTGTTCATTCTGTTTTGGGTAACTTTTTTTAAAAAAAGATTTCTTAAAATATTAGTTATTGGAGAGAGAAACAATCCCTGGAATGATTTGGAATAAACCTGAGTTACATTGAGAGGAAAATTCTGCATTTCTTTTTTTTATTATCCTGACCTCTCTTGAGATGAGCCAGTGCGCTCTTTGTTGTACCACCATCAAAGTGGTGGTTCTGCTTGATGCATCATTGCACATGTTTGGTGACGGGTGGCTGATGTTAGGAGAGTGGATGCAGATGGGGTTGCAATGGATGCCAAGTTTCCAAAGAGCTTTTGTTCAAGACTAGGGTGGACTATCAGCATGCACAAGGCTATTTTAACTTGAAAAAGGCTAGTTTATAATTACCAAGACACATCCTGCGTGGTCCTGTTCTTCTGGAATGGGCAACTCTTGAAACAAGGGGTGTTTGTGCAACAAGGGGTGTTTGTCTACCCTGCAGAGTTTGAGGATCCTGTTTTCTCCATGTGACGGTCCTTTCTCAGTGGCCTCAAGCTCGAGCTGGTCAGGAATTTTTTGATGAAACATTTTTATCAGAAAATGTTGATTTGTTGAAACCCAAACTTTCCCCAGTAATGATCAGTTTGACAGGAAGGTTTCTCAGGACCAGGATGGAATTCCTCATCCAAATAAGAGCGATCCAGTCCAGAATAGCCAATAGCCCCTCTTCACCTGGGATTTGGGAGATCCAGGTTCAAGCCCCTGCTCTGAATCAGGCTGAGCAGGGACTTGAACCTGGGTCTCCCACATGCGAAGTGAACACCCTAAACACTGAGCTGTTGGCTATTCTGGGGTGACTGTTTTTATGCAAAAAACTTCCAGAGGCCTAGTTCTCATTCTGATGCAGACTGAAAACAAATTTCTCATTTTCTGACCAGTCCCATTCAAGGCATTTATGGTCCAGGTCACTTTAATTCCTCCAGTGCGTTCTGCTTCCACACTCATCCACTCTGGACTGACCTCTAATTAAAACTCCTGTCCCACTGCATTATGGATCTCCTGGAAATTTTTGAATGGATTATTAGGGGGGATCTCTGCTTTAGCTACTCCAGAGCCATGGCTAGGAACTAGGAGAAGATCTTCTCAGGGCATTGCTGCATTCATGACTTTGGAAACACAATAAAAATATATGGGTCGGGTCTGGTCTGGGCCAGCAAGCTGCCAGGTTGAAAATCAACTAGGGGAACTACATGCTCCTGGTCTACACTTAAACATTTCACTGGCATAGCTGTGTCAGTTAGGAGAGGTGATTCGTTTTTAATTGGAAGAGCTATGTCAGTAAACACCCTGTTTTAGATGTAATTAACTGTGCTTATTCCAGTATAGCACTTGTCAGTCAGGGGAACCAGAATAATCTATACCAGCATAAGCACTTTTATACCTATGTGACTCTGCTCTCCTAGAGGGATTTGCTGTAGCTATACCAGCAAAACCTTCCTAGATTATATAAAGCCATGATCTGAAAGAAGGCTTTCACCTTCCAGGGGTCCCATTATATGTCTACGTGAAAGAAAGGATTGGCCAGTACCTGAGCAGTGGAAGAATTGTCTTCAGAAGAGACTGACCCACATGTGATTCCTTCCTTCTGTTCTGTCTGATTTTTCTCCCCTCCCCGTGGGAGAAGGGTTTTTCTCTCCTCCCCCCCCCCCCCAACCGCCCCCTCAAAATTGATTGCCACCTTGTTGGCATATGACAGGCATAATTTATGAGTGTGAGGAGGGTTTAATGAAAAGCAAGGGCTCGCTCTTCAGTGCCCTAGATCAGAAAAGCCACCTTTCCCCCTCCTTTTCAGCATGCATTCTACTGTGCGATAGAGAGTCAGGTTGTTTGGGTTTTGTGTCCCTCTTAGGATAATTTGAGTTGACGAGAGCTACGGTAGCTGTGGTGCAAAAGAATGTGGGACCTAGATGAAGGGTCTGTTCTCTCTCTTAATAGCAAGAGTTTGGCAGGGAGTGAAATCTCGCTGTCTCTTCCAATTTGGAAAAGTGTATCAGTTTGCACTCGGTCCTCTATCTGGCCTAGTTAGCACCACCAGCTAAGGCCAAGTGTCTGTTGTGCTGCTGGATTTTGTGATGGGGGCAGTTGTCTGTTAAGAACTACACAGAGGCTGTTGGTTCATTTCACGTTGGCCCCCAGTGTCACTACTGACCTGCGCTGCATTTGAACCATTGACCTAGAAGTAACAAAGCTCCATTTTCTCATTGACCTGAGAGACGCATCTTTGATTTTCCCTGATGTGCTTCTGGAACGAAGCCATGACTTTGCTTTTCTGGCAGACTGTCACAAAGAAAAAAAGGTTACTGTGCATCAAGAGAAATGCTAAGTGGCTGATTTAGGTGAGACCTCAGGCAGTAAATGGAAGGGGGAAAGTCGGTTCTGCTGTTTCTGGGTTTACATCTACTGTGTGTAAATACGGGTCCTAGAATGAGAGGCAAGGCACAATGTACAAATCAACAGGAAGGATTATTCCCTGTGCTTTTACATCTGAAGGCCTCAAAGTGCTTCACAAAGGGAGTAGCTATAATTTTGTCCCCATTTTACAGATGGGGAAAACTGAGCCATAGGGAGGTTAAAGGTCTTACCCAAGTTCACCCTGTGAATCAGTGGCTGGGCTGAGATTATGGCCTGGTCCTAGGCTTTAACTACTACACCAGACTGTCTTCTTGCAGGGTTTGTCATGCGTTCTAGGTGGGCTCAGCCAGAAACCACCGAGACTAGGAGCTTGAGATCCAAAACCAATAAAGATATCAAGCTGCTTTTTAAAGACTAGCTCTCCCGCCCCGCCCCCCCCCCCCCCCCCGCTCTTTCTATCTCTCTGCCTCTCGTCCCACTATCCCTGTCCTGCCCTTCCTACCATCTTCCCTTTGTTTTTGCAAATACATAACTCTGCCCCACTGCAATAGCTTTTTGGGCCCAATGGTACTTCCTTAATAAGTGGGTTACGGAAGGGGGAAATTTTATTAAGATGATGTTAAAAAAAATAGTGTACAGAGTTTGAGCATAGAAGTTTCTGGTTATCAGGGAATAACATACAGATTATAGAGGGTGCAAAGTTTGATTTAAGATAAGGTGGCATGAGGAATACATAATCTGCAATATCCCCGATTGGGGGTAAACGGTTGATGGGTCAAAGTACAGACATTGAGATATGAGGGTATGAAGTTCATAAAGTGGCTATGTTTGGGTGTGGATTATAATGAGTGGATATGATGATGAGGATGGATTGACCCTCATTTGCTGAGATTTAATGTTTAGGGAGTTTATGGTTCCAGTTCATATGATCCAACGGAGAAGATCACTTGGTCCCTTTCTCGTAGTGGGAGAACGATGTCACTCTGGCTCACGCCTCCTGGTACTGTCGGTGGCCGGTGATGTGCTCGATGTAGATGTCCCTGGACCATCGGATGGCGTCTGAGACCATGAGGCGCCGCATGAGACATGCGTAGCATCGACCGATCCCGCAGGGGGGGAGGGATAGCTCAGTGGTTTGTGCATTGGCCTGCTAAACCCAGGGTTGTGAGTTTAATCCTTGAAGGGGCCACTTAGGGATCTGGGGCCAAAATCAGTACTTGATCCTGCTAGTGAAGGCAGGGGGCTGGACTCAATGACCTTTCAAGGTCCCTTCCAGTTCTGTGAGATAGGTATATCTCCATATATATATATATATATATATATATATAGGTCCGCAGCACACGTACATCCAGCTTGAAATTGCTAAGCAATGCAGGTAGACAGGAATATGTGGATAATCAGTTCTACACAATGCACTTTGGACATGGCTGTTTACTTTTGTTTAAAGAAACAATCAAATATCAGATGCTGGAGAACAGTTAAGAGATGTGGCCAGGACTGAAGACAACTCGGGTGTTGCCCTGTTGTTTCTATGCAGCATTATTCCTGTTTTTCCGGGTCACCTCTCCTCCCTGTGTTGAAAAGGCAATCTGAGGAGTCTTGCTATTTCTGCTGCTCAGTAACACCTGCTTGTGTAAGAGCTAAATGGTGCTAAGGAAGGAGCAGTAAAATAGTGGGACGTGTTCCAGAATCCCCCAGTTGTTCACTGTTTCCTGCTCGTCTGTCTCACAGCTGTCCTTGCTCACATGCAGTCAGAACTAGCTCTTTTCAGGCCAGCCGATTGCACTGCTGTGCAGTTTCCAGTGCTAGTGCTCTTACTAGATAGGCTAGCCTGGGCTGGGACTGCTGAGAGACCGCATAGTCAGTTGCTGCAGAGAGGGTACTTGTGTAACTCAACACTGCCCCCTCTGGCCTGTTCAGTAGCAGTGTGTGTGTGTGTGTGGGGGGGGGGGGGGGGTTAATTCTCCAAGGGTGGTGGTGAGCCTACAATGTAACACTGGGATTAACTAGAGTTAATGCATTAACCCATGGAGTTGCCCAGTAACTATTAATTGCAGCAAAGAAGGGCAATCCTGCCATCCATTTGGCATGCAAACAAAAGCAACCATAAGAGAATCTCTGGGCTCAAATTGGGAGATGGAGGACCCCCCATGGAGAGGAGGGTGAATGGCAATACTCAGACATAAGTGTCAAGCTAAACCATGTCCAGCTGAACAAAGTTTATACAGAGCTTTTAGATTAAGCACAGAGATAGCAGGTTTATCATAGTCAAAGGGCGATGAAGTCTGTACAGGTCATCACTTTTTAAAGGCTGTACCTTTAAATAATCAATAGGCCATCACCAGGGGTTATTGCTGACTTGGACTGTTGTGTAAGGATAGGGTCAGACAGCAGAGTTAATTATTACTGCGGCATGGTTGGCTCTAAGTCCTGTCTGACTTTGGCAGTGGGGGCAGCTACTCCAAAGGGCACATGCTGCTGCTGAGCAAGCACACTGGCCTCTGAGGGGGACAGGTACAACCCTAAAGCTTCGAAGGGTACGTCTACACAGCAAAACGACCCCACGGCAATGAGTCGCCGAGCCTGGGTCAGCTGACTCAGGCCTCAGGTACGGGGCTAAAAATAACAGTGTAGCTGTTCGGGCTTGGGCTGAACCCTGGCCTCTTAGGCCCTCCTCCTTCGCCATGTTTCAGACCCGGGGCTCCAGCAGGAACCTGAATGTCTACACTGCTCTTTTTAGTCCCATAGCACAAGCCCCTTGAGACTGAGTCAGCTGACCCAGGCTCTGAGACTCACTGTTGCGGGTCTTTTTTTGCTGTCAACGTACCCTAAAATTCTAGCTGAACTTCAGGGCCCTTCCTGCCCTCAGGGCACATTCCACTGAATAACATTGAGTTCCTGTAAAATACCATTCCCTTCCTGCAGGACAGGTTGGCATCAGCCATAAGGCTCCATTCCTACAGGTACCATGGTCGGATATGCTAGATCTGGCAGTCCTGCTGTGTGATGTGTCGGTGTCTGATTCTCATCCTGCTGATAGTACAAAATTTACCTCTGCCGATATGCACAGCTGCCCCCATAGGATTCTAGAATGAGCTTGTCAGGTGGGGTCGAACCTTTTTAAGCAGGTGGATTTTGCAGTCACAACGCACATGGTCCAGGTGCATGTGCTGCTCTTTAGCTTCTGCTTTAGACTCTGCTCACGTAGTTCTCCTGGTGTTGGATGCCAGCTCCATTCCACAGACAGACCTTCAGAGAGGCTACGTTACTAGGGCCCTGGTGAATCTGGGTACTTTGATCGCAGCTGCTAGAGAAATCATTCTTCCATAGTGGAAGCAGTCATTCTAATTCATTGTTCGTTGTTGGCTCCGTTCTGTCCTTGGGGCATTCCTACTCGGAATGTGTGCTTCCAAAAGGAAGAGGTTGGAAACATTTGGGGGGAAACATGAAACCCTGCTGATGACTTTGAGAACTGAAGCTGATGAGAAAACTGCCTTATTTCACAAATCATCAGTGATGTTTTACTTGCGGTGGAAATGTGCTTAGTACTACGCAGGACACAAACGAAATCAGGTCCTGTCCTGACCCCAAAATGTTACAGTATACAAGGCAGAGCCAGATCAGAGCAGATAACAGACCTAGGGGGCTGTCTTAACTGAGAGCAATCAATATTTTTTCAGTTTTCAACACCATCCTATAACATGGTGGAGAATTTTTCATGTTCACAGAAACTTGGGCCCATAAAATTGCAATGGAGAATTAGGGGCTGCTCTTGGAAAATCTGGCCTCAGAAATTCCTCCCTTTTCATCTGCCTCATTCTCTTGCTTGATTCGTTCTGCAGCGTTTCAGTTCAGTGCTCCTGATATCATCAGTCCATCACTGTGCAAGTGAATGATGATGTTGCCAAAGTCTGCACAGAGAGGAAGTAACTCAGTGAGTGAATCTCCTTGGGGGAGCAGTCTGCTTAGAATGGAGATGTCTACTGGCTGGGTGATCAGAAATGATGGGAAAGGGAAATAGTGGTAAAGAGCATGTGATTCAAACACAGGACCAGGAACCTGGACTGTCGAATTCTGTTCCTGCTTCTGCCACTAACATGAGAGAAACTCCGGTGCCCAAACTTGTGTCTCTCAGGTCCCCATCTGCTTCACACAGGTACAGCAAGGCTGGTGAAGCTCTTTGAGATCTCTAGTTAGCTGGAGCAACAGAAGTTCCCCATATTATAATACATAGTATATAACTCAGTGTCTTGCAAAAGACGATATTCCTGTCACTGTTCTTGACTCAGGCGGTGGTTCTTGTATTTTATTCTCTCTCAGGGTATATTTTGAAAAGGGATTTGGGAACAGTGGGAAATAACAGGCAGAGAGAGAATTAAATGCAGAGTTTAATTCTTTAAATGTATGCACATTTGAGAGTGTGTATTTGTGCCAAGATAGACTCAGTCAGGAATAAACATGATTTTACATGAAAGGCTCATTAAGGATTTGAGTTCAGCATGTGGCAGAAGGGCATTTTTACCAATTAAAGTGGAACTTTTGTGTTTTTATTGAATGTTGTCATGGAGAAATGCGGTCTAGGGCTGATGACATTATGGGATATGTTCAGCAGGACAGCAAAGTGAAGAAGCCATGCACTGTCCAGCTCTAACCCGCACCCTTTATACCCCGTTTGTGTGCGGAGATTTCGGTTTTTCAGACTAAAGTCAGGGTTGGTGAAATGTGCCAGGATAACAGCCCTGAAAAGTGAAGGCCTCTAGTTACCATGAGGACAGGTACATACTGGCAGCAGCAGCACTAGAAATGTCCCAGCATCATGGTTCATTGTGCTCTGGACAAGCCACATCTAAGGGCAAAAGAGTAGTTCAGTCTGCGTAGCTTGTTCGTTATTAGCCCTCTGCTGAGATTCCCAGTTGGGGGTAGGGGGAAAACAGGGGGAGTTGTGATGTGTGCATGAAGGACCTGATTTCCAGGGGCAATGAGCACCCGCAATTTTGTTTGAGGTAAATAGGAGCTATATAAATCCGGTCCCAGGAGCTAAATGGAGACACCAACACACTTTGCATTTAGGCCACTGATCAGTGGTCCCTTGTTAATATGTTTGTCACTTCCACCGTGGGCTGGATTCAGCCTAGATGTGGACAGTTCTGTATCCCATTAAATAATAACAAATGCATGGGTGCTGGAACTAGGGGTGCTGCTGCACCCCCTGGCTTGAAGTGGGTTCCATTATATACAGGGTTTACAGTTTGATTCAGTGGCTCTCAGCACTATATCCCCCACTATGCAAACTGTTCCAGCACCCCTGAACAGATGCGATTGAGAAGTGGGAGAGCAGTGTTGCAAAGAGCATACATCCTTTTGTGGGAAGTGTTCCAGACTCCCAAGCCTAGAATGTGTGGCTCTGGATAATGGGAGGATTTTGTGGTGCCCGGTGGATTTGAGCCATTGAGTTTTAGAGAGATTGTGCTCTAACAGTCATATGGAAATTCATGTATATGCTAGAAAACATATTTACACTCGTAACTCCTGTTTGGTTTGTCGAGTAACTTTATCAGAGCAGGTTCACCCCTCACGTACTAAAGTTGAGACCAAAGGAAAACACAGAAAATGAAATGTTAAGTCCCTTAATGTGCAACCTCCACTCACCTCCAAAAAACACACTCTCTCCAAACAAAGACCTGTTGGCTTGATACTAGAGCTGTGCAGAAATGTGCATAATGAAAACCCAGCCCACGTGAACAAGGAGGCTTTGCTCTGCAGAGGAATCATGCTGCTCTTCATTGGTTTTGATCAGTTTCAGGGGGATTCAGTCTCCATGATCTTTTTGAGTCTACTTAAAGCTCAGAGAGAATCCCACTGCCCAAAGCTACCAAACCTAGCTTGGTGCAAGACAGTACCTCGGGTTTCCACCCCAAGCCATAATTCAACTCAGACTTGAGCCCGAACAGTATTTTGAACTAACGTGGGTTGATTTATAGTTTTGGGTTTAAACCATACGAGCTGTGGTTTGGGCTGAATTTCTCTTTGGGGCTTTGGTCAAACCTAAAACTCGGAGAAAAATTCAATGTGTGTGAACCTCATATGAAAAGACCTCTGCACCAGCCTCTGGCCAAATGAAACCACTGAGTTGTCTACATCTTTACTTAAGGAGGCCACAGCCTTGCTAATATTGGGAATTATTTCTCACATACACTGATATCCCTTAATTAGTGGTTAACGTAGGCTGAAACAGGAGGGGGAGCTCTCATACTACAGCCAAGGAAACAGGGAGTCAAGACGGAACAGTGTATGTCCAAGCCATGAAAAGGGAGGGAGCTCCCCCTTATTTTAATCTCTTTGGTAGCTGGGCTTCACCTCAAATTCCAGATCTGGGCTGTTCAAATGCCTGGAAGTGCAGGGATTTTCACATCTGTGGGGATGATTTAGGGTTATCTCTAATTATTTCCTGCATCCTTGCGGTGGCAGAGATCAGGGGAAGAGGCAATTTGATTTCTAGAAATATAACTGAAACTAATATAGGCTTCTCGGTTCCAAATCCGTAGGCTCCTGCAGCAGTTAAACATAGACAAATGGTCCTGTGCTTGGAGGATATGTGATGCACACTTGATATATTTCAGTTTCTGGGAAGCAGTTTAATAATTCTGTTTTTCATAGGACCGTGTAGTGGTGGTGATAGCTAAAGTCTTTAGTGCGTTAACACCCCTTCTATGGCTTTCACATTCTTCCTTAATCTGCTGTAATTCCTCCAAGAATGGGACATTGAAAATAGTTCTTTAGTCCTTCTTGGTCTCATGCTGACTTTCAGCAAGGAGGGTTGATTTGTTTGTTTGTCTTGCTCAGGAACAAACTAACAAGCTACAAACTAACAGCATGGGATGTTTGTAGATTTGAGTCAAAACTGCAAGGAAAAAATCCAATCAAATCCATGATTAGTAAACTGGCCATAATATTAATTATCTGTACTATAATAGTGCTTGGAGGCACTATAAATGGCTTCCAGGAGTTTCTGAAAACTGGTCACCTCAATTTTGGTCCATATTTTCCCATTGAGACCTCTGGTTTTAAGATGGGGGAGTCACAATTTCAGGGCACCTGAACTTTGTTGTTGTTGGCCTGAAACTAAGTTGAAAGTTTCCTTCCTGTACTTACAAGGCCTCATCAGTGTGACAGTGACATGCTGAGGTGCCCCAGTGTATGGTGGGCTGGGATCTTTTGTATGGAACGTGAGTGGATTAGATCTAATGAATAAAAGAGATGTTGATGAATTACTTAGACCCAAAATGTGGGGTGTTTATAAGCTCTGTGTGCATGCCTGTCTGCTGAACTCCAAACACGACAGCATTGTAAATGGGAATCAAAAAGTGAAGCTGACCAGATCATTTTCACTGGCCAACTGTATGTCTGTGTAAAAAGTAATTAGCCAGCAGCTATAACACAGAGTAAATGTTCATGCCAGTTTTAAATGGCAGATACTACCAGTGACACATGCAAGGGCATTTCTGTTTGTTAAATAGGATTATTTATCTTGTCAGTTCCCCTTGGAGACAGGGACTGTGCCTTCCTCTCTGTCCAGTGACAAGCGCCCACACTAAGCAATGAATCAATGCCTGGCTTTAAGCTGCCACCTGTGGCACGTTGTCAGAACCAGATGGACTGTGTGCCTCTTCTTGCGGGTTTGTCATCCCCTTCTCACATCCGAGAGTATCAGTATGCCTCTCTTCGAGGAAAACCATGCAATGGGACCTCCTCTGCTTACTATGCTTGGGGAAGCTGGGTCTCTAGCTTCAGTTGTCAGCTAAACAAATTAACATTCTCTTTGGGCATTAAATAACAATGGGAACTTCCCCAGGGTGGGACTTGGGGCTTCCCTTACTAATATGAACGCTCCCCCTAAAGAGCCTGGATCAGCTCCCACTGCAGCAGGCTTTGCATTGAGCCCTAAGCGCTCTTCATGTTTTGCTTTCTGGGAAGGCAGATGACGTGCTGAAGAACATCACAGTACTGCAATAACCTTGCTATTTTTTTTAAGGGGAACAAGATGAAATAACGATTAGAAGTCTAATGCTGATGGTGTTTAGTTTGACAGTTGTTAGCTAAACAAAGGCATTTTATGGTTCGTGAATTTTGATGCCTCATTCTCCAGTCCAGAAGTGCCAAGTTGTATGAGATCCCAGGCTCACTTTGTGCCCTGATCTCTATAAAGATACAATTAATAAGTTGCTGGAGCTCCATCTTTCTTCCTTAGAGTTCTCTGTGTTTAAACTCCAGCATAAGAGCTGGCTAGTATCTCCAGAGGAAAAGTACATGGCTTAGGTAAGTGCAGGAACGAACCAGTGGTTAGACTTCATCGTGCACTGTGCGATTACTGGGAGATACGGTTTTTAATGGTATTCAAGCAGAGCTGTGGGGGAGGGTCATGGGAGAGCCAGGCTAAAACATCAGTTTTGAAAGCTAAGTGAGTTTGGCTGGAATGTGATTAGAAATGCAGTGGGTTCTTTTAAAGATCCACTTTTAAGCCATGTGTGTAGCTGCTGAGTGGCAATGATGAAGGCTGCTCTATCCTCCCAGAACGCTGGGATGGGACAGGAATACGCAAGTAGGAGAGGAGGGATGGGCTTATGGTTGGGGTTCTAGGCTGGGACTTTGGAGACTCAAGTTCAGTTCCCAGCTCTGCTACAGACGACCTGCCCAAAGTTACACAGGAAACTTGGTCTCTCTATGCGTCAGATAATACCACTGCCCTACCTCACATGAGGATGAATACATTAAAGACTGTGCTTAGATACTACAGTAACGAGGCCATGTAAGTACTTTAGATAGGTGAGACCATCTATTGAGGGGATATGTTCAGACTCCAGTTATAATGGTGCCATTTGCTATGTCACACTGTGTTAGCTGATTCTGTATTAGAATAGTGTGCTGCCTTCTTGACTTCTGTGGAGAAATTATTTTAAAAGGGCCCAAGTATGGGAGGCCTGTTCATCCACCTTTAAGCCTTAAAAGTGCACAGGGAATATTTGGTGGGAGAGGGGAAAATGCATTAGAAAGTAGAGTTGCAAATGACATACAGCTATTCCACCATCCATGCCTCTGTAAATACAGAAGCCCTTCAATACGCAACAAGGGAGGGGATGATCCACTGTTGTACAAAGAAGGGAATTTTAACAACTGCAGAAGTACCACAACACCCACTGCTGAAATGCAGAGGTCAGCAGAATAAAACCATGCGTGATGGGTACACATGTGTTGGGCTCAGGAGATGACCATCATTACTAGCTGGGAGGTGATGATACAATGCAGTCGCCGATGATAGCATAGGATGACCAGATGGGCATTGCACCCAGGAAGCAGTTAAGCCATGCTCATTTTTTGCTAGATATATTTGTGGTTGCAGTGCTGATCACTGACCCAGTGATCATGTGAACATGGCTAGTATAACACCATCTGAGTTTGTGTAGCTTGCACGTTTTTTCCCCTGACCATATTGTCCAAATTGTTTCTTTATTGCACATGCAATCTGTGCCATAGGTAGGGCATTCAGGTTTCAGGTGTAAAATACCAGCAATCCTTCATTTCCTCCCTTTTCCTACTGGCCCTTCAGATTTGATTGTATCCATCTGTTCCAGCAAGGCTGCAAGCTACCATACAGTGTCAGCAAGGATTCTGGTAGTTCTCCAGCAGAGTCTCTCTCTCTCTCTCTCCCCGCCCCCCTTCGCGCCCCCCCTCCCCCCCCGGCTATGAGGAGAGAAACAGATGTGGTAAGTCACACTGAGTTAAAAATGGATCCACACCAAAACTTCAGATCTGAGCACATCTGAACTTGGAAGACGTTTGAATGCAGACCCAAGCTTTGCACATCAGGTCCAAATAGAAAACACATAAGAACGGCAATACTTGGTCAGACCAATGGTCCATCTATCCCAGTATCCTGTCTTTCAACAATGGCCGGTGCCAGATGCTTCAGAGGGAATGAGCAGAACAGGTAGTTATCAAATGATGGGTCCCCTGTCATCCAGTCCCAGCTTCTGGCAGTTGGAGGTTGAGGGACACTCAGAGCATAGGGTTGCATCCCTGACCATCTTGACTAATAGCCATTGATGGATCTCTCCTCCATGAACGTATCTGATTCTTTTCAAACCCAGTTACGCTTTTGGCTTTCACAACATCCCCTGGCAATGAGTTCCACAGGTTGACTATCCATTGTGTGAAGAAGTACTTCCTTATATTTGTTTTAAACCTGCTGGCTATTAATTTCAGTGAGTGACCCCCAGGCTCCTGTGTTATGTGAAGGGCTAAATAATACTTCCTTATTCACTTTCTCGACACGATTCAGGATTTTATAGATCTCTTATCGCATCCCCCCATAGTTGTCTCTTTTCTGAGATGAACATTCCCAGTCTTTTTAATTTCTCTTCGTACGGAAGCTGTTCCATACCCTTAATCATTTTTGTTGCCCTTGGTAATTTTTCCAGTTTAATATATCACTGTTGAGATGGGGCAATCAGAACTGTATGCAGTATTCAGGGTGTGGGCGTAACAGGGAGTTACATAGTGGGATTATGATATTCCCTGTCTTATACATGCTGGGCCTTGTTACCATGGGGTGCAAAGAGATTCGTCTAAGCTTTCAGGGTCCTTTCGGACCCAGGCTTTGTACGTCAGGTCCATCTCTGCATTGAGAACGCCCTGGAAGGAAAAGCCCATTCTAGTCAAGACACGGTGCTGCTGTTTCAAACTGCAGCTTTTGATTAGGGCTATGTTTGGAGCCCACTTAAATGGTTTTAGTGATTTCTAGTGGTAGTACCAGATTGACAGCCCTAGAGATGGAAGCCATGTAACATGTACTGCATAGGCAGCGGGGGCAGGCGGGGGGCCTCTAGGACTGAGAGTTCACTCTTCATTGCCCATTTGATCCTTCACCTCCCTACTGAGACTGCCAACCCATACGGGCACGGCCAGTTAGTGCCAAAGGGTGGGGTTGGGTTTGATGATGTCTGCTAGAAACTGGACTGATTTCCTCTAATTCAGTGGTTCACAACCCACGGGCTACTTGCAGCCCAATCAGCACACAGCTGCAGCACACGTGACATCCTCAGGGCAATGCAGGTAGTATGTATGTTGTGTGGATGGAACCCACATAACACACAGAGAGCTGCATATGCAGCCCACGATGGTAAATGGGTTGAGAACCACTGCTCTACTTCATTTCATAGAGAACACCGAGCAAACAGCAGAGTGCCACTACTTTGGGTTATGACTTTCTGGGGCTTGCTACAGGTGAAAAGGTCCATCCAGATCTCATTACCAGTGCCTTGAACTGCCGGCTTTCCTTTATACATTAAAGTACAGATCACTTCATCTATTGAAACCTGTGTCGACAGTAGTGTCTTTTCCCTAATATTGGTTGCTGTCACCAGTTTGACTACATCAGGAGCAGCAATGTAGGCATAATTCCAAGTGATTGTTGGCCTTTCAGCTCTGTGTCCTCCTCTTACTCTGCAGAGAGCAGGTAACATGACACAGCACCTAAAACATTGACAGCTGCCAGCATCTTCTTAACGCAACCCTGTCTACCCAGGGTGGTTCTGCACTGATGGAGGTAAAAGTGGGAAATTTTAGGACAAGCTTTCAAGTGTGGACAAAGCTTGGGACAGGATCTGAAGTCACCTACCAATTCTTGAGCAGTCAAACTCCCATGCTGTGGTCAGAGAAGGAGGTCTCTTCCCTTTGTTTTTCTCTGGAGATTAATTTATAATGAATAAAAAGACTAGATTTAGTGCACCCCATGGCATAGTATTAATGATGTCTTTCTGAAAGCTTTGAAAACAGTGAGCTCAATACCAGAGGGAATTTGGATCCTTGTCTGTAAATGACTACAATATTTTTCCTTTGTTTCCTGTCCTGGAAAAATCATTTAAGACTAATTTTCTATTGTGCAACTTGCTAGCTTTGCCCTGTGCCTGTTGCAGCTCCATTCCTAGAAGCAAGAGCTGTTATATTATTGAAAGCCTGATTCAATTAAGTCAGAAAATGGGGGATGTGCACCTTTTTTAAAAGTGGTTTTTCCTTTTGGAATAGATGGTTAGAAAGAAATGGAGAAGAAACAGCGTGCCCTCCGTATCATGTGATTTAGAAATCCCCTGCAGATTTAACCTGCGGAGCAAGCTTTGCCTTTTGCTGTAGCAGATTTTGCTTGACGTTCAGCTCCCTGTCTCCTGGAGAAGAATGGGTTTCGTGATTCCTGTTAGCAAACGCTTCAAACACAAAAATGCAGAGCCTGTTCAAAACCACCCTCTTGATCATCAGTCCCAGGAATGGATGGACCCTGGAGACTGAGCTCACCTCTCACTTTGCGAGGTGTTAACTTCAGGTCAGGATTGAGTCATGTTGGCATGTGAGGGGGGGGAGCTTGCACGCGAACTGCTTGTCCTGTACCTTGCCTGCTGCCATGCACCCCATTCAGTTGCTCACTGCAGATTGTCTACGTTCCCCCTGGCTCTGTGGTGATGCTCTGTTTGCACCCTGTACTGGGTCCATTTCCCACTCCATTCCTATTAGCTTCGATGTGGGAAGGAGCTTTTTGGAAGCTGTTGATGCTCTTTTGGCTGCTGCATTGCCGTTCTGTGGTTTGAAATGCAGAGGGCCGCTGGTGGGACTGTTTCCACTGCAGTGTTCTGTAATGCTGCCCACTCTCCAGATTGTTGGAGGATATCCCCGCGTGTTCCTTCTCCAGCTCCATATTCGGGAGAGATCTCATCTAGGCGCGCTGTGATTTACCCACCAAACACCCTGAGCATCAATCTAAGAACATCCCACCTGCTGTGGAGAAAGTTTGGGGCTGCCTGTGAGGGCAAATCACAGCACAATCAGCTATCCACAGTCTTGCTGCTGTTCTCTTCCCCCTGCAGGTGATTTTTGCCAGTCATTAACCTGCAGGCTTGGACAAAGCAGCAGGCATCTTTAGCGAGGTAACTTTTAAAAGAATTCAGCCTTTGGTACTCTTTTCAGTGAAAGTCGCCCCCCACGTGGCTGCTGATTTATTATCCTCAGGTGGAGACTATTGTGAAGGTTGAGTAAGAGCGTACAGACGTGATTTGCTTTGCGTGTAATTTGATACCAGATGCATCAAACTCATAGCCAGCAATTAGAACGTGACAATATGTTGGTTGCTGACTCTACCAGCTGCAGAATTGCCAAGCCCACATGTTAAAAATGTGAGTCGGTCCCCAAAAGATCATTTCATTGGTTTAATTTTTTGAGAGAGAATTTTTGTATTGGTTGCAAAGGCATCCTTTTGGCTGGGTAAGGGGCAGATTTTGACCAAAAATTTTCATCAGGAAAACACATGCTAGGCCTCGTTCTCATGCGGTGTTGGGGATCAGACTAGAAACTGTCAGGATCCTTTGTTTAATGAACTTGCGTCCATGTGCATTGAACACTCCGTTTCAGCTCTTTTGTATCTATTCCATTGCATTTGAAAGGCCAAGAGACACAAATGAAAACTTCTTAATATATTGAAATTACCTTTGTATTCCCATAAAGCATGTCCCATGTCACACAGGGGGCTTTGCAGGGACACGACAGCTTACAAGGTTCTGCCTGTCAGTAGAGCACTGTTCTCTCCACTGCCTTCGCGCGCACACTTTGGTAATATCAGTCTTGTTTTCAGATGCTCACAGCGTGTCTGTTGGACTTGGAAGATTCTGAATGCCCACCAGTCAGGTCTTTCTTCTCTCCAAAGGCTGACTCCAAAATAAACCCATTTACCATTTATTCCAGTAAATGTTTGAGCCTGAAAGGCCTTGAGACTGATCCAGTCTTAACCCAATTCCTGTCCAGATTTTGCACAATACTTAAATAAATTCCAATCTAGCTTTAAATTGGGTTTTGTCCAGTTTTTGTACAACATACATCATGCTCCACTGGAACATGGTATGTTGTTGATAAGATTCCATTAGTGTCCTGAGGATTGTGTTTATTTTACATATATTACCCGATGGATTCTGGGGGTGGGGTAAGAACTAAAGGCCTAATCCAAAACCCACTAAAGTCAAAAGCAAGACTCCTATTGACTTCAGGGGGGGTTTGGATCAAGTTCTAAATTCACTAAGATTCTTGAGAGCTGCCAAGTGAAATCCTGGCCCGTACAGCAGACTAATAGATCCCAGTCTAGTTCCCACTGAAGTGCAGGATGAATTTCCTGTTAATAGTGCTGCACTGGTCCCTAGAGATCAGCATTTCTAGGCTGCGGTGACCCAGAGCACCAGAACAGCTAAGACTCCACGAGAAGCTTAATTCCATTGTGGAGAGTTAAGATGGCTTTCCAACGGTCCGTTCTGCTTTAGCTCGTGCAGTAATGACAATGGACAGATACAAACACAGCACAAGAGCTGGTCTAGTGGCATACTAACAGTTATGTTACTAAACAATGTGCTGGACATTTTTTTTTTTTAACTATTTTTTTCCATCATCTTTGACCTTTCACCGTGACTATCCTCTGACCTCTTGCTGAAATTAACAAGGCAAAACCGCCTTGGTTGTTGGACCCAATAGCCATCTTCAATTCAGTCGTTGCCTATTGAAATGGAGGGCTCTGCTCTACTTCTACGCTCCTGTGCATACCAATCCTGTGACTGTAAAATATAAGTTAACCATTAATCCACTTGTCCCTATCCTCATTTGGTGTTAAACACAAACCAGCATTAAATAGGCCTCAAGATTGGGAGCCAGCAACTTCTGTTCTACTCCCAGGGGTGTCATTGTGATCTTGGACAAGGCACTTAACCAGTCTCTCCCTCACATTCCATGCCTGTGGAATTGAGATAGCAACAACGCTTCCCTGCTTCACAGGGACGTTGTAAGCATTACCTAGTTAATATTTGTAAAGCACTTTGAAAACAAAACGCACCCTGGATGTGTTAATTATTATTATTACCTATTTTATCTCACTGTTATGCCAGAACACTATTTTTTTCCCTACTGCGTGTGGTAAGCAGTTTCTCTAAGGTGGAATAATAGAGTAGGGGAATTTTTTGTTACAAATCTAGTATAAATTTTAGTTAAACAATGCCCCCCTTCACAAGTTACAATTTTTAGAACTTCAAAGCTGAGGCTGCTGATTCTCCTGGTTGAGGTTTGTTTTGAACTACCCATGTGAGTCTGAATTTTGGGCAGGATTTTTATACCAGTTACGCATGTATAAATCTGGAGTAATTGAGATCAGAATCTGGCCTATTTAAATGTAATACCTGGTTTTCTGCTTGCATTTCCATGTTTCTCAGATTCATTTCCCATAATAACCACAATACTCAGCAAACTTCAAACATGATGGGACAGTCAAATGTTTTACTGGCTTGGCTTAAATAGAGGGAACATTTCCAGAAATATATTCTCCAATTTAATGAGCCTTTTTCATTCTGGCTCTTCCCCTCTGGCCCCCCACCCTTTTTGTTTGGATGGCTCTTTGGAATGATGCCGTCTAATCCTATTAGAAGTACTTTCGTTACACTGTGCACCTTGTTTATAGCCAAGAATATTGGCTATAGAGGGAGGTCTCTCCTTCGCTCTCTCTCTTTTTTTAATTTTGTTTTGTTCCAGTGCCAGATGGGAGTATTTTCAGGCTGAAGTGAGTCTTGGAGAACTCCTGCTGTGCCTCAGTTATTCTTCCCTTAAAGGATTTTTCCTCCATCTCAATTTATTGTCAGAACACTTTTTTGAATAAAGTGGTTCTTGAAAAGCTATAATTAATTTGAAAAGGCCAGCTGTTCTCAGGCCTGAGAGTGCCTCTTTGTGTCGAGCTTTTTAGGAAAGAGGAGGGGATTGTTGGGGGGGGGAGGGGCTATCTTTAACTTTCTTTTTGTAAGGGACCTGGTTATTTTTGGAAGCTCTCACAGTTATAGAAGGACCAGTTGTATTGTACTTCTTTGGGTTCAGTTGTATGCTGGGGTGAAAAGATTTGCAGAGCCCTCACTGCAGGTGCAAGCAAATCCTTACATGCTGAATACTTGCTGAAGTTTGGCTTGGAGTGTAACTGGGACCACTTGTGTAGGGAAAGTTTCTTGTTCAGTGGTCAGTGTTACAGTCTTAAAAGTTGCACTGTGGAGTCTGCTGCCCAGAAGTACATGACTCTGGAAGCTGCCATAAAGAAGCTTATTTCCACCAGTGCAAACCACGGTGATTTATAAGAGATCTTTCAGTAGTTTTAAGACCTATATTGCTGCATGCTATCATGCTAATGGATACTACCCTGCATTCAGATATGGGTATATAGAAGGTACTCAAAACTGTGCACTTACTGAATTCCTGTGGTGCTCAGGAAAGATCATTCTACGGCTGTTGATCAAATACTACAGTTCAGCGTTGTGGAAATTATTTATTTTCTCTTAAAAACACTTAAGAAATTCCATTTAAAAATATTAACAATACAAAGTTAAGCACTCAGAAGTCAGAAAATGCCAGTGTTGTCCGCACAACCTTAAGTTTGCCCCTTTGTGCAGCTACTAGATCTCCTTAGCTGGTGTAAACTGGTGTTAAGTGCATTGAAGGAAATTGAGCTACACAAATTTACACCAGCTGAAGAGCTGGCCTGTTGTCTTTAATTACATAATTGTACATTGTATCTTCTTCCTCCCCCCCCCCCCCCCCCCGGACCCCTGTCTCATTCATTATACAGGTTGGCTAATGAATGAGGCAGGGGTTGGTGTAGAGACTACTGGAAAGGAGACCACATGGTCAGCAATTAAAAGTACAATTTGTTAGGTCTGTTTTGAACAGCTGTTTAGCTCATTGCACACCATCTGACCTGAATGTTGAGGTGCTGCAGAAAGAATAGCATGTGATTATGTAAATAAAGACTCTCATAGTTCATATTCATAAGGTGTCCTAAATTAAAATTATTTTGCTCTTTTTGAGTGCTTTATTTCGCAGCCTTGTTGTTTTATGGACTAAGACATATAATACCAACCTGATTGTGACTAATTTTGTATCCCATTATACTTCTTTTGATAGGTAATTCTATAAATAAGAGCAGCCGTCTGCGTTTACACTACCTAGAATAAAATGCCAACTGCTTTCAATCCTTATGCATAAGCTAATCATCAGCTGAGGTCCAAAAGAAACTCCCCTCCCCCGACCAAGGATTGTAAATATTATACAGTTATGTGCATTATCCAGTGGCTGTTGATTTGTGCCAGAGTGGCAGTTTCTATATTCTCTTCCTTCTTTCCTCAGAACTCTGTGCTCCAGACAGGAGACCTTTTCACGCAAGGGTTAATGTATTCTGCAGTGTATTTCTTGTGTGGTTCTCCTCACCATTTGTGGATGGAGGATTTTTTTTTAATATGTTACCTTTCTATATCTTCTCTTTTAAGGAAAGAATGGGTTTAAAGAGACCTTTAAAGACATCAAGCCCGACAGGCCCAAAATCTTTTTCAGCAGCAAAACCTTTTAAAAAAAATAGTAGTTTCCTCCAGATTTGTGTAAAGAAAGATGGAAAATAAAAGGCCTTCCAACAGGGAATGTGAGGCAGTGTTAAATCCTAGGTCATCATGGTCCTGGTCCAAAGTGTACTGAAGTCACTGGAAAAATGCCCATTGACTCCAGTGGGCTTTAGATCATATCCCTGACAAAAGTCTTTCCTATGAAATCAGGGGCGTTGGATTTGTTTTGTGATAATGGTCTTGTTCACGCATCTAATATGGCTTTGTGCAGGTAATGTACATCGCCTTGTCCAAAACAACGTGCATTCCTTGGAACAAAACACTGGCAAGAGATTTGTCAGTGAGCACAGCCCCAGACCGTGTGTGTTCTATTTTATTACTCTTGGACCAAGCCAACATCTCTTGGTGGGGCTCAGATCTTGTTCTCTTAAGTTTTGCCATTTTTCTGTTTTTTGTTTCTGGTTGACATGTAATTTGAGTGTCATTTAATTATTTACTAGCTTATGTTGTTTAGAAAATTGATGTTTGCTGCAATTAATATCTCTCAGTTGTTTTATGTAGGGTACATATTGTTGCTGGAGTAGGAAAGAACATTGCAATGAAAAGCCACCCGCAATGACATCAGAAAACCCTTATGTCCTGCAGGGAAGTTTAGAAATCTCTGGCCCTTTAGGAAAATGAGTATTGATGGATAGTAATTGTAGCTAAAATATAGGGCTGAAAGCCCTCTGCCTTCAGCAAGGTTCCTAGGAGTTGAGGGTGCTTAGTACCTCAGGATATCAAGCCCATAAGTGTCAGAGACTAGGAAGATCTCATGTTCTCTCCTGGGTCTACATGTTTTTCTTACCAGTCCAGAATATCTTACGGACAGAAATCATAGCAGTGAAGACCTCAGTATGGTGACTATAGGACAAGCTAGAAAAATGGAGCAGAATCTGGGTTGCCTTACTAGAATACATAAACCCAGCAGAGGTGGATATAGCATAAAGCTAGGCACACCTCCCTCACACAAACACCTACTTGTTCTGTCCACACAATAGGTACAATGAGGTCCGTGACAGTGCAAAGTTCTGTACATGCCAGGCTAGCATGCCTCAGCTATGGCCAGAAGAGACTGTCTCTTGAGAGAGTAGTGCAAGGATTGGCTGGCTGTGCAATGGAGATGGGCCACTCTACTGAGACTACCAATAAAATCCTCCCCCCACCACTGTCATCTGCTTTGGTCTCTCTTTCATTGGCATATTGTTTCCATAGCAGTTGCTGATCTTCACCTCCCTTTGTTTCTCTCCCTAGCGCTGGTTGGAGCCCTGGCCATGGGGATGATTTTCTTCTGCTCGCCTATTGTGAGTATCTTCACTGACCGGATTGGCTGCAGGACGACAGCAGCCTCGGGGGCAGCCATCGCTTTTATTGGACTCCTTTCCAGCTCTTTTACAAAGTAAGGCTGAAACTTGCTTGAGGTGGCATGTAACTTTCTGGCAAGCTTGTTTTTGACAAATCCGGTGCTAGTTTATTGCTGCCTTTTGGCAAGGATCAGGTGTAGTGGAAGAGGGCGCTCTCCCTGCGCTTGCCACAGCCTGCCTGCACACAGTGAGTTGCTGTTCAAATTTCATCCCCCTTCCTGAAGTTTTTCTTTATCTTTGTCTTAAGGAGACACACCTTATCCTGAATTTCTTTAGAACTTGGCCGTGCCCAGGGTTTCTCCCTGCAGGTCTGCTCCTATATCTCTCCTCTATCAGAGTTCTCAGCCTTTTATGCTCCTGAATTGGAATTTGAGACCTTCTGGTCTGATTTGCAGAGTGTCAGCAGAACAGCTTTGCACCTCCACACACGGTGATAGAACCTGAGGTACTGTCACAATCAGTTTAAAGGGGACCCAGTCCGATTCAAAATCATATTTAAAAAAAAATGACCTTAGATACTAAAAGTGAATTAACGTTTAAAATCAAACCTGACCCAAGTATGGCTGAAGTGAATAGCTTCCAGTGGAGCATAATAAACTGGAGATGTATAGAGACTGAAGCCTGTCTTTTTATCACCAGTCACAATGGAATCACAAACTTAATTTGCATGGGTTTTTTGGCTATCTGCAGTAGAAGGAAAATCAGGAATGTAAATGTGTTTTGAAGCAGAACATATTAGTCCGTTGGAATGTCTTTGTGTCTGCAACATGCTGCTTTAAAAAATACAGTAGTGTTATTAATTTTTTTGGCGCTTTTTAACTTCTGTGGTTTTCTGTCAGGACACAATTTCATTAACATTATAAAAATGTTTAGCAGGCTATGATGGTACATTATACTGCTTCAGCATCACAGATTTTCAGTTTGTTTGTTTGTGTGTGAGAGAGAAATTGATTATATATTAAAACAAACCCATTTGAAAATTGTTTAGTTTTAATTAAAACACTCCCCGTAACTGTTTAAAACCATACTTCTGTGAAAGGAGGTGACTTGTCTGCAGCATTCCATTTCACCACTCCCCAAGTGGGAACCCTTGACAGGAGGGGGCAATGAAGATAGCTGAGGCTCAGAGCAGCTGCTTTTATGCCCAACTCTTCAGTCTCCTTTCTGCTTTGGCATGGGAAAGGGCCCCAGTGGTCTCCCCAAGGAGACCCTTGAAACAGACATTTTAAAAAGAGGAGAGAGCTCTCCATGGGAAATTATGCCCCACAATCTTGATGTCTAGCTGAACATCAAGGTGCTGTTCAGCTAGACATTGAATGTATAAGTGGAGGCGTGCATTACTGGCTTCCTAAACAGCACCAGACGATGGAGTCGAGGCACCACATGTTGCCAAAAGTTCAGTGGCTGGTTGGTCCCAGATCAGTGCATTGAGGAATTTTGGCCTGAATTTTACCCATTTGTTGATATTCCCCAAATCCTGCCCATAACTTGGTTTTCTACTAGCATGCTCCTGTATGTGCATGTACCCTCTACTGTGTGGAATCGGAACTGCTTCTTAGTGTGTCATAGAGCCTGTTCTAATAGAGACCTTGTCTACGCTGGCAAGTTTCTGCGCAGTAAAGCAGCTTTGAGCGCTGTAACTCCCAAGGTGTACACACTGCCAAGCCACTTAGTGTGCAGAAATTGCGCAGTTGCAGAGCTGTGTTTAAATAAATAAAAACTCCACCTCGACAACTTTCTGCTCCGGGGCTACAGCGCCACGGTGCCAGTGTAGAGACCCTGGTCTATTACAGCACTGCAGTTGGCCTCCGGGAGGTGTCCCACAATGCCTGTTCTCGCCTCTCTGGTCATCGGTTTGAACTCTACAGCCCTGCCCTCAGGTGACCAATCATGAGCCCCACTCCTTAAATTCCTTAGGAATTTTGAAAGTCCCCTTCCTGTTTGCTCGGTGACTCATGCAGTGGTCTCAGCGCATTTTTCCAAGTGACCATGTCTGCTCCACGCACCAGGCAATCCCCCGCTTGGAGCAATGCCGAGCTGCTGGACCTCATCAGCATTTGGGGAGAGGAGGCTGTCCAGTTCCAGCTGCGCTCCCGCCATAGGAATTATGATACCTACAGACAGATTTCACAATGCATGACAGAAAGGGGCCATGACCAGGACACACTGCAATGCAGGGTCAAAGTGAAGGAGCTGTGAAATACCTACCACAAGGCGCAGGAGGCAAACTACCCCTCCAGTGCTGCGCCCACAAGCTGCTGGTTCTACAAAGAGTTGGACACGATACTTGGTGGTGACCCCACCTCCACTGCGAAGGCCATTGTGGATACTTCAGTGGCTTGCATGTCGGTCGAGAGTGGACCGAGTCAGGAGGAGGAAAACTTGGACAAGGATGTGGAGGGGGACCCAGAGGCAGAGGACAACTCGGAGATCAGAGATGCATGCAGCCAGGATCTCTCCTCTACCCCGGAGGAGGCTAGCCAGTCACAACGGTCAGAGCTTGGCAAAGCACAAACAGGAGAGGAGGCCCTTGGTTAGTGGCTTTGATTTGGGGAAACGCTGAAGCGAGTTGTTGGGGGCAGGAGGGTTGCAGAAAGCAGGCTTGTGTCTGTATGATGCGCATACCACCACATGCCTAGTCTGAGCGGCGGAACAGGCTGTTGATTGACTCCCTCACTTCATGGAAATCTGCCTCAGAGATCTCCACGAAACTTTCGTAGAGATACTGGGCAATCCGCTGCCGCATGTTCTTTGGCAGAGCTGCTTTGTTTCTTCCCCATTAAGGGTATCTTTCCCGTGCTACCCTGCCGTCACTGGAGGAGGGGATCATTACTGCACACAGGCGAGCCGCATAAGGACCAGGGCAGAAGCTGCAGTCGTGGAGAAGACCCTCCCTTGATTCCCTGCTCACCCTCAGCAGCGGAATATCTTCCATAATGAACGCAGCCTATGGAAAATGTAGGGACAGTAATGATTATAAGGCCCTCCCTACAGTGCTGGCTCTCCCCAAGAGCCATGTGCCCAGTGTACAGTACGGTCCTGGGACACTGATTTCCCCTGCCCCCGTGGTTACTCACCATTTTGGGGGTCTTGTGGCTCATGTGTGCTTGCCTGGGGTCAGCCAGTTAGTGACAGGTACGTGAATACTAGCTGTGTTTTTAAATCACTGAATCTGTGGTCTGTGTGTTGCAAACAATACTGCTTCTGTAAAATGTAGCATTTTGGCTTCATAGATATGGCCTGGGGAGCCCAGCCTCCCTCTTTATCGCTGGCTGAACGGCTGCGCAGAATTAGAAAGAAGCCACAAAAAACTAAAGAAAGGAGTTTCTGCGTGAAGTCACAATGCACTCCGTGGCTGAAAAACAAGAATTGAAGGAGTGGTGGTACAGCGAGAAAAGGGACCGAAAGACTGCGGTGCGCCAGAACAAAGCCACGGAGCGGCTCTTAAATGTTATGGAGCACTAAGTGGACACGCTCCAGGCGCTACTAGCACTGCAAACCGAACAGTTCCGCGCCTGCCCTCCCTTGCAGCCGCTGTCGCAAACTCTTTCCCATGCACCCCCCAGACACCGCCAACACACTTATCAACCTCCTGACTCCAGTCTGTACCCTCTGCATTCCACTCCTGCCCTGTCACAGTCCAGTCCTGCAGACTCCCAGTACCCACTATACTCAACACCCGTCCCTCTGCAGTTTAGCCCTGCTGAAGTACAGTACCCGCTGCACTGTACTCCAAAGGGCAAGGTTGCATATGATACCTGGACATACACAAATCTTTAACCACCCTGGGACCCCACTTCCTCCTGGGACCCTCCCTTCCCCCATCCCCGACAGTGCTGATGTGTTTTTTTGTTTGTCTCTCCCCTCCGGTTGTTGTTTTTTAATAATAATAATTGTTTTGATTTGAAAGCAATCTTTATTCCATTAATTGAAAGCAAACAGAACTCTGCAAAGCAAGAGGCAATTTTCTTAAACCTTCACAGTGTATCATCTGCATCAATAACAGTCACCTCCTAGCATTACAAGCACTGCACTCCCAAGCATAGCAACAAATATTAGTGGCTTTCAGCTTCAAATTGCTGCCTCAAGGCATTCCTGATCCTTATGGCCCTGTGCTGTGCCCCTCTAATAGCCCTGGTCTCTGTCTGTTCAATTCAGCCTCCAGGCGCGGAGCCTCAATGGTCCAGCCCTGAGTGAAGCTTTCACCCTTCCCTTCATAAATTATGGCGCATACAGCATGCGGTTATAAGCATAGGAATATTGTCGTGGGCCAGGTCCAGTCTCCCATATAGGCAGCGCCAGCGGGCCTTTAAACAGCCAAAAGCACACTCAACAGTCATTCTGCACTTGCTCAGCCTGTTGTTGAACCGCTTCTTCCTACTGTCAAGGTTCCCCCTGTATGGCTTCATAAGCCATGGCATTAAGGGGTATGCAGGGACTCCCACGATCACAATGGGCATTCCGACTTCCCCTATGGTGATCGTCTGGTCCGTGAAGAAAGTCCCTGCTTGCAGCTTCCTGAACAGACCAGTGTTCCGAAAGATCCATGTGTCATGCACCTTTCCAGACCAGCCTGCGTTAATGTCTTTGAAATGCCCACAGTGATCCACAAGCGCCTGGAGAACCATAGAGAAATACACCTTCCGATTAAGGTACTCGGTAGCTAGGTGGTCTGGTGCCAGAATTGGAATATGCGTGCCATCTGTCGCCCCTCTGCAGTTAGGGAAGCCCATTTATGCAAAGCTATCCACAAAGTCCTGCACATTGCCCAGAGTCACGATCTTTTGGACCAGGATGCGATTAATGGCCCTGCACACTTCCATCAACACGAATCCAATGGTCGACTTTCCCACTCCAAACTGGTTAGCAACTGATCAGTAGCAGTCTGGAGTAGCCAGCTTCCACAGTGCAATCACCACACACTTCAACAACAACAGGACAGTTCTCATTCTCGTGTCCTTACGCTGCAGGGCTGGGGCGAGCTCATCAAACAGTCCCATGTATGTGGCTTTCCTCATCCGAAAGTTCTGCAGCCGCTGCTTGTGATCCCAGATGTGCATGACGATGTGATCCCACCACTCAGTGCTTGTTTCCCGAGCCCAAAAGTGGCGTTCCACTGTGGTCAGCACCCCCGTGAATGCCACAAGCAATCTCGTGTCGTAGCTACTACACATAGCGAGATCAATGTCGAACTCCTCTTGCCTTTGTAGTTTAAGGAATAACTCCACTGCCACTCGTGACGTGTTAGTGAGAGCGAGCAGCATATTGATCAACAGTGTGGGATCCATTCCTGCAGACCAAAGATGCAGAGCGTGCAGTACACAAACCATTGAAAGATGGCGCCAAATGCGGATGGAAGGGGATTGCTGGGATGCGAAGCAATGCATCACGGAGCATTGGGACAGGACCCAGGATGCCCCGTGACCCCCTCCGCCTTCCCACAACTCTTAGTGGCAGAAGAGAAAGAGGTGCTCTGTGGGATAGCTGCCCAGAGTGCACCACCCCAAATACCGATGCAAGTGCAGCAAGTGTGAACACACTATTGCACAGGCAGCTGATCTTGTGAACACACAACAGCGGTTTCCCTTCAGCGTTCTCTGAGCAATGATGTAACTGCCGGCGATGTAACTCTGTCAGTGTAGACATACCCAGAGATTCTCTCTGGGAACATAAGCACCTTTGCTACCCAAAACTACCTTGTGGTGGCAAAGCAAGAACTCGGGTCTTCCTGCTCTAAAAGGATGAGCTGCTGCCTCTTGATATGGAAAACACTGAAGGACCAGCCTACAGGAAATGTTGTATTCTATTTATTTATATTCTGGTGTGTGTATGTGTACACTATTTCCAGTGTAATGTCTTCCATGTCTTGTGTAGCACCCTGCACCAAGGGAGCCCTCCCCCTGCCCCCCATGATCTCACTTCATGTTTAAAAAAAATTTCAAATAAAACTATGCTATTTGAGAAGAGAGCCTGATAAATCCTATGGGGAATGCTGTATATGAATGCATGGCAGTGGAATAAATAGAACTGAAGTGCAGTTGTGGATTGCTTCAGAGAGAGACAGCATTTTACCCCATCATTTCTTTTCCTCCCAAGTACTTCTACAAAAGTTTCAGACTTTTTTTCCTTCACCGATAAAATGTTTGTACAAAGCAAAGTAACTCTTCAGACTAGGCCGCTTTTAGTTTGGGGTTTTTAAAGAAAAACAGATTCTTTCCATTAGGAGCACTTCAAAGGTGAAATGCATATTTCCTGCTTTCTCACTGGTGGTTTAAATTCCTTCAAATATCTTATAAGGATAAAATCAAAGCCTTCTACAGCTGTGTCGCAGGGAGGGGGGCCCTTTTTATTGGACTGCCTTAGGCAAAGTCTAACAGAAGTCAGGGGAAGAGTGGTGCAGCTTAGCAGTTTCCATGTGCTCCATCAGGATTGTAAAGTCCAGTTCTGAAATTTGGAACTTCCAGCTTCCTCCCATAACAAGGGGATTTTTTTAAATATAGCCACACCAAACAGTTTCAGGTGACATATGTTGTAGATTATATGCACATATTGCAGTTACTACACTGAAACAGACCAATGGTCAGTCTGCTGTAGAATCACAGAAACTGGAAACAGTAAAGAGCTGCTAGACCATCTGCCTATCCGTGCAGAATTGTTCCCTATTGTGCTTTGTCCAGGCCAGTTTTAAATGCCCCAAAAAATGGGGGCGGGAGGGGGCTTCCATCACTCTCTATGGCAATGTCTTTGACTGTGGGCAGTGTCCTATGTTAGTTCAGAGAAAGGTGTTTAAAAACACTGTAATGCACAAAACTGTGCAGTATTAGGGTGGTTTTCACTTTGTTTTGGTACTCACAGCAGAGAGGAGAATCAGGATTGAGTTGATTTTTATAAATCCGACCCAAGCCTCCCCTTTTTGCAGATCTTTGTTTTCTGCATGGAAAGAGACACCCACTCCTCTTTCCCCTTAGCAGCCCTAGGGAATGAATGTACCAGTCACTTGCTATCACACCTCCTTGCTGAACAAGCCGAAATGTTACTGGGATGAGTTTTAATTCTGTGATGTGTTTCTCGGGCTGTACAAGAGGGAAGGAGGGAGGACAGTCCTCACAATCAGATGGTAAAGAGGGGACAGGCAGATGGATAGGATCAAAGAGGAATTGACTCAAACCTTGGTCCATCCCTCGAACCAGAACTTATTAACATTTAGGGAACATTGTGTTCCCATTTTTTTCCTCCTCCCCCATTTCCATGGGCCTCTGCATTTTCTGGTTCCCACTAACGAAATATCAGTGCTGAGATAAGAGTTTCAACATTAGGGATGGGCCTGAACTAGCATCCCAATTCTGAACACCTATGAACGTGGTAGCGGTTCAGCATCTGGATCCAAATTTTCCATATGCCCCTACCTGGGCTGATCTAAAATGCCAGATCCAAACATCCCTGAATTTTAAGGTGTTTGAAATCCTAGTCCCTAATTTTGCAGTCTATTTCTGTCCGGGGCCACATACTCATGAAATATTGGGAGTTCTACATGAAAACTGTTAAATAAACAGTGATTTCAAAGAAAAGCTTTGGGAGGTTGCCTTAATTGCACTGGTCTACAATTTTTGAGAAGTTGTCTGCTTCAGAGATAAAATGTGCTATTTATTATGTATTTTGATGTGCTGAATTCAAATATGACAATTAAAACAACTGATTGGCTACTGTTTCTAAGATATTTAAGTTTTTACATTTTATGTCTGTGTATATTGTGTAGATAGTAGAGTTTTAATCATACATTGTAAACCTAGGTCTTTTCATGTGTTTATGGTTGCTTTACATGATAATATTTCACCTGTCCTGTTTATGTAACACTTTAAAAATCAGCAAAAGGGTTATATAAATAAAATTTATTATGAAACAAAAGGCAAAAAACTATTATGCACATAGTTTAGTCCTATTCAGTGTCTACTCGGTGCTTCTTGGCTTGTCTCTTGTATTCATTAAATGGAGCATCTCTTGTCACTGTCCAGCAATAGAATGCAAGCATTGATGGGCTCCATTTGCCCTGATAGCGTTTCTCCATTGTTGCAATGTCCTGGTGAAATCGCTCGCCGTGCTCGTCGCTCACTGCTCCGCAGTTCGGTGGAAAAATGTAACTTTAGTGACATGTTGCAACCAAGGCTTTTGTATCCCTTGAGGAGGTTTTCCACCAACAACCTGTAGTTGTCTGCCTTGTTGTTTCCGAGAAAATTTATTGCCACTAACTGGAAGGCTTTCCATGCCGTCTTTTCCTTGCCACGCAGTGCATGGTCAAATGCATCATCTCGAAGAAGTTCACGAATCTGAGGACCAACAAAGACACCTTCCTTTATCTTAGCTTCACTTAACCTTGGAAATTTTCCACTGAGGTACTTGAAAGCTGCTTGTGTTTTGTCAATGGCCTTGACAAAGTTCTTCATCAGACCCAGCTTGATGTGTAAGGGTGGTAACAAAATCTTCCTTGATTCAACAAGTGGTGGATGCTGAACACTTTTCCTCCCAGGCTCCAATGACTGTCGGAGTGGCCAATCTTTCTTGATGTAGTGGGAATCTCTTGCACGACTATCCCTTTCGCAGAGAAAACAGCAGTACTTTGTGTATCCAGTCTGCAGACCAAGCAAGAGAGCAACAACCTTCAAATCGCCACAAAGCTGCCACTGATGTTGGTCATAGTTTATGCACCTCAAAAGTTGTTTCATGTTGTCTTAGGTTTCCTTCATATGGACTGCATGATCAACTGGAATTGATGGCAAAACATTGCCATTATGCAGTAAAACAGCTTTAAGACTCGTCTTCGATGAATCAATGAACAGTCTCCACTCATCTGGATGGTGAACGATGTTGAGGGCTGCCATCACACCATCGATGTTGTTGCAGGCTACAAGATCACCTTCCATGAAGAAGAATGGGACAAGATCCTTTTGACGGTCACGGAACATGGAAACCCTAACATCACCTGCCAGGAGATTCCACTGCTGTAGTCTGGAGCCCAACAGCTCTGCCTTACTCTTGGGTAGTTCCAAATCCCTGACAAGGTCATTCAGTTCACCTTGTGTTATGAGGTGTGGTTCAGAGGAGGAGGATGGGAGAAAATGTGGGTCCTGTGACATTGATGGTTCAGGACCAGAAGTTTCATCCTCTTCCTCTTCCTCATCTGACTCAAGTGAGAATGATTCTGGTGCATCAGGAACCGGCAGTCCTTCTCCGTGGGGTACTGGGCGTATAGCTGATGGAATGTTTGGATAATGCACAGTCCACTTTTTCTTCTTTGACACACCTTTCCCAACTGGAGGCACCATGCAGAAGTAACAATTGCTGGTATGATCTGTTGGCTCTCTCCAAATCATTGGCACTGCAAAAGGCATAGATTTCCTTTTCCTCTTCAACCACTGGCGAAGATTTGTTGCACAAGTGTTGCACCATATGTGTGGGGCCCACCTCTTGTCCTGATCTCCAATTTTGCAGCCAAAATAAAGGTGATAGGCTTTCTTAACCATAGTGGTTATACTGCGCTTTTGTGATGCAAAAGTCACTTCACCACAAACATAGCAGAAGTTATCTGCACTGTTCACACAAGTACGAGGCATCTCTGCTCACTTTGGCTAAACAGAAATGTGTCCCTTTGCAAAATCAAACACTGACAAATAAGAGAGCACGACACTGTATGATTTCTAGAGCTGATATAGGGCAATTTGTTCAGCAGAGTGATGTAAGCTTCGTTATGATTGCATCATCCATGACTTCTAGGAATAACATGATGCAATTCATATCGTGTATGACGCAATACCAGCTTCAGATTGCATCATTCATTGTTTTGCCTAAAAAGCAAGTACTGTCCAAACCCAGTCATAGATTTATTCATAGATCCAGTCAAAGATGTATTTTAGTCATTTCTGGTTTAAATTGAGATCCCTTCCCTTTATAACTCACTTATCCTCTGCCATTCCCAAGTCAAGGGTCGTATATACTGACCCAATAGCATATCTTGAAAACTAGAGCCAATCAACAATTTTAAGCATCATTTTTGTTCTCAGTGACCCAGAATTAGTAAAGTTTGACTACATTTATTTCAGAAGCATTTTGGCTGTAGAGCAGTGTTGTCAGGGTTTTCTTCCCTGTTCTAGCCCAGTAGCTGGCATACATTGTGGCAGTAATAGTAGTGGAGACTTTCAATTATGGCTTTCAACAAGCATTGTTACACTATTAATTAGTGGGAGGCTGCTGCGGCTCTAATGGGCTCTCAAGACGAGATAAACATCGGCTGTGTTTAATCTTCTTTTTATTCAATCTTAGCTGGATTTTGTTAAGCAAAGGCAGGAAACATTAGAATCAGAAACATTTAATATTCCAGTGGAGCTTTTCCCTTCCATAGATCAGGCCTCACCTAGCAACCCTTCTCTCCCTAACTTCTGCCCTTCTGTGGGCTGTTTGGTTTGGAGGTGTTCTGGAAGGGACAGATTTCCCTAGAGAGAGAGAGAGACACCCTTTTTCTACCCAGCTTGTACCCCTTGTCTTCCCCTTAGGCCTACATTTCAGTGATCTTCCTTGAACAGAGGATGGGTTATCATTGCTCCTATATCAGCCAGCAGGATCTCTGCTGCTGGGCCACGTGAACTGCTCTTTCCCCACGGCTGAGCAGCCTACATAGTACCACTGCATTGCTGTGAGCCCAGGGAATGAGCGATCAACCTTCGAATCAGACCCAGATGTGTTAGCGTGGGAGCACTTTATTCCCACCAGGGTCACCAATCTCTCCCTTCTCATCCCCTCCCTCCACTACCCAGTATGTGCATTGTGAAATAATCATGCGATGTCTGCATCAAAGTCTTTCATGTCAAATGGTTTCTCCTCCACCAGTGTGTTTTAGAAATGGAATTTTTGCCCTGTGCTGTTACTGTTTCCTTTCATCATAAATATTGATAACCCAGTGAGGGATTAAATCATGGTTGTTGGTTTTTATTTTAGAGGATGGTTTTTTTTGGTTTTTTTTTTTTTACTGTTACTATGGTAACTCCAGAGCATTTTCTTTAGTGCTTCCAATTTTTTTGTCAAGAAATCTTCTTTTCTCTTGCTTTCTGTGGCTGCTGCTTTTCTTTCTAAAATGTTTTCTTGTTGAGCAGTTAGGCAGGTTTCTGATACAGGGAGAACGCAAGCATCACATGTTGTCATTGAGCGGATTCTCCTCTTAATATCATTTTGCCTTTAGTGCTTTCCATCCCAAAGGACCCCAGAAGCACAGACTGTCTGTACCTGCCAAGAACCACCTGCAGAGCCAGACACTTCTCTGCAGGAATAGAAACAGTCTTTGGCACCAAAATCCCAGGCCTCTACCATATGGGCTAAAGGAGAGCTTGTTCAGTTGGGAGTTGTAAGTCTGGGGCAGCCAGTAGAGAGCAAGGTTATTGTAAATACTAAGCTGATGAAATATACCCCACTTCTAAAATGCAACCACCTCTGAAGAGGACAGCAGCCAGCTCACAGCAAGGAGTTGGAAAGGAAAGTCCTGGACAAGGATCCAGAGGCAAGCCTCTGCTCTTACACATCATTCTACAGGATATTTTAACACCTATGCAGAGCAGACAGGATCTGTGGTTTTAACGTCTCCACTCCTTCCAAACATGAAACTTGCTCCAGAGCTAGAAACCATTTTATCTCAGCTAAGGCTGCTAGCAGTGGATAATTTGGGGTTATGAAAGTGGTAGGGAAACCAGATGTCCTTCTAATGTCTGTATTCCACTTTAAATGGCTCAATCCCAGACTGCAGCGGCATTTGTGTGTTTTGTCAGAGCTTTGTCCCTGAAGCAATTGTGCGAAGGGTAAGGGAATGGCTATGAAATTATTACTCATCAGTGCACCCTACTTCTGAGGTTTCTCTGATGTGGTTTGGTTTTGGAGGAGCTTGAAACTTGGCTTTCGTGAACGGTGGTTTGTCTTTGAGTAAGTTAGTGTAGCAATTACATCTTGCTGCACTAGCTGAGGAGACGGATTTGTAATGGAATTAATGATATACTTGTAAATATTTTCTGATTTCCCGTTGCTCTGTTTCTTCTGAGCAGGAATCTCCTCACCTGCTTTATTACTAGCAATTGGAGATCTAAAAAATTTAATAAACTTTCATCCCAAAGGACTTGACACATGGTCTATAGGGCAATCATTTCACTCCCTACTAACATGCAGCCACCTCTGGAGTGGGTTACAGCAGCTGCTTAATAGCTCACAATAAAACTTCAGGGTAGAATTGAAGAAAACAATATCCAGTTGAAATTACCAGAGGATTTTAGAGCACAGAACTGGAATTTGGGCAGCAATGCTCATGTTCTCTTCTTGAAGCCAGAGGTTCTTTTAACCATTAGCAGTCAGGGCCTCCTGTTTTTAAATTGGGACAGGTTGAAAATTTTCAGTTGGAACTGGGTCTTTTTATGGAAAACTGAATCTTTGGCTAAATTTAAATTTTTTGCAAAAAGTTTCTTCTTTCCGTGGAAATTTTTATTTTTTTTTTAATCAAAAAACCAGATGCCTGAAAATCACAATATTCCAATTCAGATATGCTGCCATAGTGCCTCGTGGGAGTTGAAGTTCAGTTGCTTCATGGGACCATTCTCCTCCAAAGCCAGACTTCATCTCCCATGAGCAGGGGCGGCTCTATGTATTTTGCCACCCCAAGCACGGCAGTCAGGCAGCCTTCGGCGGCATGCCTGCGGGAGGTCCTCTGGTAACGGATTCGGTGGCATGCCTGCGGGAGGTCCGCCGGTCCCGCGCCTTCGGCATACCCGCCGCCGAATTGCCACCGAAACCGCGGGACCGGCAGACCTCCCGCAGGCATGCCACCGAAGGCAGCCTGACTGCCGCCCTCACGGCGACCGGCAGCCTGCCCCCCGCGGCTTGCCGCCCCAGGCACGCGCTTGCTGCGCTGGTGCCTGGAGCCGCCCCTGCCCATGAGATGTAATGGGCCATCTGTAAAATGGAGATAAACCTTGCTTTGTCTATCTAGGTTATAAACTCTTCAGGGCAGCAACTGTCTGTTCCTATGTATCTGTACAGTGCCCAGCACAAAATAGGACCTGACCTTGACTAGAGACTCTAGGCTCTATTGGAAGATAAATAATACACAGCAATATCTGTTACCCTTTGCAATTTTAACCAAGGTGGTGTTGTTTTTTGCCAATAGGTCCCTTGAAGTCCGCTATTTCACCTATGGAATCCTCTTTGGATGCGGCAGTTCCTTTGCTTTCCAGCCCTCCCTGGTCATCCTCGGCCACTACTTCAAACGCCGTCTAGGCTTGGCGAACGGCATCGTGGCTGGAGGGAGCTGCCTCTTCTCAATGTCCCTTCCCTTCTTTTTGAAAACAATCGGGAGCACCATCGGGCTAGCTCATACTTTCCAAGTTCTCAGCGCCTTTATGTTCATCCAGATTCTCTTGTCTCTGACTTTCCGGCCCATCTTGCCACCTTCTTGTGACTCTCACCAGGATAGGCAAGATAAACTGGCCAGCCGGAACATGAAACAGCAGTGCGGGTCTCAGATGCGGAAGTATTTCAACATGAGGGTTTTCCGGAGACAGACGTACCGAATTTGGGCTTTTGGGATTGCGACAGCCGTCCTGGGATACTTTGTACCTTACGTGCATCTGGTGAGAATATTCTAGGGGAGATAGAGGTGACCGCATGGGGGGCGGGAGGGGGGAATTATTTGTATCTCTGTCTTTTTGCAGCAGGTCTCATCCTCAAGTGTAGGCCCTTGCTCCACCCCACATCTTGGCTGTGCTCTGAGTGCTGTTGATGGGCTTCAGTAGGAACCTTATCTCCAGTACTCAGCAAGAGGGAGAATCACCACAATGTGGGAGAGATGCAAGGAGGTGAGGGGAGAGACTAAGGATATGGCTCCTTCCTAGAGATTCTAAGGTGGTGGGTGCCAGGCTGAAGGACCATTCCACAGCTCAGACAGATGGCTCCAGAGCCCCCTGAGCTATGAACAGTCACACCCAAGCATGTTTCCAGCTAAAAAGTCCCATTGATTAAAGTGCTGTAATTGCATGTAGTGCTTCACAAAGCCTCTGACGATACATGGCCCCTGCTCCAAAGAGCTTCCACTCCACCGTAGGGAACTCCCAATAGATGGCTCAAAATGGAGCAGGAGCTCAGGCCTAGGGAGCTATGGGGAGGCATTATGGGTGAGAAGGTCAGCACAGGGAGGCTTCAGGCAAGAAATGGGTTTTTACGGAGGAGTGGGAGGACGCTTGGCACATGTGAAGTGGGATGATTTTTCAAACGTGAGAGGGGATGGGCCACGCTGAGAGCAGGGAGGTGAGAGGTGAAGGAGGACACAGGTTGAGAGGAAAACAGGAATAGATGGAGCTGCGGAGAGTCTTGACGACAAGAGGGTGGAGTGCGGTGCAAAGCTTCTATTTGAACAGAAATAGCAAGAGGCAGGAGCCAGCTTTGGGTTGTGTCACTAATAGAGCATTCTGATTGGCTGAGCCTCCCCATGGACTTCATCTGTGTAGTAAGTCGTGGCAGGTACGACAATTACCACATGCCACTGAAGTAGACTTCGGAGTCGGGAGGCTGAGGGACTTTAACCCCTTGAGTGCCTAGGTTAGAGCACTTGCTGCAGTTTATGAGAATAGGTTACCAAACTGACCCATCCGGCTCAAGCAGAGAACCGCCTAGGAAATGTAAGAGCCACCACGTAATGCATAACTTAGGGCCGTGCTGTTGCCTTCGTGGAATTGAAGCCATAATAAGCGGTGAGGGAAATAGGTCAGTGCAGTGACTGGACATTACCGACAAGGTGGGCAATGGTGGTAGCCTGTTACGTAAGGGCTGCCATTATGTTTGGTGCTCTACTGTGGATCTAGCATTATGCAGCCGTTCCCTAATACCAATTAATCCCTCGAGGGGAATTTTATACATGGTTATAATTAGTACCCAGAAATAGACATTCCTCTTAGAGATTCCTGTTTTAATGTTTGACAGTCCCAGCAAGTCCATTTTTGGTGTGTGTAATTAATAGGTTTATTGAGTATTAATGTCCTTCTTTTCCTCCCTGAACCCTAGATAAAGTATGTGGAGGAGGAGTTTAAGGAAAACGAAAAGGAATGGATTCTCTTGGTTTGCCTTGGAGCCACATCAGGGCTTGGGCGCTTGGTTTCTGGCCGGATTGGTGACTGCATTCCTGGACTGAAAAAGATTTTCTTGCAGGTATGCTATGCCTAATCCTCGCAAAAGTGCATGCTAAGAATGACAGTTTTACTACCATGGGATGATTTGTCCATACAAATATCAGTACTCTGCACTTAGCACCTTTCATCCAGGGATCTCAGAGTGATTTACAAACAATTAACCCTCCCAACCCCTTGAGAGGTAGAGAAATAATATAGGACTAGAACTCAGGCAGTCCTGACTCCTAGCATCTTTCCCTGGCCACTAGACACACTGCCTTCCTCTCTGGATTTTGTGAGCACACCATTAAAATCAAGTGACTGATCCATCAGATAGCTCTTCTCAAGGCTTCTTAAAAGGCCTTTCTCAAGATTTGGGTATAGTCGCTCTGTTTTTCCTTGGAGAGGATCCCATGGCATCATTGGGTTGACAGTAGGGGGTAACACTGGTGTCCTGTTCTGTATTCCTTATCATAATTTAAAAAAAAAAAAAACCACCACCCTGGTTCTGATAGTGAAGGACTTGTCTACGCCATGTGGCAATGTGCACAACAGGGGTGTGATTTCTAAAGCACACTAACATGTTGAGCACTAATTGGTCTGTGTAGCCCCTGCTGGTGTTCACTTAAGGTCCTTACTGCTCTTTAAAGTGGTACTGTCAGCAGGGTCTCCATAGACCCAATTAGTGCACAACACGTTCGTGCGCTTTAGAAATCACACCCAATAGTGTGCATTACTGCACCGTGTAGGCAAGCCCCGTGACTGACTGTGAGCTGCTGCTAGGTTTGCCTTCACGGTACCTAGCTGTTTCATTGGGATAACTAGAGTACGAGAGGCCCTACACAAAACTATATTCTCCTCTCTCTTTCAGTGTCAGATTCAGCCCTGGTATAAGAGGAGCAACTCCCCTGGCTTCAAAGGAATTGCTCTCACTTATACTAGGGCAGAATTGAGCCCTTCTAAGCAGCATGGGCTAGAGTCACAAAAGGAGTTAAGTGCCTAAATCCCAGAAACAGGCCCAAATGGGATTGACAAAACCCCCGCTCAGGTGCTGCTGAACCCTGTAGGCACCTAAACTCACTTAGCATCTCAAATTTTGCAGTAAAAGTGCCCTGAGCGCTTCTATTTCTGCCTCTGCATATGCGTGTTGCAGCCCTAAGTCCCAGAGCAGTGCACAGCCTTGGGAGAGAGGCATTCCTCCACCTACTTCGCCTGCAGAGCCCAATCCGGTGCACGTGCGCAGAGCCCACCTACCAGATCGGGCCCCTATAGGCAAGCTTTCACAAAACTGCTGGGGAAATGGGGGAAGAGGAGAAGGACCTCCCTCTGAACTTCTATGCCCAGTAGTTAAAATACTCACCTGGGACGTGGGAAATCCTGGTTCAAGTCACCCCTCTGTCTAAGGGGAGGAAGGACTTTGAACAGGGATCTTCCATCTCTCAGGTAAGTGCCCTAGCCAATGGGCTGAAAGTTATGAGCCCCCCCCCCCCCCCAGTTTCTTGCAAAAACACCAAAAGAAGATTTGCAGCTGAGAATCCCAAGTAGAGGGAGGTGCCTCCCTGTAGTCTGAATTTAGGCACTAACTCCCTGAGGGGGCGGGGCTTAGGATACATCCTTTGCCTTGGCACCTCCCATTGGCTCGCTTAGGTGGAAAGCCACCTAGTTTACTGGCTTTTGAGAATCCCATTCCTAGGAGCCTAACTCAGGCTTTGTGAATCCCAGTGATTTTCTAGGCACCTAAAAGTTAGGCAAGTCAATGCTGAGTGTAGCACCGTCTACATTCCTTTGCGAATCTAGCCTCACGTGTAATGTCAGGTAGATCTGCAATGTGGGGCTAAAACATCTTTGTTCCTTATTGCCCTGGTATAGGTGTGTTGCCTCATTTCTGTTAGATTTTCTTTCTCCAAAAGCTAAAACCCTGAGTATCATTCCTGCCTTTTCTTTCTATAGTTTAGGCAGGAAAGGAAATACTAGTGTTATCTTTCAAACTAGATAGCTTTACCAAGACTAGAGGCTTGCATGCAGTTCCAAGAACCAGGAGGTCTAAAAATTTATTCTTGCAGCTGTGGCAAAGATCCTACAGCCTGTAAAAAGGTAACCAAATACAATAGGCAGTAATTGCACCCTTTTAAAGTCACCTTAATGAAAGCCTTTGTATTGTGTAACTTTATTAACACTTAATAAGTTTGCTAATATGCTGGGCTTTTCTTCTCCTGCAAGTTTTTTTCCTTTTCATTATTTCCACAAACTCTTCATTCTCTGTAGTTAAGTGTTCTCTTTAGGTTTCTGGGCCATGTTACCTCAAGCATGTGGCATAGGGGAGGCAAAGTCAGAGCCTAGGGCCAGATTTTCTAAGGTATTTAGACTCCTACTGGCATTTTCAAAAGCGTCTACGTGAGTCAGGCAACTTGCATAGATTTCAATGAAGTTAGGTGCTGAATCTGCTTAGGTGCTTTTGCAAATGCTGTGAGGTGCCTACCTGCATTTTTTAAGTGCCTAAATGCCTTTGGAAATCTGGCCCTGTTGGATAAGTAGTGAGTGTTCCAAGGCACAGGGTAGGTGGGATGCCTGGAAGCAACATGTCAAGGTTAGGAGAGTGGCAAGCAATTGAGCAATTCAGTTGGAAGCAAATATCTGGGGCAGTCAAGAAGGTGTGGCCATTCCAGAGAGTGTGTGGGGTCTGGAAGAGAGACAGGTTGCTTATTGGATGTAGTACTTGGCAAGGTCAGTCCAGACACTTGTAGCCAGAAGGCTAGGGAGCTGGCAGTGGGTTCCTAAATTATTTGCATAATTTCTCCAACAAGCTCTCTTCTCTTAAAAGGAAATGCTCTCAAGTCACCAAGGAAACTACAGACTGGAACTATGGGGAATAATATTCTGCCTCTGATGTCCCTGCTGCCCTTGGACTTGCATTAGGAAGGCATGATTTTGTCGTCTGTCACAGTTATCTTAGTGATGTCTATACTTTGCCTCTTCAGGTTGCCTCCTTTATGCTTCTGGGCCTCATGTGCATGATGATCCCTCAGTGCCAAGCGTTTGAGGGGGTCATTGTCGTCTGCCTCTTCCTCGGACTTTGTGATGGATTCTTTATAACCATCATGGCCCCCATAGCCTTTGAACTGGTTGGACCCATGCAAGCTTCTCAAGCCATTGGCTATCTCCTGGGACTTATGGCCATTCCAATGACAGCTGGCCCACCAATAGCAGGTCAGTAACCATCAGAACGTAGGGCCCTAGGATTTAGTTAGAATTCTGTCTTAAGTTTTTTGCATTAAATTATTGGAGGGGTGATGTGTTGTTAGAGGAGTAGGATTGTCACCTTCATCTGTTCTCATATTGTGTGATGCAGTTTCTTACATTTATTTGATCCTGTATCCACTTTGACTTTGGCTGAAATATGTCTACAATTAGCCCTGTTTTCCATTATTTGATTGCCAGCAGTTTTCCCTTCTGGCAGCTGAATAATTGAAAAAATGAGCAGAGGATGATGCATTTTCAAGGCAATTTAGTCAAATTTTTTAGCACAATTAATAACAAAAGTGCCCAGAGTTAGTGAACATTCCAGTAATCTGGCAGAGAGCTGGACTTAAAGTTATGTAGGTGCCACTTATGAACTGCTCTCATATGACATTTAGGGTTGGAGTTTTGCCTGATCAGCAAAGGATAAGGCCCTAAATTGAGTCAAATCTAAAGATATACGCTTGGGCCCTGATCCTAGAAAGACTTGGATACATATTTAAGCCTGGGAGTAGTCTCAAAGTTCTTAAAATTGAATGTGTGTGTAAACCCTCTGCAGAACAAGAAGAGCATCTGCAGTTGCACTAGCTAAGCTAAAAAATTAATGAAGGTTGTCAATCCGTAGACAGCTGGGCACAAACTGATCACCAGCTGTTTTCAGGAAGAAACTCTGGCTGTTGCAGAATTATAAGCCTTATAGCACTATTCATCAGAAGCATCCTGAACTGGGTCTATCAGACACAGGAGTAGGTGTCTTTCATTTATACAATTCCTATGTAGGAAAATTCCCAGCAGCCCCTTCCTAGTGAGTTTCCAACAGCCCTAGAATGATGATGGCAGTAAATTCATCAATCTCAGAAGCCTGGCCATCTCAGAACTCACTGAACTAATAGAAGTGCAGAGTTATGACTGGGTTTGGAGGGATTCATTTATAATTGGTACATGTCAGTAGCTGTTCATTTCTTCCCTAACCAAAAAATTAACTAAAACATGCATCAGCAAACCAAATATTACAAAGGAAGGAAGTTAAGAACGAACCAATTGCACTTATAGATTGCCGTTACCCTCTTTGCTTGTCATATTTGTTTGGCAATCAAGTATTTAAGAAATTTATCTGAAATGTCTGATTATTAAATACCTTGACTTTATTTTTGGGGTGAATCTGAGATTCTACCTTCAGCTCTGATTTAAATAACAATTAGCATTTGAGATTCTGATTCTTAAATTTCTTAGTGTGAAAATGCCTTTCTGATACAATTGTTTACATACCAGTGGGGAAGATCCCACTCTGTGGAACTAAACATCGATATTATTCCATGCTTTAAATATCAAATCCCTCCAAGTCTAATTTATGATGGAGTTGGAGAGAAACTAAGTTGTCTCCTCTTTTGATTTAGGAAGCTTAGATTAGCCATCATACTGAAGCAACAACCAGTGTCCTTCTGTTTTTCAGGATACCTCCATGATTATTTTGGGAATTACTACCTAGCCTTTTACTTAGCTGGAGTTCCCCCAATTATTGGGGGCTTGGTCCTGTCTGTTGTTCCTCTGATCCATCAAAGAATGCTCAAGAAGCAGCAGATGGATTCTGGCAAAGACAAGATGTTGGTTTCAGAGACTGTCATGAACGGTGAGCTTCTTCCAGGCTGTCCTGCCACTGAGGCGCACGTATAAAGCCTTTCCCCATGCAGCCATCCACACCCAGACACACACACACGCGCATTATCACCACCAGCATCTTCTCGCTTGACTGAGCACAGGCCCTTTTCTAAAAGGAGCAGGACCCTCCCAGATTGCAGATGAGTGGCACCAAATACATAAAGAAGAGAGTTCTCCTAGTTCCAAGCATGAGCTAGCGGAGCCGTTTTTCAGGATGTTTTGATTTGAAAGTTGTGTCTTTCACCAGCACTTTTCTAAAGAGAATTCTCACTAGAACTCTAACTCCGTTTTCCCCCAAATTTTCTGTTTGTCACAGCAATGGTTTACAGTTAATTAAATGCCTTTAAAACAGGCTGTATGTGGAGCTTGTTAACCCTTTTGATTTTAGTTTCAGATCCATCCCATCACACAGCGGTGTCAGTGCTGCTTGGATGATGCCTTGGAGTGGGATTCCATTCCATGCCACCTCAGTTTAATCTGCAATTAACAAATTCTCAGACTGTTTTTTGATCCCATGTGAAGGCAAAAGAATTCCAGTGGGGGTAATCTTTGTATCTTTTGTGAGAGTGCTCTGTCTCTCCCTGTCCTTCAAAGAATCTATCTTTGAAGCTGTCAGCATGCTTTTATGGACCATCAGTTAATCTCGGTAGTATGGTCTGCCAGCAGACTCGAATTCCTGCTATTCATGTTAATGTATACTTGCTGTCCCATGTTAATGTACACCAAGAAGGGAACAGCCCCTTACTATCTAATCTTCTACCCAAATTGGCTGAGGACAGTGAAGGTAAGTTAACACATTGGCTACTTCAGATGTGAGTTTCACTGGTTTCAACACTCCTGTCTTTCCATCTGTTCTTGGAGTATGCTGCATTGCAGTGGAAGAATGCTTCTGACCACTTGCTGTGACTCAGTGTATTACTGGTCCCCACCAAAGGTTTAGGGCTTTGGGTCACTGCAGGAAAAAGAGAGGGGGCTGATAAAACAGAAAGGCAGAAAAGGAAGTAAAAAAAGAATGATTGGCCTTGCGCAGCTACTATGGATGGCTAGCTCCATCCATTCAAGCTTACTGCTCTGAAAGCCAGGAATCTGTACCATTTCCCAGTGCCTCAATCTGTCATTCATCTCAGATTTCTTGACCAGTAACTAAATTAGTAGGCTTCCAAGCCATCCATTGCGAGGGAAATTAATGGGGGCTGTCTTAGGATGCTGTAATCATTAAAATACTAAATTTGCAAGGCAACAAAATTACTAGCATTGAATCCTCCAAGAGGAACAGTTAGTCGGAGCTGAGTCCTGATGTTTACACAAGTCAGCATTGGCCTGAGCCATCCCCGTTGGTTAACTCCTCTTTTAGTATTATTTTTTTAACTAAGTTACAGTATGTGAGTTAGTTTTCGCTCAGAATTCTGAATCCCCTAGCGTACCTGTAGGGCTGTCAAAACATGTGCTGTGTGAGCAGAGGGGTAATGCACTGCCGTGCAGATGAACTCACGCGTGCCTGTTCTGTATTACTCAACAATAATCAACATGTCAGTGTTACAGGAGCTGTGGGGAAAGACCGAACATTTTTCAAAAGCCACATGGCTCCTTTTTTAAAAACAAAAAGTGGTCTGCTGCAGCATTTCACTCTGTGCTCGTGCAGGAGCCCTGCAGTGGACCAGAGTGAGAGCTGGGTTTGGGAGGGGTGGGGATTGTGCAGAGGCCAGCAGTTGAGCTGGCTGGGTGTCCTAAGTGATTTGCATTGTGAGAGAGAAGCATTCTCTCTTAGGGCTGGTCTACACTGGGAGGGTGGGAGGGATCGATCTAAGATATGCAACTTCAGCTATGCTATTCGCGTAGCTGAAGTCGAAGTATCTTGGTTCGACTTACCTGACCGTCCTCACGGCAGCATGTTGACCGCCGCGGCTCCCCCGTCGACTCTGCTTACTCCTCCTGCTGAGGTGAAGTATGGGCGTCGATTCAGGGATCGATTTTATCGCGTCTAGATGAGACACGATAAATCGATCCCCAATAGATCGATTACTACCCACCGATCTGGCGGGTAGTGTAGACATGGCCTTAGTGCCACTGATGCAATATGTGACTTTTATTCTCTGAACATTTGTGTGCTGTGAACGGCTCTGTGCTTGATATAGGAAGAGTAGTGTCCGCTATCCAGCTGGATCGCTGCAAATCAAAATCGCCCGCAAGGCCTTGGTGACCTCTGCCCTCCTATGAGCCAGCAGAGAGAGAGCAAGTTCGGCAGAAATAGAGAACTCTGGGGTTGCATTGAATCTAGTTCATAGAATCAAAGACTTCAATACATCTTGATCTCAGAGAGAAAGCGCAATAAAAATAAATACAGCAGAAGTGAATTCACAGCATGGAATGAAGGCAAAATTCAGCACTGCACAGAAGCTAGTTATCACCAGGGCAGGGGGGGGGCAAATACAATATAGGGCTGACGAGAAAGGGAGCTTCCCTAGCTCCACGTTTATGAAACCAGTAAGCTGCTTGTTAACCAAGAGAAATGAGGTTCCCTGTGGATCTACCTCCAGTAGGAGCCCTGAATATCTGATAGGAAATCTGAGTCACAGATGATTTTTCTAGGTTTCTATATTGGTGATCAGTCAGTAGAGAGAGATATTGTTGGCCAAAAATGGAGAAATTGGGTCCTAGATGTGACGTGATTATACATCTACAAACTTTTTTTTTTTTTTTTTACAAGCCATGAACTTTTTTTTTAAAAATAGCTACCGTTAGAAATGTTACAGCAAAAATTTAACAGATGGACATACTATGGTAGCCTTTCTTTATTCTCACTGTGAGTGAAGAGTTCTGTAACCTTAAGACAAAACACTGAGCCATAGACTTATCCCCAGTCCATGCCTACAGGTCCTGTTGACGTTCGCATTGGTGGGAGTTTGGCATATGGATTGAGGGCTCAATATGCCCCTTTTGCTTTACCAGCGTTGCCTGTATACGCTAAGGTCTTGTGTTCTGATCTTTTGTAAATTTCAGTCCCTGTAATATCTGGAGAACTAAATGATATTTTGTAGCACTTACAACTTAACCCAAGCAAGATGTGTGTCTTTTTCCCCCCGTCCTCAAAAGATATGCATGCTTTTCTGTGACCTTATTTACTGTTGTTCAATTCACATAGTCTAACATACGAAGCAAATTTGCTAAACTGATTTCTTATTTTGTGATGTGTATGCCAGGAAGCAGGCGACACAGCAAGACTGGGCACATATCAGAGCCTGGGGAGATTGCGTCACCTGGATAGATGCTTGTTGAACAGGCTTGTACTTCATATCAGTGCCTTGATATGGGCCAGACTGTGATGCCCTTGTTCTTCTAATAGTCCCATCGACCTCAGTGGGATTTCACACTGGGAATTTTTTTATTCCATTGAAGTCAAAGGGACCATTGGCAGAGTAAGAGCATCACAGTCTGACCATAAATCTCCAAGGAGAAGAGGCGAAGAGGACTTTGCGTTGCAAATCCCTTCATGTCCTATGGGGGCGGGTGTATGTATGTCCTGCCGGGGTGGGGGGTGTCTTATGGGTGGGTGTGTGGGTGTGCGCGCGCGACGTCTCTACGTTAGCTGAGGGTTTTTTTAGCTTATTCTCAATTTTGGGGCTTTGCTATGAAGAGGTGGAAGGGGGGTTAATTTAAAAAAGAGGATATAACTGACCTGTAATAGTACAAGCAGTGCTGTCTCAACACCAGCTCTGAAACAGTAAACAGATGCATGTCAGGGTTCATAAGTAATTGACTACACATACTGATATCAAACAATAAGGCACTCTGTGTCGTCTGCAGATTAATTCTAAATAGTAATACTTTTCTAACTCCTAGGAAACCAATTACAGATAAGTCCAGAATTGTCTCAGAATTGCATGCCCCAATACTCTCCTTACCTGTAAAGATCTCCCATTGAGCGATAATCCACTTTCTGAAAACTCTCAAAGCACATGGGTTCTTATGTGCTAGAACAGGGGTTCTCAAACGGGGGGTCGGGACCCCTCTGGGGGTCACGAGGTTATTACATGGGGGGTCGCGAGCTGTCAACTTCCACCCCAAACTCTGCTTTGCCTCTAGCATTTATAATGGTGTTAAATATATTTAAAGTGTTTTTAATTTATAAGGGGGGTCGCACTCAGAGGCTTGCTATGTGAAAGGGGTCACCAGTAAAAAAAAGTTTGAGAGCCACTGTGCTAGAATATAACAGCACCATGAAATTATGATCCACTTCTTTAAGAAGGTTTTAGCTTTCTGTATCATCAGAGGTAACTAGTGTTCTCTGCAGGGTAGATGGGGAGTGCCATAGTAAAGATACACAAACTTAGTTTATCTAGATTTAGGGGGAAAGGGTGGGGGTTAGCAAACAGTAGTCTAACCTCAACATCTTTTCTGATTGTAGGCGTACTCTTAATCAATAATTAAGGGACCAAATTCTTCTATGGGAGAGATGTTTATTTGAAAAATTAGGGCAAAATTCTCCTCTCTCATGATCCATACATTGAAGCTAGACACTGAGATTTGGTGCTTTGGACAAAACAGATGAGGGTAAGAAAGCCAAACATTGGAGCAGCCTTATGCCAGATAAAGGCAAAATTCTGTTCCTGCATCTAACTGTAAAATAAGCCTCTCTCTTATAGTTTAGTAAATTGCTTACATACGTAATAAGGTATGTCAGGCAGCCTCTAGAAATTATTGCACACTATTGGTATGCAGTAGAGATGACGCTGAACGTCTGAGTGGGGTTAACCTTGTAGCAATAGCATTAAATTCCCAGAAATTCCCTGCCCTTGCTTTGTGCCCATTGGGAGTCCACTGTTGCAAAGCCAAACTATGACTGCAAGCAGCTTCTCCAGTGTAGCCAAAATGAAGTGAGATGCATGGGCTGCTCTTCCCAGTGCATTGTCTGGGGAGCTAATATGCTTGTGGTTCCTGCTAAGGACTAGGTTCTGAAATTCCTACTGGGACAGAATTCCTGTTTGAAGTCAAACTTGCCAGAGTAAAAACTATAGGATCATCCCCTGGAGTGCAGTGTGACTTGATCCTCTTGTTCAGGGTAAAGTCATACTCCAGCTGACAGCGAAGACTTAATCCTTGCTTGTCCATTGCTCTGCAATCATTGCTCTGCAAAGTGTGGCAGCCCTATTTGTTTTTTTTCTCATCAGTAGATAATTTAATAAAAGTATCTTCTTTCTGAATCAAATCAAATCTATGAATTGTGTCATCTCAGTGTGAGAGCAGAGGCCACCACCATGACAGCTTGAAATGTCTGTTTCCTGTTCCGTTTCGTTTGGGGTGAGGAGTTTGCTAGGTGAAGCCTCTCTAGCACCAAAGCAGTATTGACCTTGGAGTATTAAGTGATAGTGCACAGGCTGCAGTTAATGAAATTTTCTTCTCTTTCAGCGATAAAACCATGGGAAAATCAAGCAGGGAGGGGATAGGCTGTACTGTGTGTCACAATAGAGTTAGCAGTGGATCCAGAGAGAGCTGAAGACAAATGTATAATCCTATACTACAGTATGTCAGAATAGGACATGTTGTAGGGACACACCAGTTAATTGGAGTTTCCATTCTAAACCCTTACCTGCAAGATGCTCAATAGCTGCTGCTAAAAACTTGGTATATGAGATTTAACTCCTGCCACTCTGGGAGAAAACAGGATCCTAGCATGGATCAAAGGATAAGGTTTTTTTTTTTAAATCTGTTTGTTTATATGAAAGTGGGAAAATGGGGGGGGGAGGGTGTTACCATTTGTCGGTGATCTGGCTGTCCTCGGTATTTGCTGCACTCCATAATTGAAAAATAATTATTTTTAGAATTGATGTATATCGAATAAGGTTGGGACTTTCTACATAAGAGAAACTGTTTCATCATCAATGACATTGAGGTTTTATGTTCAGTCAGTTTTTTTAAGTTTTGTTTACCCTAAACACACATTAAGAAATGAAATTCAGTTATCCACATTCTTAAAACTGCCTGTGGGTGAAATCTACCCATTACAGGATCTGTGGAAAACCATACAGGCCATTTATATCCCATGTAAGAGCTTCAGAGCGTCTGGAGTCTTTCAGAAGCCTTCTGTGCTGGGATGAATTTCATCTTCAATACACACTGGTGGGCTAGAATGTCACTACCCAGTGATGACCCATTGCTTCAAGAAGTTTTTAGACCCATCCGTATTTCAGAGCTGGCATGAACACAGACTCAATGAAGGAGTCCGAGTTAAATACATACATACTTAATCTACCGTGAAGGAGTCAAATTCTGCTCTCAATTACTATTGTGGTGTTACCAATGTAAAAGTGAGTCACTGGGGTTGCATCATAATAACAGAGCAGAAAAAGACCCAATCTGTCTGTGTAGGTGAGTGCCTAGCACGTAACTGTGCTGAGGGTTGTCTGATTTGGGCATCAGTATCTTATACGAACCAGTCAAGGTGCCTGTGTTGTTGCTGCTCTGCATTATGCCTGACTTGGTCAGAGTGAGCGTTGCCACTGAAGTGCCTCAGAATGACCATGAGCTGAGCCAAAACCTCTGAACTAGATCAGAACTTCAGTTCTGGCTTATAATCTCTCTTGGGTGAAATCATAACACTAATTTAGGTAAAGTTATTGACAAACTAATTATTTGTATTGCATTGCTTGATTCTTAGCTTCACTACTTTTCATTGAGGCAGAATAACCTTTCCTCATCTAACTGGAAATGGAAAATATGAATGGGTTTAAAAGAGCTGAGGACATTCCCCAAACAAAGCAGTGCCTCATGTCTTCCCCCCCATCCTCTCCGCATTCATTCACTAGAGCTGATGGCCAATATTCCTCCCTAGAGAAAAACTAGCTTTCCGAAATGTCAAATTCTGTAATTTTAGGGCAACCCCTTCTAATTTCCAGCTGTCCTTTAACCTGCTGGAGGCTTTAGAAATATGCACTATACAAGTCATCCTTAAACATTCATCTGGCTGACAAGTCTGGGTAATACCAGCATTCTAAGGTTAAACACTAGTGGCTGTGGCTCTAATGCCTACTTGGTTCCTTTTTAATTTTTTTTGACATAGTTCCTTGTTTTTGATCCATTGCCTTGGTAAAATTGCTTATTGGGTCCCTAAGCCAGCAGATCAGACAGCACTAGTTCATAACAATTAAACCATAGGAGGCAGTTTCACACGTTATTTCCAGGGAAACCCTTTCAGAACTTGCTCACAGGGAAACTTCATTTATAAAGGAGCAAAATGGCAATCCCAAATTGTTCCAGTGCATAACAGTGCAAACCTCCCTCTATAGTGACAACATTATGCAGTGAGGAAATGATTGAGTATCAGAAGGTTCCAATCTAGTCAGCCAGAGCCTATAATATGGTTTGCATTCTGGCTCGGGAGTTACTTCATACACAGACATCCCAGCTCATCTTTGGGAGCAAGAGCATAGTTCTATATCTACTGAATCACTAGATTTGCCTCCCATTAATCATCATCGCTGGCATGACTTCCTGATGGCATTTGTGCACTTGAGACAGCAGGTGTCATTCTCCAGTGTGTTGCATCTAGTGGGGTCACATCTGTGCCAAGTTGGTGTCAGATGCCGCTGTTTTCATTGAGTGGCATTTGTGCAAATGGCATCACAAGTCGCAAAGCAGTGGCCCCGGTGACTTTTGTTCTAGTGACATTGAGATGGCCTCTGCACTTACTTTAGCAGAATGATCCCCATGACAGTCTCATTTTTGTAAATAATATTTAAGTCGCTTTACTGTTGCCGCCATGTATGCTTAGTCTCCAAAGAGCTGGAATACCGGGGACTCTAACCACACTCTGTCCTGTTGTGTTGGAGATTTTGCAGCCTTCTAAGCAGGCTTATGAAACTGAATCATCTCTGAAATAAATGTTTTAAAAACAAAACTCTGTGCTGTTTGTTTACCGTTCAGTAACCTAATAGTAGCCTGCCAGCTCCATTTACCTCTTACACACATAGAGCTTTCCGAATCAAAGTGCTTTTCCCTTCAAGGGTACACATCTGTTGACAAAACATCTGCATTACTGATTGCAAATGCAGGACCTAATGAACAGAGCATGCTCAGTGTATGCACTCTAGTCCTTGTCAAATGCAAGAGGTGCATATCAAACAAAAAAAATACATGGTTTTAGTATGTGAAAAATTTGCTTTTGAATTATGTTTTCTATATCTAAAGATTTTTTTCATTTTATAATGTACTTTCCAAAGTTCATTCCCTTAGCTACTTTCAGTTCTAACTGCCAAGACAATCGTAAATGTAAAGCATTAAGCGTATTGTTAGTCTCTAGAGTTAGCCATTCTGTTTAGTAAGGAATAAAACTTTGTGTACAGTTTTTTGGGGGAAGGGGGATTGTTTTTTAATAGATGTGCAGGCTGAGTGTTTACTGAAGTCAGATTTCTGCTTGGATTTGACACACTTCGCTTTTCATTGATCACAGACAGACTTCAAACTGTCTTTTTTGGTAGGATTTCCAGCCTTCCCTCAATCTGTGCATGAACTTTTGATCCTGAAATGGCTTTGTGCTTTCCAGAATCGTCTTTCTGGAGTTTAAATGCATTTGGGTTTGTTTTGTTGGCTTTTGAGCACATCAAATCAAATTGCCCTGTACTTTCCCAGCATATCCTATTTCACCAGACCCAGGAATTTCACGTAATGGAATTCATCAAAGCTGGAGGAGGGAGTTTTCTTGGGAGATGTTGGGCAATTTGGAAACAATCCATTCTCCCCTCTCCCCTCTTGAAATCCAGCCACCTGAAAGGCAACTCTGTGTGTGAACACCAGAGGCTGAGGTTTGAATTTATGCTGTTGGGTAACAGATGAGACCGGTCATTTTAAAGCTGAGTTTCCAAATCCATTATGAAGATGTTCATAATCCTACAACGAATGGTCCTCAGCGCCCTCCCTGTGAAATCCGGGGTGACTGTTTGTTTAAAGGATGATTTGGGTTCTGTGCACGGGAATGTCTTTCAGGCCCCAGTGAGGTGGTGGGAGATGAGCCCTTCAGCATGCCTGTAAGGCATTTTGGAGGCTGGGATTCGCTGCTTTAGCCAGCTTTCCATGCCGATTTGCTGGTAAAACTTGCTTTGAGGGTGATGACCAGCAGTCCCCACCAGAAAGAGAGTGGATAAAATGCTTATTTGCCCTAGGTAGGCTTTACAAATCCTCCCATTTGTCCTCTACTTGGAGATCCAGCTCATCATCTGAAGGGTGTGGCCTGCCAGGTGCTCAGCACCCATTGAAATTGCTTCAGGTCAATGGAAGCAGAGGGCATTCAGCATTTAGACCCCAATTTGGCAAAGTACTTAAGCTTGTGCTTAAGTCCATCCCTATTTAGCAGAGCTCTTGTGTATGTTCTTAACTTAAAATTGAAGTCAATTCTGTCCAGTATAGATACGTGTTCCTGAATTAGTGCTAAGCACTTTTGCTGAATGGGGATGGATTTTAAGCACATGCTTAACGTAAAGCAAGTACTTAAGTGCTTTGTTGAATCAGAGCCATATAGTGCTTGACAGAATCAGGCCCTTATGAGATCATGAGCTTCAGATAAAGAAATCTAATTTATAAAGCTAAAGGCCAGAGTTTGATGTCTCCTCCAGATAAATGTTTTATATTCCCTGAAGTTTTGTACTTGGAAGTGAAGTATTTGGATGTGTTTAAAATATGACTGTCCTTTTCAGATGTGAACTTCTGATTGTTGATATAAAAAAAGCACATTTTTGTAAATGTTTGTTAATGTTTTAAGGAAGTGTAGAATTAAAAGAGATTAAAAAATTGACTGGGCTTTTGCTTTTTTTCTCTCCTTGCCATATTTCCCTTTCCCTCCTGATCTGCGCGCACAGCCTCTTTCTGCCTTCCCAGAGATCCAGTGTGTAAACCCTGAGCCAAGTGAGATTGATTGCACATATTATTTCCTTGATCTGTATCTGTCCAGTCCTGTAGAGCACAGAACTGAAGCTCGTACACTACCTCCCTCAGAATACTGATTGCTGTACCCTGAAAGCTCGCTGTCCAGGGAAGATGTGGGCTGCTTCCACTCCCTTTTACACAGGCTGAGTGGTGCAAAGGGAATGGAACAGGCCAGAGAATTTACCTCCCTAACTACCTTTCAGAGTGACTTTTGTTGCAGGTTCTCCAAACCCTTTATACACCGTTAGCTGATTTAAGCCTTGCAACAACCCTGCTTAGTAAATAGTTCAGCTGCAGAGAGATTAAAGTGTACATGTTGAAAAGGGTCCACTCACTGTCCGTGCTAAAATTCCTGAATACTCAACTTGAGCACCTATATACTCAGGCACCTACTATGAATGGATTCTTTTAAAAACATAGGCCCATAACTATGTGACACACCAAGTCCATGGCAGAGCTGACAGGCTCCAGGCATCCTGCACTAATGGCTAAAAATTCTGCTTCATGATTTACCTGCTAAATCACTGATGAAAAATGGAGAGAGAACCTTTAGTGCTAGGCAGTGGGAAGAGGACCGAGAGTTGTTGCAAAAGTCAAGCTGGGTCGAAGCCACTATTCTGGCCATTACTTCTGTGTACCTTGCCACTTCCACTGATGATCAGGTGGGTAAGATATGAGAATTCCTTTCCCCGACTCTACCCATGCCATACCACCAGCTCCCCCTGCTGGCACGACTGCAAGTCTGCTTGTATGACCCCTGTGGAAAATTCAAACGTGGTGGAGACACAAGGCCAAGGTAATGAAGCAATATATATAATATTGTCCACACTAGCGTTTCCTCTTTCTACAACTTTAATTTTGTGACAGCTAAACATCTGTCAACAGAATAACCCAGAGTAGAGCAAGTCTGACCAGAGTGGGGGGGACGAAATCCTTGTAGAAGCCACAATTATAAGTAAGAAAGATAATGTTACCAGTTAGAGCTGTGTGGAAATGCTCTAGGAACAAACCCACTGTGTTTCTGGATTGGTTTGAAGAATTAAGGTAGTGCAAGCGGCCTATGTCCAAAAGCCACTCCTGTCATTTAAGAACACCACGTAGTAAACGTGTCCCATCTCGCTTCATGTGGGGTAGTGCTCTTTTTCTGTTGGCGTTAATAACATATGGTAATGCCTCCCAAGGGCTAGCATCATTGTGTTGGGTGGGGTCAGAGTGTGTGTCTGAATTACCTCCTGCCACAAACCAGATTATAGAATTTTTCCTGGGGATTGGGTGATTAAACATAGTAGAAGCTGTAGTGGACTGTTATAGCAACAGCAGAACATTAAATTTGTATGATGCCTGAAGTTAATCTTTGAAAAGAAATATAGTAACGTGGTAATTATTCTGCTGTGTCCTGTGTTTAATTGGCAGCAGGTGAGAGCTGGTACACAGCTTAGCACACTGGGGGGAGGGATAGCTCAGTGGTTTGAGCATTGGCCTGCTAAACCCAGGGTTGTGAGTTCAATCCTTGAGGGGGCCACTTGGGGATCTGGGGCAAAATCAGTACTTGGTCCTGCTAGTGAAGGCAGGGGGCTGGACTCGATGACCTTTCAAGGTCCCTTCCAGTTCTAGGAGATGGGATATCTCCATTAATTATTTTATTATTATTATAATGGAAATCTTCATCAGAGAGATCAGACTGGTCATTTTTTAATCTTGCACCCATGAAAACCCACCAGTTTGGGATTAGTTTTTGCATATCCACAGATCAAAAGAAGTTTCAGGAGGAGGGAGTGGTAAATGTAACTTCAAAGGGAATCTCATAGATAAGACAATCAAAACTAGCCTTTACCTAGGACTTTGTTGTGCAGGTTCTGGGGGGAAAACAAGATGCCCTAACTGGTTAATTTTGTTTTCAATTTCTATGAATGGAAACACTGTGAATGCACCGTCATTTCATTTAATAAGCACAGTCCTCTTATTTTGGCTATCAGGAGGCTGCAGGGAAAGAAAAGTTAGACACAAACTGGGCGCTTGTATATTTTACTCCCCATTTTTTGCACACAGTTAACACCTCTGGGGGAGACAACTATGAGGTTTTTTCTGCGTGCAGTATGTGCACTCACATTTTTGTGGATGCAACTTCTATCTCTGCCTGAAAATTTAGCCCCCTGCATACATCTATAGAGTTGCTTTGGTGACTTTTTTTTAAGCATCCCCATACATCCACTGATCTACTGGGTCCCCTTTTAAGGATATATACATAGAAAATGGCTACCCATACTCCTTGAGAGGATTACACATCTCACCATTAGGCAACAGTTTGCCCCGTTAATGCCCAGCAGTGAACAGGCATAGGGCACTGAAGAAATAAAGACCAGGTGAGAATTCTGTGGAAGTGTAGTGACTTCAATCATCAAAGCTAGCACATGGAGAGGTGTTAGCTGCAGGGCATAGTGCCAATGATGTAGTTTATAATCCTTTCCTTTCAGCTCAGCTCTGAACATAACCTGGATCACAGTCCCTGCACAATGCAGATCATATTAATGTATTTTGTTACTGTTTTAAACTACGGTAATGCGCCGCAGCCATGACAGTCAAAGCTAACACTGTTACTTACCCTTAAGCAGATCTGAGCAGGGCCTTGATGAGGAAAAACCTCGAGACTCTCATACGCTGTAGTAGCTAGAGGCCAGTAGTAGTTTATTTGCCTGTTTACAGAACAAGGTGTGTTGTAAGGATTCCCCAACTCACAATATAAAGCACTTTGCACAAGCCCATTTCCATCTGAGGCAGGCAGAGTCATATTACCATTTCCGCACTAAGGGCTTGGGTTTAACCCTTGGGTTGTGCCCTTGAACGCTCAGAGCCAGCTTCGTCCTTGACTGGGCTATCTGTCTAAGTACTTATTACCATAGTCTCTCAGTACCTCACAATCTTCAAAGCAGGCGGGGGAGGTAGGAAAATGCTATTAGGCCCAAGTTAGAGATGAGGCACAGCACCACAGAGACAGGGCCAGTGCAACCCATTAGGCGACCTAGGTGGTCGCCTAGGGCACTAGCATTTGGGGGGCGGCATTTTCTTCGGCGGCGACCGCAACAGCCGGATCTTCGGCCACCCCGGTCGTCGTCAGCATTTCAGCGGAGGGAGATGGGGCGGGGGGGGGGGCGCGGGGAGGGCCGCCTGCAGCAAGTAAAGGGGGGGGGGGCGGCACGCTGTGGAACTTCCCGCCCCAGCTCACCTCTGCTCCGCCGCCTCCCCTGAGCACGCCGCCCCGCTCTGCTTCTCTCCCTCCCAGGCTTGCGGCGCCAAACAGCTGATTGGCGCCGCAAGCCTGGGAGGCAGGAGAAGTGGAGCAGCGACGGCGTGCTCGGGGAGGAGGCAGAGCAGAGGTGAGCTGGGGTGAGGAGCTGCCGCACGGCTCCCCGGGCCGGGGGGGGGGGGCGGGGAGCTGCCGCGGGAGGGGGGCCTCAGGGCGGAGGGGGGGTGGGGAGCTGCCGCAGCCCTCGGGGAGGGGGGAGGGCGCAAGGTGGAAGTTTCGCCTAGGGTGCAAAACATCCTTGCACTGGCCCTGCATAGAGACTTAGTTTCCTAAATCAACTAGGCATTGTACTCCAGAGCAGAGCAATGCCTAGACACCTGTTAAAAACTGGGTTAAGACTCATGGAAGGGCAATGGGACTTAGCCCCTTTGTGAATCTAGCCCTTGGAGCCTAAGAGGCAGTTAGGCACCCAAGTAAGCCCAACATTTAGGCACAAATGACATTCACAAACTCACGGGTCAGCTGCCACCTAATCCTTTAGGCCAGCAGTTTTCAAACATTTTGAACTGAACCCCCCTCACCCCCCTCACACATACTTAGAGTTAAAATTTTTGGTTGTGCCCCTGCCTCCCCCCATAACTCAGACAGGCTGAGTGGCCTGTTGAGGTAAGTCAGAGTGTGGAGGTGGCGAGTGAGCCAAGTGAGCTTCTCTCCCTGAGACAGATAAACTGATTTCAAAACACGCCTGCATTCAGTTGTGGAATTTTCAAAGATAAGGAACTTCAGAGATTACAATATAACACAGCATTTATTTTCTAGACTCTTTCATACAAACTGAAACAGCCCAAGGCACTTTGCAGAGGTAATTTAAAAAAAAAAAAATCCTGTAGGAAACTTTTCAATCCCCATTACATTTTCTAGGCTTTTAGAATGTCTATGGAACTCCACAGTGGTTTCATCTCTACTAAATTCTGTAGCAGTTTTCTGGAGGGGCAGACTCATTAGCAGCATGTTTTTGGAGGTTGTTTTTAACCTAGCCAGTTACTGGGCTCTGCTTTTGGCAGATTTCACACTGCAACTGTCAAATACTGACTCAACCACCCACACCAAAAAGAGGGTGGGGGTTGGGGGTACTGCGATTCATGGGGTTCTGACTACTGGCCTTTCTGAATTTCTGGCTAAAGCATCCAACAATTGTGATCTGTTTTCCTCTATCAGTTGGCAGTGTTTCCTTGATTGCACATATTATTTCCTTGATCTGTATCTGTCCAGTCCTGTAGAGCACAGAACTGAAGCTCGTACACTACCTCCCTCAGAATACTGATTGCTGTACCCTGAAAGCTCGCTGTCCAGGGAAGATGTGGGCTGCTTCCACTCCCTTTTACACAGGCTGAGTGGTGCAAAGGGAATGGAACAGGCCAGAGAATTTACCTCCCTAACTACCTTTCAGAGTGACTTTTGTTGCAGGTTCTCCAAACCCTTTATACACCGTTAGCTGATTTTAGCCTTGCAACAACCCTGTTTAGTAAATAGTTCAGCTGCAGAGAGATTAAAGTGTACATGTTGAAAAGGGTCCACTCACTGTCTGTGCTAAAATTCCTGAATACTCAACTTGAGCACCTATATACTCAGGCACCTACTATGAATGGATTCTTTTAAAAACATAGGCCCATAACTATGTGACACACCAAGTCCATGGCGGAGCTGACAGGCTCCAGGCATCCTGCACTAATGGCTAAAAATTCTGCTTCATGATTTACCTGCTAAATCACTGATGAAAAATGGAGAGAGAACCTTTAGTGCTAGGCAGTGGGAAGAGGACCGAGAGTTGTTGCAAAAGTCAAGCTGGGTCGAAGCCACTATTCTGGCCATTACTTCTGTGTACCTTGCCACTTCCACTGATGATCAGGTGGGTAAGATATGAGAATTCCTTTCCCCGACTCTACCCATGCCATACCACCAGCTCCCCCTGCTGGCACAGCTGAGAATCCCGACCAGATATAGGCCCTTTTCTCTACCCTGTCAGGTAGGTGCCAAAGGCCCAGAGCAATGGGAGTTAAATACTTTTGTGGCTCTGGCCCCTAACCTCCCCAGCACCTTCCCTCCCTCCCTCCCCCCAGTTCCTCTGCATTTCATGCCTAACTAGCTTAGGCAGCTGAATACTCAGCTTGCAAGCTTCTGAGAATTCTTTTCTTAGAAGCCTCATGTTTGGCAGACAATGCCTGGGGAGGCTGGGCACCTAACCAATGCCACTGGGCAGCCGTGCCTAGCCCAGGGCGCCTCAGTTAGTTATGTGTTGCAATACTGAGCAGAACCCCACCACTCCCCTGGGGGTTGGACTAGATGACCTCCTGAGGTCCCTTCCAACCCTGATATTCTATGATTCTAAATACCGTTAAAAAAAAAAAAACAGGCCTAAGTGACTGGCCAAACACCTGTGGCAGAGCAAGAACCAGAACCTAGGTTTCTGGCTCACACCCTAGCAACTGGCCCAACTTGCCCTTCTGTTAGGTGTTGATGCTCACACCACAGTCACTGAAAAAGTACTTGTCCCTGGAGCTGCATTATGAACTCAGCTAACATGCATGACCACAATGGTATGTTTGCCATAGACCTGGTCTAGGCGCCAATTTATGCCTTATTTAGGGGACTGACAGCTCGAGCCCCACTGGCATGGGGGTGGGGCACAGCCCTGGCCGTAGCTAGAGGGGCGGGAGGTCGGCTCACAGCCCTGGCCCCAGCTACGGCCACTGACAGCTGAGGCCAAAGAAGTCATGGCGGTCTGATAAAGTCACACAATCCCTAAATGTACCTATATGATAGCCTTATTCATGAGCCAAACAACATCTTCCTCTCTGGGGGAAGGCCAGAATTCAACCTTACCTAGTAAGGGGCCAGGTAGGTCAAGTTAGTCAAAAAGCCTATTGCTGTCTGCCAGGTTATGACTGTGCTGCACATTAAGGCGTGTCACTGAGTTGCATTTGTTTTGGCCAGTCAGGAGCTTATTCTGCCCTCCAGGCATATTGGCCAATAGGCATTGTACAGGCACAGGGCAATGACATGTTTATTAGCAGTGAACACTGGTATTATTGTACACAAATGACTCACCTTTAGCATATTCCCAACCCAGTGCATCTACCTGGTATGAGGAAGCCAGAACCACAGTGCATGATAGCATTTGTTCAGGAATTTCATGGTAGTTGGAGCTAGATAAGCCCTTCCTAGTAAACTCATGGTTATTCATGCACTGTTCTTGGAAGGGGAGCAAAGGGTGCACTGACTTTGGGCTATTGCTGAGGTTGGACTAGCTCCAGGTGTTTGACTCATAGACTTTAAGGTCAGACGAGATCAGCATGATCATTTAGTCTGACCTCTGGCACATTACAGGCCACCGACCCTCACCCACTCACTCCTGAAATAGACCCCTAACTTCTGGCTGCATTACAGAAGTCCTCAAATCATGGTTTAAAGACCTCAAGTTACAGAGAATTCACCATTTACACTAGGTTAAACCCAAAAGAGATGCAAGCTCCATGCTACAGAGGAAGGTGAAAAAGACCCAGCGACTCTGCCAATCTGACCTGGGGAGAAATTCCTTCCCGACCACAAATATGGCAATCAATTAGACCCTGAGCATGTGGGCAAGACCCACCAGCCAGACACCTGGGAAAAAACACAGAGCCCTTCCCCAGCTACAGTTCCATCACTGGCCATTAGAGATTTTTGCTGTTAGATTGGCTATCTGCCATTGTAGGCAGTCTCATCATACCATTTCCTCCATAAATGTATCAAGCTCAGTCTTGAAACCAGTTATGTTTTTTTGCCTTCCACTGCTCCCCTTGGAAGGTTGTTCCACAACTTCACTCCTCTGATTATTAGAAACCTTGATCTAATTTCAAGCCTAAACTTGCTCTTGTGGCCATATTAGTGCTTAACTTAACTAACTCCTTACTCTTCATTAGCCTCATTCAAAACTGAGGCAAAGTATTGTTTAGATGTTGAGCCATGGCTAGTTTATCTTTAATCGCCACCCCATCCTCATTGGTTAGCAGTCCCACTTCTTTCCTTGTTTTCTTCTTATTTATATGGCAATAGAATCTTTTACTAGTGGTTTTAATTCCCTTTGCAAGGTCCAACGCTGGTTGGCTTTTGGCAGTTCTCGCTTTAGCCCTACACTTTCTGCCCTCCAGGAGGTAGCTTTCCTCCCTCTCAGTGTTAAAGTCAGACATGGAGATTACATGAGCAGCTTCCAACCATCCCTGTGAAAAGCTAAAAGCATCCCAGTATGTTTAGAATGTGGCCACACAGGCAAAAATACAGGCCATTTTTATACAATACAATGTGTTGGGGAGATGCATTCTGGGGAGTAAGAGGAAAAGATTTCCTGGGGAGGAGGGTGATTGAGTGGAGGGTGTGTACTGGTAAGCTGCATGTCCACAAAGGCCTGTGTTTGGTAGCATGTCATCTGGGCCTGTGACCCAACCAGTCCATGCCTCGGCTCTCCTCCCGCCGTACCACCATGAGTAGAGGCATGGCTGTCATCACTCCACACCCCAGGGAGGTCATTTGCAGGCAAAACGTGCAGAAATTGAAGCTAGGGGAGTCCATCCCTCCTTGTTACATGTGTAAGCGGGGGAATGGTCCCACTATTGTGGGGATCTTTCCTGGCTTCTGCACTACTCCGGTGAAGTGGGCTAGCGAAAGAATCTGAGTCCTCGCTCCCACTTCCTTTACCCAGGGGCCTCCCTGCCCTTGAGGACTCCCCTTCCATTCTCCTGTCTGGCAGAGTCCTCGTAAACCCCGACAAGGCTGGGCCCAGGATTCCTGGGGGTCACCCAACCCTGCTGTGGTCACCCAGGACAGGGGCTAGGGTGTCCCCACTCCGGGGTACTCTCTCTGCACTGGGCACCTCCCTGACCCACTGATCATTTCATACAATTTAAAGCAAATACAAGTTGTTTAATTAACAATTAATTTAAAAAAAAAATAAGAAAAATTGGAAAAGTTAAAGGAAAACACATCACCCCGCTCTGTGGCAGGGAACATTACAAACTGTGTCTCTCGAACGTCAGGGCAGTTCACAGTCTGTTCCTTGTAGGTCCCAGGCTCCTTCTCAGGCCTGGCTGTGCTGCAGAGACGCTGCGGGTTGGACACTTGCTCTGGCGGTGGCCACACGCTCTCAGGCTCTAGGTGGCAGGACCCTTTTTCCCAGCGTTGCCCCCGCCCTGACAGGGTTACGATCCCCCTCCAAGTCTGGCCTGCAGAGCCTCTTGGCTGAGGTGTCTCCCTGCGCTGGGCCTGCTGCCCGGGGTCCCCCTCCTCTCCCCAGCTGCTCACCGCACCTGGCTCCGGACTGCTCCAGCCCCACTCTGCCTCAGCACGGCTGCTGCTCTGCCTTCAGCTCCCTGGGCTGCTTGTCTAGCCCCTCTGGCTCTGGTTGCTGCAGCTCTGCTCCCAGGGCAGCTCTGCTCTCTCTGGGCTGTGCTCTGGCTTTGGGGCTGCAGCTCTGCTCCCAGCAGCTTAGCTCGGGCCCCTGCTCTCTCCTTAGCTCGGCCCCACTCTGTCTGACTCAGACCATTCCAGTTCACACGGAGGACGGGACCCCCCCCTGGCCTTCTGACTCCCTGATTAGCCTGCCCGCCCTGTCAATCAGGCTGATCTGGAGCATTGGCCTCTCCCCATTGTTCCCGGGGACTGTCCGTCTCAGGCTCCTGATTTCCCATCGACCCTTCCCCTTTTAGTGCTGGGAGCTAGCCAACCAAAACACCCCCCACTGAATGTTAGTAAGGGGGCAACAGTCCCCTTACACATGCATCCTTTTCAGACCTGCTCCTGCTAATGCAAAGAACATGTGATTAAAGCGCTCTGCAAAATTGCCCTGGTATTTTAGCTTTCAGTGAATCCATATGGAACATTAAATATTTAAAGAAAGAACCCCTTTAGCAGATACTGTCAAGACCCAGGCTCCACAGTTAGCCTCTCTTTTCCTCACCATGATGCACACCTCTATATGGAGGCACAGAGCTTCCAAAAAGCCACTTGCGTGGTGAGTTGGTTAACCCAAAAATACCTTGTACGGGTAAATGCTCTCTAGAAACTGGAAGATTTATCATGACCCACTTCGAAGCAAGGACTGAGCAGATGCCATCATCACCGGTGATTGGCCAGCCCAGAAGGCAAGGAATTCCTTCAGCATTGGCGTCCTTCTGTACTGCCACTCTGATTCGGTTCTTCAGAGTCGCCAGGGGATTGAGCTGGACGGTGCATGACCCCTTCTCCCCAAAGTACCACCTCGCTGGAGTATAATTAGATGGGCACAGCCCTGGCACAGGCAAGGCCGCCTGAGTATATTACAACTCGACATAGTCATGACAGCTACAGACCCACAGTACGTCTTTACATGTTCATACCAGCTGCAGCCTGCAAGTGAAATACAGCTGGTGACTAATTATAACCCACCAAACTTGACCCTCTCACCCTTTTGTGAGCATAGTGAGCTCTTGCAGACAGACCCATCATACAGTTTTAATGTCCTTTGATGTCTCATCTAAAGGCTGCACCTCCCCAGCCTCCCTCCCCCCATGTGCTGGGGTATCCACTGTGCCACCTATTTGCTCCCCCACACACTCCCCTGCAGTGCCATGCTCTGAGACAGGAGTGGCCAACCTGTGGCTCCAGAGCCACATGTGGCTCTTCAGCAGTTTTTTTGTGGTTCCTTGTATAGGCACTGACTCCAGGGCTGGAGCTACAGGTGCCGGGGGGTGCTCACTGCTCAACCCCTGGCTCTGCCCCCACTCCACCCCTTCCTGCCCCCTGCCCTGCGCCTGAAGTGCCCTCGCTCCTCCCCCCCCCCAGAGCCTCCTGCATGCCACAAAACAGCTGATTGGGAGGTGCGGGGAGGGAGGGGGAGGTGCTGATCGATGGGGCTGCCGGTGGGTGGGAGGCGCTGGGAGCAGGGGTGGGGCAGCTGATGGGGGGCTGCTGATGTATTATTGTGGCTCTTTGGCCATGTACATTGGTAAATTCTGGCTTCTTCTCAGGCTCAGCTTGGCCACCTCTGGGGTAGGGGGTTGCCTTTCTGCTGTACTTTTAAAACAACACACGACCACTTTGTACAGGTTAAAAATGACAACACATGTGCAATGCAGTGAAGGATTAAGTGTTATACCAATAGAATAAAAACCATCAGGATCTTATTAAGAGGGATAAGGCAAAGATGCCACATTTATTGTAACTATAATGATAAAGCAAAAGATAAAAGTAAACAACATTGTTTTGACTACTTCTTCCTATCACTACTTATTCCTTACACACACACACACACACACACACACATTTTATATATATATATATATATTTTTTTTCACACAATCATTCATTCAAGTTCTGTATAGGTGTTATAGTTACCAGCCTAGAAGTTGCTCATGCCAAGTTACTGGCCAGGTATCTTGGTCATGAGGATGGAGCAGAGTCTGTGTCAGGTGTACCTGATGCTCCTGGAGGCTGGCAGCAGAACCGGAGACTCAAAATCCTCAGTCTTGAGAGTCCATTCTTATAGGAATTAATTCCTATGTTAGTCTATGGGAGCTGTTTCATCCTGCTGTTGCTGACTCAATCAGCAGATGGCACATTCCTGGGGACATTCCTGATGGCTCCATACTGTCCAAAGTTTGTGTTTCTCATCCTTCCAGGTGATGGGGTGGATCCCAGTTTACCCTCCGGGGGTTCTGGTGGTCCACTTGACACATTCTTCAGCAGATGGATACTCCCTTTCTAGGCTGGCACCTCCCTAACCATTCATGTACATCAAGCATTCATCAGCATACATTCCATATCTTAACCATATTTTAATTTACTGTCTCCTCCACTTTCGGGGTGTGTGCTAATTCGAGACTCCCGGCCCTTTAATCACAGAGGGTGGGGGTCTGTTCCTAGGAGCCGTTGCTGTTACAATGAAGTGAAAGTCTGTTAATGGCTTATAGCGTTTGTTTACATTGTATCAATTACAGAAAGTATCTTTCACAGGACAGATACAATCAATGGTTTCTACAGACAGTAGCTTACAAGTTTTAACAGAAGACCCAAGAGATTTTTGTACTTGGTGAAACTGTTGGATTTTAAAGTGTGGGGGACAAATCACTGTTGGTACCTTCTTTAATATCTCTACATAATCCCCTGGAATTCAAATGAGCAAAGAGGTCCATTGAAAAGGCAGCGATAGCAGGATCTCGGCTGCTGCCTTCATGGTCAGAGGGAAGCAGGATGTGTTTTGATTTCAAAGATGATGCTGCAAACAGCTGACAGGTTGGTTGGTTGGTCACCTAGCATTGGTGCAGACTCACAAGAGAAATAGATGCACACTGAGGACAGATGCTGGCCCCACTCACTCAGAGAAGAGAAAGTTGAGGCCCAGCCTCGGACTGCTTCAGAGGACAATGACCATTCTGGCTGGGCTGCCTCTCTTAGCAAGAAAATCAAGAACCCAGGCCTGGAGAGTGACCTGGGCAATGCAGTGAGAGCTGAGAGGGCTGATCATTCATGAGTCTTTGGGAAGAAGACACGCATCTAACATGGAACAGGAAGCTTTGAGGAAGAGCCCAGGCTGGGGTCTAGGGTAGTATAAAGAACCTGTCTGGGAAGTAGGGGTGATAGGAGAAGTTTGTTGAGGGGGAGGGGGCTCCCTCAAAACTTTTAGGTTGGAATGTTGAAATTTTTATTATTTTAGATCTAGTTAGTTTTAATTTACATTTGTATGTTTTGTAGTAAATTAGGCCTCAGGACATTAGCTTTTCATTCAAAAGACAGCATCAAGTCTGTCTAATCAGTCACAGCCCTGTTTGCTCCCACATTCGTGAAGTGACACACTCATTTTTGCCTGACTGTCAAACTTCCCCTCCTCCTGGTACAAGGGGTGGTCTCTGCCATCTCACTCATGCTCACCATTCATTTAGTCACTGTAAGCTGAACATGCTGTTCTAACATGCTTCTTTTACATCATCCACATGGGAACATCAGATTTTTATGTTGCCAGCTCTCCTAGCCCCTAATCTGATATAAACAAATCCCTACGCCAAGATTAGCTGGTGCAGGAGTAGCAAAGGTTGCCATGGCAGCATATACTATCTTCATTCATTGTTCTGGAGTGAACAGAGGTTTCTTAGTTTAGTGCCTTGGCTTTATCACCACCTTGGCTAGTCACGTGGCTATGGGCTGTCTCTTCTCAGCTGTCACAGACATCACCAGCCCTGCAGAATCCAAACATTGCTTCCAACCACAGTGGAGTCTGCTGTGCCTAAGAGTCAGCTTGCCTCGGGACCTGGCACACTTCCTCGGCAAGCTCTCAAAAAATTGCAAAGCTTAGAATATCTTCATTACAGTCAGCATTCTGCCTGCATGTGGTTCTTGTTTAAGGGTTTCAGTCAAATGAATATAGTTCAAAAGATTGAAAGAGGTGTTATTCTGCTTTCCCCCAAACTCCCTCTATATCCCAGTCAAAGCCTCAGGGAAGCACCTCTCCCCCAATTCTGCACTGCTCATCATCCTACAAAGGAACTGCCATATCATCTAAGACCCTTGGTCCCTCTAGTCCAGTATCTTGTCTTTTACGGCAGCCATTGCCAAATGCTTCAGAGACACAATGGACAATATGCACCCTTACCTTGGGATTTATGCCCCCTATATCCCTGCTCCTGTCCTCTACTTTTCTTATCTCTTCTCCCCACCCTCTGTGCTTGAAACAGTTTCTTGTCCTGTGGGTTAAATAGGAACAGCCATTCTGGATTAAACCAGTCAGCCTTCTAGTCCAGGACCAGCTGCTTCAGAAGACAGAACGAAAACTTTGCAAAAGGCGGTTATAGAACCCTCAAACACAAGGATTTCCATCCCTTCTAAAACTCTTGTTACTTGCAATCTTTACTCTTGTAACTGTAGCTCCCGTCATTCTCCATGTAAATGCCCAATCCTTGCTGGAGTCATGTTAAACTCTTGGCCTCAGTAACATATTGCAGCAACCTAGGCTAATTGTGGTTTATGTCAAAAAGTATTTCCATGTGGCCAAAATGGAGCACTAGATTGCGGCTCAGGAGACTCAGTCACTATTCCCGGCCCTTCCGTTGGCCTACTGGGCAAGTCACTTCACTGACCCATGCCTCAGTTTCCCCAGCTGAAAAATGAAGATAATGATACTGACCTCCTTTGTAAAGTGCTATATGAGAGTTAAGTATGATGAGCAGTTTTAAATGTTCTGACTTTTAATTGCATTGGCTGTTCCTTTGCTCTTGGATTATGAGTGTGGAAACTGCTGTTTACCCTAGCTGCATTCTGCACTATTGGGCACACCTTTACTCTCATCTCCCTTCTTATTCATCTCCTCCTTAAGGTAAACAGTCCAACTCTTCCCATGGAAGTTGCTGTATGCCTCCCTTTATTTTCATCATTTGTCTCTAGCCCCCTTCTCTGTGCACTCTATTTTTAGGAAGGTGGGGTGACCACACCTAAACACAACATGTCCATTGAGGGGGTACAATCAACTCAATATATTTTCAGTAGTATTTTCTATTCCATTCTTAGTGTTTTGTTTACTTCTTCCATTGGCATTGCAAATTGAGCAGAGATCACCGGGGAGCTGTCAGCCATACAGACCAAGTCTTTTGAGAGGGGTTACAGTTTATTTAGAACCCAACCACCTCTACAAAAAAAGGTCAAATTATTCCAATGGACATTCATTCCCTTACATTTGTCAACACAATTTCAATTGCCATCATGTTGCCATTCATCCAGCTTTGTTAGGTGGCAATTATTTTCAGTAGCAGGAATACAGAGTCACAACAGTGTTCCTAAAACACTCAGATGTCCCATTGCCACTAAGAGGGTCTTGGCATACATCCTTGCTTGGGGTCAGGAGATAGAAACGTGTACACATTCAATTGCTTGAGTTTCAACAGGACTTTGACACAACTGGGTTAGATGCCTTTGAGAATGCCACTCAGTCTCATAGGAGATGTTTTGGTTTGTAGACAGATCAAGTATGAATTTTTTCATGTAAACACTACAGTGCATCTTGCTCTCTATCCAGAGCCCTGCAGCTGAGATGGTGCTGGTTTTGTTTTGTTAGGGTCCAGATTTTGTTGCTTTAAGGAGAGAATGAGAAACAGAAGGCTTCCATAAGCAGACAATAAACCACTTTTTTCTTTTCAACATTTCATATAGCACGCTATCGAGGCCAAAATATTTGGGTGCAGATTGCCAAACACCACAAAGACCATGCATCTACTCATTGAACTAACTGAAAGCAGGATGTTTGTGCTGGAAATGCTTGCTTGTTTAAAGGTTTCACACTATAGCCTCTGTGCTCCTTCAGTTCATATTTGACAATCCAGAATCATTTTTAAAATTCAGGTAAGTATTTATCGAGTGCTTATGCTGCTATGGCACATTAGAAGGATACAAGTTTGGATATTTGAGATCTCAAACTGCTGCCCTGAAAAACAGTTTCTGAAAACTTGTCCTAAGGCAGTAAAACAAAAATCTTCATGTCAAAATTGGTGAGTTTTCAACATCAGTAATAAATTATAGTGACATCTTTTACAGTTGCACAAGACATCCCCCTAATGGTTGACATTTGCAATAACACTTGTTATATGATTAACAATCATTACTTCAATACCACTATAAAATTGCTTCACACACTACAGCGTTGCCAACTCTTAAAATCTTATAATTAATCTCACTGTATTTGATGTTTTTCTTAAATCCCAGCTCCTGGATGCATGTGCTTAAGTGAGATATTCAAACCTTTTAAAATAATCAAAGCTAAGTTCCTAGTCCTCCTGGCTATTGGGAAAATTTTGAAACCATAACCCAACTGCACCTAAAAGACAAACAAAACAAAAATGGCCCAATTTTATGATTTTTAAGCAAGTCTCATGGTTTTTCCACAGCACGACTCATGATTTTTTGCACACCAAAGGTGTCAATATTGCATATATTTAATACAACAATGTTTTTAATGTTGGAATTCATTAACTTAAAATAACGCTTCCTCCAGTTTAAGCTTTGTAGGAGTCTGAAGTGTTTTCACTCTAGAATTTTATGTACGGAAGGTAGCAGTCTTGCTTCTAAATTAGATTCCTATAAGTTAGATGGAAGAGAGCTGTTCGGATAACTTATCTAACCCGCTATGTATGATCAAACGTACCATCGTGCAGTGTCGGTAAATTATGGATTCTCCCTCAAGATAGATTGGAAAGCAAAGTGGTAGGAGGCTGCTGTAATTAAAAGCCATGCCTGTCCTCTTTCAAGGAGTGCTCTGCTATATTGAGTGTCCACCTAGCCCATGGCAAGTCCACCCTGAGTTTACATTCATTACAACAGAGGTTCCTACCTGTGGTCCAGAGTCCTTGCAACTAGTTGAGTGAGAGCTTACTAGTGACAGGGTGTTTGTTTCCAAATGATAAATGGCATTAAAAGCCAAAAATATATTAAATACTTTCCTCCTATGACTTTTCTATGTGCTTGTGGACTTGTCAAAGGCATTTTACATGATTTGCAAAGGGAGACAGGCAGGGAAAAATAGCATTCATACTTTTCCCTGTGCCTATCCCCATCCCACAAGGAAATCTTGTTCTGCTCCTAATGCATAAGTGCAAAAGTCATTTTGCTATTAAAAGAGTTTTTGTTCTCATCCGTCTGCACTGTGAGCCTGAGGCGTTAGGCCCCGGACTGCATAGAGAGTCCACTGCTCCCTGAAGTACAGAGGGCATGATGGAATGTCTTTCACAGTCCCTCATGAGAAGTTGAAACCCCTTTTAGAAGATGAGCACTTCAGAGCCCTGCATCAGTGAAGTTACAGGAAAACATTGCTCATTCATTTTGGAGTAAATTACAGTCCTGCTGCAGGGGCTAACAGCCTCAAGAACTTAAATCATCTTTCCCAGTTCACACAAGTGTTCTCCACTGAAAGCACCTACCAAACCTGTGAGCAGCTTCCTTCCTTATGTTCTATACCCATGTGAAAGCACATCACAGAGCCACAACAGCACCGTCTCAGCATTCACAACATCTGCCGCAAGGTTGCAGCTCTCCCATCTCCCCTGCTCCATTGACAATCGGATAACCAACATATATACCTGGGAGGTACATTTTCATGCCACTTTTGCAAAGATGCTGGAATTCATGGTAGAGAGAGACACTGAAGTGTGGCTCCAGCCACAAGAGATGAGTAGCAATTGCACCCTTTCTGATCTGATCCTGATCATATCTGGTACAGAGGAGCAGGGAGACAGTCATCTCTAGATATTTATGTTGATTCAGAGCAGGACTATGTGGAAGCAAGCCTGAAGGGGGGTGTAGAAGGACAATGCAAAGTTGAAGGTCATGGGCCTGAACAGAGACAGGGAGGAGCTAAATTATATAAGGGTTTGAAGGCCAGAAAAAAGAGCTCAAAATTTGATGCAATGAAGGGACTGGAAAATAAGTTAGGTGGGTAAGGTTTTTTGAGGGAGTTTTTGAGACAGAAGGGGATTCATAAGGAATAGATCAGGACTGCTCAAACTGGGGGGAGGGAGGGTCAGATCCACCCTAGCCTGAGGGTTGTGGTAGCAGCTAGATGGGAGGGAGGTTCTGCTATAGAAAAAGATTGAGAAGGAGCTCAATGGACTAGACTAAAAATCACACAATATTAAAGATCAAATTTCAATCTATGAAACAGTTGTCCCCCTCTGGGACAACACAAACCACAAAACTCAGGATGAAGCGTATGAGAGTTAGAGATAAAGCACTCTCGGGCAAGGAGATCTCACTGGAAATAAAATTCCAGAGATTAGACAGATCCAAAACTAAACTATCCTTTAGGAAACACTCCAAATCCTTCCTCTTTCCACCATAGCAAGTACGTCATTTGCAACACTGACTGTTCCATCCTACCAAAGCACACCCACCCAATGATAAAAACAAAGAAAGAACTTGTAACAAACCAACCAAACAAACAATCATAGGCCAAGCAGAGTTTTTACCCCCAAAAGTGAGGAGAATCAAAGATTCCAGGATGTCACTATTGCTATTGATTTTACATGGAAAATGCTTGGATCCTATAGTGAAGGGTGCTAGTATAAAACCCTAAGGCCTGGTCTACACTACGACTTTAATTCGGATTTAGCTGCTTTAATTCGAATTAACGCTTGACCCGTCCACACAACGAAGCCATTTAATTCGAATTAAAGAGCCCTTTAATTCAATTTCTGTACTCCTCCTCGACGAGAGGAGTAGCGTCAAAATCGGTATTGTTAATCCGAATTAAGGTTAGTGTGGCCGCAATTCGAAGTTATTGGCAATTCAATGTTATTGGCTACCCACAATGCAACGCTCTGGAAATCGATGCTACTACGGTAGCTTGGACGCACACCACCGAATTAATGGTGCCTAGTGTGGCCGAATACATTCGAATTTATAAAATCGGTTTCCTAAATTCGAATTATATAAATTCGGATTAATCCTGTAGTGTAGACATACCCAAAGATAGAGAGAAGTTAGACTATAGAGGACATTTTTCTTTAAGAATTTGGTGCTGGTAAAAAGACACCTTAAAAAATGAAGTCTGCCCTATATAGAGTAGGTACTGTACAGTGCAGACAGCAGGAGTAAGGCAAGCTTCTCCTTGCAATCACATCAACACTGAGTGGGCAGGGCCATGAGAGATCCGTTTCAATGGCCATTCTATGTAAGAATTCCAACAAGAACAAACAATGCTAATTGTGGTGGTGGTTTCTAATAATGTGGCTGTTGTCACTTCCCAACAGAGACCAACTCACTTCATATAATGAATATCAGTACCTATCGGAGGCACACTTGAACCAGTCATCTCGAAATAAAAGGAGGTGGGGATTATGATCCCCATCTGTGAAACGGAAACTGAAGGAGAAAAGCAAAGTGACTTGCCCAAGACTAAAGACTGTATCAGAGCCAGGATTAGAACTCAAGACTTCCCAATTCCCAAGCCTTTGCCTTCAGAAAGATTAGATTATGTCCCTAATTAAACAGATAAATCATCCTTGAAGAGCATTGAAAGCATCTTCATACAGAGGACACCACTATTTTGCTTTGCAGTACACTTAAGGGTGCCATTTTCGGTCCAAACTGAACTCAATACTGTTAGTTTCTGATGCAAGACACCACTTTTATCAATAAATATCTGCACAAAGAAATTTGAGAAATTGCACAAAGCAGTTAAAGCCATCCTTTCTCCCACAGACATGGCTCTTATAACATATGTCTATGTAAGCCTTCATATTATCCCACACAATCCTATCACTCTTTTCCTACTCCTCCCTTCCATTTTTTGTTACACCTTGTTGAACGCTGTCCTAATAAATACAATTAGACTTCCCCACCCTTTGTTTCAGACATCATCCCATGTGTCCAGGATTGGTCATTGCTTCCTACTCATAGAGCATGCATGGAAAAGCACTGATAGTTTTCCACATCCTCCAAAAGGTATTTAGTTTCCTTCTCATTCATGTGGAGCACTGCACACAGGTCAGAGATTAATTTTAAAAAGAAGCCTCTGGCCATACATGAATTTATGCAAACTTGGCAGTGTGTCTATGGCCCTCTGCATGTTTCTAGTTTGACTTTCACCGCTGAGACCAGGTCGCTGATTTCAGTTACTGAATAGCACCCATAAATCACAGCTACTATTTTGAAAGATGATTTAAAACTATGTATTCTATGCACCAACCGATTTAGTGAACTCTTGTACGTAATGAGATTTATTCCTTCAGTTTAGTACACAAAGAGGCAAATTCTTTTGACAAAAAGCCATAGGTTGTTCCTATTCCTTTCCTGCTCTCCCACTTCATACAACAGGAAATAATGAAAAAAATGGATTGCTATCACATTTATCATGAGCTGTTAACCCTGGTAGTCTCAATTACATTCCCACTACAGAATGAACACACACACACACCCGGTCCCCAAGGAGCGATGATCAAGAACAAAATTATCACTTCATGCATTTTATTGAGTCTATTTAAATTTGCATTATGACATCTTACATAGGAAACAAACTCCTCCTAAATGTTAGCTATCAAATATGATCAAACTGTTTTATGACCTTTTAGAGTACCATTTTGTACTAAAGTCCAATATAAACAATGTAAAGCACTGTACAAAAAGGAAAATTGTTACATTCTCAGTTTAATACAGGGCTTCCCAGCCAGCAGCCTAACAAATATAGGGAGGGCTCTTGGGATTTTAATTTAAGTGACAAAAACCAGATAATGGAACTAAATAAGGTTCAATAATGGATTCGCCCATAAGAAAAAGGAAATCTCGGTGCAAAAGAGGTTGGGAAGCCCTGGTATAACAGAATCAAACTAATTTGTACACAACATAATTTAATGTGCTTTGAGTAAATTACATTACCATTAGATTTGCTTCTGTCTCCTTCCCCTCAGCAATGCAACCCAAACAAAAATAAAGCCTCTTGTAGGTGAAAATTTCAAATATTTCTAACTGCGTTGCTCAATTCCCTTAACATGGCTCCAAGTTAACACCTCCTGGGAGAAGCCAGATAACCTGGCACAGGCATTTCCATTACAACTGTGTACCTAATCAACTCAAGATCTGATCACGTATCCCTAATCAAGTCACATAAATCCCCAGTTGTACTGAGGATGAACGGAAACACCAGATTCTTGCACAGGACACCACATTACAGTTATAGTAAGGGTCTCAAATTAACAATGCCAAGAAAAGTTAAGGCTGCAGCTAAACAGCTAAACCCAGCCAGCTGAACCTTGATATTGCAATATATGTGCTGATTAAGAACACACACTGTTGGAAGACCCATGGAATACCTAGGCACACTGGTACAAAATGGAAACCAATGGTCAGCTTTAACTAAATTTCTTTTCTCATCTTAAAATTAGACCCTAGTTATTATAACGCATCTCAGATCATGAATTTCCTCAAAGTGTAGGCAAGTATTTTAAGATACATTTCTTACTGAAATTATACTGGTGAAATGGTCCTTTGGACACTACATATTCGCATAATCCATGGATAGCGGACAGTCGTTACCGTCCATTGTGTCAACATTAGTTGAAAACACATTAATCTGCAAGTTGGCACAATGGCCAATCATGGCTTCTTCAAAATTGGTACAGGATCATGTTAGTGCAGCTGCTATGCATGCACACTAATACTTCCTACAGAAAGTCCTTAAGAAATTTTTAACGAGTAGTTTCTATGCATGCAGTGCAGCAACTACCCTGTCAAATAACACTATTTTCCAAACAAGGATCAGTTAACATAAATGAACTAACTGCCTGCAAAATACTATTTGCAAAAAGCTGTTTATTTTTACAAAAGTGCAAGTAAAAGAAGAACCCCAGTAAAAACCAGTCACTACTTTTCACAGTTCTTTCACTTAATGGATAAAACCCATTAAAAATGTCTACAAATTTGCAGTTTGATTAGAACTATATACTGCACTCTTACAAAAGAAAAGATTGTGCACTCTTCTATGTTTTAAATACCTAGGGGCAATCCCAAACACCAGGAGGATGGCTGTCCACAATGTGCAAGTGTGTGTGTTTGTGTGTGTGGTTTTTTTTTTTTTTTTTTTTTTTTTTTTACATCAGCTTTCCTTATACAAGCTCTAGCAGGGGAGCTCCTTCAAACACAAAACCAACTTAAACAGCAAAGAAATTAATGTTTTAATAAATAACGGAGTCAAAGATGTGTATTTCCCCAACTTTGAAGGAGGGTAAAAAAAGCTTCCTCAAGATGGCACCATAAACTAAGAAGAGGAGAGCAGCAATGTATAAGGTGGCTACCAGAATCTTTTAAATTTATTCATCTATGTACACGTGGGCATTAACACCCCCCCCCCCAAAGATAACAGCTGTGTTTTAACCCTCTCAGTGGCCATGGGCATCCAGTAAAGTGGCTGTAAAAACAGTGCACATCCATCTACAATTCCAATGCTGAAAAAATAGGTTTAAGCTTAAGAAAGCTATAGCTGCAAATATGTTAAGAATGCTTGGCACCAAAAGGATTCATATATTTTTAAATAAGTTGATTCAAGAGAGACTAACTTTAGCTAATTGTGAGCACCTCACTAGAGACACTTCTATACTTTACCTATAAAGCTTGCAATTTAATTTAAAATTAAAGTATTAATATTGGCTTTTAAAGCTTAATATAACTTTAATTTAAAGGAAAGAATGACGCCCATAAATTTCTTGTACGATACAGGAATTAACTAAATTACCTTATAATAATAGGGCCTGATCCAGCAACCCTTACTCAGATGAGAATTCCTGCTGCTGGATCAGGCCAATAATTTTCCAGATTTGTTTTGCACAATTCATAATAGGAAAGTATTCATAAACGCCATTGAGTTACTGGGTGTAGCTCAGACCTCAGTTATACCATTGCTCATTTCCAGAACTGTTGTGGACGTTGGTAAATGCCTCATCTAGGTAAGAGTTCCTCACTAACAGCAATATCACTCTTGTCAATTGTTTGAAGTCAAAAGAAACAAACCCCAGTGCTACTGGTATAGTAAGAGTTTAAAAAGGAATTTCATTATAAATAATTAAAACATCTGAAACATTCAAAGGATTCTTAATTGAGGTGAACACTGGTTTCTGGTACCTTTTTGGGAACCTCAGACACTTTAACCGTTGTTACAATTACATAAAGTTAAAACATTAAGGCATACCACTTTTAGGCAATCATAATAAAACTACAAGATGGTTGAACTGTATAGTTCTTGGAAACCAAGAACAATCTTAATTAACAAAAGAGTAACTGCTTAATGAGGTATTACAGTCTTCCTCCACTGTGTATCGCTTGTTGCTAATGGGCTCATATTATTCTCATTTCTGTCCTTAGTCCTCATAAGACATCTGATTTTAAAAAGCTAAAAGTGTATTTAGAAATCAGTAGCAAATACCACTATAAAATATTTCAATTTTAATTCTACAGTCCAAGTCAGCAAAGAGCGTTACTGAAAAATGCGAGTGATTGCATACACTTATGTGCACACTACAGAAAAGATTCAAAAATCAGGGTGTCCAATGTTTGAGAAGTAGTTTTGGCTTAAGATTCATTAGTTACATTCATGAATCAAAGTCCAACCAGTAACATTAATATCTAACCTCCAATTTTATAGATGAACACATCTCAGAAAGAGAACATTTGAGAGCATGTATTTGTTTATAAATGTTTTAAAAACATACGATAAGGAACACCCTTACAATGATGGAGCATTCCACCACAAGGGAAGTGAGCTCACAAGCCAGTCAGGATTCCCCATCGAACTGAGAACGACATGAAAATGCACTGTTAGAAAAACGGGAGGGCTCCAGAACACCTTGGAATCCTGAACTGGCTGGTGAGTAGTTGCATTATAATGGCTTAGCAGCTAGGATGACGTTCTCTGTAACCACCACTCAAACACTGAAGATTAGTTAATGTAAAAAAAAGATAGGTCAGGTTTGGTTTTGTCATCTGAGTATCGAGCAACATTTTGGATCTAGCCAGCAAGAGCAGTTCATATCCCTAGTTAACAACTACTATATATATTTTTTTTTACTTGAAATAGAACACTGCTTTCCTTGAGAAGCATCTAGCATTGGCAAAGCTACTAAAGAGTACAGGTTTCTTGGGAATGGGGAAGAGGTTTCCCACCATGTAAAGACAGCTGAGGTATGAACATTTCCAAAGCAGACTTAAAATTGTGTAAATGCATTTATAAGATTTGAATTGTGATAAGCCCACACTAACTTTTAATACAAAACGCAAGTGGAATTTAGACAGTCTTTAACAGTAAAGAAACATGCCTAATATTTTACTTTAAGGAAAATAAGTTGCAAATTCAAACAACTTGAAATTTCATTTTTTAAATGTACTCCAGTAACCAATAATTTAAGATTGGCAATTCATTTGAGAAACTTCTGTTAGAAGATTATTTCTCAGTTACACCTAAATGTTAATTTCTCTACCACGGATACTTAGGTCACATGCAACTGCCACTGATTTTTGAAGGCCAGCATGTTAAATCATTAACAAAGCTCCAGAGATTACTAGATCATTAGGGTGGGAGGAGAAAATTAATTTGCCAACATTTGTCTGCTGAAAGTTACATACAGCTCCCTCAGTGATTAAAATACAGCTTAATACAAAACTTGGGCAAAATCCTCACTGAATGAAACTGGTACATACAAGTTTGTATCATTACACATCAGTAACCATACAAAGAAAAAACCAGTCTTCAGAGCAGGTTTCTATTTCTTTTTTTTTTTTTATCACCTTTTTTGGTGGCATTACTGAGCCAAGACATTGCAATTATAACATTCAATTTCCATCCGTTTTAATGAAATTAAGATGTCTAATTCTTAACTGTTTTATGTTACAGTAGCTGTTCACATAAATTAAATAGTACAGATATGCACTGCTCTTGACAATAACATTTACAAAAGCAGCTCGCTTGTATTTAGTTTGCTCTGTGTGTGGTGGGTCTTATATGAAAAGCATTCTCTTCATTTCTAAGCATGGTACAATTTTAATTCTTAATGCATTAGTACAACAGTGCACTGGAAAAGTACTGAGCTTCTACAAAAAAGCTTTACAATTGTAAAACAAAAATTGTGATTTTTTTATTTAAACAAGCATAGGCAATTCTTATATTTCCACAAGATAAATATCCCGATTAAGCTATCAGCTCACTCTACAGAGTGCCATAGTGATGGGCTGGAGACAGCTGTACAATGGGAAAAGGGCTAACATTAGTGTTATCTGCACTCATGTGTCCAAGAATACCCAATATGAAAATTAACCAAAATTATATTTAAGGGTGCAGTTGCATGAATTTCATATTCAGTGGGATAGCTGGGTTTGCTTTTAAAAATCCACTATGAAGCATGTGCTGTAGCTAGGATGACTTCTCAGATAAGTTCCTTACAGGGATGAGTTGAGTGCTGAGGTCTTTAAGATTCACAATGCATTGGGGAGGGGATGGGGAAGGAGCTTAACAGTCTTGATGATGAAAAAAATGAGAAATTTATAACAAATAGGTGTCTTTGAGGAAATAAAATTGTCTGAAATTCGAGACACTGAAACTGAATAGATTTGGAGACTCTAATTTAAAGAGATTCCCATTTTAAAAGCTTTAATTCTGAGAAAATGTTTCCATGAGGGACGAAGCAGCCAGACTCATTACTTTACATTGAAGCACCACTCAAAAAGTGGTCATAATGAAAGTGACCTTGCTGCCCATCACTATTACACCAGCTGTTCAGCCACAAATTCAGCTCTCATTTAGACAACACTTTCTCTGTTACCAGACGCTAAGACTGCTCTACGACAAATAGGACAAGTGGAATTTTCTGATAACCAGCGATCAATGCAGTGGACGTGGTACTCATGGGAACAAGGCAGTTTACGAAGCTTGTTGCCCTCTGTGTATTCTGTAATACAGACACTACAGGTTTTCAGAGCATCGCTTTCACCAAAATTCCTCCATGCTAGGTTGTCAATTTGTTCTTTGGTGAGTCCTCTTGGCTGGTCATCATCATCCTCATTTAGTAGAAAAAACTGTGCTAGGCTAAGGAATGGTAAAGAGCCACTTTCTTCAAAAGTGACTGATCCCCTAGTATTCCGACCTTCCCGCCTAGCAGATGTTGAACCTCCTTCATTACTACTTTCATATACCTCCCCTGAGCTACCTTCAGTACTTTCATTGCGTGAACTAGTACTACCACTATCACCTCCATTCTGTAGCTCAGGAGCATCTACATTTTGGTTTGGGGCTGGGCCATTAGGATCTGCATCACCATCACTGTACATATAATAGTTTAATTCTCCAAAACCTGTCATTATCTGCCTTAGAATGGTCTGAATTGCGACCGATGTTGTCTCATTAAAGCCCGTGTTTATGATTCTACGAATAGGAATCCTAATGGTACTGACATAAGTTCTCACTCCAGCCCGTTCTGAACGTGAAAATGTACGCCTAAGCCCTCCACGTTCACTTTCATAAGTGACTGTATTGTTTGGTGTCTGGGACCTGGATCGGGTTCGGTTGGCTATGCTGTCTCTCTGCCGATATTCTCCTGGACGGACTCTTCTCACTTGAAGATCAAGAACTATAGTAGGTGGCCTCTGTCCAGGAGCTGCAGACTCACTGCTGCCATTTGTTTCTGAAGAACCTAATGCTGGAGGAGCAGGTCTTGTTTCAGGGGTTGAAAACAGAACTGCATTTTCACTTGCAATCTCAGTCCCCGTCGTATGTTGCCTTAACGTCACATGCTGTCTAGTTCTAGAACTTCCCTCAGATTCGTTTACGAGGGAATGATCAAGTGTCTGAGATGGCATATTGTGAGGAGATCTGCGAGGAGTCTCACTTGCTGGATTAATAGGTGACCTACTTCTATCAGTCCTAGCCCGGGTTCTTCGTTGTTCTGGGCTCCTGCTTCTTGCTCTTCTCTGGCCTCTGAGAGGAGATGCTTCCTCAGTTGCTAACTCCTCAGAGGTACTTCTGTCTGAGCCAGGCTGCCTTACAGATGGCGATTCAGATCTTGGAGTCTCAGTGTCACTTTGGCTATTTTCCAAATCCTCACCATTAGAGGGCTCTACAGATTGCTCATTTTCAGCTTCTGGGTTTGGGTTCCCATTATTACGGTTGACATTTATTTCCAAACTGAATCTGAAATCACCACTGTTAGGGTTAGTCCGGCTCACTGCCCTCCAAGACTGGTTTCCTCTTTGCCCGCTCCGTGTGGTATTTCCAGTCTGTCGTACTGAATTAAGCCAGTCTATTATGGAATCTCTATTAGAAACATCTTCTGTGGATTCTGCACCTGTCAAAAGAAAGGGAACTACCAAAATTAGAGAACTGAGGTAATTCTTAGATTAAATTTTCCAAAAATATAATTACTTAATTAATCAAGTTACAGTTTTAAAATATTTAAGTCTTTTAAACACCATAACGGTTTCATCCTTAACAGCTTGATAAGTGTTATGTCCACAAGAGCTTTTTCTTTGAGGGAGCATGAGTGGACATTTTTCTACTGCCAATAATTATGCCTCTTTAGAAGTTGTAGCCAAATAGCAAACAAGTCATCAAAATAATTATTTCTTGTAACAACTAAATGGAAAGTCAGTTATGTTTCAACGGTAAAAAAAAACCATTAGATTAGATGTTTTTTACTTGCTCAAATACTGTCAATTCAATGGCCTAGTACAGCAGCAGTTAAATCACAAACCAAAGCCATGTCTACATAACAAGTGTACAGAGGCACAGCTGTACCGATACAGTTGTGCTGCTGTAACAGTACTTGTGTAGCCACATTATGCCAACAGGAGAGAGCTCTCCGGCCGACATAATAAAATCAGCTCAATGAGCAGTGGTAGCTATGTCGGTGGGAGACGCTCTCCCGCCGACATAGTGCTGTGCACATGAGCGCTTATTCTGGTAAAATTTATGTCACTCAGGGGGAGTGTTATTATCACATCTCTAAGCAATAAAAGTTTTGCTGACATAAGTGCTAGTGTAGACATTGCCTTAGTGGCCTGGAATACTTGAGTTTGCTATACTAGAGAACCATTTAGCTAACAATGAACAATGACAGGGTTCAGTGGGACCTGTGTGTAAACCTTTATGCAGGGAGGCAATGTGGCAACCTTGATATGGAAAGAGTAAATGTGAGAAAATGTGGGAATCTCAGAAAGCACCCCTGTAAGGGAACAGAATGGAGAGAAATCTAAACAAAAAAAGAAATGCAGAAGCGATCACAGTGCAGCAAAATAGAAGTGTGATGTGTTCTAGCTGAAATCTCTTCAAAATTTTGATCTCTGAAGCAGATATCAGATAATCTTCACTTAATTCTAAAACACTGCTCACCTTGCACCTGCCTAGGCTTAACATGTTCCATTCCTGCACTCAAGTTAAGATCTAGATTGGCTGCTAAAGTTAAGAGCTTCCACAAATACAATATTTATACCTCTGTTCTCATCACCATTTTGCTGTGGTGGACCTTCTTTAACTTGATGTAGCCTTCTCATCAATTCTTCTTCAGTAATTTCACCTTAGGAAGCAAGCAAAGTTTTCCAAAACTATTTTAAAGGCAGATATGTAAAGGCAAGAATAATCCATAGGCTAAGAGTTCTTACGCTTACATTCTCTTTGAACTGCAAATACTGTACTAACAAGATACTGACTGCTGCTAAGTGTTTGTTGAATTCTGACACACCATGATACCTATAAGTCGGGGTAGCCAAAGTATACCCCATAGTCCTCCAACACTATTGCCCTTAGGTAAGACTTGCTGAGGCTCCAGCTAACAGAGTTACAACCTGCTCAGAAGAAGATGGTGAAATGCTTGCTGGGTCTTGTAACCACATGTCAGCGGTATTCTCCATCCTATATCAATCAAGGCCTCATTTACAAGAGAAAGTTGCACTGGTTATCTAAAAGTGTTATTTTAAACTGATTTAGTTAAACCAGTGCAAAAAAACCTCAGCAGACATTTCAGATTAAGAGTTGTTTATTTCAGTTTAGCACAAGTCTATTAGGAATCAGTTTTATCTAAGCCAAAATAAGCCACTCTTATACTGAAATAAGACTGTTCACACCGGTTTAACTAAATTGGTTTTAAAATTACACCTTTAGTTAAACCAGTGCAACCTTCTTATTTAAAAACGGAATGCAAGGCACTGGGTCACCTTGCTTAGCACACAGGGAGCCTGGTGGCTGGCCAGTAACAACTAGTCCCTACCTGTTCTGAGTCTGACACCACGCTTGCCATGGAAACAGCCAGGAGCAGATCCGGCTCCTAGGCAGGAGGGCCTCAGGGCTCCGCGCGCTGCCCGCGCCCTGAGCAGCGGCTCCGCACTCCCATTGGCTGGTTCCCGGCCAATGGAAGCTGTGGGGCAGTGCCTGCGGACAAGAGACATGCGGAGCTGCTTGCCCTCCTCCGCCTAGGATTCGGACCTGCTGCTGGCCGCTTCCGGGGCACAGCGCGGTCCGCGGTGACAGGACAGCCAGGAAGCCTGCCTCTGCACCCCGGCTGCGCTACTAACCAGGAGCCACCGGAGATAAGCCCAGACCCAAACCCCGCACCCCAATCCCCTCCATCAAAACCCAGAGCCCCTCCACCAAAACCCAGAGCCCCTTCCTGCACCCCAAATGCCTCATCCCCAGCCCAGCCCAGAGTGTGTACCCACAGCCCAGAGTCCTAACCCCCTCCTGCACCCCAACCCCCTGCCCCAGCCCAGAGCCCCCTTCCACACCCCTCACCCCCACACCCCAACCATCTGCCCCAGCCCTGAGTCCCTCCGACACCCCAAACCCCTCATCCGCAGCTCCGTTGGGTCACGGGCATCAACAATTTTCTCCAACTGGGTCACCAGAAAAAAAGTTTGAAAACCACTGGTCTACTGTGTGCTCAACTAAGCAGAAGAACTACTCTCTACAATGGCATAAAATAGTACTAAAAATATAATAAATGCTGAAGACACATTCAGCACAACAGTGAGAGGAACTAGGTAGTCTGAAAATGGGTGTAGAGGCATTCACATTTGTGAATTAAAGTTTTCATGCTACCTACATGTCGTAACATACCTGGTGTTCCTAGCAAATTGTTATCCCTCATAAGCCTATAGTCCTCTTCATTCAGGTTATTTACAAAGTGATAGAAAGCTTCTTCACGTTCTAATCGATCCAGCTGACTCCGGCGCTGTGCTTCTGAGTGATCAATACTTCCTTTATCGTTAGAATCTGAGCTTTCCATGTTGATGAAAGAGTGGGAAAGTATCTAAAAAGGAGAAGAAAACTACATATTTTGAAAACCATACATACAAAAATGAATAAAATAATCTGTAATGCTTATTCACACATTCAGTGGAATTCAGCACAATCTGTCGTTGAACTTGACCCTGACAACACACACTTAATCACTATCATATATTTAAATTATTTAAGGAGAAATTTAGTTTGTACCACAATTTAAATCACTACTTGGTTCAGCATTTAAATCAATAATTTTGAAAATGCAATATGTTTAGGGAAGCATCAAAATTACAGACCAAATCCTTCAGGCAATCTTTTGTGCACCCAACATTGCTCAGGAAGGAGACGTCTAAACCCCCTTATAGCATACCCTGATGTTGCAGCTACTTGACAAAGCACAACCTAGAGCAGCCTAAAGGCTGCCTTAAAACAATCCTGTAAAGGACGTGAGTCATCTGAATCCAACACTATGTTCCTTTAGAAGACAATTTTAATAGGGTTAAGCCTCCTAAACTCAAGTCTATAAGGAAACGAAGTGCCTCGTGTTACTCATCAGCAATCCTTCTGGACAATTAAGAGGAATAGCCAATCCCCAAAAGCCAAAAGAATTTGGAAGAAATGTGAAAACTAGGAAGTGGAATTACAGCATAGTAAATTGTGGGTGCCAGAGAACACCTTGCAATACAAAGATCATTCAGTTCCTCAGGAAAAAAAGGTTCTGTAGAATGAATTCTGGGATTTAATGCCAAAAGTAATTTATTAAACAGCAGTTCAACTGTCAATTTTGATGAAAGTGGAATATGAGACCAAAAAGTCTTGTGTACCTGGCATATTGCCAGCTGTAAACAGGAATCCAATATATATGCATTCTCCCCACACTTTTCCTACTTTAGTTAGGTTAGAACCTCTAACACATCTCTCAACATTAGTGAGAGATACAGCAATATCTGCATTTGGTCAACGTCAACAGTGAAAACATACCACCTCTGGAGAAATGATGTTAACCGTAAACCTATCCAAATGGAAGCCAAAACAAGGAAGCCTGGTTATTAATCAGTAAGCCTCACCAATCATGATGTAAAGCACTGTCTTACACAACTGTGGGAATGCACCAATTACTCATGTGGCTCATTATCTAGCTAGTTTTACACCTGGTGGAATGCTCCTATACAACATTTCCACCGGAAATGTTTCCTTTTTTTAAAACAGCTCCTGAAGCCTCATGAACATTCTGAAGGGGGGGGGGGGGGGGATTCTGTTTTGTGCTTTTTAATCGGAGAATTTCCAAATATAATAGGATCTGTTTCTCGGCCACTTGTCTAGTGCAGTGGTTTTCAACCTCTGGATCCTGGGGGTCTGCAGACTATGTCTAAGACTTCCAAAAGGGTCCGCACTTCCATTTGAAATTTTTAGAGGTCTGCAAATGAAAAAAGGTTGAAAACCACTGGTCTAGTGCATGAAACTGATCCTCTTTTTGGTTTCTAAACAAAACTGTCAAGAAAAATCAGAACGTCTCTACAGTTTAAATCATCATAAATAGAGGAGAGGTTTTGCATGATCTTCAAGGCCCATTTGTTTTACACACATTAAGGTAACTTACACAAGAGTTACTGTGTTTGTCTTCTTCCCTCTCCAAGCCCAAAATTACATGTTAGATGTGGGAAATGTCATTATTGGAAGAAGGCCTCAGAGGAGGGTCTTGCATTTAGATTCAACACTATTAGGGTTACTCCTGGAGGCTTGTCTACATTAGGGATTTTCACACTGGTATAGCTACACCAAAGTAGCTTCACCAGTGCAAACACCTAGTATAAACTCTGCACCAAGCCAGTTTATCCAGCTCCAAAAAACAGTTCTCTTCTACCTTAGCCATTGAAGAACCCTATACATCCTAGATGCCTATCACTAGGATACTAATAGTACTACAATGACAATGGGGTTTCCTTGGTTCTGCCTAGCTACACAACAGGATTTCAATAGTGGCAGTAAAGCAGCACTATTACCATATTACTATGCAACAGACTCCTATGGAAACAATAACTAGATACAGCTGTCCCTCAGGGATTTAATCACTGAGGCACACCATCCAAATTGTGTCGAGCGTAGTACACAATCTTGATGCCTAAAATGAGACCTAACCACTAAAATGTAAACAGCACATTAAGATATCATAAGCAGCATATTACCATAAAGCAAGAAATGCAAATAAGGGCAAGACACACCATGTCTGCCTATACACTATGATAGGCATAACTGTGGCATCCTATTAAACCTGCACAGGGGAGGTCATATATAGTATGTTTCACCTCAGTGAGTTTCCTTGCTTTTATTGCTTTAGGTCAACTTAACATGAGATTTTGTTCTTACCTGCGTAACACAACCTGAAATTTCCCTTCTTCTGTCAGCACAGAACTGGCGAGGGAGAGCAGAAATGTCTGGAGGAGCTCATGTCTCTAAGATGTAGTGAGTGCAGATCTGTTGATTATAGCCAACTTTAGTTTATCCAGTAATGAAACTGAACATCTTTATGGAAGCACAGTAAGATTTGTCTAAAGTTCGCTGGAAACAAGAGTCTGTACAGCTATTTGACTGAAACAAGTGAAAGTTTTCTTTAAAATGGTGATAGGAAGTGTTTTTCAGCAGCTGAATAACCAGATATTATAGCAGTAAACTCTTAAATTGGTATGCCCACTCATTGACAAGTCAGTCAAGTGGATTCCCTGTAGTTACTCATTAACAATCCACTCAAAGGTGCCAGGCACAAATGACTAATGATGTCCTTACCATCAGTAGAAAGCAGCAGAGTCTATGGAAAACAGTAAGCTTTAATAGCAAGAAATGACTATCTATAGTTCAAGATTTTATAATCTCCAAGGGAGGAGTTACTTTATAGTCTCCGGGGTATAAATGATCGAGAACTAAAGATATTCATTTGGTATTGAAAAAAGTTGCCATTATCAGTTACTTTGCTCCACTACCAGTACTAAAATTATCAATTCATTGATACTGTGACAACTAGGCCTGAGTAGAAAGTCATACAAATGTAAGGATATAACTTAGAAGCAAATCTACGAAAGAGGGTCAGGCATCACAATTCAAGAATTTACTAAAGTAGCTGTTTAAGAAATTCACTTCGGACCCCATACAACAGCAAAATGCTTAAACTCTCAGTTCACCTTTATCTTTACTACCTTACACTTATATGGTACCTTCCATCTGAGGATCACAAGATGCTTCCCAGAAATAAGTGTTAATTGAGCAGATGGCACAATGACCTACCAACTAAGTCTTCCTTGCGTGAAAATAAATAAGCTGTTTCAGGACATAGTAAAATAACCCAAAAGCTATCTGAGCTGAATTTACCTTAGTACATGTTCTTCTGTTTCTGTAAGTGAATAAAACCCACCTAAAATTAAGTAGCAGTCAAGCAGTCATTGCTGAAATCTGCAACTTGTATAAAGTAAAAGGAAACTTGACCCTAAAGGATCAAAGTCTTTCCTTTACAATGTTTGAAGAAAAAGGAGTGATTTAAAAAAAAAAGTTGCGCTCTTCATCAGCAATATGTAGTAGGTCTCAAAGTCCTTAGTAATAGGAGGAAAAAGACTATGACCAACCAAATTAATAAAACAGCAAGCACTGTTAAGAACTGGCTGGAAGGAGTTAATCTCCCCCAAAACGTCTTGTGTCTAAATGATTGATATTTTAAGATGAAATGAAAATATACGGGTTTCAATATTTAAGAGTGACATCATTTCATTTGGCATGTACTGGATATTTTCTAGAAAATTAGATTCCTATACATTATGCAGATTTCTTAACTCTCTTCCCAGCAATTTAATTTATAACTCTGAATACACAAAAGGGATGGTTAATAGGTGGAAATAGTTTAGCAACTGTGCTCAACTCAGGACTAATTTCTAAATAGTGATTACCCACTACAATACTTAATGAGCTATTACCAACTGATCCACTTCCATCCCACAGGAACTAGTCATCCTTTTTGGCAACCAGAGGCAAATTTGTTGTATCAGTGTAGAAGTCAGAGTTGCCCTTACCTAAACCAAACTTCAAGAAAATGTACAAGACAAAACTCAGATGTTGACTTGAAAATATATACATTCCCTACCCCCCAAAGATCACCTAAATCTCTATTAGGACTATTAACCCTCTTTCTTGATGAAACTTCATCCTTAGCGCCCTGTCAAGAAAAGCTCTCCAACACCAGATAATTCAGATTGAGAGAAATTAAAACTAGCTATTAGAATATTTTGAACTCCATTTCTCTCAAGGTACAAAAATATTTGCAAAACCTAAGTCATATTTTAAAGTGCCTTATTTACCATGACGTGACAACCAAATTAATGACTAGGCTTCAAAAAACAAACTACTACAATCTGTGCTCTTCTAAGATGCACAAGAGAAAAAACTAGTAAACAGTTTTAATGTAGCTATGTCAAACACCAATTATTTTATAAATAATTAGTTGTAACACATTAAGAAACCACACATTTCATGTGTTTTCAACCTTGAAGTTTCATCATTGTTGTATCCTATAAATCCTTGTTCTCAAAAAACAGACCATAGAAAATGACTGTTGAGTGAACCCAATTACTAAGAGCATTAAAAAACAAAACAAAAAACAAGCATGTGAGGGAGCGGGCTCACTGAGATTTGCACCCCAATCCTGCAACAAGATACACACAGATGGACCACTGTGTCTACCTACAGCCCCGCTGAAGACAATGAGTTTTCCACATAGACACAGAGGTCTGCCTGTATGCCTCATACTGCAGGATCAGGGCTTTCAGTCCAGTCTGAATATCTACAGCGTAGAGGCAATAGGGGATTAAATTTTCAAATTTTTAGAAGTCTGCCTTACATGTTGGGCTTATTCTTTGCCTGTTGCTATTAACTCTAATGGATGTAGTATGAATGTATCCATCTGGACATTAAATGTGATGGATAGATACTTATCTTACCCCAAACATTACACCACTCAAATTTCACCGGTACACTCTTTGCCTCAAAAAAAACTAAGCTGGAAAAATGTCAACTTGCCAAAGAACACCAAAAAAGTATTTTGTCTTTTTACAAAGTATTTGTATAAAATGCTATTTTAATAAAGGAACAAAGATGTCCCCAGAGCGCTAACAAGCAGAAGTCATAAGAATCAGAATGTCATTTTAATCATAGGTATGACATTGCAATAGAACATATGTCAATACTTTCACATATCCAATAAAATGTTTCATTCTTAGAACTCCACTATCAACTCCGAGGGCTCAAAATGTTATAATTTTCCTTATTAAAATAGCATTTGTCACAAAGACATGCTGAAAATGAAAATAAATAAGACATTATGTTGCTTTTGGTCTTTAGATTATACCACAGAAGAGAAGACCTATTGGACATGAGGTATCACAAGAGGAGTCTCATGAAAATGGTTCTCTCTTGCTCTAAAAATGAGCATCCTGTAAGGTCAGCAAGCAAAACGCCCACTCTGAAGTTAGGAGGAAGCAGCACTGTGGTATGTCAGCAGCCAATGTCGTCACTGAAAGGGAGAGCAGCAAAAGTAGGGTAGCATCCTGGGGAGCCAGACCCGCAAAACTGATGACCGTCGAGTAGTGCTCAAGTTTCAGCAGAAACACGACCTCCGGTTAATGGAAGCTCTAAATCAAACATAACCTGTAGAATTTCAATGCAAAAAACATGTAACTTCAACTCTTCTTTTAACTCCATTTCATCCGCAAAATTGTTGCTATTACAGATTCTACTGGAGATAACAGGCCAATGCTACGCTGACAAACAACTGCAACCAATAAATGAGGATTACGGTACAAGCCTATCCTGGTTGCTGTCTAATTCATGAAATACTCCCAAATATAAGTGTTTTTTTTAATTAATACCTTATTAAATAACATTTAAGTTTTATATTATGTTTAAATATAAAACCAAGCTGTATGTAAAACTACAATCTCATCATCTGATTTTGATGACAAATCAAGAAACAGAAATTCATGTAGATTATTTATGAGATTATGGATACAGATGCCTCTGGCATACTGAATTTGTAAAAGACTGTTCTTGTTGGACTTTTTTTTTTTAAAAGTTATTAAAATTAAGAGGATAAAGTAAATGCATATTAGTATATCTTACCTAATCAAGTGTTGCCACTTGATTTTTTAGCAATGAAGCTGCTCAGCTTTGCAGTCCTCACTGAAGGAAAGAGTTAAACATCAACACTTCAGATCAGTCAAGAAATACCAGTTGGTGTCTGCTGACATAAACCAGGACAAGAAGATGAAATTGCAGCCTTATATGCATTTTATGTTTTTACGCACAGCCAAGTGTCTCATACATTCTGAAGAGAAAAGCAAATGGAAATGTTGTGACACTCCAAGTTACCTTTATATACCCATGGAAAGATCCATCCCTACATTAAAGTTTAACACGGACACATTTTTTAAAAATATGGGTTGCGAGATAGGTGCCTATGCATAAGAAATTCAAAATAAGAGATCCTGATGGTAAAAAGGTATAGATAAATGTGCTATGTTTTATCCTTTCAATACTTTGATTGGTTTAGGTTTTTACAAGTTCCTGCCCCTCTTAGACTTCACCTAGAAGAGGATTTAAAGGTGTGTTAGACCATGTTAGCTAACATGCTCTAAAAGTTTAGTGTAGACTATTCAGCTAGTAAGTGATCAGTTAATCTAGTTGGGTTTAAATTAAATCAGTTTAGCATGGGTTAGACTATACAATGCCTTGTCTCCACTAGATTTGTTAGAACAGGGGTTCTCAAACTGGGGGTTGCAAGGTTATTACATGGGGGGGTCGCGAGCTGTCAGCCTCCACCCCAAACCCTGCTTTGCCTCCAGCATTTATAATAATGTTAAATATATAAAAAAGTGGTTTTAATTTATAAGGGGGGTCAGCTTGCTATGTGAAAGGGGTCACCAGTACACAAGTTTGAGAGCCACTGTGTTAGAAAAGTGTTACTAACATTCCTACAGACATCTTTAAATCTTAGCCTAAATACATTCTTAAGAGCTTGTTTATACACAAGAATTGTACTGTTTAACTCTATAAGGGGCTACACCAGTATAAATATTTTGATTAAAAAAATCATGCCCTTAACCAAACAAACAGGTGCAAAAAATGTGTGAAGATTAGGCCCCAGGCTGTTCTGAGTTTGGTGGAGAGATAAAGAGTGCTGAAACTGTCAACTCTCTCTTTTCTGTGAGGTAGTTAATATGGACTGGACAACATGTTTATTATCCAGGCTAGGGACTTGCTATTTGTTTGATGGTCACATCACCTTATATAAATATTGGTGTGGTTGATTATATGACATTAAGAGCCAGAAGCACATACATTTTTAGTACTGCTAACTGGGGGAGGAGGGAAGAATGCAGTATTTATTTCCTTTGTAACCCATTTAACAAAATATGTTTTCCTCTTTTGATGAGCAGTTAGATCATCATTTCTGATTCCTTTACTTTCCAAATGACGATTAACCGTTCCAAAATGGTAAACCTCTGCTGGGCATACAGAGGCACTTTTAAACACCGGGCTATCACCATAACATATCCAATCCCAGACTCTGGAAGAAGATATTTAACTTCATCTACAAAAGGAAGGAGCTACTGTTTAATTTTCATCTCTACCTATCAACTTATTGTGGTTGAAATGATTAGAAGATGGATGTTACAGCTTCTTTACTATTTCATAGTCACCTCCAACTTGAAATTAATCAATATAGCCAATAGTGCAGATGGGAAGTAAGTCTTAGGTGTAGTGCTGTCCACCTGATTATTGTTATTTGTGTACAACTTCAGTTTGAAAGCTTATTTATTCAACACTAAACAGGGCTCTTTGTTTATTCACTCCAGAAAATACAGACTGTATCCAATGTTCCAACTTAATTTCCTAGGGAAGTTTTTTGTTGAAAACCCTTTTTGTAAATATATCGAATAGCTAGATAATGGATCAAGTCCATAAGATACAGGCAGAATAGATTTTGGTCCTCCTTTGAGATGTATGACTACAAACAGCATAAGACATCCCAGGATGACCAGAGTTTTGAACCTCCATAAACAATCCTAAAAGTATAGATCATTTTTACAACATCCTCAGAACATTTTTGGGGTGTGGTAAACAAAGGTAACTGGGAAGTAAGTGAGATTAGACAGATAAAATGGGGATCACAGTGCTATCAGTTTTCGTGGGTCACAAAACTATAAACAACCTGGACACTTGGAAATAGAAGAGGCCCTCACAGAGAGTAACACGGACAGTCCTCTCCACCTCTCTCCTCACGATGGGGCTCCTTGCTCCTGGTGTGGGGAGGATAAAATGAAGGCTTGGACCTGAGACACTATAGCTCCTTAAAGGAGACACTGGACAGGAGAGAGAGGCCCGAGTTTTCCTACAAACCCAAAGGTCTAGTTTCAACCCCCTCAAACCCAGCTGGGTACAGCGGAGCGAGAAGCCCCGCAGCCCACGAGAGGGAGCTTGGCCCGGTGCCCAACCGGGGAAGGGGTCCCCTTCCGGGCTCAGGCCGTGTGGAGGGGAAGGGCCCTGAGGTGTCAGTCTTCCCCTGCCCGAGAGGATGGGACAGGAAGTGAGGCTCCCCTGCTGCCGACAAGGACCCGCGCTCACACTTGGGAATGGGGTAGAGAGGACCAAGGGGTCGCCTCCGTGGAGACAGGGAGACCAAAAGGGCCTGCTGTCCTCCCTGCCCCAGGAGCGGGGATCCCACCCACCGCCTGGGCCCTCCTCCTAACTTCCCCGGCTAGGCAGGGTTGAGTATCAAAGGGGGGCAGAGGCTCGGGGACACAGACTCCCCCTCCCCGCCGGCAACCAGAGCGCCACCGCCGCCGCCTCCTCCTCCCCTGGGCCTGGGCCTCTCCCTTCCCTAGGCCATTTTGAAACTCTGCGTCCAGCCCCGATACTCACCCGGCGCCGCCAGGCTCCCTCCTCCCCCTCGGGTCTCGGTCCGTCGCTGGCTCCGGTGCTCAGCGGGCTCGGCCCTGGCTCGCCCTACTCCGTCCCTCCCCGAGCGGCAGCAGCGTCTCCTTCCCTCCCCCTCTCAGGCGGCCATTTTCTGCTCCATTGTTACCAGGGAAGTGGGGGGCCGGAAACAGGAGCGGCCACCAGAGGAAGTGAAGGGAAACTCATTGCGCATGCTCATTCCTCTCCCGTACGCGAGGCGCCTCACACAAGCCGCCATAGAGCTTGGAGGACCGTGCAGAGAGAGCGGCCCCACTCACTGGCTAGGCAGCCATTTTGGATGGGGACAAGGAGGAGGGCGGGGCGTTGCGTGATCCCCTGAAGCGGTGGCGAGTGGCCGGTTAAATCTGAGCGGGGCCGGACTGGATGCGTGCAGCTTCCGCCTGCACTCCCGGTGAGCGCGGGGCCCCAGCCCACGGGTCCTGCCTTGCACCCCAGCGCGGGGGCCCGGGGCGTTGTCCAGCCACCATCGCTGGCGCTCAGACAATCCCTGGTCTCTAAGGGGGTCGGGTGAAAGACCCGGGTCGGTTGGGCTCGTGCACCAGGGGGATGGGCCACGGTGAACCTATGGTTGCAGGAAGGCTAATCCCAAATAAGGTTACCAACTTTAGTTGGACGAATTCCTGGAGGTTTCATCACATGACATTATCTTTAATTAAAGATTCATCTTTAATTCCTGGAGAATCCAGAACAGTCCTGGAGGGTTGGCAACCCTAATCCCAAACCCAGATCTTGGGCCAGGGAACTGGTTTATTTCATGCACTGAAGATTAAAATCCTTTGCTGGGTATGCCATAGGATGGGACGATATTAGAGTTGTAAATAAAAACGAGTGCTATAATACTGCAGGGTATATACCCACCCAAAACTTGGTGCCACACAAATTGACCCACTAGATGCATGTAGAAGCATAAAAATACATCGCAAAGAGCAATAACTGTAAGAAGGGCTGTTAATTCTTTCATTATTTGACCTGACTCCTGGTATCCTGCAGTTTATGATAAAATATCTGTGTGGTATTATTTCCCCTTCGTTTGTCCTCCCAGTGGATTTTCTGTGCTTTATGAATTACTCAGGAGAGGGGATGAGCTTGAATTTGCACGTTGTTCAGTTAGCTATGCAGATATGTGTGTGTGTTTATTAGCCAGACTAAGTAGCCATTAACACCAGGTTTTGCCATTGCTGAATTCACATATACAGATTCATGAATATCCACCAACATTTAAGGTGTCTAAGGCACTTCTGGGATTTTCTGTGTCAACATAAGAAGTTTACAGTTTGGATTTCCAAACACCAGTGACCTGGAATGGCCAAGGAAGAGTTAGCGTTTGGTAGGCAGCACTGACTGTAGTATGAGCTAGGTGTGGGAGGGATAGGTCAGTGGTTTGAGCATTAACCTGCTAAATTCAGGGCTGTGAGTTCAATCCTTGAGGGGGCCATTTAGGCAACTGTGGTCCTACTTTGAGTAGGGGGTTAGACTAGATGACCTCCTGAGGTCCCTTCCAACCCTGATATTCTATGATTGGCCCTCAGTGACTTGGGTTCTATTCCTAGGTTCACTACTAGCTTGTTGGGTGTTGCCAGTCACTTTGGGTTAGATTTGCTCCCCCTACTTTTAGGTGCCTAGAAAATCACTGGTATTCACAAAGCCTAACGTAGGCGCCTAGGCTCCCTGCAAAATGAATGGGGTGATATAGGCCTCTTAGGACATGATCCACACAAATCAACATGCTACATGGTTTCACCTACAGTAGCCAAGGGGAGGGGTGTATTCAAAGCCCCACCTCTCCGAGGGAGTTTGGCACTTAAATCTGAACTGCAAGGAAGCACCTGGGAATCTGAGCTGCAAACCCTCTCTTGGTATTAGGTTCCTATGCCATTTCTGCAGGATGTCCTTCCTCATACATTTTGGCCTGGCCTTTAGGATACTCATCTGGGATATGGGAGCGCTCTGATTCAAGTCCACCTGGGGTGGGAGAAAGGATTTGAACAGGACTCTGCCATCTCTTAGGAGAGGGTCCTAACCACTTGGCTTGAAGATGGTCTGATGTGGGCAATCCCTCAGGTCTTTCCTGTTGAAGCTGTTCCACTGTAGATAAATAATGTAAGAAGTCACTGGAGCAGGAAGACTGGAGGCTGGGTCTCCCACTGCCCTCTTGAGTGCTCTTATCAGGCTACAGAGTCATTCTCATGTTTTCTCTCTCTCTCACACCCAATGATTTTTTCAGGCAGAATGTGCACTTGAACCAGGTCATATCCCAGATGAGTACCCTAACCACTGGGCTAAAAATTATGAGGAAAGGCTTCTTCCACCCTCCAGTTGTTTTGTTTGGGTTTGCCTAAAGGGGTCCAATCCCATAGGCAAATTCTTAACATGTTTACTGGATCAGTCCCCCATAGGCAAGTTCTGTGGAAGAATACCTATCTTCTCCCGGTCCGTGCATCACTCTGGGGGGTTAGGCATCCAGATACTTCAAATAAGGCTGCAGAGGACGCTCTCAGAGACAGAAACATAGGCACCTACAGAACTTTTATTGCAGTATTTAGGCGCTGAGTGAATTCTGGCACCTACAGCTGTCAAGGACAGCTGAGTTGGAGTTTAGGGAATCCCTGTGGGGCCTGATTCTGGGATTTAGGTGCCTAAAATGGTAGTTGGGCACACAAGTCCTTTTGTGAATCTTGTCCTTCAGTGCTCTGTGCCTCAGTTTCCCCATCTGAAAAACAGAGATAGTGATACTGAGCTCCTTTGTAGAGCACTTTGAGATCTACTGATGAAAAACAGTCCATAAGAGCTACAAAATGAGTCCTCATTACTTGCATCCTGGGTCTGTCATATCTTGGTCATTCTTCTATCATCCTATTATGGGAGGTACAAGGAAATACTTATTCCCACAAGGCACATATGATGGATTATATCCCTGTGCTGTTCTTCCTTTTCCATAAGAATCCATTGCCACCATGTACGAGCCTTCCAGGACAAACATGCCTCACTTGTGACATCCTGCAAGAAAAATAAATCCAGTCAAGAGAAAAACAGACCACATAGGAGTGATGGAGAGAAGATCAGGGAAAGATTTATGGTCCCAATTTTTATAGCCACATGAGTTCTGTGGTCACTAAGTAGTTACAGAATTAGACCCGGGCAGGTGGGGAGGGGAAGGTTGGTCATGTTGAAGCTGACCTTAAAGAAGGGAAGTATCAAACAAATAAAAAACAGAGGGGTTCTCTGAGACGATCCCCTCTTAATGTCTTGGAAATAACCCTCAGAGATTTGGAAAGAGACAACTTCCAAAAAATACATCCCCAGTTTTAAACAAGACCACTTACATGAAGTGACAGGATGCTTCAGGAAATGTGTGTACTTCCAGGAAGATCACAAAGAGACCTGTATGTATTCTGCAAAGTGGCTAGATTGTTTGTGGTGGTGGTGGTGGTGGTGGTGGTGGTGGTGTGTGTGTGTGTGTGTGTGTGTGTGTGTGTGTGTGTGTGTGTGTGTGTGTGTGTGTGTGTGTGTTTGTAATATTAAAGGGAACAGTCTAGTTTTTGGAGATTAAATTTAGACTTTTTAAAAATTTAAAATGAGGAAGATGGGGGGGGGGAATTCACTTAACATGAGTAGACATATTTTAAAATTTTCAGTAACATTCTCCTCTAGCTTTAAGAACCCCAAACATAATGACAATATTATGCTAGCACCAGTGCTAGAAAAAATAGACTGATCCGTTTTAGGGTGTGTTTTTAATCAGTTTAACTTCCTAGTAGGTAAGAAACAGTAAGTGAAATTAATTAGAATATATAGCAAAAATGACCAAGGTCCAAATTACTGTCCAAGGTGAGTGAAATTTTACAAAAAAGGTTAAAAAAAGGCATCTGATGAAAACTAAATTTAATATTTTCAAATTATTTTGCAGCTTTAATATGCCGTGATGTTTTAGTAATACAGGGAAGAACATGCTTTTTTGAAATAGGTCTTATCTATGCACAGTAGTTTTGAATGTAGACAAATTAAAGCTCCTGTAATTAACTGGGGCCACTACAACCTCTACAGAAAGGGAAGCATAATGGGGTGTGCATCTAAGTTTCCTCTCACCTGTGCAGTTGGCTATCAAGTGCCATGCAGGAGGGGAAAGGCGCCCCGGCCTGGCCTGGACCCGCTGGAGCTGCCATGGCCAGGGAGAGGCACCTCTCGCCTGGCCCCGAGCTGCTGTGATGAGAGAGGGCTGGGGGAGTCCTCTCTCCCTGCCTCAGCCCTGGGGCAGCGTACACCCCAAACTCCTCATTCCTGGCCCCACTCTGGAGCCCTCACCCCCCCACACACACCCCAACCCTCTGCCCCAGCCCTGAGCCCCCTCCCGAGCTCCTCATCCCTAGCCTCACCCCAGAGCCTTCATCCCCAGCTGGAGCCCTCACCTCCCCACCCCCCAACCATTGCCCCAGCCCTGAGCCCCCTCCCACACGCTGAACCCCTCATCCTCCACACCCCAACTCTCTGCCCCAGCCCTGAGCCCCCTCCCACACGCTGAACCCCTCATCCTCCACACCCCAACTCTCTGCCCCAGCCCTGAGCCCCCTGCCACACGCTGAACCCCTCATCCTCCACACCCCAACTCTCTGCCCCAGCCCTGAGCCCCCTCCCACACGCTGAACCCCTCATCCTCCACACCCCAACTCTCTGCCCCAGCCCTGAGCCCCCTCCCACACGCTGAACCCCTCATCCTCCACACCCCAACTCTCTGCCCCAGCCCTGAGCCCCCTCCCACACTCCAAACCCCTCGGCCCCACCCCCGCCACACATCACTTCCATATTGGCGCACATAACAAAATTCATTCCGCACGTGCATGTAAAAAATTAGAGGGAACACTGGTGTGCTACGTGTATATATCTGGATATAGATATAGAGTGTGTGTTTGTGTGTGTATATATACACAGACATACACTCTATATCTATATACACAGACATACATCTACAGAGAGAGAGAGACCTTCTCATTCTTGGCAGCCATTTGTGATGTAAGAAAACCCATTCCATTATAACCATCAGTAATTCATTGACCAGCATATAAGCCCATTTAACTATTTTCACCTTTAATTTATTTTAGTATGAAAAGCTTTGTGCTGATAATACTAAAGACAGATGCTGAGTATGAGCCAATACTGGCAATTAGTAAATCAGCTTGGTATCTATCAGAGAACTCTACCAAACAGTCCTCAAAGAACAGGTAGAGACATAAGAGATGATCGGTCTGTGACAAGGTGATTTACACTTTTAAATGAATGCTGTATTTTATTTCCTTCCTCCCCTTTCTGTATGCTGATTAAGGTCATACAGTGGAGGCTAGCTGTGCTCTACAGACAGTAACCTAAGGCAGCAAAATATAAGGGACAGTAGACTATTCAGTAACTGTGGTTCAATGTCTTAATAGTTGAAGTGTCGTATTGAAGATCGTAGCTTCTGTTTCTGGAACTGCCACTGACCAGCTTGTGACAGATGGCAAATAATTTCCCCATCTACAAAATGGTTTTAATTAATCTTGATAAATTACTCTGAGATTCTCAAATGAAAGACACTAGAGAAATGAAAAGTATTATTTACTGTTTTTGTGGGTGATTGCAGGCTGCTAGGGGAAGACAGTTGCCATTTTTCCAGGGGACCAAGAACTCCCTTGTGCTTGCTGTGTGCAGCAGATACCTGGGTCTCAGAGCCACTAGCGGATTTCAGTGCCCAATTGCTACTTTGAAAATCACAGGTTCTGTGTAGAAGTATCTTATTTCAAAGAGACTTCAGGAAAAAATAACTTTGCATAGAGAACTTCCTGGCATAGAGAAAGAATCCAAATCTACAATAAATCCAACATGTAACTCATCTTAAAGAGTTTTTGATTTGATAATGTGTGTTCAGAGAAAGACAATTACAACACTTTTCACTGCTTAGTTAAATGTCTTTTCCTTCTGAGCTGGTAAATACATCTGATTTAAATCCCCTTGAGCCTCAAAATCTGGTTATTTGGTATTCAGTGACAGATAAGAAAAGCGTCTTTTTCCCCCCCCAAAAAAATGTATTAAAATTCTAGCACAACTCTTACTAATTTATTAACAGTATATATTAGCTAAGTAATAATCCCAAGTGCCGTGGGGGCGGGGGAATCCAAACCTCTTGGGAGCTTCTAAAACTGAAGCAAAAAAAATAAAATAAACTCAAATCCTGTACATAGTAGTAACAGTAGAGTCAGGAACTAAAACAGGTAAATGAAGTTGAACAACACTAATATGGCTTGCATCTAGCACATCTCAGGATGTGAATTTGTTAGATCTTGCATACTAAGGACCTGATGCTACAAACACTTCTGTAGATACATTTGTTTACTCATGTAAGCCGTCCTCCTAACTTGGAGTCTAAGTAGGCCTGGGTTTGAGCAGGTACATGGCTGTAATGGCACCAGCACCCACCTCTCGCACTCCCTCTTTGGCCGATATATGCCTGCAATCACTCAGTTTTGAACGGAGTGGCACCCACCTCTCACAGGCGCCCCCTTTCTGGTTGGGTGTGAGCCTGTTTTTCTTTCTGTACTTACAATGGGGTGGCACCTGCCTTTCACAAGCATACCCCCCCCCCCCCCCGCCGCTGGTGGCCAATACTTCTTTCAATGGGTCTTCAGCGACCCAGCCCTCCAGGCGAGTCACACACACTGTCCCCCTTCTGAGGTATACAGTCTCTAGTTCTTGCTCACAGCCCTGGTATGGGGCCATAGCATCCCCAGAGGTACTACCTTCTTTGACAGCCCAAAGGGGCCAATCTCAGTACCCTTAGTTGGAGTCCTTTTGGCCGCATTCACCTAGGCTCAGTCTTCAGTCAGACTAGCAGGGCCCATCACAATACCCTGGCCTGGTCTGGCTAGGTTCTGGGGTCCCTGGGCTCAGCCTGCCTGCACTTACCTGTCCATGGTCCTGCTGCTCTTCCAGCCAACTGGTCTTAGCAGCCCTCCCTGGGCTCAGTCCTGCCTGCAGTGAGCTGTTCATGGTCCTGCTGCTCTTCCAGCCAGTCAGGCACTGAGTCCTCCCTCTTCAAGCTCTAGGAAGCAACTGACTGCTCTGCCTCTGCTGCTTCCTTTTATATGGCCCTTCTGGCCATCTAGGCTGCCTGGAGGACTTGTCCTCTGCTCTTTTTTGGGGCGGGATGAGGCAGGGCCATGAGGCCTCCAGCAGGGGGCCTATGGATCTAGTCCATCCCGTCACAGTGGCATTGATGATTTAGTCCCCTTTCCTTTTCTCCCCAAATTGTTACTGAACCAGTGCTTTCCTGAGGTGCTAACAGGCCCAGATGAATGGACAGACATGTACACATTTGAAAAATGTTCAAGAGTTATTCTGTACTCTAACACTTTAGAACAACGGAGTGAGTTAAGGACAGAGCATTAGCCCTTATTCTGAATATGCGAGCATTGGCCTTCTGGTTAATATTAGAAGGCTTGACATAAATACAGTGTTCCCTACCAGCCTCTCCTTCAGAAAGGACCTTAGGAGAGGCTTAAATAGGAAGAAATTCCTACAAGCTTATCCTCACTGATCATTCCCATTAGGGAGGTGGGGTTCTCCTATGAAATAGGTCACAGGCCACCCCAATGCTCCACATATCTCAGAAGGTCAGCTAAAGTAAGGCTCCACCAAAAGGTGGCTTGGCAGGCTGCATTATTCTTCCACTGCCTACACTTCTCCCTTGGCCTGCTAAAAGAGGCTGGCTCTGAATTGTGTGAGCAGGGCGAGGGGAGATGCTACCACAGAGGTATCTGAACCAACCCACCCACTTATGCCTGGGAAGGGGAGATCTGTGCACAGATGCACATGTAGATAAGGGATGCACAGTCAGGCCCATTGTTACTGCTCTCTTACAGTCAGCACAGAAAATCTGCCTGTTGTTATACTGGCCATACATATTAGGTATAGATAACAAAAATAAATATATTTTTGAATAATAGTTTATTAAACTTTAGGTAAATGATCACACAAAACACAAGAATAAGATAAGTAATATTAAAGCATCACATTGCTATGGAAAAAGCTCTTTTAAAATATAGGATTCCTTTGACTTAAGACTATGGTATTGGTCCATTACTAGATGGAAATGGTAAAATTGTCAATAATAAAATGGAAATGGCAGAAGAAGTTCAATACATATTTCTGTTCTGTGTTTAGGAAAAAGCTAAATAATGTATTCCTCATATGACGATGATGAAATAGTTTCCATTCCAACAAGAATTCAAGAGGATGTTCAAACAGCGGCTACTAAAGTTAGACATTTTCAAATCAGCAGGATTTGATAATTTGCATCCAAGAATTTTAAAAGAGGTGGCTGGAGAGCTCTCTGTATCATTAATGCTGATTGTTAATAAGATTTAGAACACGGGGAAGTTCTAGAGGACTGAAAGAAAGCTTATGTTGCTCTTATATTTATAAAGGGTAAACTGGATGACCTGGGAAATTATAGGCATGTCAGCCTGACATTGATCCTGGGCATCATAATGGAATGGCTGATGTGGGACTTGATTAATAAAGAATTGAAGGAGGGTACCATAATTAATGCCAATTAACAACAGTTTATGGAAAATAGATCTTGTCAAGCCAACTTGATTTTTTTAATGTGATTACAAGTTTGCTTGATATTGGTGTTGGTGTAATATATGTAGACTTCTGTAAGGCATTTGACTTGTTACTGCATGGCATTTTGATTAAGAAACTAGAATAATACAAAATCAACATGGCACACAAAAGGATTAAAAACTGGCTAACTGGCAGGTCTTGAAATATAATGTTAAATCATGCTCAAGCAGGTGTGTTTCTAGTGGAGTTCCATAGGGATCAGTTCTTGGCTCTATGCTCTTCATTCTTATTAGTGGCCGAGAAGAAGAAAACATAAAATAATTACTGATAAAGGTTGCCAGTGACACAAAGATTGTGAGATTGATAAATAATGAAGAGGATAGGTCACTGACACAGAGCGATCTAGATTGCTTGATAAACTGGGCTCAAACAAACAATATGCATTTCAATAAGGCCAAATGTAAAGTCATACATCTAGGAACAAACAATATAGGCTATCCTTACAAGACGGGGTACTCTGAAAAAGACTTGGAGATCATGGTGGATAATCAGCTGACCATAAACTCCCAGTGTGACTCTGTGGCCAAAAGAGCTAATGTGATCGTTGAGTGTGTAACCGTGCCTTAGTGGATCACAACAGAAAATGCCAAATTCAGGTCAAACTGTTGAGAAATAGGGCAGATACACCCCAAGACTGGTGGCTAATCCCCCATAGGATATATCAAACCAGCAACGAAAGTAAACTTCTGTTTCACCACACTGGCTAACAAGAAGTCATAAAAGCAGTTTCCTCAGGCATTCCAGTCCTGTATTACCTCCAAAAACACTAGACTTAGAGATGAGTGGTTCTTTAAAACCAATCTCTTCACATAAAAGGTTCTTCTGATCCCAAAGGACCAGCCACACACCCAGGCCAATATATAACTCAGATCTTACCCAAAAATCATGCTGATGCCAATCCTTTAGTATTTAAAATCTAAAGGTTTATTTATAGAAAGAAAGAAAGAAAGAAAGAAAGAAAGAAAGAAAGAAAGAAAGAAAGAAAGAAAGAAAGAAAGGTGAGAGTTCAAATTGGTTAAAGGAATCAAATACATACAATAAATGCAAAGTTCTTGGTTCAGGCTTGTAGCAGAGATGGAATAAACTGCTGGTCAAGTCAAGTCAAGTCTCTGGCTGTTTCCAAATCATTGGAAGGTCCTCAGTTCATTGGTTAGAATGTACCCATTAGTATAGTCCATAGTCCAGAGGTTTGGGCAGGAAAAAGGCTGGGGCAGGATAGAGGCAAAACGGAGGGGTCTCCAGGGCCTTTTATATCTTCTGCCATGTGGAGGGAAACCCATTGTTTTAAACAAAGCCCTCAGCACAGCTAGTGGAAAATTACAGGTGATGAGATCGTGTTTGGAGTCACATGCCCATGCATGAAGGTTTGGACACAGTAGAAGCCATTACCTATACCCCACACAGTACATTTGCAGGACAGTCCATTTAGTGTAGATGGGCGTCTCCCATGGTCCATTGTCAGTTAAGTGTTTCTTGATGAGCCACTTAGTTTGAATAGTCCCTCCAAGATATGCAGGCTAACTACCTTGTGGGCGTTACCCCAGGAGCAAACATTTGAAATCCAGGTATAGAGCCAAAACTCAGAACTTCAAATACCAAAATGATACATGCATACAGATAGCATAATCATAACCTTTTCATAGACATCTTACATGCCACATTTTGTACAAGATTTGTTGCAAATATATAACAGTGCTTGTAACAATGACCTATGTGATCATAGTTTAATCAGATAACATCACAGGGTGTATAAACAGGAAACTGTAGAACAGGAGTAGGGAGATTATTACTAGCTCTGTAGTTGGTGACCACCACTGGAATACTGAGTCCAGTTCTGGTGTTCACAATTTAAGGAGGATGTTGATAAATTGAGGCGGGTTTAGAGAAGACCCATGAGAATGATTAAAGGATCGGAAAAGATACAAGGAGCTCAATCTATTTATCTTAACAAAGAGAAAGTTAGCAGGTGACTTGATCACAGTCTAAAAATACCTACATGGGGAACAGAAATTTGATAGAGAGCTCTTCAATCTAGCGGCTAAAGGCATAGCAAGAAGTTCCAATGGCTAGAAGTTGAAGCGGTGCAGGTTTAGACTAGAAATATAGTGCAAATTTTTAATAATGAAGGTAATTAACCATTGGAACAATTTACCTAAGGGCAGTGGTGGATTATCTGTCACTGGAGAGTTCTAAAATCAAGATTGGAAGTTTTTAAGATATACTGCAGTTCAAACAGGAAGTAATTCAAGGAAGTCCTATGGCCTGCGTTATGCAGGAGGTCAGACTAGATCATGTTAGTCCCATCTGGTTTTATAATCTATAAATCTCTGAATAACACAGAGAGACTACTACCATAACTATTGCAAACATTGCCTCCATTTCTGCAACCCCTTTCGTGTATGCTTAACATTGCGCATGTGAGTAACAGGGAGGGTCAGATTTTTTAAAACTTTAAAAAGTGTGCTTTTAAAAAAGGTCACATTTTATGTTTATGCTCCGTATCAAGTTTTATTATTGAATTCAAAGAAATTGGAAGCGTTCCAAGCATTTTCATTTTGGGAGGCTCTTGGTTAAAAAGACACGGATACAAGCAACAGGATATCAATGTTTGAAACAACATCCAAATATAAAATGCTTTTCCAAAATCTGTGTTCATGCTGCATCCTTGCACTGTAACATTATTCCTCTGTTACAGGTTGCTGGGAGCCTTGTGTGAATATTAATGCAAAGTAATAGCAACTTTATTGAACACAATTTGGCTGTGTAGATGGCTAGGTTGAACTCACTGAACACTCAGAAAGCATCTTGTCCGAGGGTGTGAGGTTATTATTATCTATATTGCACCAACAGTGGGTCATGCCATTTATGCATGTTCTGAACCTTGTGCAAACCTGGGATGGATTTTTTTTTTTTTTTGGAGGGGACTCTTACATTATTCCAAAAATCCTGGTCAGGAACAGAGAGGGGAATGTCCCAGGACATTTTACTATTCAGTCGTGATGCCTTCAGCCCAGATCCTCAAAGGTATTTAGATGCCTAACTTCTGTAGAAATCAATGGGTGGTAGGTGTCTAAATTCCTTTGAAGATCTGGGCCTTCTAGCCTTGCCTCTGTTTAAACCAAAAGGGCACTGGTCCCCACAGTCACTGAAGAATCCTTACACTTAGGTATCATGTACTGTTTACAACGTTATTTAGTATATATCTTGAGAGCATATAAATTAAATTTATACTGTCTGATTAATTACACAAGTAACGGGGCAGTTCATATGGGTTTGCTTCTGCTCTGTTTTGCAGCTATTACAACAGTAAATGATAATTCCTCTCTCTACTTTGTGCTCTTTCTGGGAATATAAAATTACCTTGCCTCACGAAGCAGTGCTGAGCAGCTCGTATGTCCAAACAGATAGGAGTCAAATGCCTGAGTTTAGAATGCAAAGTTATCTGCTGTGGCAGTGGGTGTGAACAAGTTCCCAAAGGCGATTTTCCAGTAATCCCACGACTGATTGAAATTACTGCAGAAAGAAATTCAGAGCAACACTAAAGAATCATGTCAAAGGCCTGGACTTTGGGGAGGAAATTTCTGGATGAGCTGTTATTAATCATTCTTTTTATTATATATGTTAATGGAATCTTAGAATTGTTTGATTTAATGGAAGGTTGCAAGGCAGTGTGGATCCTGGCAAATAAGTGTGTGTGTAGTACCACAGGTACCTAAAATGCATAAAAACAATTTAGGAGTTACAGAAGCTTTACAAGCATCACCCAGTTAACCCTCCTCAGATCCCCTGAGGCTCAGAAAGGTGAAACAACGTACCCATGGCCACACTGCAAGTTAGTGGCAGAGGAGGAAATAGACCTCAAGAGTACTTGGCTTACACTGCTAAGCCATTTCTCTGAGATAAAAGTAGCTAATGTCTTGTTAGTCATTTTTATTATAGTTAGTATTTTATCATCCAATGTGACAGGCCAAAACTGAGATCAGAATCACATGTTCAGACTCCACAATTTGTGTGGGTGCTCGATAGCATGAGTGTAAAATCCTTCAGCCTGTTCTAACTCATCAAAACATTAATAAATCCTATGGCACAGCAAGAATCACATATCAAAGCTCAGGATTTACAGATTAAATGCTTTAATGCTGGAGACAGAAGAGCCAGAAAGACTGTTTTAGACCTTCCCCTCCCTCTAATCTGAGCCCCCACAGCCACTGTGGGTTGATTTACAGTGTGGTCATTTTCCTGTTCTCTCTCCCGAATTAAATCATTTACAGAGTGAATTTCTACACTTCAAGCTGGAGGTGTAATTCTCAGATTGAGGAGACATACCCGTGCTAGCTCTGATTAAGCTAGCAGTGCCTAGCATGCTAAAAATTGAGTGTAGCTGCAGCAATGCGAGCAGTGGGAGTGGCTTCACCCCAAGTATGCGCCATCAGAGATGCAGCTAGGTACATACTCAGGGCAGCTAGCACTGCTGCAGCTACATTCTATTTTTAGTGCACTAGCACTAGTGAACTAGGGTGAGTATGTCTCCTTGTGCTAGGAATCACACCTCAAACTCAAGGTATAAATATGCCCAAAGTCTTTGAGCTTCGGAGCTTGGATCTTCTGGGGCTATAATGTTTAGCGAGTCAATTTAATAATATTGTTTTAAAATATATTGGTGATTTAACACTTTTATTCACAACTAAATGAATAATTAAAACAATTCTTATTTTTCTATTCGTCCCTGGTATGATGGAGGCACAATGGAGTTATAAAGTCTGCACTCTATCCTGGGAGACTCAACAGGTAATTTTGCAATCCCCAAGCCTCTTTAAGTGTGAGATAGGAGATTATTGATCCTGAAGCTCCTTGCAGATTTATTTCAGGCGGGGAGGGAGCCACAGTTGGCAGAGAAATCTCAGCAGAACTTGCCAGGCATAGATTCATGCTACTGCAATATGTTAAGCCATCAGAGGTTAACTATCTAACTATAAAGGATATAGATAGATATATGCTGGGCAGTGTGTTATTTATTTTGGAATGCCTTTATTAAGGTTTTTAGCATAAAGATACAGGGCCCAATTCACCACAGCTTGTATAGTGATTTGAACTAGTGCAAAGTGAATTCTAATCAGAATGGTAGTGTTTTACACCAACTTTGCACAGGTGTAAATGGCAACACAAGGTGCAGAGAACTAGTAAGCATTTGTTAAAAGAGCAATGTCAGACATCCCCCTGTATGACATGAATCTTTTATTGATCTTGGCCCAGATTTTCATGATTGTATAATTATTGCCACTATACCTGCAATCATGGCGATTGTGTTTGCAAACTAAATACACCTACAGTTCTAAAAAGTTTGGCCCTTATCCAGCCTTTCAATATTTCTATGACAATTTATCATACAAAGCTTACTCACTTGTAATTTACGAAGATAATGAAACATCTAATGATATTTTACCATTGGGGGATAATTATTGTACATTTCAGGAAAGTCCATGTACTAACCATTTGAACTGGTTGCTTGTGGTTATGGTAGTAAGTACATGAATGCTTCCCAGATTAAACAGTTGTACATTTTGGTACACACTTGGGGGCAGCAGTTACTCCACAGTCCAGTTTGAAACAATTTCTGTTATAGTCTCCAAATCAGCAAAGCACTTAAGCACATGCTTAACCTTAAGCATGTAGGTAATTACATCCCCATTCAGCAAAGCACTCAATCATACACTTAATTAAAAGTTTTAATTGGGGACTTCAGCACATGCTTAAAGTTAAGCACTTGCTTGAGTGCTTTGCTGAATAGGGATGGGATTATTACATGCTAAAGGTTTCAACAAAATTTAAGTGAATCAAGCAAGAACTTCAAGATGGTTCATAAAGACTGTGATTTGACTGTAATTTGGAGGTTCCCACCACCACCACACACACCTATATAAGGGCCAAACAACCTGATCCTAACAAATTAGGTCTCATTATTATTCCCATTTTACAGATGGAGGAATTGACACACAAAAATGAGTGGTTTAGCCAGCTTCATACATAACCTGCGGTAACGCTTACAACAGAACCCTGTGATAGCCCTGTGTCTTAACCACAAGCCTGTCCTTTCTTCAGCTAGCTAGTTTCTGATATGGCATCCACCACCATGGTATGTGAGCATCTGATTCTTAACAAATTATAAAGTGGATACACAAGATACAGTTATCTGTTGCCTTCCTTCCCCTCCTGTCCCCAGTCTGCAAGTAGAGGAATGTGGGTGTTTAATTTTTTGATTATTTGGAGAGATGCTAAGTCAAATAAGTTGGTTTTGCAATTTGTTCTGAAGGAGCTGAATTTCTTGAATATGTTGATCTGTCTCAAACATGAGTGCCATACTTTTGGATCAGGCACTAAGAAAGTTCTGTCTCACATACACATGAGCCTGATCCTTAAAGCTGACAGTTCTGCTGTTCCAATAGAATATAGCACTTCAAGAAGGTCACAATCACACAGGCTGAAGTGGTCCATTTGGTAATTTGAGCAAGCATGAGGAAGTTGATCGTGTCTGGGTAGCCTGTAAAAGGAGCAGAACTCTAGGGCAGTGTTCTTTTGGTGGACTGCTCTGTTCTGAAACAATTGTAGCTTTGTTTTAAAATCAGTCATTTCCTGTATTCAGAGAATTGCAACAATCAAACTTGGAAATCACCACTGTTGGATCACCGTGGCCAAGGCTGAACCTCACAGCAGGGGGTGCAGTCTTTTCACCAGCCATAGCCAGAAAAGGATATTTGTCATCCCTAGGACCTTCTTACAGATATGGGAGATGGATGTCTATGGGATTTGCACAGGTCTGGGCACTGGAGATGGAAGAGCAACAGCCCATTATGTCATCTCAGCACAATGTTGCTAACCCCTGACACATGTCCTGGCTGGAAGCCTGATTTGGAGGGATCCAGGATATGGGCAGTATCTACCTGGAGTTGAAGATGGCAGTAGGTAATGGCTCAAGACTGGGAGGCTAGATACCAGGAAGTAGTTGGTTTCATAAGTATTGGTCATATTATACTGCGCTTTTGAGGAGGGAGAAGGAGATTTTCTTCCTCAAAAGGTGTTGTTGATGTTCTTGGTAGGAGTCCCATATGTTCTTGACCTTCACAAGCCAAAAAGGGCTTGGATCAGTCTCAGGTGGTGCTTTGGCTTTCCTGCTAGGCTTCTAGTACTTCAGTGTTGTATGAATGGGCTAAATTCAGAGAGGGAATTTGTGAACTAGAATTTAGTGAAATAGCTCATGCAGCTTTTTTAGTAATCTGTATTCCACTACAGACTGGCTTGGAAAGACAAAAGGCTGAGTCACAGAGCTGAAGCCATGGGTCATCACTAATGCTTCTTAAGCCTGGATAACATTAATACCCAAATCTTATCACCCGCAGTAGGGACTACACTATACAAACACAATGAGCTCTACCTGATTTTATTTCTAGTTTTTAAAATTTGAGCCCACTCAAAATGTAGAGGGGAGACTCATAGAAATGTAGGGCTGATAGGGACCTCAGGGTCATCTAGTCCCTCCCCCTGCACTGAAGCAAAATTAAGTCTATCTAGACCACGGGTTCTCAAACTGGGGGTCGGGACCCCTCAGGGGGTCACGAGATTATTACATGGGGGGTCACGAGCTGTCAGCCTCCACCCTAAACCCCGCTTTGCTTCCAGCATTTATAGTGGTGTTAAATATATAAAAAAGTGTTTTTAATTTATAAGGGGGGGGGGTCGCACTCAGAAGCTTGCTATGTGAAAGGGATCACCAGTACAGAAGTTTGAGAACCACTGATCTAGACAAACGATTGTCTAACCTATTCTTAAAATCCAACAATGACAGATTGATCAACACCTGGAGTCCAGCATTCATCAAAATGTTCCAGGAGAATATTCACACACACCCCATTATAATTCTTTCACGTAAGCCATAAAAAGAGATCATCCAAGACAGTTAAAATGATAGCTTGTTCTAATTTTGATCAATATGTCCTGATCATGAAAGAGGTGAAACAGCCATCTCTGGATTTTCACTTCTAAATTCACGATCGGTTTTTAACATGCAGTGTAGGAGATGCTGCATTTGTTCTCATCTATCTTTGCTCCTTTTTCTCTTTGCTTTGTCAGCAAGATTAATTCACAGCCCTTCCTGATTTCTCCCCATGCAAGATTGTGAAATTTTGGGATCCTGTCCTCTCATTTGTTCCATGGAAAATAATACTTGTAGGATGTTAATTCAGAACCAGACAGCAAACCCATTTGCACAAGTGAAAAAAGCTTAAGGGGCATGGTCCCTGGAGCACTAGACACATTGTAGTAAGATTGCAATGCACAAAGCATTCACAAGAATCCCTCCTGCCTGATGGTGGAATGTGAACACTTGCATCATGAAAAATAAGAAGCACAGACCCAGACCAAGTTAATGCATATGCTATTCCCAACCTTGCTGCCATCTGAAAACTCATCATAAGTTACTGCCGCAATAACTTGTGCAAATTGTGATTTTGTTTTTTTGGGGTTCTTTGCTTATCAAAGCATTACCACCATACAGGAGCAATGGAATGCTATTGTACGCATGTTCATATGACAATACAGAAAATGGCTTTGGGTAATGTCTTACAAACACAACTATGCCTGGGCCTCCTGCCATAGCAGTGGTACCATGTGTTGGAACTTTGGCCTAGACAGCTTCTCAATGGCATCACTGAAAGTTTCTACCTTTGTGCAATGAATTTTTTTTTTTTTTTTTAAAGAGGTGAGCACTGGCAGCATATGCATCAGATGTCATATGTTGCAATACCTTTTGTATCCTTTTGCATTTCCAACACTCTGTTTTCCTGGGGAAAGAGAAACATTTGGCCTTTAAAAACTGGGGATTTAAAAGATCTCTTCAGATCTGGTGTACCAAATCTGTGGCCACTTGGGCACTTCATGGCTTGCATTTTGCTATATAGCATGGCCACATGGAAATACATGGGATATAAATGGCATCCTCTTGTTCCAAAAGCATTCGTACCTGAACTAAGGGAAAAATCTCAGTTGCCTCTCAGCTTTACAAGGAACATGACACATACATGAGCAGTTCTAATTTAATCCAGTAGAGAGCACTGGTGCATATGCACACCTGCCAGTACATTTTATAGTACTCTTTGCTTCATCAACATTTCAATATAAAATGCTTAGTCTTTTCAGCCCTTGACACATTATGTAATCTTTTCTTTCAGTTAATATATTTGGAACACCTAGCAAACAAGATGTAGCCATACTTTTTCTCTGAGGACAATAGCAGGATTAAATGTTAAACTAAAGGAAGGAATAGAAATTAGCAGCTCTCTTTGTGCTGCACTGAGATGCCCTAAAGATTCAATAATCTGGTATTTATCAGTCTGAAATGCAGAAATGTCTGATGATTATATGAGGGAAAATAATGCAAACTGCCGACTTACAGATAAGAACATATTTTTTGTAGCAGGCAACTGCTGAAACAAAATGCAGTGCTGAGTCAGGTGTGAGAAACAAGCACCGTTGAAGGCTACACAGATGTAGGCCTCTGTAGAGTACTTCAGTTAATCTGTGCCTGCATAATCTGTGTGGTCATAAACAGGAACAGAACTCAGCCCAAAATGCAGCTTCTACCATTTCAATCAAGGGAAAATCTCCATGAATAATACTTACACTCTGTGCCTACAGGGTGACCAGGCAAGTGCTTGAGGAGCTCTGACATTCCAGCCAGTAGAGGGCAGTGGTGCACACATTGTAACCTCATGCAAAGAAGAATATGCAAAGAAGAAACCCTGTTGAGACAATCTTAGCATAACTCTGATCAGGTGAGCCAGGAAAATTTCCTTTTGACTCATCCATTAAACCTGCTGGCTTCAGCTTATAAGGGTCCTGCTTTGAGTCTAGGCTGCAGTTAGCATTAGGGTGAAAGGGTACATGCCAGGACATGCAGGGGAGGAGAGACTGCATAAACCAGGACTGTTTAACCCCAAGAAGACAGCGACGACTTAGGGACACTTGAACAGGCTATTTTAAAACATGAAGGATTTTCATGAAACTGATCAGTCCCTCTTTTGTATCCTGTTATATAATAAGGAGTTACTTGATGGAATTCTAGACCAGGGCATTTAGACTAGTTAAAAATATGTTTTTCCTCACAGCATGTAGTCAGTCTGTGGAATTCATGGCTGCAGGGGGTCAGCCAGCCAACTATTAGGGGTGGATTGTAAAAGAGGCTGGATAATTGTTATCAAGCATTTGTAGACATGCAGATTAAAGGTAGGTAATTACATTTTCATGCGTTGAGGCATAAACTGATCTATGAAGGGTCAAGAAGGGAATCCCTCCTTCTTCCACCTCCAATATACAGAATTTCACAGTTGGCTAGTTGCATTATATCCACCTTCCTTAGAAGGTGGGATACAGGACTTGATGGATCACTGGCCTGATCAGGAATGGCAAATCTTATGTTCCTAACTATGATAATAATATTTCATGATTATACAGAAGTTTTCATCCATTGATCTCAAAGCACTTTACAAAAGGTGGGGTTGGCAAGTATCATTATCCCCCCTTTTACAGTTGGGAAAACTGAGAGATGAAGTCTCCTGTCACCCAGTGTGGGGATGCCCTTTCCACTGGATGATGTTCTTGAGAGTTCTGAGTTCTTTCTACATAACCTATGGCCATGTTTAATTCCCAGAGCGATTTCCCTTTTACGCCTGTGTTTTAGCCTTGGGTATTGTATGGAAATTCACCATTCTCTTGGGGCTGAATTCAGACCTGATGTTAGCTAGCATAGCTCCCATTCAGTTTGGGTGAAATCCTGGCCCCACTGAAGTCAATAGCAAAACACCCATTGACTTTAATAGGGTCAGGACTACACCCTTTGTGTAGTTGGGCTACCTGAGTGACAAAGCATCGTTCCTGCATAAAATAAACCTTCTGCACATTTGATTCTATCCTCTCCAACCCAAAAAGACACACACAAGAAAATCTGCCACTGATTCACATGCCACTGACTGGGATTTCCTCACAGATGATCCTAGGAAAAAGAATTCTTGTCCCGTTAGAGAATGTGATGGGTCAGCAGACATTTCATAATAGAAGCCTCTACAAACCGTGACAGGATTATGCCTGGGCAATCGTGATTGTCTCTCCCTGACACAATTAAAATTCATTGAAGGTTAAATAGGGAGAAGAGGGAGAGAAAGTGAACTTGGAAGCAGTTTCATTATTTATTTATTTTTGTGTGGGTGGGAGCTGGGGACGGGGCTGGTAATTCAAATCAGTGTATAAGGAAAACACAATTTAAAAAAAAAAGAAAGGAAGAGAGACTGGCCTGGAATGAACGTTGCCATTGCCAACTTGGCTGAATGTAGTGGGACTGTCATGATTCTGATTGGACCGTTCCACAGCTTATGAGGCTAAACTTAGCCGTACAGAACCCCTGTGATATATGAAAATATTGTTAACACCATTTTAGAGAGGGAAGTTGAGACACAGCAGTCAAGTGATTTGCCTAAGATCACATAGGCTCCCTTTTGTGTTCCCATCATGAGAAGCCAGGCTACAGGCCCTCAGTGGCAGAAATCAATGCAGACTAATGTTGCAACTGCACCAGGAACCCACAATCTCTGTTTTGCTAGGGAGCTAGAGTTGGCCAGCACCTTCTTAAAATTATCTGGGGACTGGGCATGGCCAGCTAGCTCAGGCTACAAATGGCTTCAGTACATCTCCCAGGCAGCATCTCCAGGCATAGCTCCAAATTAAAGATGACCTCGCCTGGCAGAATGCTTACCCCTGCTTTGAGTAAACACTGAACTGCCATGAAGTGAATCAAGGCTACAGTATGCCAGAGGCAGGAAAGAGCCCAGGTCTGCTGATTCTAAGTCCTGTGCCTTCAACACAAGTTCATCCTTCCAGGTAAAACTATTCCAGACTGACTCCAGGGCAAGAAAATGTCCTCCAGGTTGCTGAAGGCTTTCAAGATCATTGTGTATGGCTACGTAACAAAAGAGCTGCAAAATCTAGGTACAACAGCACTGGTCTAGGATGAGGCATGGAAGACTAAATTTATAATTTGCTTGACTATGGAATGGAAACATGCAAATATTAAGTTGGATAAATATAGCATTCTACTGCACCTTCCTCCATTGCAAGGGAATCGGTAAGTCTGTATCCTCAGTGGACACATTTCTTTACATTAATTACACCCCCCCCCCAAAAAAAATAACCCAACTAGGTGAAAAGAACATTATTAAGGTTGCAAAGTTAAGCACGTAAAAGGTAGGAAATGCCAGAATTAAGGTTGCCTGTGTAACCTTAATTTGATCCCCGTATGTGGCTGTATTATAATGCGTTAATGTAATCCTGTTTGCAGAGGCCTATGTTAATACAAATTAGGAACCTTTTAGTTTGCTCCCCCAGTGTCCACATGGGGACATTACAGCGCAGAACTTTGGTGCACATTGCTAGTCATACCCCTATAGACCAAACTGCAGGGCATCATAGACAAGCCCTAAGCTAGGAACAGGGAGCCAGGATCTCCTGAAGTCTAACTCCCATTCTGACTCTGAATACTTCTGAGGTTTTAGACAATTCATTTAACTCTTCTTCCTCAGTTTCCCCATGTGTAAAATGGGGATCATAATTATTATTACTAGTACTAAAAGGGGTGCTTGGAGGCTTAATTAATTATTTACTCTACCTAGCTATCTACACATTTCTATAATGCCAGTCCTTGTAGTATCTAGGCTCCAAATTAGAGTTTTAATTTTCAGGTGGCTCCTGGTTTGGACTATGTCCTGTTTGTATGTGTGTTGCGAGGGGGGGGGGGAAAGACTAACGCAGCCTTGTGAATGTTGCACTGCACTCTCACGGGGACAAGCCATGAGTGTCTGTGGCTAAAAGTTCTAGAGCTGGATGCCTTTCACTGGGAATGCCCTGACTGCAGCTCAGCTGAGCTTTGTTTTGAGTATGAACAGCTGCATCATACCTGCAGATCACAGGTATTATGTTGGACCCAGGGGTTTCTATTCTCTAGTTGGCTGTAAAAGCTTCATGCACACCTGTGATGCTATAGAAATAATTAATAATAAAGTACTTTGAAGCCAAAAGCATATCATATAAAGCATGGGTATTACTATTATTAGAATACCCCAAATCCTTATGAAAAATGGTAGCTCTAGCAGGGAAGGCCTGGATTTGCAGCATATTTAGCACAGGAAAAACTCTTAGGGTTGCAGTTTATTAACCCTAACAACAGTTTTCTGCTTCAGGTAAAATAATGGGCTAATATAGCTGGCTGTATAAGGCATTTTCTGCATTCAGGGTTGACTTAGTAGAACTGAAATGTGACCCTTACACTGTATTCTTGCAGGCAGCAGTACGCAGATGGTCCTGTTTGCTTTGTCTATTGGTGATTAAATAGTTCTGGAAATGCTGTAGACACACTTGCAGCAGTATAATCAGAGCCAGCGCTGGGCATAAGCAGACTAAGCAATTGCTTAGGGCCTCAAGCAGCTCAAGGGAGCCCTCTATTAATTATTATGTGTTGGGGGGGGGGGGGCGAGGGCCCAAAATCCTGTTTAGGGCCCTCAATGAGCTAGCACTGGCACAGAGTATAAGAGGACTAAACATTTATTGTTCATGGAAACACTGTCGTTTTCAAGTTAGGAAAATATTTAAGGCCAGCTCTTCTGGACACCATACACACACACATTTTTTCAAAGCAGTATAACCAAGATTACAAAATCACATATTTAAAATCCTTGCCTGCCACTTGAGGCCCCAATCCTGCAAACATTTAAGCACATGTCTAATTTTACTCTCATGAACACTCCCAACATTGTATTTGCTCAGTTTAGATAATGGAACTAAAAGGGTCAATTTCACTTTTTGTTTCCAGTTAGTTTCACTTTCTGGTTCTCATGCTGTTGTGTCTAGGATCACATCACTGCAGAAAAAGGTTTAATTAGAGAGAGAGAGAGATGTGTTGCACACACATGCACACACACACAGAATGAAATCTGAAAATGATGCCTCAAGGTATGACACTGTAAACTGATGGAAAGAGTCAGAAGAAGAATCAAATGCAATGATAGTCAGCTAAGTTTTTTTCCGTAAGGAATTACACTTATAATAAGCACTCAAAATAAGGCAACATAGCAGAAAAAATGTAAACAGAAAACTCTGCCACATCTTGGGCTCAACTTATTCCTTTGATGCTTGTGTACCCTATCAAAGACACTCTCTGGGCCTGATTCTTCACTGCCTTGTATAGTCATTTATTCCTGTGCAAAGAGGATTTGAAACACTTCCATTCTGATTTGATAACATTTTACACTCACTGCAGGGGTGACAATGACCACACAACGTTCAAGGGAGTGGAAAATCAGACCCCCATCTCCTGAGTAACCTTTGCGCGCACACACACATATTCCCAAAGCCAAGTTGAAGTTAACCCCTTGTTCACTGGAGACCAGGTAGTGCCTCTATTACAAGGGCATACAACTATGGGGCCAGATTCACTGGTATTTTTCTGCTTCTTTATGTTGCTCCAGCTCTAGTTAAACTGAGGTTTACAGCTGCTTTGCATCACTGAAGTGGTGCAAAGAGTCTGGCACATACCAATGAATCTGGACCATGAAATTTAGTTTACAACCCTTAGCTGGCACGGCTGATACCAGTGCTCCTGAACATGTAGCAGCTTTGTTGAAGGATTTTGTTCCTCACTAAACTTTCCATGTCGGTAACCAAAGCCTGCAAGGCTCCAGTTGGAGCATTTCCTCTGTCACAGCTTCTCTTACATCCGAGCGTGTGTTTTAGCATATTTTAAATCATTTCCCTTGTGTTTTCCCTGAAGCAAACCATGTATTATATTAAGAAAAAATATGAGCAAGACGATGTGGAATGAAGGCTCCGGTTGCAACCTAAACTCGGCACTCCTTGGAAGTGTTAAAAAGCAGTGTGTAATGATATGGTAGATCGTGTCTATGATAACATCACAATACGGGGTGAAAGCAGTCTGGGAGTCACAATTATGTATTGTTATTAATAAGTGGGCTGTAGCCCATGAAAGCTTATGCTCTAATAATTTTGTTAGTCTCTAAGGTGCCACAAGTACTCCTGTTCTTTTTGCGGATACAGACTAACACGGCTGCTACTCTGAAACATAATTTATAGTGTCTTTAACAACCACAAGCTTTACAGGAAGGATGGTCCAGTGGTTTGGCCACTAGCTGAGGGCTTGGGAGACCCAGGTTCAATTCCTTGCTCCATCCCAGACTTCATGTGGGACCTTGACAAGTCACTTAGCCTCTCAGTGCCACTTTTGCCCATGAGTATAATAGTACTTCCCTTCCTCTCAGGGGTGCTGTGAGGATAAATACATTAAAAACTGTGAGGTGCTCAGATAATGCAGTACTGGGGACCTGACCTTAAAATAGTCAGTCTATACTGCCTTACTCTTCATCTTATTAAGGATCTTCTGTTACTTTATGCAGCGGGGCAAGGCAAATTCCATGGGATTATGCATAGGGGACTGATCTTTCTTGGGCCATCAGCCACTTGAGGTAAATAGTAACTCTGTCCTTAAAATAGACATATATCCTCTTCTATGAACCAACCACTAGAGGGAGACAAAGACACTAACTCACACTAGGAGAGAGGGAGTAATTCCTTGCTTAACATTGTAGTTATGTTCCTGAAAAATGCGACTTTAAGTGAAACGATGTTAAGCAAATTCAATTTCCCCATAAGGATGAATGTAAATAGGGGGGGTTAGGTTCCAGGGAAATTTTTTTCACCAAACAAAAGACTATATCTATATCTATATATATATAGATATCTATACATACACACAGTATAAGTTTTAAACAAACAATTGAATACTGTACACATCAATGATGATTGTGAAGCTTGGTTGAGGTGGAAGTCAGAGGGTGGAAGAGGGTGGGATATTTCCCAGGGAATGCTTTACTGCTAAATGATGAACTAGCACTTGGCTGAGCCCTGAAGGGTTAACACATTGTTGTTAATGTAGCCTCACACTCTACAAGGCAGCACAAATGGAGGGAGGGGAGACAGCATGGCAGACAGAGACAGAGATATACACTGTGTGTGTGAGAGAGAGAGATGTGCATTGCCCCTTTAAGTACACTGACCTCACTCTAAGTATATTGCCTTTTTAAGTAGATCAGCAAGTTGAGACAGAAGCTGCTGCCAGCAAGTTCCCTCCGTCCTGAGCCCTGTCATGTCCTGTCCCCCCCGCTCTATGGAGATGGGGTAAGCAGGGGGGAGGGGGACACCCTGACATTAGCACCCCTCTTCCCTCCCTGCCTGCACACCAAGCAGGAAACTCCCGGGAGCAGCTCCAAGGCAAAGGGCAGGAGCAGCACAGGGCAGTGGGGGGAAGGACAGCTGAACTGCCGACAATTGATAGCTTGCTCAGCAGCTGCTGCACAGGGAACTTAGGGGAGTGGGGAGCTGATAGGGGGGCTGCCGGTCTGCCCTGGTTCCAGCTCCCACCAACTAGCTCCAACGGGCTGCTCTTTCTGCAAGCAGTGGACAAAGCAGACGGCTGCCAACCAACGTTATAAGGGAGCATTGCACAACTTTAAACGAGCATAGTCTCTAATTGATCAGCAACATAACAACAAAACAATGTTAACTGGGAGGACTTTAAGTCAGGAGTTACTGTACCTCCTCCCCACGTGAGCCCAGTTGTATCTGCACCCTACACATACAGTGGCACAGTGTGTACTGCTTCTGATAAGCACCTGGTTACTGTGGGGAGTAGATCTACTGGAGAAAGTGTATTTGAGGTCAGAGTGTAAGCATGCCGTGAGAAGGAAGTGAAATACACCAAATCCCACACCCCTAAATGTCTCAACACCAGGATAAGACCTCCAGCCTACACCAAAAGCAACAAGCACATGTGCCAACATCCATAGTTCACAGTTGTGCACACGCATGACCAGATTAGTCAGCTGTTGACTTTACTAACCTAAATTTTGTAGATTGGTTACATGCATCCATCTCAATATCAGCTACCTGCAGTGTAGTTGTAGTTGTGTCGGTCCCAGAATATTAGAGAGACAAAGTGGGTGAGGTAATACCAACAGAAGTTGGACCAATAAAAGATATTACCTCACTCATCTTGTCTCTCTGTTCAGCTACCTCTCAGTCTTGGGACCTGTCCTCCTGCGGCATGGAGAAGATAAACCAAACACCCATTTATGAATGTTCACAGACATTCTGCCTGACTCAAACCAGCTTTAGTTCCATTGACTTCAATGATTTACATGTGGAGTGAGCAAGAGCAGAACAAGGCTATATTTTAGCTGTATCTGACCATCTCTGCTTGAGAAAGTGGCATGGGTCAGCTTCGTTAAGTGCTGTAATGGTTTGTTATGGCAACATGGGCTGCAGCTGCTTCTCAATATGTGCTAGCTCAGCAGGTTTGGGGACCAAATTATGCCCTCAGTTACGGGGCTATAACTCCCTGTAAAGTCAATGGGATTTATGTATGCTTGTCTGAAGGTAGAATTTGGCTTTTCATGCTTTGAGGGCATGAGGTAAAGTAACTTATGAGTAGGGCAGAGGTTCGGGAATGAGGACTGGAGTCCTGGCTTCTATGTCTGGTTCTGCCACTGACTCACCATGTGACCTTGGCCATTGCTTACTGTCTGATTTCAAGAATCGCATTCACAACTGTGGTTGTAAAAGCATGTGTATAATCGTATGCCTAAATTGACCAATTCTGTTATGGCATGCAAATGGACAAGTGCAATTATCAGTAACTGCATGTACAAATAAGGCATATTTTTGTATGCACAACTGCACATAATTTCAAAATCAGCCCCTTAACTCTGTGCTGAGTTTATCCATCTGTATATGGTAGTGGAGATAGGCACTGTAAATATTATCTATCTCACAGGAGTGTTAAGAAACCTAAATGAGGTTTCTAAAGCACTTGGATAGTCTCAGATGAACAGCACTATGTATGCATGATATTATTAGATAAAATAGTAATCATCATGTTTTAAACTAAAAGTCCTGTTGAGATTAAGGCTGCAAAAAACCAAAACAGCATTTTAAAAAGACCTGGTACACTTTTACTATTTCCCCCTCTGATCAATTGAAAACAATCAAACCAAAGTTGGTTTAAATAAAAACAGAAGCTTTCCACGTCCCAAGCTGAGAACTCAGCTGTTGAGCTTCTATATGATATAGAGTTTAACAACTAAGCTACAAATCCTCCATAGAAGGCTTTAGAATGGAAGTGTTGACAGACCCTTTAGCCACAGGAGTGCTTTGCAGGTGCTGCTTTGATAAAATCAAGACAGAGCCTGAGGGGTTTACATATAGGATAATGAATGTGGATGAGAAAGACAGGCAGACTAGCAGGGTGTAAATCAATTGAGGGGACCTGATGCTATTATCCAAAACACAAGCAGAAACTCAAGATGTCTTGTTTAAAAACCCATGTGGGTCTGATGACTTTCATGATTCTCCTAATTAAACATTAGAATACATGGCTGCCTGCGACCAAATTTATACAATAAATTCTTACACCTACTGACTGTTCATCTTCTTCATTTTTCTTGTACTTCCAACAGAAGCCTTAGAATATTTCTGTCCTGGTTAGAGATCTGGTGAGGAGAGCAGGGAAAGAAGATTTAACACATCCCATTTGCCAAGCATTTAAATAACTGAATTCTCTTTGTAAGGCAGTGAATGGAAGGAAACCATTTTTCATGTCACAGCAGCTAGGATGATTATAATGGGTATTAAGGTAGCTTTGAGTCAAGGTACAGTAGAGTAGCCTCTAAGCAGAGGTAATCTCATAATAGAAAATTAGATTTTTAAATCTAATTCTTTCAGGAATACGTGCAGCAGTTTGGTGAGAAATGTTTGCTGCCTCTTGAACCGTGAACTAACCTGGGACTATTGCTTAGTCGATTGACATAGAGATAACCACGCTAAATATTGACGATACATTGCAAACTGATAGTACAAAATCAATTCTGTTACCATAAGATGTTCCTAGTGAGTGTTAGTGAAAGGTGCTAGACAGACAACCCCAAAGACTAAAGTCCTCTCTTTAATCCACAGAACAGGTGCAGCATAGGCAGTGGCAGTGTCAGCTTTCCCCTCATAGACCTGCCAATGCGCCCCTGGAGGGACATCCTTTAGAAGAAAGAAGGTAGATTAGCTTCCATGGCCCATTCTAGCTCTGCCCTCTCTCCTGGCACGGCCCTGAAGGAGCTCAACTGGTGTCAGTTGTGGTGGTGGTTTTTCTGATGTGGACATCCTTTCACTGGGAAATGGGCTGAGACCCCAAACTCATTTCACATAGACTTCTGTACAGCCACTGGTTAATAACTATCAGTCACTACTGATCTGTGCTGCAAACCTGGTTTTTTTAAAAACTGCTCTGTAATCCCTTCAGATAAGTGGTGATCCTACTGAGATACATTTATATAGGGCAAACTGAAAACCATATATATATTATCCTTTCATTTATGGAAAGTCCTCTAGAATTTAACAGAAAATTAAATGTTGTCTAGATTTTTTTTAAACATTGTGTAGAATTGAATGGAGAATTATATTCTTGCTACAGAATTCTGTAGGGTGGTAGAAAAAAATCCTTTAGGAAAAATATCAGGTTTTCAGAGTAATTTCTACAGAGCCCTATTACATTCCATAGGATGTTTCCATACAGTTACCGTCATCAACCAGATGTATCTGCTCTCTAATTAGCAAGACTCAAAATCCTATGATACTAAATTACATTCACACAAGATCTGATTCTGCCTTCGCTTACAAGCAGAAATCACTGGGCCTTGAGTTCAGAGAGATGATGTCTGAGTCAGAAATTATGAAAGTTTTAATTACAGTACTGTGAATTCAGCAGAAATGTGTTTGTGACAGAGTGCTGGAAGCTTACAGTGAGCCAGCACTCTGATCACTTAGGCATCCATCAGTTCCCTGGGAGAAGACTGATTGGGGATATGCAAGCTAATTAGCTGATCAGGCTGGGAGGGCCGATGAACCAATTAGCCCCTCAGCTGAGGTACATAAGAAAGAGACAGGAAGAAAGTAGGGGGAGATGAACATTGAGGAAATGTTGAAAACACAAAAAGAGTTCCTAGCTGGAATTTTCACGATTAAATGTGATTAATATTTATGTAGTAACTGTATGAGTGACAACCTAGGAGAATTCTATAGCAATGTCATAAAAGGAATTACAGCATCAACTGATCTGGCCACCTACAAATCATGAAATGGCCCCTGACTTAGAAATCCATTTTCCTGAGGAATGAGGGTTGCAAATTAGCAATCAAAGAAATAAATAAGGCATACAGGCAAGCAAAACACACCATGAATAGTAAAGACAATGAATTATAAAAGATGCAAGGCGATGTCAAAAGGATTATCAAAAAGACAAAAAAAGAAAATTGGAGAAATTTCTGTGGGAAATTGAACAAAGATTCAAAGCTTTCAGAAATATATAAGCAAATTCAAAGAATGAATGGAATTTGAAGAAAAAGTAAATGTTTACAATAAGGCCAGGTATACAATGAAATTGAGGTTTCCAACTTAGAAAGGCAGCCATTTTAGCAAAGGAATTCCAAAGGGTCAGTAGGGATATGAGGGAAAAAAGGAGGTTTATTGAGGAAAATGTGAACTATTAAATGGTTGGAGAAAAAATACTGATAAGGTGTTAAACTAAAATTTTAGTATGCAGGAGCTTATTGCAGCCATTGGAAAAAGGAAAACTACAGCTCCGGGTAAAGATAATATAAGTAATGAAATGCTTCAACACTTGTCAGAAGGGAGTCTAAAGGTTCTGTTGTGGTTATAGAATGATATATGGGGGAAAGGACTTCTGCCAATAGAATGGAAACAAGCATTGGTGATACCAATTAGGAAATCAGGTAAAGCACATAAAAGATCTGATGCTTATAGGTAAGGCTATGTTTTAGTCATCGGTATTTTTAGTAAAAGTCATGGACAGGTCACGGGCAGTAAACAAAAATTCACGGCCCGTGATCTGTCCATGACTTTTACTATATACCCCTGACTAAAACTTGTGGGGGTTTTTTTGGGGGGGAGGGGGCACCATGGGTGTTCTGGGGGCGCGGTGCGGCAGGTGCTGGGGGGGGGTGCTGCGGGGGGGGAGTGTTGGTGAGGCTGGGGCAGGCTCCCTACCTGGCTCCTGAGCTCTACATGCTGCCTCTGCCCTGCCCCAAGCCCCGGTTCTGCAGCTCCCATTGGCTGGGAACCATGGCCAATGGGAGCCGCGGGGGCGGTGCCTGCTGGCGGAGGCAGCACACGGAGCTAGGAGCTGAGGGAAGGGAGCCCCCCTCCAGGTAAGCACTGCCCCACACCCCAATCCTGAGCCCCTCACACCCAAACTCCTGCTGCTGGAGGGGTGGAGGGGGCGAGCATCCCCCAGCAGCAGCAGCCGGTGCGCCTGTCCCGGGGGCTGCCCAAGCTGCCCCAGGGCCAGTCACACCAGCTGCTGCAGAAGTCATGGAGGTCATGTAAAGTCACGGAATCCGTGACTTCCATGACCTCCGTGACAAACACAGAGCCTTACTCATAGGCCTATTGCCTGCACATTGTTTGTGAGGAAAATCATGGAAAAAATGATAAATGTAAGACTAGCGGAATACCTGGAGAAAATTTTTATTTTAACAGGTACAAAGTGGTTTCAGAAAAGGAAGATGTACAGTTGACCATATAGTGAGACTAGAAACAGAGGTACTAAAAAGCATAAGGACTCAGAACTTTATGATCAGTCTTCCTGGACATTGAAAAAGCATATGACATGCTATGGATGACAGGCCTCCTATATAAACTAGCCAAAATTGGAATGAAAGAGAGAATGTTGTTGTGGATAAGGGACTTTTTAAGTGACAAACTATACAATTCAAAGTGGGAACAGCTTTATCAAAAACTACAAGCTTACAAATGGAACTCCACAAGAGAGTATTATCAGCCCTACTTTGTTTTCCATTATGATAAATGACCTCCCAGAAAGAGTGCAGACGGGAATAGGTATTTCCCCTTTCACAGATGACTGTGCTATATGTACGAAGCCTAAAAGACTTAAAGTAACCATGGAAAAGACAAATGAAACACTCCAGAGAATTTCCAAGTGGGGTAATGATTGAGGATTTAAATTCTCACTTGCAAAAAATAAAGGGAATGCTTTTAACCTGGAAGAAAATTAGGGAAGCTTTGGACTTATTGCTTTATGGTGAAAAAATTCAGATAGTTGAAAAGTTTATGTTCCTAGGAACAGTGTTTGATAATAAATTAACTTGGAAAGGTTACATCGATATCATCATACAAAAGTGTAAAAGTAGGATGAACTTACTTAAAAGTATAGCTGGAAACAAATGGGGTGCTGATAAAAAAGTATTGACCATGATGTATAGAACATTGATAAGAGCAGTTTTAGATTATGGCTGCCAAGCTTTTGGTTCAGTTTCAAAAACAACTCTTAGAAACTAGGAATTGCTGTCGGCCCAAGTTCTGTGATTGACATGTGGCTCCATGATAATACCACCAGTGTGAGTGCTGCAAACAACCCTGGAGAGGCACCTATAAATTGGAGGATAAAAGTATTAGATCTAACCTTTTGGGCAAAGGTAAAAGCCAGTCATGAAAACAGAAGTACACAACCGATTTATGAAGCTTGCTGGAAGCTTAGTAGGCAAAATTATGTGGATTGCCACAGACTTCCTCATACTATCAGGGTCAAAAAATAGGTAAAGGAGAGAACTAAAAATGTTTAGTCATGGAAATGAAGTTACAACTGGGACAGATATTCCTCCATTTATGGATTTGGAATTGTATGAAAAAACCTTGGGAGGGGGAAAAAAAAACACTAGTGACATTTCCTAATTTATTTATGAAAAATGGGACCAGCTTTGCCACGTCTGTACAAACAGATCAAAAGATGTCAGCATGGGTAGAGTGGGAACAGCCTTCTAAGTTCCTAGTCTTGGAAAACAGAAATTTAAAAGGCTATTGAATTATGTGACTGTTCTGACAGCTGAACTAATGGGGATAATGCCACTAACCTGGGTAAGAGATATGCGACTGGCTGCAGCTGTAATTTTATCTGATTCCTTGTCAAGCATTATGACAATCAGAACAGGGATTTTGGAAAGCAGAAATGTAATAAGTGAAATAGTGTTCTTAACTACGGAAACAATGCAAGCAGGTATCTGTGTAACAATACAGTAGAACCTCAGAGTTACGAACACCTGGGGAATGGAGGCTATTCGTAACTCTGAAATGTTCGTAACTGAACAAAACATTATGGTTGTTCTTTCAAAAGTTTACAACTGAACATTGACTTAATACAGCTTTGAAACTTTACTCTGCAGAAGAAAAATGCTCTTTTAATCCTAATTTAAATGAAACAATTTCCTTATCAAATCTTTTTTTTAAACTTTCCCTTTTTTAGTAGTTTACATTTAACACAGTACTGTGTACTTGTGGTTTTGGGTTTTTTTGGGTCTCTGCTGCTGACTGATTGAGTACTTCCAGTTTCAAATGAGGTGTGTGGTGGACTGGTCAGTTCATAACTCTGGTGTTCATAACTCTGAGGTTCTACTGTAGCATGGGTTCTGGTGCATATCAGAATACCTGGAAATGAGATGGGTGACAAAGCAACAAAACAAGCTCTAAAAAAATGAGGATGTGGATATTAAGATACCTTTAAGTAGACACAAATATAAACATGTGGTCATGAAGAAGCTTATGAAGGAATGGCAAGACGTACGGACTAAGAAAACAAAAGGACAAAGGTTTATGAAGTATGCTCAAAAACCAAAAAACGGTCATGATAGAAAAAATGGAGTCATTTTTAAAGTGTTAGTAGGTCATTGTGCCTTACATGATAAGTTAAACTTATTAAAAAGACAAAGATGGGCTCTGTGATGTGTTGAGCATGTTCTATGGCATTGTGGGCAATATTCTATGGTAAGAAAGTTTCTTTATGGAACATTGAGTTGGCTTGGAATCAAAGATTTATCCCTAAAGGGAGTAGTGAGAATATCAAGGAAATGGAATAGTTATGGGGGTTGAGGGGCAGGCTTGCTGCATTTCTTTAAGGATACTAGGCTGAGGGAAAGGACATAGAAATAAATCTTGGCTAAAAATAAATGAAGATAGTGGTGTTCATAGCCTTGGGTGATGAGGCTGCTTGCCAAAAAACAAAGAAAGACGAAGTGTTTGGGGGAGGGAAAGGACTTGGGCTAGCTGAACCCAGTGTGGTCAGAGATCTCAAGGAAGGGAGTCTCCTGTTCCTCTCTTGGCCCATGGGAATTGGTTAGGTAGCGAGTCACTGTAATAATTTGCTGCACAAGACTATTGATGTTGGGAATGTAAATAAATCACACAAAGTTGCCACTTACTGGACAGAGTCAGAGGTTTCTGGGGCATCAGAGGATGGGGACAGAGCACTCCCATTACAACTAGGGGCTCAGCTGGTATCAGACTCCCCCAGCTGTGGTGATAGAGAAACCAGACGGGGGAAGCAGCTATGAGGATTCGGCATCTGGGCAATGGAGCAGACTCTGGAGTAGTTGGTGAAGCAGCTGAAGGAGCTGCAATAGACTATGCAGGTCTTTCAACAATCACACCATCCAGAGAGAGAGTCCCTGCTGGCATGGCAGTTGGAGCAGGAGAAGGAATTTATCAGGGAGCAAGCACAGTTGTTTCAGAAACTGGTGAGTCCCAGTATGGGGAACAGCAAGCAGACACGGGGTCAGCCTGTGTAAAGTGAGACCTGCATTTCTAGTTACATTTGCAAGGGTGGCAATGGGAGCTGTGTGGGACAGCGGAATGTGGGCCTGCTGGTTATCACCCTATTTGGCGGAGAAGGCTCAAGTGGGCTACATGGCCCTGAGTGACAAACTCGCCAGTGACTAGGATATTGTGAAGGTGGCTATATTAGACTGTCTACAGAGATGTACAGGCAGAAGTTTCAAGCCGCTAGGTGGGTGGGAGATGTACGGCCCAAGGCGTTCACCCAAAGATTAATGGATTGGGCTAGCTGCTGGTTAAATCCAGGTATGCAGAGTGTGGGTGAAATTATGAACTCCATAATTCTGGATCAATTTCTACCTGAGAACCCCCATATCTGGGTTGAGCGGCATCAACCCACAATACTGGAAGTGGTGGTCAAACTCACAGAGGAGTTTGAGGAAGCAGATTTCCCCTGAAAGTGGGTGTGCTTATTTAACAGACCAGAACAGGGAAAGAAGGTTGGAGAATTGGCAGGGGTAAAGCCTGCAGAGAAGAAAAGGGAAGACCCCCAGAGGAATTTGTTCAGGGAGTCAGGAAATTACCTCCTACCAATATGGGAGATTGGTAGGAGGTACCAATAAAAAAGGTACTCATATAAAAAGAGACTGCCCCTAAATGGATTGTAGGCTGACTGAATTTTATGATTGGATTGAGACATTGGGGGAGCAGTGGAGAAAAACACCAACAGTCTCTGTGAGGGTGGGGAGGAGATGGGAGAAGGGCCTAGTGGACACTGTCTCAGGGTGTTTGCTGGCTAGGAAAGATGTGGTAAAGCCACACTGGATCCTACCAGGGGAAAAGCTGACTCTGGAGTGTATCCAGGGGGAGAGAAAACTCTGCCCAATGGCTGAGATGCCCTGGGAGGTCTAGGGAAATTTCAAATTGAAGTGGGTTGGGGTAGTGGAGAGGCTGCCGCATCTGGTGGTGTTAGGGATGGACTGGAGCCCTTTCCCCTTTAGGAAGAAAGCAGGCATCTGGGGTCCACAGTGGAAGGGAACTAAGCTGCCAGAGAAGATAGAGAACTAAGCTGCCAGTGAAGATAGGGTTTAAGTAGGAGAGATGGAGAACCCCAAAAAATTTTAAATCAAAATGGGGGTCCTTGGGTCACTAAAGTTTGAGAACCGCTGCCCTAGACAACAGGATACAAGCCGGAGGGAAATGGAGATTCCCAAGGAGAAAATGGGGGAAAGAAAGAATTGGCGGAGCAGGCACTAGGAGGAAAAGGAAGTCTGAACGTATCGGAGGGGGATAGGCTGTTCCCAGGATGTTCACTACCAGGGCCCTGAGAGGAGGAACCCTGAGATACATTGGTAGGAGAGGACGAGAGGCCATAGAGGGGAAAAAAGATGATGAAGGCTTAGGACATAGCCTGCCCCAAAATAAAGAGAGGTGCGGGAAGAGAAGGAGAGAAACAGAAGGCGAGGAGAGCTTGGCAAAGGGAGTCCTCTGAGTAGATACACTTTCCCGTTTGTGAAATCGAATCACAAAAACAGTTATATTCATATTCTATCCCACAAAACTTAAATCTTGGGCCTAAATTACTTGAGTGTCTCTTAAACAACATTTAATCTGTCTTTTCCAAGGGTGGAAAACAACATTCATAACATCCCTAAGGTCAGAAAAAGAGTTTATTGAAAATTAGTCAATACCATTTATGAAATGTTATGTTAGAATTCAGTTGCTTTCGCTCATTGATCCATAACTCGTGTTTGGAAAACTCAGATCAAAGAGTTATTAATAGCTATTTTTAGATGACAAGGCTTTGTTGTTATTGGTGTGTTTTACCATGATACCCATTTAACCTACCTTATTAGTACTGAAAATAACCAGCAACTTTTAGCTAAAGAAAATAAATATTGAGGGTTGGGTTTTTTCACAATGTAAGATCTTTAAACATGTTGATCAAACTCTGGCTGACCATTCCATTGACACATGCCAAAAAGGAGCAGTTTTATCTGTGTTTCACTCCAAATTACTCAGAAAGTCAACACTGTAGGTCTAGTTCAACATGAGCTTCTGTAGGGTGGGGTAGGACGTAACCTGTCAGTGGACATGGTCTGCTCTAAAAAAATAATCTGTATTCATGGGCTTCTGCAGGTGAGAACAGGCGTCCATGTTGGCCCCATTTTAGCAGGATCAATGAGTGTCTGTTTTGGGGGCCATATTGTGTATTTCCAAAATGTAATTGCTTTGAAATGGGATTGCTCGGTTTCAGAATATTGATCTCAGAACTGTGATTCTGTGGGCAAACTGAGGTGGTTTCATACTGAGTGATACCAAAATTCATAAATAACTACCTCATTTCAGGCCAGGTCAATAGGGATCTGACTACGCTGCCGCTGGAAGTGAGACAGCGTGTGGAGCTCGAGCTGTCACTCTAAACATAGCACTGTGGATGTTGCTGCACTGGCAGAGGCTCGGACTAACCACCCGAGCTCAGACCCAGGGGGTCTTGTGGGTCCAAGCTCAGGTGGCTAGCATGCTGCTATTTTTAACATACTAGCTCAAACCCTGCTAGCATGAGCCTGTCTACCCGGGCTGGGAGGCTCGCTCCCAGCAGCAGAGTAGACATATCCTAGGAGTCTTGACTTTAATGGGCTTCGAATCGGGTCCTGTAACAAACAAGAAATCTGGAGAACCATTGGAAGAGAAGGATTTCCCATTGGATTGTAGATCCAGTCATTTAAAGTGTGCTGCTCTTGGGAGAAATTGTGCTAATGAATCTCTAGCTCTAATTATCATAAAACAAGGCAAATGGCCAGACTAAAAATACAGAGTCATAATTACTGGGTTTTTACCCACGAAAGCTTATGCCCAAATAAATCTGTTAGGTGCCACCGGACTCCTCATTGTTTTTGTGGATACAGACTAACACGGCTACCCCTCTGATAACTATGAAAAGGAGTTTTGGCCAAGTAATGCAGAATGATCTGATGTGGATCACAGAGACATTTTAAAGCAAGATTAAAACATTTTGTTAGCTAGCTTTCTACCGATAATTGATTTTCAATTTGCCAGTTTGAATACTGGGAAATGGGACAACACCAAGGAGATTCTTCATCTCTTTACATGGGCTTTGAATATTGAGTGTCTCAAGGTTGACTCTTAAACCTGTACTTGCTAAGCAGCTCCTTAATTCTGTCAGAATTGGTTAATTGGAATAGATCCGATAGCTTGGAACGAGAGTTTCCTTAGGTAACTGCTGTAATTGTTATCAAATCAGTGTCTCAGATAGAGTCAATAATTCTTTGCTTCATGTTGTATATTTGTTCATAAACACATGATTCCGTTTAACAAGTATGGATTATTATTATCATCATCACTAATTCTAAATAATTAGCTCAACAGAAGTTTACAGTAATTTGACCAGTAGCTAAACTACTGAAAGTTCTGGGAGGCAGTGTTGTCTAGTACAGTGGCTCTCAACCAGGGGTCCAGGGCCCCCTGGGGGGCTGTGAGCAGGTTTCAGGGGGTCCACCAAGCAGGGCAGTCATTAGACTTGCTGGGGCCCAGGGCAGAAAGCCAAAGCCCCACCTCACGGGGCTGAAGCCTGGGGCCCTTGAGCCCTGCCACCCAGGGCTGAAGCCTAAGCAACTTACCTCTACTTTTATATTCAGAAAACCGTTGCTGTTGCACACGTGGGCTGTGGAGTTTTCATAGCATGTGGCGGGGAGGGGCGCTCAGAAAGAGAGAGGTTGAGAACCACTGGTTTAGTAGTTACAGCAGACAGGACCTTTATGTACTATTTCCAGCTCTGCCATGGACTTACTCTCCCTCTTCCACTGCAGCAGATACAAGTGTCTTGTCCTCACTTGAAGGTCCTTCACAACTCTGCCCTTTCCTGCTAATCTACTGTTGTATCTTATCTCATTGCCCCTTCACACCCTCCAGTCTGACAAAAATGCCATCCTTGGTCACCTATTTTTCTACCGCTCCAGTAACTGCCTTGGTGCTTTCTTCTGTCCTGCCTCTTACACATGGCACACTCTGCCCAAACTAGCTCAGAAAGCTGCTACTCTGTCCTCCAAAACCCTCCTCAAGAGCCACTCCTACTATGACGCCTGATACATGCCAGCTGATAATAGCTAGTGAGGAGATCAGTTGGGATTCCTGCCATTGGTACTTTTTTTGTTTGTTTGCTTATTCATGTCCTAAAGCTAAAACAAAAATCAAACTTTGAATGGATTTAAACAAGCTAATTTGCACATAACTACTCTGTGTAACCATGGTGTTCTTATCACGTTACCCTCATCCTCTCCCCCCAGGACCTGCATTTGTTTGTTACACCCGGTTGTTGTATTTTGTCTTAAATTAGATTGACAGCCCTTGTCCCAAAGAGCATGTAAGTACTGTACAGCACTCAGCACAATGGGGTCCCAGTTCTTATTGGAGCTTCTGGGTGCTACCATAATACGAAGAATAATCACTAATAGGACAGTAGTGGCCATTACACCCCGAAACAAGGGTTTGCAGCACCTGGCCCATAGTTTCAAAGCCTTGTCCAAGTGACTGGCAATTGAGTGATTACAAGTTTAATTGAATCCTTCCTGGCTCAAGTAAATAGCTTTATACATTTGGACGTACTGTTAGAATTTTTATTCCCCTCTCAGCATCAGGTTGGCTAATTGTGCCTAGAGCAGCTCTTTATGTACCATCACAGAGTAAGGCAAGATTGTTTGGTGAAAATCTACATTGAATCTGGAAAAAATGACTTGCCACTCAGATGTTAGGTGGTTTTGTTTTGTTTAATCAGTTGCTGCTTACTTTGATAGGCTAGTAGACAACTAGACATTCAGAGAAAGTAACTCTGCTGGAGTGCTAAACCCTGGTCCTAACAAAGTCAAAAGCAAAGCTCCAATGAAACCAAAATTTGGGACAAAAATAGCTTAATATTTTTTGTCAAGTTTAAAAATGAGGAAAACCACCAGGCTGCTGAGATGCTTTATTGGGGTTTTGTTGTTTCTTTTTGTGTTTGTTTAAACTCGTTTAAAAAAAGCTGGGTAAACTAATGCAATGGCAATTTCATTGCTGGGGTCTGAAAGACCAAACCTATGCAAAGCAATGTAGGTATCTCCAATGGGTGTTCTATCCCATCAAGGATGAGGACACAACAGAGGAAGAGGCTTCCCTGTCTTCATGAAGTACCAAAGTGGTGAGAAGCTGCAAAGCTTGATGACCATGCTAGGGAAATGGCCTCTTTACAAGAACAGTGTGCAGACTCCCCAGATAAGAGCTTTACATTCAGGGACAGTGTAGGTGTTAGCATCTTTTACCCTAAAATAGTGGGCGAAATTCTGATGCAAGTCCAGAGTAACGCTCTTGAAGTCAGGGTTTACATCCAGATAATTGAGGGCCCCTCCGCAACGTAGACGGGAGGAAATTCCACCAATTGAAACCCACTAAGTTCCCTACTTGTTCCTTTTTTGTGGGGGTTGAGCTTTTCTCACCTCAGTCTGCGAGAAGAAGCCAAGGCGTTCCATTCCCTGCATCTGCAGATCTTTGCCTCCACTTTGCTACCTAGCCTCGCTGGTCCCCACAGGAGCTAAGCTTCCAGCTGTTCTCTTGACCATGGCTGCCTAAAGTGGAATTCTGCAGCTCAGAGGGCAAAGCAGTACAAGATAACACAGCCTAAGGTTATATTGACTTACATTGGGTTTTATCATAGTCTGGAGGGGGTGAAAATGGAGGAGCCCAGCCAGCTTCCCTACTCCATCCACTCCCAGGTCCAACCTTATTTCTCCAGCTCATTGGCGGCTCAACACCATGGAGTCCTGGGAGGAGCGGACTACTGGGGGAATATGCCTAAAGGACTTCCCCATGTACCCAGAAAAATCAAGAGATCATTGAAATCAGTCAACTACCATGCAGTGTGCAAAACCCACTGAACTAACCATATCATCTTATCAATGGACCCTTTGTCTTCCCAGTCCCTTCTCCCCTCTTGTCTGTCGCCTCCTATCTGTTTTTAAGAAGTTTGGCTGTTTGGGGCAGGCATGTGTCTTTCATTTGTTCTCTAAGGCATTAGCATACTGCCAGGGGCTAATGAAGCAATAAAAAAAATTAAATATTATTAACAAACATCACCACATACTTCTGGAGGAAACAGTGAGCAGCCATGTAGGTGGAAGTAAGAATTGTCTTCAGGAGAAATTGTCTTCAGGGATGTAGAGAAGGCAGTGACCTTGTGTGCCCACAGGAAGATATTTCATATGTGGGGCAGCATGGAAGAAGGCATGACGATAAGGAGCCTACATGAATATAATGGACTATCAAGAGCAAGCAGGGCCGCCTTCTACATCACTACTGTGCTAAACAATGGGTTGGACTTGGGACACTGACACTGAGAACTGAGTGAGACCATTCATAATTATGCTCTGGGATGCATTGCTGATTTGAGGCAAGCATGGCATGGGAGTCTTATGAGGGCAGAGGTCCAAGAGCTCATAGCAGGAATGAGTCTCAAGGCATAGCTGGCATTTAGTGAAGCAGCAATACTCACATTGTTTGGTTGCATTACTGCAGCAGGAACAAATTGGTGTTATCATAGAAAAGGCTTGGGATGGCTCGCACATTTTTCATCCCTCTGTGGGCATGAGGCTTCCATCCTCCCCTTCCATCACAAATGGAAACAATTATCTGTTGACAATGGCTATTTGTTCTGCCTTCGCATATCTGTTGAATAGTCTGAACAAAGGGTGACATAAAATGGATATGGATGTCCATGCAGAGGTTATATTTGCAGTCAGGAAAGAGGGCAGGGTAGTACAGTGTGTTAACACACTAGCCTTTCACTTCTGTTGGCCTCGCTTCAAATTTGGATGCACTCACATATGAAATGAAGCTAATGGGCTCAAGATGTTCTACCAGTATACGCTTTGGCACATACCACGAAAACTTCAAACAATACATTGCTGGGAAAAATGCTTCTGGCAATCTAGAACATGCCAGCAAGCTAAGGGTTAATAAGCAACAGAAAGGTCAGCTACTGCAATCACAGTGTGATGCTGGAGTAAAGCAAAATGTTTGTATTTCCAGAGAGGGCACTGCTGAAAGCTGGGGAAGTGAAACCAAAGCTCACATTTCTGAGCTGGAAGGGTGCTAGAAGCTGGGGCGTCTGCTTAGCTGAAAGCGCCTCAGCACTTCTGCAAACCAATTCATACGCTAGCTGTGACAGTGGTTGCATGACGTTAGCAAACTGGAAATAGGATATTCCCAGGAAAGAGAATCAGAAACTAAAGTGTCCTTGCACAACTTCTGCTTCAGTCACGTGTGTGTGTGTTCACATTCATTCAAAACTCTATGTGTAGTTTAGAAGATGGCTGAGATGTGCCATATGTACATAAACGGCGAGGTTTAGAGTCTGGTTTAAGGGTCCAGTCTGCTGCTGACAGCCCTAATGAATTCAATGGGGGTTAAAGGTGCAGGTCCACAGCCTGAGTGAGCAACTTTCATACTCAGGGTTAGAGCAAGTAGTAGAAGAAAATGTCTGCATAATCATCTGAATTCTAAAGTGAATTTTGATTCAACTCTCTTTATGACCCTTTTGTGTTTATTTGCTGCAGCCACTTGAGCACAGATTCATGCTGTATTGGTTAGTTCAGGGGTCGGCAACGTTTGGCACGTGGCTCGCCAGGGTAAGCACCCTGGCGGGCCGGGCCAGGCCAGTTTATTTACCTGCTGACGCGGCAGGTTCGGCCGATCGCGGCCCCCACTGGCCGCGGTTCGCCGTCCCGGGCCAATGGGGGCGGCGGGAAGCCGCGGCCAGCACATCCCTCGCCCGCGCCGCTTCTCGCCGCCCCCATTGGCCCGGGACGGCGAACCGCAGCCAGTGGGGGCCGCGATCGGCCGAACCTGCCGCGTCAGCAGGTAAATAAACTGGCCCGACCCGCCAGGGTGCTTACCCTGGCGAGCCGCGTGCCAAACGTTGCTGACCCCTGGGTTAGTTTAATAAACCATCCAATCAGGGCATACAAACAATACCACATGATATATGTAATTATCCAACGCAGCTTGAAATTGTGACTATTCAGATCTTGCAAATGCTCTGTAGATGAAGAATTATTCTCTGAGGGTGAAATTCCCCACTGGGGTTCAGGGACAGCACAAGACCTCTCTACGACTTGAGCTGCACAGGGCACTGCTGGTACAGCAGCTCTATATGGGTGCTTAACCACACCCTACGCACACAGCCAGATTAAGGCATAGGCACCACAGGTCCATGCCTACAGCCTGAGCTCCTGGAATCATGGGATTATGTCAGAATCTCAGTTTTCATATATTAAAAAAAAGTAAAGTTTCTTGCCTTCATGGGTGCAGAGAAAATCTCAAAAACATGAGCTGAGAGTAACTAATGCAGCAATGTGTGCCTGAGTCTGCAGACAGTCTGAAATAATAGCTCTCAGGAGAGAGCTGCCCATTATGTGGCTCCAGGCTCCTCCAAAACAGGCAGTGGACAGTTGTCTTGAAGCCATGGATATTTTTTGCTCACAACATACTTTCCCAATCCAAATAAAGTTCTTACAACTCACTCTTCGGAGAAGATACAGGATGCCTGGCTGCTAGGTGGGATTTTAAAGGCCCCATGGGAAAATCTTGAAACCCTGTACTCTCTGGCACATGATCAGAACAATTTTTAAGAGGCAGCATTCTGTCCCAAAATCCTTCAAAAACTGTGGTCAGTGCAAGGACTTTTTATGCAAAAGCAATAGTTAAGAGTCTAGCAGCTAGCTCTCCTAAGGCTCGGACATTCATCCTCCCCCCACAACACAGCAGAGGATGAACATGTACCAGAGAAACTTGGTGTTATTGCTGAATGTCTCACCCATGTCCCTCTTGTGGCTCACAAATCCAGTTGGAAAGATCTAATTTGCTAACACATTTTCCAAATTATTGCAATCAAAATTAAATATTTATAAAAAGAAATTAAATGTGATTTTAAAAGAAAAACCGTTTGTACAAGTGACAGAATACAGACCAAGACATCATCTTTTCACACAGTATTACGGGATCTTTAACTTTTACCTGGACAGCGCTCCCTCCACCCCCATTAGATGGCCAGAATATACTGTGTGTAACATTCCTTCAGCACTTCTAATAGTGCAACACTTCTTCATACTGCACTGTAGCCAGTAGGGGATACAACCCCCCCAGTCTTCTGACTTACAAGTAAAGGTGCTCCCAACTGAGTCACACCAACCCAACATTTAGGCCCTCATCTAGCAAAGCACTTAGATGTGCTTAAGTTTAAGTAAATGAGTTGTCCCAATGAACCTACACACACCCTTAAAGTTAATCACCTGCTCAATTGCTTTGCTGGAATAGGTCCTAGGTGAGGAAAAGGGAAGTAGCGGCAGAGTCTCAGCAGCCATCCCAGCACACCCACAATCCTACTCCGGCTGCCTTCACTGGGGGGTAGCATGGCTGGGGACACTAAACAGCTCAGATAGGGAAGTGCACCTCTGTGCAGCAGATAGCACCTGAAATACTGTCTTGGGGGAGCATATGCTAATCCTTTGCTTGCCCAACTCCCCTGTAAATCTTATGCCTGCTCTCAGCCACAATGCTCGGTGGGTGCTGCATCTCTAGAGCGGGCAGAGGGGGACTTCAATCTTGAAAATGTATCCCCATTTTTAGACCAACTACAAACCTTTTCCAATTTTGATGAACTTTCAAATTTCAAAGAAACTGGGGGAAAAATTCAGAATCTTTATGAATTCTCCGCCCTCCCCCCCCCCCCCCCAACCAGCTCTATGCAGTTCGTCACCACCCTCCCAGCACACTTCTAGGAGCCTTATGGCCCATAGACTTTAACACGAGCCCAGTTAAACTGACCATTAAAAGTTTATAATCAGGAGTGCGCAAGAGACTCCATTACTCATTTCTTTCTAACAATAATGATTTCTAATATTACAATTTCTAATATTCAATAAATGAGTTTAATTTCTTTTTTCATACATGATCTTAAAATGAGATTTTTAATTTTTTTATTTATTCCATAAACAATATAACAAAACTCAGCAAGTTAACAATATGACGTTTTCACCATACAGAGTCAGTCACAAATATTTAAAACCTTTGCAACAAGAACAACAAAACCAAAAATATTACAAGAATAATTTACAAGAGGATCTATAAAACAGCGAAGCGCTCACAAATTTTCCAGTTTCCTTTACACAATATCACTACACTCTTTCACAACATTTCTTTTTATTACAAAATTCCCAACAAAAGTTTAATTTTTTTCTTTGTATTTTGGTTTTTAAAACCAGAAACTTTTAAGTATACATCCTTTTATTAACACCCGGAGGTGCAAAAAAAAGGAAACCTCACACATACAAACACTTCACAGCACTTTTCTAAGAAAAATATACACTTACAAAATATTTTACAAATTGGCACACTTAAAAATATACAAGATTTTGTAGGCGTCTTAGAGTGATCCTTAAGAATTATACTTCAATTGACTCTACAGAGTATTTATAAAGCTTATTCTAAAAGAAAAAAGGCAAATAATTTCCAAATATGTTAAAATTGTAGTGTAAAATGTTAAACAGAAATGGATATGTTACATTCATAAAAAGGGCCATTTACTATTTCTGAAATGCTCAAGGGGGATAAAAGTTATTTTTAGCACCATAAAACAGTAGCAACATACTAAAGAGGTGCCTCTAGTTCTATGGAAGTTAACTTAAGGAGCAGTACATTCAAATCTCTGTAGGCAGCAGTCAAAATGTCTACAGCCAGTGCTGCAGGCAGAGAAACAGAGCATCTCCTTAGATTTCTACCCTGCTTCCCACTGGGAGTAAAAGACAAAAGGAGTTTAACTGGTATCGTTCTTTTTTTATTTTATTTTTAAAAAATCTTCCCTTTGTGCTTTTGAAATGTACATTTTTCTATTGAAGGGCAGCAGTGAATACAAATTTTATTTCTTGTTTCCTTTTGCACCAAGTCTTCAAAGGCTCAGCAAATGTGTCTAGCAACCCAACTATCCTGTAAGATTGAGGGCACCCTCCTTTTTATAGATCCAAATTCTCTTAGATGGCTGTTACTCCATTGTCATTAGTGTCACTTGTTTACCTGAGAAACAGATTTTAAAAGCCTTCCTTCTACCACTGACATTGTACGCTATTTATTTATTTTTTGCATTATTTTACACACTGAAAAGATAAGGACGCACATTCTCAAATAAGATGTCAATGGCTTGAGCCATGCAACTTCCACAAGACTTTCGGGAAGCCGCACAGGAAAAGTCCAGTGCACCAAGTTGAGAAAGTACAGACCAAGGGCCTGATCCTGTACCAACTGAAGTCTAGGGACCTGGTTCTCTGCTCATTTACACCGACTTCAATGGAGTTTTTGACTTACACCACTGTAAAGCTTTGATCCAGCAAAGCAGATAAGAATGCTTTAAGCATGTGACTAGTCCCATGGGACCTGTTATGTTTGGTCAAGTACTTAAAGTTAAGCACGTGCTTAAGTGCTTCACTAGACTGGGGCCTAAGTGAAAGACGACTCTAATCCAATGGGTGCCACTGCTGAAAATGTCTTTATTTTGATTAATGGTAGGTTGAGCTATAATACCAGAAAATAGCAGTAAACTTGACTTTTTAAACAAAAAAGTTACGCCCATGGCAATTGTTTCACAAAGCAAGCAGCATCCAATGGATCCCAACACAATTTTTTCCCCTCTCTGTTCAGGCCCTGATTCAGCAAGATATAAAAGCACATGCCAAAGTTTAAGCACAGGAGTAGCCCTATTGGCTATAATTGGACTATTCACATGGTTAAGTGCATTGCTGAATCGGGGTTCTAATTCTCGATTTTGGTTCCTTATTCAAGAAACACTATGATAAAGGGGGGGGGCACGAGTGGGGGAGAATACATCATTTTATGCTTTCTGATTACGCAAGTTCCCCATTATTAATCTTTTTTGTCTTTACAAAACCTCTATATGCAAGTACAGCTAACAAAACTAGGGACATTGGGGGTTGTAATTTAAAATCAGGTCGTCGTCGGCATTTATTTTGAAAAGAAATATTCCTCATAGTGTATTTATAAAAAGAAAATGGAGAATTTGCCTATAAATGCAGGAGGCACTAGTCCCGCTAGAACCAGGATTAGCAAATGCAGCATTCTCCTCACCTTGACTCTGTCCAGCACAGGGATTTTTCTCACTTCAATTCTTGGAATTGGAATGAGGGCAAATGAAATTGGGCCACATTAAACTGACCCGGTTTATGCCAATCTAAACCAGGCTGATAATGGGAATGGGTCCTTTTAAATTGAGTTGTTTGTCCCTTTATGTATTCTAATTTATCTGATGATTATAATTCACCAAAACTGAAATCTGCCAGAGTTGCAGTACAGTGCATCGTAAGAGAATAAGGATACTATACAATTTATATAGCATCCTTCATGCAAAGGATCATAAAATGCATTTATAGTAAGAGTCAAACAAGATACACTGAAAACAGGGACCTCAAGGCAAGCTGTAAAAGGGAATGGCTTAGTGGCTTGTAGTGAACATCCCACATTGATGAGCCAAAACAAATAAAATAGTGGAACTGTGGAGGAGGCAGATTAAAAGGATGCAGAGTGGAGATGGGAGGGGATATAAAGAGAGGGAATGGTGGAGTGAATCCTTGGAGATGAAAAAATGGCAAGAGGCCAGTTACTGACAGGATCCTGGAGAGGGGACTCTAGCTGCAATATTTTGGACCTTCCAGAATTTTTGAGCGTAGGAATATGCAAGAGGGAAGTGCGCTAATCAGGATAATAGAATAATAAGTGGTGAAGGCAGGAATGAACTTTTTGACAAGGAACAAGATAAAGAGATTATGAAAATGTTCTCGAGGTAGCTTTAGGCAGGCGCACAGAAAAGGTAAACAAGGGTAGAGGACAAAAATTTGGTTCAGGGAGAATTCCAAGATTTCTGGCTTTGGAAGCCAAGTTAAGGGGTTTGTTAGCAGAGGGACAGTGGAGTCACAGGTGGAGCAGGGTCAATGTTTTACCCCAAAGGACTTTTGTTTTTCAGGCATTCAGTGGCAAGGAATGATTGCGCAGTCTAAAGAGTCAAGGAGGCCAGAGAGATGGGAGACAGAAGGCTAAGAGAGTGAGTCAAGGGAGATGGAATCTGCAATTAATATTGTACTGAAATGTATGGTAATTGAGTATTAATGGAGTTTGCAAGATACAATACAATAATTGATATGTTTTATGTACTGTATTCATGTCCTATTGCACATTTCTCAAATGCCATAAATATTGCTGTATGTTTCAGTTCCATGTACCTTATTATGAGTCACATAATTGTATGTTAAACACACGTAACACAATGAAAACCAACAGAAATGTGCTTTCAAATGGCAGGTCTGAGTCAAAGAGCAGGGAACTGCCATTTCCTAGAACTGGGCCTGACCTGGCTCCATAGGAGCAGCAGCCTAAACATCTAAAATAGCAGTGATCGCAGGTTCCTACCCCTCCCACCCACCATGTGCAGAACGGGAAACAGCTCTAGAAAATCTTAGTTAGCAACCCTTATTTTATAGAGCATTTAATCTCTGATACATAAATACAAAATACAACTGAGACTTTGTAATTACATATGCCTGGACTGCCTCTTCGGGATCCAGATGTGGACCGGACCCGTTGTATGTGAATGTCTCCACCTGTGACATTGATTGAGAGAAAGAGTGCTGCCTCTTCCCACACAGCACCGGGGCCCCATGGATATGGAGAAGGGCAGGGAACTGGCTGTGCTCTGTGACTCCATTCTCTGCCACAGTGGACATCCAAGCAGGAATTAATACTGTTTAACACAGCTCTTAGTTCCCTTCCAGGTTGCTACTATGTAGCCACAAAGGAAGCCAAGCAGTGGAAACATGGCTTCAGCAAAGCCATGCACCTAAGGGTGGGGCCCAGCAGAGCTATCCCTGTAGAGAGCTTTTGCTTTAGCAGTTCTGGGGTCTCTTAGACCTCACTCCCCACTTGCTGGATTTTCTGTGTGATGCTGCACTCTAGCTTGTGTCCCATAAATCAACAGTTACTATGAGATTGCAGAGCTACCATAATCTGATCCAGAGTCACTCACTCCAGGCAGAACTATAATGTTATTTTTCAGGACAAATCAACTAATATGATACTTTCAGAGTAATTACAAAGCTGATTAGTAATTAAGTAAAATAACGTGTTATTAAAGAAATGAGGCTAAACTAAAACCCCAGTATCTGAACAACCCCAAATGCTAAGAGAGTTTGGATCCAGGTCAGAAGTTTGCAACTCAGTCCCATCTCTAATTTTCAATACTAATAAAGTGGGGAATAATTTAATATAAAAATGTATAGCCACCTCCAACTTTGCCATTAATATTACAGAAAAAACCCAGACTATATCAAAAACACTTCCATGTACTGCAAACACAAAGTCTATCCCTATCTACTTTGAAATGCCACCTCAATACTTATGAATATGTTGAGGAAGTGATCTCCTATTAGATTGCTACTAAGGCCCCTCTCCTTGTACCCATAATTTTCTATTGCATAAATATGTGACCTAACCTTACTTTCCTCTGCTCTCATTAGCTCTCAGTTAGCAGGTCTCTTGCATATCAAGGTTTCATAATAAATCAGCAGCAAAATGCACAGGCTCTCAGTTGCACAAGGAAAATAAGTGAATTTTTGTTTTGTTTTCTTCTCTTGAGGGTGAGGGCATGGTGGGGTACAAATAAGGCCTTCTGAAAATACTTTTACCATTCAATACTTATCACTGTCTTAATATAGTCCAATTGTGTATGATCTGGCCTCGATTTGGTGAGATCACAAATATTTCCATTTTCTCTTTTATTATGTACCGAGTCAAAGAAAAAAATTGTTGCACTGAAAATTGTTTTCATTTTAAAATTTCAAACAATATTGGCATTGCAAAGTTAAACACTTAGAAAACACCAAAGCTGTGATATGAGAGCACTTCTGACAGGATCAGCATAAAAATGTTTAAGAAACTTCTCAAATAAAAGTAAATAGCAATAAATGTATGAAATGTAGTAGTTCTAATTTTATAACTATTTTAGCATTTATCCCAGGTTATTATAAAATATATAAAACTGAGATACAAAGTATCAGCAATATAACTTTGCACTTTAAATGATCTTCAGCTACAGGTTTTGCTTTAAGAAAACAGACACTTGAAAAGCAGCTGTTCTGTAGTCTCTAAATGCAGACACTTGAGTCCCTGTCAAACTTACCTTGAGTGATTTTCTGAATTCCTCCAACATTTCAACTTTCTCCTATAATGAAACTCAAAATTTCATCATTATGGTTTTTTTGCTCATGTTTCTAAAGAAAGGACATTAACATTTCTCAGCTTCAGTTTTAAAGTTCTTTTTTTTTTTTTTTTCTTTTTTTTTTTTGTGAGCTTTAAACCACAGGGCAAATCCATGAAATGAGGTAAGTAAATTTGGCACACTTTTAGTTATGTCCATCAAACTTTTGGTAAGTTGTATAAGTGAACAACATCATTTTCACTGTGAGTTACAGGTGCTTCCAAAGGGGGTGGTTAATACATAATCACTGGAATGTTTATAGTAAATCAAAAGGCATAGTTCCAGAAAACACTCACAACCCAATGTTGATAGAGAAGTAAAAATATGTACAATACAGTCACTTGTTCATAGTTTGGCACAATTTTTGTTGTTGTTGTGGGTAATAGTGCATAAACTACTGTACAACAGTATGACTTTTAAAAGTCTTTCACAGAGAATACCAGATTAGGTTTGCTTTCAAAGAATAAATTCCCACAATTTCAAACTCTTCATTTCAGCACTTACATTTCAACATACCACAAGGCATATTTTGAAAGAAACAAACAAAAACCAAAAAAACCAAACATCAAACGTCTTTCTAGAAAAAGGAGTCTCTTCTTCAAACACAGGTAAAACCAAAAATGTTGTTTCTGCTTTAAGAAGAATGTTGTCTGATTCCCTGCAGAAAAATCAAACATTTTATGCCATCTTAGTTAGCTTGTGTGAAGTCACCACAACAGGATCTTATGCTCTAAACTCTGATACAGTAGATGAAGCTTTATGATATAAACAGCAGAGGGGGCTAGAAAGCACTCAAAATTGCCACATGAAGCTCAATTATGAATGAGTTTTCATTTTCAAACTAAAGAGCCTTTAGTTAGATATCTTGGCTTGTGGATGCATAACCTCTTTTTTGTGTTTTGTTTTATACAAAATGTTCAAAAAAAAAGTCTTTCCTTTTCAAAATCATTAAAAAGAGCATGTAATTGTTTTGTTTTTTTTCAATAAATAAGTAATTAAAAACTGAAGAAGCCAAACAGCAGAAAAGAGTAGCCTTGTTAGTTTTTTAACCCCAGCCAAGCCAGAAAATGGGTCATTCTTTTAGGTAGCTTGCAAGTAATAAGTATTTTCATGCACTTAAAAAAAATTGTAAAAGGGGAATGTCTCTTTCATGCAACTCTTGCTTTCAGGAAGGAAAAAATGAGGAACAGCAGGCTTAGCAGGTAGTAGGAAAGTTAAGGGTGCATTCCAGCCAGTTTGGTGCAGCATTACCTCAGTTTTTCAAAAGAAGCTGTCACAGATGGGTCCTTATGGTTCTGTTCACGGTCTGTTCGCTTTACTTTACAGTTCTCATCCCTCAGTGATTTAGAACTTGATTTATGACGGTACAGCTTTTTATGGGTAGGTCCATTATTGCCTAAAGTGCTCAGGTTACTATAGCTTTTATCAAAAAAGGGAGAGTGAATGTCTATATTGTACCCAGTTGAACAGTTGGGGCGACTGGGATCACAAGTTGTGGCTTTGCCATTATTTTTGCTTGAGCCCTTGTTGCTTGACTTGTGATTCTTCGCAGTTCCCGGGGAATTACCATTTCCCTTTTTCTTGGACTCTTGTGATGTCCCTGCCAAAATTTTAAGAGTTTTCAATTTCAGGCTGTTAGATTCAGGCGACCGGAATATATCTGGGACGCTGTTGTGGCCTACAGGCCCCCATAAGGGTTCGATTGAGGCCATCATAAATCTCTGAACATCTGCCATTCCAGATGCAATGTTAGATAAAATATTGGAAGGTTCCTCAAATTCCCTTTGATCATCATCAAGGAGGTTGTTAGTGTTTGCTATGCTAGTTTCGGACCAGCCTGTACTATTGTCTTTTCTTAGTGACCATTCACCAGATAGTCCATTATGCTTCCCTATCTTTACAGAGGTTGGGCTGCGGTGCTGAATGCATTCAGCTAGTGCCTTTGTTGTTGAGGCTGTATTATTTAACTGATTGACTGTCCTGCTGCCAACTGCTTGAGCCTTTTCACCATTGACTCCAGCTGCATTTTTCCCTTTCCTTGTTGACTTGGGAGTCTGCCTGGAATTCTTACTTTGTGGTTTATCAGTTCCTTTGTTAGTTTTAGGAGATTTTTTCCTAGTGTTTTTCTGGGGAGAACTTTGGTTTGTACCTACATTCTTGCTGGATGAACTTTTCCTCTTAGATTTTGACACTTTGCTATTGGTGCTAATTTGACCAGATGGCTCATTAAATGTTGACAAGCATGGACTTTTTTCAAGGAGGCTAACAGAATCTTCATCATTGAACATATGGAACTGAAACTGATGATTATTTAAAGTAAACCCATTATCTGCCTGATCTTGGGTCTGGAGAACCCCACAGTTCCACTTGACCTTATCAGTATTGCTTAGCACAGTCTGAGTGGTCTCCTGAAAACCTTTCAGATTGCCTAGCGATTTGGTATCTGACACGGTTATCTGAGGGGAAAGGTTGGGGGTGTCGGGAGGAGACATTTCCGAAAGCGATGACTGACGGAACTTATCAGGTGTGAAGTTGGAGATGTCTAAAAGGTCCGTAGACTCTTTCAAAGGGGTTATTTCATCTATGCTTTGTTGGATCACTAGCTTGGGACTGCAGTGGGCCAAGAAATCATCATTAATATCATCTTCGCCATCCTTTTCACAAGACTTTAGACTTAAAGAACTGTAATTGCTCGAACTAACTGACAATGAGCCCACTGAATCAAAACTAATGAGTCTGCCATCATCTGTACTTAGTGTACCTCGTTGGAAATGAAAGCGCCCCTCTCCATTATTAAAATGACATGACTGATAAGAATCATCAGACTGCACTTGTTGGTTATCCGGCACATATTTTTTTTGGTATAGCAATTTGCTGCTATTCAGATTTACTTGACTGTATCCAGAGGCTGGGAGGTTGTCTGCTCCTGTTGAGCCACCAAACTCATTTGCTAATGCAGAAGCCTCCCTCATGTCACTTGCAAATTCCTGATGGTTGCTGCTGGCAGCCTTGTTTGCTGGCCACATGCTATTGAAGTTGCTCTGCTCAATTTCTAAGTGGCCAGGTGACTGCTGCAGTTCAGATTCAGAAGGGGGGGACAGCACACAACTCTGGGCTGTCTGCAGAGCAGAGAACTCCTTTTCTGCCTGAACAATGCTGGGGAGGGAATGCTGCTGTTCAGGGGGATGCTGGGTGAAGTATGAGATACCAGTGTTACTTGACAAATCAGAAGCGTCTAACAATGTCTGCAGATACCCACCGGGGATCAGGGGTACATTGGTGGTGATATTAGCAGGTGGTAGAGGCTTGTCCGGAGAGCAAGTGGCTGGCAGGAAAGTAGAATTTTTAGCAACCTTATCCTCATGGCACTCAGAAATATGGGAGCTGTCTGAAGCACAAGGAATATTTTCATCCTTCAAACTAGCTGCTGTGTCCTGATTTTCCAAAGCAGGGGCGATTTCTCCCGTATTTGTGGCAGCTTTGATTTTCTTGCATTTCAACCTGGCTTCACTTTTGAATTTGATTCGGCGTAGCACTTTCCTCTCTGTCCCCTTATATTCCCTGTCCTGCGATTTGTACTTCACTGAGGCAATGCCTGTGATGTCATTTAAATGTAATCCGTTTGCACAGCTGGGGGTAGCGATGGCTAATGTCTGCATCCCTTTCAGGCCTGCATCCTCTTTACTGCTGCAAGGCTGCTTCTGATCAGAGGAACAGGAGCCCAGTTTGTTCACTGATTGCTCAATGGCTTTAATTCTTTGAATCCTGTGCCTGTTTGCTAGTTTGCATTTTCGCTTTCTTGGGTGAGGGAGGAATGAGACATCCGAGCCATTAAGATAGAAATTCTGTTTGTGATAGAGAGATGATCTAAGATAATCCATCCGGCTCTGCTGCCTCTCTTGCCAGAAGCCCTTCAGTGGGGCCAGTTTTTCATACTTGCTGAGCAGTTCCTCACTTAGGGTAACAGTTGTCTCATTGGCATCGACTTTACTAAGCTTCACCAGCATATGCTTCTCCCCTTTAAATCTGTTAATGATGATGTACTTGATGATAACGGGGGGCTCCTTGCGAGAGACTTTTCGCCTTTTCTTTGGGCACCATTCATCGTCATCTTCCTCTTTGGGTCCGTCCGGGAGCCACTCTTTCTTATCCAGAATCTTCTCACTCTCAATGGAATCCACATCGTACAAATAATCATCGCTGTATCGCACTTTCCTCTTTGCCCGCAGCCCATAGTTCTGCTGAATGAAGGAATTGGAATGTTCCCTGGACAGATACCTGCTACAGTCCTTTATATCCCGCAGCACGTCATCCGAGGACTCCGTGCAGGTGCTGTCATCGCTGAACTCCCCAGAGTCCTCTGTGGAATTCACAGAGTCCAAGAAGTGGCTCCTTTTAGAGCCTATATATTGCACCACCTCTGTACTGTTGCAAGTTTTATTTAAGGCAGCTTTCTCCTCCTCCTCCCCGTCCTCCTCCTCTCCATCCTCCTCTTCCTCCCCCCAAATGATGCCCTCTTCGGATTTGAATTGGGAAGGGTCAGCACCACCACCAGCCCCCCTCTTCAGGGTGCTCTTGCTGTCCCTTTTAGTGCAGTTGCCAAACACGCTGGGAAAGAAGTTGAACTGGGCATCCTCTTGCAGGGCGTTGGTCTTCTCCCTCACGTTGTCTTGGAAAGATTCATATCTAATCTTTAAGGAGCAGACGTCACTTCCCAAGGTTGAATCATCATCATCAAACATGTAATTATCCACGTCTTCCTCAGAAAACAGGTTTACAGAAAGCTCATTTTTGGAGCAAAGGTCAAGCAGCTCAATTTTACTTTCACTAATGAAAGATTCGAAATAGCCCCACTCCTGGTTGGGATTTGTTAGCAAAGGTTCCTCACCATTGCATTTGTCTGATAGTAATCCCTCGTAATAATTTTTCTGAGTGGGGTCCTCTGAATCACTGTCAGATTTCTCTGCATCTCTTTTGTCTGCTGCCCTCGATTTATGCATAGGGAAGCTTAAAAGCTGGTCTGAAAGCAGTTGATCCCCATATCTCATGGTTTCTCCTGTGCTCATGCAGTGAATCCCTATATCAGAGACTGAACAGGTGTCATAATCCCTATTTATATCACCCACTTTCAAGCTTATTCCCGGCTCTGCATCAATGCCGTCCTTTGATTCAATAAAGCAGCCTAGACAGGTCCGGCTTGGCTGCATCAAGCAGTCACCAGTCAGAGCTGACATGCCTCCGGGCTCCATAATTGTGAATGGAGCCTTCTCACAATCGCCTGGCAGAGACCAGGAGCTCATGCCCTTTGTAACACAAGATGTAAGAGAAATAGCGTGTGCGGACGAGTCATCTGAAGTGTGCTCAGGTACATCAGTGAGTCTCAGAGGAGAAGGAGGGCTCAACAAACAGGGCTTCTTTGAAGTCAGAGGAGGCAGCACTCGGTGGCACACTTGATTTTCCTTCTGAGCTATTGTCAAGGCTGAAAAAGTAACCGCAGCATCTGCAGCAGTGCAAGGCTTCTCATCACTGTCTGGGTCATGTGATTCTGGAGGAATTGAAAGAAAAAGGGAGAGTGGAAGGGAGGGAAAAAAAGAGAGTTAGTTTAAGAACCTTGGGATTCTGATCTGACTCTTTTCCCCTCCTCTTGCTATGTTTTGGGAGATGACTTTTGCAAACAAATACATTCTTTGAAAAACAGCAGTGTTTTGCTTACAAGACTGCAATGTTTAATTTGTGTAACTAATTGATTTTGTGATGTACAAAAAATACAAACATACTATCCCTTGTAGCCTCCTTGCACATGAACAGGGTTATATTTAAAATACATTGATACTTGTTTGTTTAAAAAAAAAAAAAAAACATGTTGCTAAGTGGATACGGTTATGTCAAATCTGGGTAAAATGTCGGTGGTAACAAAAAAAATCAAAGTTTAATAGAAATGTTCCTATTAACATTTTAAAAAATGGAATTGCAATGGAAATAGGTACTTAAATATTTTGCAGATGTGGGTTGCAAACACATCTGCAAATTGTCAGTGCTCAAGAGTTAGAAAGTTACCCTGAGTTAAAACTGGCATTGTTCAAGCTGAGAGAAATGCAAAACGTAAAACAAATGCTATAAAGAGATCAAAGAAAATTAGATTTTTAAAATTCTTTTCATTTTTGTAATCAATAAGATTCTTTTATAGTGACATAGGTAAGGAATTATTTTAAATAAGATTTTTAACCTGATAGTGTCCCTTTAAAGAAAAAAAAATTATAAATACAGACCTTTCATATCTAGAGAGAATTTAATTTGTTGTATCCTTGAGCAAGCACTGATCTCTGAGTAAGAAGAAAAAAAAAAAATATATATATATATATATACACACACACACACACACACACACACACACACACACACACACACACAAAATGAATGGTCTCTTCTATTAATGTGGAGACAGATTCTGATACCCTTTCTCATGTTCAGTCATCATTTACATCTTAGGTAGGCCCACTGAAATCAAATGGACTACCCAAGGCATAAAGGTCTACTCAATACTAGTGAGGGTGGCAGAATCTGACCCATACGAAAGTACTAAATACAAAAAGACGTAACCGACAATGCGTCTATAAAAAAATTGTGAGTCTAGTGGAAATGGTTCAAAATGCCAAGAAAAGGACAAACACTGTAAAAGGACTTGTGCATATGGAAAGATTTGACATCCATGCAATCTACTATAGTCACCTTTATCAAGAGTATTTATTTTACACTGAAACTGATGAGAAACTAATTTAATGTATTTATGCCAATTTACATTAGCTGAGGATCTAGCCCATAATGTGTTTATGTAAACACCCACAGAGTTATAAAATACAATATAAAGTAAAGAACAAATGTGTTATCGCACTGTTAATGAGGAGAAAACTAGGACACAAAAGTCAAGAAACTCAGAAGATGAAGGTTTTCAAGGCAGCACTAACTCAGGCACATCACACACTTGTGCATTTATTTAGTAACTTATAGGCAAAATTCTGGGGCTGTTGGAAGGTCCACAGTGCAGGGGTCAAGATATGAATCTCCATATCCCCCTGCACTCCCTGCAGACTAGCTCTGCAGTGACTCTGGGTATGTCTACACTTAAAACACTGCAGCGGCGCAAGTGCACTTCAGTGTAGACACTACCTACGTGGATGGGAGGGGTTCTCCCGTCAGCACAGGTAATCCACCTTCCCGAGAGGCAGTAGCCTGGTCAACAGAAGAATTCTTCCATCAACCTAGAGCTGGTCTACACCAGGGCTAGGTCGATATAGCTACATCTCTCAGAGGTGTGGATTTTTCACACCCCTGAGAGACGTAGCTATCCCAAAGTAAATTCCTAGTGCAGACCAGGCCTCGGTCTGCAGGTGCCTTGAGGAAGAAGTATGGCCAGGGGATCTCCCATTCTGTGGATCTATTGATATACAAAAATCTCTAGGGAGATCAGTGGCCTGTGGCTAATATTCCTGCCAACATCCTGCAGTAATGGCCTTAGGAGCGCTGCTAAGCCAACAACTGCAGGATGGGGTTGAGGGTTCTGGACCTCAGGACACGTCTATACTGAAAACTTACATCGGCATAGCTATGTCTCTGACCTAGCCTCCGGTGTAGACAGCACAAGGTCAACAGAGGAATTCTTCCATCAACATAGCTACCGCTTCTTGGGGAGGTGGATTAACTACGGCGACAGGACAACCCCTCCCCCTTTGCCGTTGTGAGGGTCTACACTGATGTGCTATAGTGGCACAGCTGCAGCTGTGAAACTCAGTGTGAAACTGGTATGGGGTCAGAATCAGGCTCAAAGAGCTTAAGGCAGCTCCACACGATTGGCAGTCTTAAGGGTTGAGCCACCTTTAGCTTTAAAGCCGTAAGCAGGTAAGGGCAACCTAAAGCTAAAGTGATTCGGCATGCACCCTGCCTTCCAAGTAACGCTACCTTCGGGGCCCTGTGAAAATGAAAATGTTTTACACACACACAGGCACATTACACTCCACCTTTAAACATATATAGCTTTAAAGCTATTGAACTGACTTGCCTGAAATGTGGTTCACTTTTCCTTTTTTAGAGAGGACTAAAAAACAACTTTGAGTTCCTCACTTGAGCCATTTTGAGTTTGAGGGTGCAAAAATTTCTATTGGATTATATGGGATTATATACGCATCTTTTGGGCCAGCTCCCTTAACTTCAAAACAAATGAACAAATTCAGCTCCAACTTAAAAAAAAAATCAACTTTGAGCTGACAGCATGGAAAATTGAGGCCCAAAGGAATATGTCTGTGAAAGTTACAAGGACATGAACAAGGGGAGTTAAAATGACAACGGGAACTCGGTCTTAAAACATTCACTACCAACTATATAATCTCCTTTTTTTAGATCTACACCTGTAAAAATGAGCTTGTCTCCTGTGAGGTGCAAATCCTGAAAAATGGATTTTCCAGGGACTGTATGGTGCTAAAGTCAAGATCATATTCAGTTAAAAGGTGTATTTACCCAATGGACTGTAATGGCTTCAATGAACAGAGTGGCTGAGAGCCAAGAAGAGCATTTCAGACTTACCTATGGATTTTCTGGCTTTTGTCACAGTTTTTGGTCACAATTTTAACATTATTTCAGTATTTTCTGGTAACATGTTAACTCAAAAGCTGAGTGAAAACACAGTAGCCCAAATACTCATCTACAGCCAAGGAGAGTGCAGTATAGCTGTGGAGAGGGAGGGGTGCAAAAGGGGCCTCCTTTGCACTCCCCAAGTTCTCAGCCTGTTTCATGCCAGGCCAATCCCTACCTGTAAATTAGAGCTACCTAAAGGCTACTCTAAATTACACTGGATGCCAGTGTCCCCAACGGGTCAGTAAAGCAGTGAAGAGGGATTGGTAGGATATAGAGAAGCCCTGGCTACCACCATAATGAACATGCAAACATAAGAACGGCCATACTGGGTCAGACCAATGGTCCATCTAGACCAATATCCTATCTTCTGACAGTGGCCAATGCCAGAGGCTTCAAAGTGAATGAACAGAACAGGGCAATCATCGAATGATCCATCCCCTGTCATCCACTCCCAGCTTCTGGCAGTCAAAGGCTAGTGATACCCAGAGCATGGGATGGCATCCCTAACCATCTTGGCTAATAGCCATTGATGGATCTCTCCTCCATGAACTTATTTAATTCTTTTTTGAACTGTGTTATAGTTTTGGCCTTCACAACATCCCCTGGCAATGAGTTCCATAGGTTGACTGTGTGTTGTGTGAAGAAGTACTTCCTTTTGTTTGTTTTAAACCTGCTGCCCTTCATTTTCATTGGGTGACCCATGGTTCTTGTGAAGGAGTAAATATTACTTCCTTATTCACTTTCTCCACGCCATCCATGATTTTATATACCTCTATCATATCCCCCCTTAATCGTCTCTTTTCCAAGCTGAAAAGTCGCTCCTCATATGGAAGCTGTTCCACACCCTTAATCATTTTTATTGCCTTTCTCTGTACCATTTCCAATTCTAATACATCTTTTTTGAGATGGTGCAAACAGAACTACACACAGTATTCAAGGTGTGGGCATACCATGGATTTTTATAGTGGCATTATGATATTTTCTATCGTATTATCTATCCCTTTCCTAATGATTCCTAACATTCTGTTAGCTTTTTTGACTGCTGCTGTATATTGAGCATATGTTTTCAGAGAACTATCTACAATGACTCCAAAATCTTTTTTAAGTGGTAACAGCTAATTTAGATCCCATCATTTTGTGCGTGTAGTTGGGATTCTGTTTTCCAATGCACATTACTTTGCATTTATCAACAGAGCCCTGCAAATCTGTGGATATCCGCAGACTATGTTTGCGGATCGCAGATCAGATGTGGATCCAAATGCGCAGGGCTCTGTTTATCAACACTGAATTTCATCTGCCATTTTGTTGCCCAGTCACCCAGTTTTGTGAGATTCCTTTGTAACTCTTCACAGTCATCTTTGGACTTAACTATCTTGAGTAATTTTGTATCATCTGCAAATTTTGCCACCCCATTGTTTACCCCTTTTTCCAGATCATTTATGAATATACTGAACAGCCCTGGTCCCAATACAGATCCTTGGGGGACCCCGCTATTTACCTCTCTCAACTGTGAGACCTGACCATTTATTCCCACTCTTTATTTCCTACCTTCTGAACAGTTACTGATCCATGACAGGACCTTCCCTCCTATCCCAAGACTGCTTACATTGCTTAAGAGCCTTCGGTGAGGAATATTGTCAAAGGCTTTTTGAAAGTCCAATCACCTGGTACAGAAGCTGATTTAAATGGTGAAAAGTTACATACAACACGTATTAGTCCTGCAATTTCATATCTGAGTTCCTTCAGAAGGGAGATGATGATGGCATAAGCACTGCCATGCTGACTCTAAGTCACAATCCCCTACACCAGGGGTGCCCAACCTGAGCCTGAGAAGGAGCCAGAATTTACCAGTGTAAATTGCCAAAGAACCACAGTAATACATCAGCTTCCCCAGCGCCTTCCACCCACCGGCAGCCCCGCTGATCAGCGCCTCCCCCTCCCTCCCTGCATCTCCTGATCAGCTGTTTCGTGGTGTGCAGGAGGCTCTGGAGGATGGGGGGAGGAGTGAGGGCATAGCAGGCTCAGGGGAGGGGGCAGGAAGGGGTGGAGTGTGGGCAGGGCCTGTGGCAGAGCCAGGGGTTGAGCAGTGAGCACCCCCCGGCACACTGGAAAGTTGGCGCCTGCAGCTCCAGCCCAGGCGTTGGTGCCTATACAAGGAGCCGCATATTCACTTCTGAAGAGCCGCATGTGGCTCCGGAGCCACAGGTTGGCCACCCCTGCCCTACACTATAGTGATCCTCACATAGCCAGAGACACTGCTGTCAGCACATAACCTGCTTTGGGTTCAGCATCAAGTGACTGCACAGCATGGGAAGATCTGGGCCAAAAGCTTTAGAAAATTCACTACTATACTACAGTGTTTAATTAAGACATTTTCCTATTTCTGTTTGTTTAACTGCATTTCATGGAAGTGGTATCAGATTCTACAAATCAAATCAGTTTCTATTGACAAGGTAACCATTGATTCTGTTTGGTAGCAGTAGATTAGGCACAGGCATAATGGCCAGGAAATCTCTTCGTAGCTCTAGCAACTGTCACCCACTATTACTTTACAGACTGTTTGCATGTATCTGATAAAGAATAAGATTGGCTGAAACTGACAGATATATTCTGAATTCTGTCATGCTAGAAATCACAAATGTGTGTTTCATTTCTCACTACTCTATCAGGTAACACCAGTGCTGTTCACCTATACATCTGGATTTACTTTGGATTTATATCTGTGGGGAAGAGAACAGAATTTGCACCTACAGGCTTTTGCTATAATACAACTACCAAATTCATTTTGATAGGGTACAAGGATCTGAGCCTACAACACCACACAGGATTGGGCCCTCAAAGATCCAATATGATCAAATATCAACAGTCAGTAGAATTGAAAGGCTAATAATTTTAAACAGAAACATGCAATTAACCATGTATGTTTAAATACATTTTAGAGATGCTGCAAAGAATGAAAATGCCAGTTTTTGTCGCAGTGCTAGGAACTTGAAAACTAAATAACTTCAGCAAATGCTCAGAGGAATTTTAATTTGAATCACAGAATCATAGAACTGGAAGGGACCTCAAGAGGAGATTCTACACCAGGGGCGGGCAAACTTTTTGGCCTGAGGGCCACATCGGGTTTCCGAAATTGTATGGAGGGTCGGTTAGGGGAGGCTGTGCCTCCCCAAACAGTCAGGCATGGCCCAGCCCCCGCCCCCTATACAACCCCCCCCTGCTTCTCGCCCCCTGATGGCCCCCCCATTCCCTGTCCCCTGACAGCCCCCCTGGGACCCCTGGCCCATCCACCCCTCCCTGTCCCCTGACCGCCCCCGGCACCCCTACCCCTGACTGCCCCCCGCCGCCCCATCCAACCCTCCTCTCCTTCCTGACTGCCCCCCCGGGACTCCTGCCCCCATTCTACCCCCCTGTTCCCCGCCCTCTGACCCCTATCCATACCCCTGATCACCACGCCTAACTCCCCTGCCCTCTATCCAACTCCCATGCTCCCTGCCCCCTTACCGCACTGCCTGGAGCACCGGTGGCTGGCGGTGCTACAGCCGCACCACCCAGAGCACAAGGACAGTCAGCCATGCTGCCCGGCTGGAGCCAGCCACGCCACCGCGCAGCACAGAGCACCGGGTCAGGCTGTGGCTCTGCTGCTGCGCTGCCCGGCCCGGCAAGAGCTCGCAGCCCCACCACCCAGAGTATTGCGCCGGTGGCGCAGTGAGCTGAGGCTGCGGGGGAGGGGGAACAGCAGGGGAGGGGCCGGGGGCGAGCCTCCCAGGTCAGGAGCTCAGGGGCCGGGCAGGAGGGTCCCATGGGCCGGATGTGGCCCGCATGCTGTAGTATGCCCACCTCTGGTCTACAACCTCCCTAGGCAATTTATTCCAGTGCTTCACCACCCTGACGGTTGGGAAGTTTTTCCTAATGTCCAACCTAAACTGCCCTTGCTGCAATTTAAGCCCATTGCTTCTTGTCCTATCCTCAGAGGTTAAGAAAAACAATTTTTCTTCCTTCTCCTTGTAACAAGCTTTTACATACTTTAAAACTGTTATGTCTCCTCTCGGTCTTCTCTTTTCCAGACTAAACAAACCCAATTTTTTCACTCTTGCCTCATAGGTCATGTTTTCTAGACCTTTAATAATTTTTGTTGCTCTTCTCTGGACTCTCTCCAATTTGTCCACATCCTTCCTGAAATGTAGCGCCCAGAACTGGACACAATACTCCAGTTGAGGCCTAATCAGCATAGAATAAAGCAGAAGAATTACTTCTCGTGTCTTGCTTACAACACTCCTGCTAATACATCCCAGAATGATGTTTGCTTTTTTTGCAACAGTGTTACACTGTTGACTCATATTTAGCTTGTGGTCCACTATGACCCCCCAGATCCCTTTCCGCAGTACTCCTTTCTAGGCAGTCATTTCCCATTTTGTATGTGTGCAACTGATTGTTCCTTCCTAAATGGAGTACTTTGCATTTGTCTTTATTGAATTTCATCCTATTTACTTCAGACCATTTCTCCAGATCATTTTGAATGTTAATCCTATCCTCCAAAGCACTTGCAACCCCTCCCAGTTTGGTATGATCTGCAAACTTTATAAGTGTACTCTCTATATCATTATCTAAATCATTGATGAAGATCTTGAACAGAACCGGACCCAGAACCGATCCATGCAGGACCCCACTAGTTATGCCCTTCCAGCCTGACTGAACCACTGATAACTACTCTCTGGGAACGGTTTTCCAACCAATTATGCACCCACCTTATAGAAGCTCCATCAGGTTTGCAGGCAAGCATAGCACTGAAGAAGATTTTAATTAGTTATTGCTTTTGAAAGCAACTATGGAGCAGTTGAAAATGACCAAAGACAAAGCTAGATACAGGAAATTTTGGGCATGTTCCTGAAAGATGCCAATCATTTTCCACTGATTTCAATGGGAGTTGAAATTACTCAGCAGGTCTCAGGATCATGACTTTACCAGTAGCATGTGTTTATGCCCAGAAGAGGTGCCTAGAATTCTAATGTGACCTTGGGACAGCAAGTTGGAGGGGCCATGCTGCCAAAATGGTCACAACAGCATGTGCAGTAACAAAAAACAATAAACTCCAAAAAAAAAAAAAAAAAAAAAAAAAAATCACAATTCAGATCTATGTGTGTGTGGGCATGCACATATGTGTGGGGGAAAAAGCAGCAGTTGTTGCTTAGGGTTTAAAAACTGAAGATTCATAGCTGCAGCAACATATTTGCACAAAATATCCATCTGCCCCACTGCTCTACATTTTGAAGATGTCTGCAAAACTCAGAAATTAAATACATGAACTAGGAAAATAGGTTGGCTTGATGTTATCACTGCTGCTTCATGTGCTGTAATTAGGTTTCCTTACCATTTTCTTTCACCCCATTAATCAGGATAGTTTCATGGTCTTCTGAGGCACAATCCTTATCTTGTTGGTCATCCATCAATTTAACCTCTTATTGTTCATTCCATGCCCCGCTGCATCTGGCCAACCTGTACATTTCCAAAAACATAATTACAGTCATTAAAATTCCTGAAATAAGCTCACAGAACTGTGAATAAAAGAAAAAAGCATTACACACACCTACTAACCCTGTTTAGGAGGACAAACACTATTTATTATAACAAAGTAGCTATCATATTTTCACTCTTCTACTCCAAAGCTCCCCCAGTCCAATGTATTTCAATGGAGTTAAAAAGAGATGTCTCCATTTTCTTCCCAAAGAACAACAAGCATCAGTAACACAATGTCTTTGCATTTGTTGAGGAATTTTTCACTACCATCAAGAATTTTACTTCAGTGCAAATCCAAATTTCAGTGGCTCCCCGGAGAGGATAACTTGGTTAAAATGAGACTCCCAGCTTATGGACACCGACACCATTCCCAGCACCTGTGCTGTGGCTGCCAAAATGTTTCATTCAGTGGGCCAGGGAGCCCAGTAAAAGATCTATTGACATATTTTAATCAAAGAGGTTCCCCATATTTTTTGTAAAATTTCCCAGTCATAAACTATGCATCATTTGGAGTATTTGCATGTAACTTTAGGAAGATTAACTTTTAAGTATGACAGATGCTCTACATTTTTCAGTTACAGGCTGCTTAATAATGTCGCCTGCCTGTTAAACATGCGTTCAGGAGATACACAGTCTAAAGTAGTAAGTGGGCCAGCTTGACTTCTTTGGAATGGGCCGCTTGCTGTGTGAGGAATCTTTGGTGGGAGGAGTACTGCAGTTTGGTAAGGAGCTTAAACACATCATAGACTGACATTAAACAAATCCATTCTGTCCATCTTTTGTGGTTTTCCGGGTGGAAGAAATGTGCAATGATCATTCATTTCAAATAACCACAGATTAGGGTTGCCAACTTTCTAATCGCACAAAACCGAACACCCCTGTCCCACCCCTTTCCTGAGGCCACACCTTTTCCTGAGGCTCCATCTCCTGTCCCACCCCTTCCCTGAAGCCCCGCCACCACTCACTACATTCCCCCTCCCTCAGTGGCTTGCTCTCCCCCACCCTCACTTTCACTGGGCTGGGGCAGGGGTTTGGGGTGCAGGAGGGGTATGGGCTCTGGGCTGGGGATGAGGCATTTGGGGTGCAGGAGGGGGCTCTGGGTTTGGGGCAGGGGCTCAGGGATGGGGCAGGGGGTTGGGGTGCGGGTTTACCTCGGGCAGCTCCCAATCAGCGGCGCAGCAAGGCTAAGGCAGGCTCCCTGCCTGTCCTGGCTCTGCACAGTGACCCGGAAGCGGCCAGCAGGTCCGGCTCCTAGGTGGAGATGCGCAAGTGGCTCTGCCCACGGCTCTCACCTGCAGGCACCACTCCCACAGCTCCCATTGGCCATGGTTCCCAGCCAATGGGAGTGCCGAGCTGGTGCTTGGGGCGGGGGCAGCGTGCAGAGCCCCGTGACCCCCCCTGCCTAGGAGCCAGACCTGCTGGCTGCTTCCGGGGCGCAGCGCGGTGCCAGGACAGGTAGGGACTAGCCTTCCTTAGACCCACAGCACCACCGACTGGACTTTTAACTGGACTGGAGCTGCCAGGATCCCTTTTCAACTGGGCGTTGCAGTCCAAAACCGGACACCAGGCAACCCTACCGCAGGTGAGTATAGTTGGATGACTGCACATTCGGCTATCCACACCTCACATATTTGAACTGCTTGCTTGCTCATTTCAAAGCACCACAAATATGTATGTGCGTGTGGATGATCTCACATTCTGATCAGGTATTTGGAATGCTGCACACTGTAATAAATACCCCTATTTATTTGAATCTGCCATCATCTCTGGTGTGTAGTGGTGATTCTCTAACTTGCACAGGGGCCAGTCAGCACAGGATGGAGAAGCTGAAGCCAGCTCCCTGACAGCTAACCTCCACCCCGTCTGAGTACATTTGTCATTCACACTGCACACCACATTTCTCCAGAAAGAAAACACCGATCCAAACACAAAGCACTGGCAAGCTTGGACAGCATGATTCCAGGCCTTTTTTAAAAAGACCCCACTACCCCCACTGGGATTTAATTTAGGTGAGTACACGAACGACCATAAGAATGTTTTCTTAAAACATTCCCACACCAAAATTGGGAAGGTTTCCCCACACATTTGTTTCCTGCAGTTTTATTCTATATCTTCCCATTGGCCCTACTAATGAGCTGTATGTAAGCTGCAGGCCATTGAATTGAGAAGTAAGATAACAATGCAACATCTGAAACTGATTCTCCTATTTAAACTTTCCATCAGTTGTTCTCCAAATCAGATCATCAAAAAAATCCAAAATGTGCTTTTTTTCTGTTTTGTAAACCAAGGGGATGCTCAACAAGGCTTATGCAGACTGGTATTCCTGGAGCGGAGGTAGCTCTCTCCAAAGACAGAATGTGGACAGACATGAAAGCAATATTCCTGAGGTCAAGTTCTGTTGGACAGGCTCAGTGTTACTGTCTCACAAAGAATGTTCTCTAAATAGTATTAATCTCTCACAGCCTCTCTCTGTCCTATAGGCAATAATGATATTGCAATGTATATAGAATCTTATTGTGTAGAAAAATCCTTTGATCAGTTTCCTTCAAGGAAGCACTTGTTCCTTTTCCTATAAACTTAACAGAAAGCATGGCTAAAATCTACATTTACTTATTTTGCAGGGGCTGAAATCAAACCTAAGGCAGAGGAAGGAACACCCCCAAATTATAAGATTAAAATATCTGGACTACTTTCTACATTTGTCACCTACCAGGTAATCTGAAGGCCTAAAGTGCTAGCTGTGTTATCAGTTACTATACATGTGGAGCCTGATTCTGCTCCCACTAGTATTAGTTTTACACTGGTAAACTCCATTGACTTCAACTGAAATGCTACTGAGTTACGCATGTGTGAGAGCAGAATTTGTCCACTTGCTTAATTCCTCGTGAAGGTGCCACAGTGTATTTTGCTTCTCCTCTACTAGACTCAGTGAGGCACTTGAGTGTCCTTGACAGATATACACATGGAGAGGACCTTCTCGGACTGGGAGGGTCAGCCACGTCTTTGCTCCAAGGCTCCAGTGTCCCAGTAGGGGAAATGGGCAGGCTAGTGGCAGGAGCAGGCATGCCAGGGTGAGGCAAAGGAAGCACCTCTTTCCCAGCCAGCTCTTGGTCCCACAGTGATTCACCAGAAACATATCAGATCGCCTGGGATTGTGTGATCTTGTCTGTGGAAACCCCAGTTCTGCTCGGAGTCCTTGGCTGATGATTGGGCAGGAGGCTGCCCAGTGCTAGAGCTGGTTCAGGGGCAAAGGGCCTCTGCACAGATGGCCCTGATCTCTTGTAGATCTTTGGGGATTCTCCAGGTTCACTGCAGGGCCCTGTGGCCTGTTCCACAAAGGGCAAAACCTGCTCCCTCAAATGACTGACTGGGGACAAATAATGCAATGGGATATTTGGAGAGATTTCCCCCTCCTCCCGCCGAGGCCCCTCCAGCAGGTTTTACAATGGGAGGAGGGGTGATCTGGCTCACAGTATTTTCAGGCACAGCAGTGCTGGTCTCGGGGATGTCTTGCAAGTGCGTACAGTGGATGAAGATAAAGAAAACCAATAGCCATGTCATCTAGCATCTGGCTGCTGATATACATGTCCACAGCTCGATGCGGATCTCCTGACTCAACTTTCCCACGTGCCAGCATTATCTTCTGAGGCCAAATACATCTCCAAGCATGGAAAAATCCATCCTGGAAAATAAATATTCTACTGTGGGTATGAACTGCCTGGAAAATGGAAACTGATCTATAGCTATCAAGTCAGCTTTATAAATAGAGATAAGATACACATACCTATATACACACAGAGGCCAATATTAGGTAGGTAAATGATGGGGTGGTGATAGCTCCATAGTTAAGGCTGCAACAGGGTTTTAGTTTAAAGCTGAATATATGGAGGGTCAGTAGCCCTCAGATGAGACCCAGCAAAGCAATTCCAATATTCAAATACCTATTGAAGTGTCCATTGCTTGTGTTTGTTGTGGATGGCAAGGGTTGCAAGAGAGACAGTAGCCAAAATTGAGGGAAATCTTTTTTACGGAGAGGAGGAGAAAAAAACACCACCATGGGAGATCCGATTTTCTGCAACAGAGCTGTAAATAAGTGCAAGTGTTGGAGTGAAGTTTGTATGTGCAGTTAGGTCTTAGAGAAAAGCTCCAGAGAAATTAATTACATGTCAAAGCTTCTGACGCCTCTGACAGGACTTAGAAGAATTAGGATACTTTTGAATGAAAACATGTACTTTAAAAAACACACCAAGTAAATGTCTCTAAGATATTTATGCACTGTAAAGTAACAGAGCAAGAGAGCCCAGGTTTCCCCACAGTAAAAACAGACACAGCACACTCTGTGTTCTCATTAATAACGAAGTCTTCCCTCTTCTTGGAGTGCTGTATTCATTAGGCCTTTCACAGAATAAAAAAACATGAATTGCAAAGCCCTCTCTAGCTAGGGCTCTAGGGCAGGTGCTTCTTCTGCAGGCATCAAACTGTAGCAAGTGAAAAAAGAAACAAAGCAGTCCAAAATATAGATACATTTTCTTCCCAGCTATGAGGGCTGGGGTCCTTCTCGTAGACTTTCTGACCTCCCATTTCCCCTCCTAAGCAAAGTCAGCGTATTGTATACCTCCTGCTAGGTTAGCTGAAAGGTAGCAAGGGCCACCTGCCAAGCAAATCCAACTTCAAACCCCTTTGCTGGATCTGGAGATGTTCCCATGGAAGATACAGGATACTGAATTCTCTTCAGAGAGCATCTTGGGGCAATCAGCTACCAACCCTGAACTCCGAAGTACCCTTGTACTCAAAGAACCAGTATACCCAGTCCCAGACACAGAAACGGAATTACCTTATTTTCCTTCTAATTTCTAAGGCTGTCATAATCATCCTTCAACTATTTCAAGTATTCTACTTGATCCTTGATATTTATAATAAATTGATATCTTGTGTGTGACTATATTTAATATTTTCATTTGCCAATAGACAGGGGATCTCAGTCTGTCATTTGTTCCATTCCAGGGTACCTTAAAATGCCTAGTATAAAAGAATCCACTCCTAATAGAGGTGGAAGAAATAAAAATGGATGCCCTGGAACTCGAAGTACTTCTTCTGCTTGCTTTATTTTACCAATGGTGTTGGCTTTATTTATAATAGAGGTACCCACATTTTCCCCAGCAACTTGCCGGGAAGAGCACCATAAGCCACCTTTTGGCTAACTGATGCACAATTTTGAGTTGCAGTGATTCTGGAGCATGAAGACAACCTTATAAAGCAGAAGAGCTGTTTGTGTGTAAAGTTGCTATACTTGTGACTCATGATTTGATATAATTTTCGTTACATGATCATGTAGCGTTTCTCAAATAATACAATATCCTACTTGTTCCCTATAATCTTAGGCACACAGGGAGCATCTTGCAGCAGTGTGCATGCCAGACAAACAGAATCCACAAGAATCTTGTATAGGAAATGCATACAATATTCATCAGATTATGCATACTTTCAACACAGAGAAATAGTTTCAATTTAGACGACGTAGTTGGGCCAACAGAATTTACAGGTAAGGTAGCTTCACAGTCTTATCCCCTGAACTAAATCTGAAGAAGGCTATGCAGCTGATTGAAAATTCCTTTGCAATCAGGTATGTAAGGTAAATTCATGGATGCTAACAACATGATTAAACTCCATACCTTAGAGCAGGGGTGGCCAACCTGAGCCTGAGAAGGAGCCAGAATTTACCAATGTGCATTGCCAAAGAGCCACAGTAACACGTCAGCAGCCCCCCGTCAGTTCCCCCCGCCCCCAGTGTCTCCCACCCGCCAGCAGCACCGCTGATCAGCACCTAACCCTCCATCCCTGCATCTCCCGCCCGCCACGATCAGCTGTTTTGTGGTGTGCAGGAGGCTCGGGGGAGGGGGGGAGGGAGGGAGGGAGGAGCAGCAGCAAGGGCACAGCAGACTCAGGGCAAGGGACAGGGGCTTTGGGGGAAGGAGTGGAGTGGAGTGGGGCCGGGGCCTGGGGCAGAGCCAGGGGTTGAGCAGTGAGCACCCTGTAGCACATTGGAAAGTTGACACCTGTAGCTCCAGCACTGGAGTTGGTGCCTATGCAAGGAGCCGCATATTAACCTCTGAAGAGCCGCATGTGGCCACCCCTGCCTTAGAGAGAAGAGAATTTATCATATCTTATAAAAACTAAGTCAATAAAGATCAGATGCCACACATTTTTATGTAATGATGCAGAAAAATGTTGCTTTATTTGAGGAAATAGTATGCTTTTAAAGTCTATTTTTTAAGGCAAAATACTGTGTTAGGGCAGATTGTAGCCTGTAAGATATCAGTCCAGCTCGCCATCTGTATCCAGGTAACAATGTGGAATGCAAATATTTAAGGGGGAGGGAGGAGAGAATCTGGACAGCTGCCCCAACTGCCTGGGAAGCAATGTTTAGTTAAGTCTCGGATATCACTGAAAGAAGATGTGGAGATGTCACCCTGTGGCTGAAACATTTTTCTGCATGTTAAATATTCACCCCTGGGTCTCAGATGTGGAATCCAAATGCTCTGGTACTGCTCTACCTTTAGACAATGTGAGATTCCTTTCTGTGAATCTGAGTGCCTCCTCATCAGCCTTCTTTTATTCATAATCATAGGAATGTCACTGAATATTGGTCATATCCACTGCTGAATCCCCAAACGATAATACTACGATCTGAGAATCTCAAAAAGTGTCCCCTGCATTAATGAACTGAGCCATAAAACAACCCCGTGGAGCCGGAAAACAGTATTATCCCCATTTTACAGATGGGGAAACGGAGGCACAAAACAGTGACATGACTTGCCCAAGAACACGCAGCAGATCTGGGAGTAGGACCCAGAAGACCACTAGATCACACTGATTTCCAGACCACCTTTTCTAGTCTCACCGAATGGCTAATTTCCAGTATCACTCTGTATGCTACAGTGTGTGTGAAAGTATATACATTTATATGTCCATCCTAACCATCTGCAGCCCAGTCAGTCAAAAAACATTCATCTCTTCACAGCAAGAGAACTAGTGACATCATGGCTATGTTTTCTGTGGGCAGTGCCCTTTTCTGGGGTCTAGACTCCTTCGATTTAGGTAACAAAAGAGATGTCTGATGCACTAAACTCATTATCTTTCATGAGCCACAGGTACACAGTTTACTGTTAAGCTCTGAGCCTGAGAGAGCTATTAGTTGTCTAAAATGCATGCCTGGCTAGCACAGCACCTTCCTTTTTGTGTTGGTGGTGAGTAGGCGGTTCCTTAATGATCTGGCAAACATCCTTAGCATAGTCCCCTTGTAATTGTATCATCAGTACCTTGCGTGGATTCACACACACAGCTAGTTCACACTGACACTTTGCTGGTCCTATAACCATTTTCGTCCCCACTGACTGTCATTCAGCATCAATTATTTTTTTGTTTGATTAAACTTTTTCAAACTAAGAGGAAGTCAGTAAATTTCACCACTCTCCCTATATAAAGCAACAAGCGGGGGGTGGGGTGGGAGAGAGATCATAAACAAAGGCATTTATCAGCTTTTGCTGGAGGTGTTAGTCTTTGCATATTGAGTAGCAGTGCTGTAATTGTTTCATTAGAAGGACTCTGGTTCTGCCTGCAGCACTAACAGTGTTTAGAGTACAGAGGAAAAAATACTACAGGCAACACCACAGCAAAGATAAATTGATAAATGCGCCGTGCCCGACATTAGTTAATACATCGCAGCTTTATTCACTTAAGGCAGCCAAAGAATCATCCCTCAGTAAAAATAAAAATCTGGATCCATGCACACAGTATTGGTGCAGAGCAAGAAATGATGGAATAGAAAGATGAAGCATGTACTGTATATGCCTTACCATCGCCGCTGCTACACTTGCAAGTCATTTCCCACTTCTAAGTATTTGGCTTTACTCAAAGCAAGCTTTTGCATGTTGGCTGAAAACTAACTAATTTGTCTCTGCTGAGCTTTCTCTAAGGCTGGAAAAGAAGTAATCTCAAGGAGACTTTGCATTGGGTTTATAACAGTATTCTAGGTAAGTCAACAGCACTGATGCAAACAGGGATTGTAAATATATAAATAAATTTAAAAACAAAGTGAAAGATGCTTTTAAAAATGGTTTTAATCCCCTCTTACTGCTGGAGGAAGTTCTGAGCCCCAGCTCACAAAGAATTCTGTAGAGATAGCATCAAACACAAACTGAAAGCAACCTAGTAAATGTTAAACTAATTGTGAATTCAAGGTTACATGCTGGTTCCCCTGGAAAAAACAAAATAAGATCTTGGTTAACTCATCATCTGCAATAAAACTGAATCTGCTAGAATAGCTTGTAGATTCTGACAAGGCAGACTAAACGTTTGCGAGGAAAATGTGCCTGTGCTTCAAAGACAGAGTAATCATGACACACAGACCAATAAGGCTGATTCTACCTGGTGACTGAGCATTAGTAATCCTCCAACTAAGAGCACACTGGAGCCACAGTCAAACTACTGCTTCCCCCACCCCCCTCTTCACAAACTTGTATTGCTCTGTATAAACGGGCATTATGGAAGAAGGAATGTGACTCCTAGATGAAGGCTCTGAATGGGAGGGTAGCCAGGATAATTCCATGTGTCCAGGGACTCAGACAACTGCTACAAAGGGTATGTCTTCACTACCCGCCGTATCGGCGGGTAGCAATCGATTTATCCAGGATCGATATATCGCATCTCGTTAAGACGCGATATATCGATCCCCGAACGCACTCACCGTCGACTCCGGAACTCCACCAGAGCGAGCGGCGGTAGCGCAGTTGACGGGGGAGCCACGGCCATCGATCCCGCGCCATCTGGACCCCAGGTAATTAGATCCAAGATACTTCGACTTCAGCTACGCTATTCGCGTAGCTGAAGTTGCGTATCTTGGATCGATTCCCCCCCCAGTGTAGACCAGCCCTAATATGCAGCAAACATTTTATAACAGCCGTACTCATGACACTACCTAACAGTTCATTTCCAACGCACCGCACCAACCTTAACTAATTTATCCTCACAATAGTTTAATATGTAGATCAGGCCATTATGTAAACAGAATTTTATCACAGGAACATTTTTGTGGGACCCTTTGTTAAATTAATGGGAGGTTGGCTGCATGACACTAGTTTCAAGACGAGGAAACCTTTGATGGATGGAGTAAAACATTAGGGGCCTCCATCATCCTGTACTTTTATGTTGTCATTTACAAATGTGCCACCAAATGAGAATTCTCCATTCAGTCAGGTAACAAGGTGTTAGGGTTTCCTTCGTACTTTGAACTCTGGGGTACAGATGTGGGGATCCGCATGAAAGACCCCCTAAGCTTATTTTTACCAGCTTAGGTTAAAAACTTTTCGAAGGCACAATTTTTTTTTTTGTCCTTTGATGAGTACTGCTGCCACCATCAAGTGATTTAGACAAAGATTTAGGAAAAGAACCACTTGGAGTTCCTGTTTCCCCAAAATATCCCCCCCAAGCCCTCTCACCCCCTTTCCTGGGGAGGCTTGAGAGTAACCAAGGTGAGCACAGACCAGACCCTTGGGTTTTTATTGGTTCTTTTGGTTAGGTGCCAACTAGGTTATTTGCGCTTCTTAACCCTTTACAGATAAAGGAGGGATTTTATGCTACCCTTAGCTATATGTTTATGACACAAGGTAACTGTGGATGTTTGTAATGTGACAGCACAAGGTGCAAGGTAGGGACGAATCAGGCCTTTAGCCTCTAGTCTCATGATGAAAACTCACCTGAGAAGTGGCTGTGTGGTGCAGCTGTACTGTGGTGCATTACTGAGTAGCTCATAGATCGAGAAATCACCACTAATGCAAATGGCCAAATCTGGACCAAAAAAATCCAGCTTCTAAACTCTAACTAGATGTTTTTATATGGCTCGTGCACATATTTAAGACCTAACAAAAGAATATGAGCTTCCATTGCAGTGGCCAAAAGGGTGATCATTGGATACATAAACGGGAATCTCAAGTAAGAGTAGAGAGATTATTTTAACTCTGCACTTGGCCCTGAGGAGACTGCTGCTGGAATACTGTGTCCAGTTCTGGTGTCCACAAATTCAAGAAGGATGTTGATAAACTGTAGGAGGGCTTAGAGAAGAGCCACGAGAAGCCCTATAAAGTCTACACTTAAAATTTAGGTCAACATAGGTATGATGCTGACAGGTGTGAAAAATCCACATCCCTGAGTGCTGTAGCTATGCTACCTAACCCATGGGGCAGACACAGCTAGGTCATTGGAAGAATGCTTCCATCAATCTATCTACCATCACTTGGGGAAGTGGTATTCCTACAGTGAAGGGAAGAAAAGTCGATGTAGGCCTACAGAGTTATGTCGGCATAGCTACAGTACCATACCTATGCTGTTATAGTCCCTGTTAGGATAGTCATGGCCCAAGAAGCTCCCCTTAAATATCTACTGCTGCTGCTGGGAAAAGAGAGGTGTGAAAGAAACTACCTCTGGTACCATGGCAGCCGAAAGAGGACCCTACCAGCAAAAAGTCTGTGAAGAAGCAGGGATAGAAAGCTCACCATGCTGTATTTTTAATTAAGCTTTCCCACCAGGTGAGTTTTTGAAAGCTCTTTCAGAGGCAGCATTCACCCAGTCACTCACCCAGAATCAAGGCACTTCAAGGGATTTAACAAAATCCATACAATACCTCGATCTTTTCATACTGCCTTTTAGGCTTACCTTTTTATTCACCTATCCTCAATTAAAAGGCCTGTGAGGCAGAGGCCTTGAGGATATTATGGTAGCCGTTGCAGGTTACACAAAAAAATGTACAAACAACTCAAGTCCTCATTCAGATTTTCAGAACTCTTTTTTTGGATGGTAGCAGCCGATTATGTGGGGCTTTCATCTATTTTGAGCTCAAATTGATTGGCAATTTTGAAGAATGTGTTGCAAATTGCTATGCTAATCATGGTAAATCAAGCCATGTAACTATATTAAAATAACATTAGCACTGAGACAGAAACTGAGAAAACCAAGGAAATGCTGAGTTAAGGTTTCTTGTTCTGGAATCTTCATCTTGCCCACTTGTGCCTCGATATTTTCTGCCATTATGTGTTGTGAGATTCTAGAAGGCTGCTCATCCATTCATCATTATAATGCTTAGGAACATAAAGAATGTTTTACATTTTCAAAGCAGTGGGGGAATATTTTCAGAAAAGTGAGTTTTTGTGATACCCACGATTTTGCACCCACACTTGAATAGCGGGCACCGATCTTGGTACTTTTGCTTCAATCTACCTAATCACAGGCACAAATTAGAGAGTCAGGGGTGCAGATCTGTGGCCACCATATATTTAAAATGAAGATGTAAAATGCACCCAGAAAAGATCTTTTGCCTGGCCATAAAAGTCGATGTATACCCCACATGGTAAACCCATAGCTGGAGAGTCTGGGGAAGGAAAAGTATTTGAGGTTCCCTTCACACTGAGTTTCCTCAAATTCTTGTGTTGGGGGTATACAGGGTTGCAACTTGCCAAAGAAGCTGGGGATCTGCCAGAGGAATATTGCAATCTGCATGGAGGCCCTGTACGTCTGCATCCCCTCTCCTGCAACTTGGCAGTGTGCTCCAAATGCTGCCAGAAAACCGCAAAGAGGTGGCCTCCTCTACAAACTCCCCTTTAAGGAGGCTTCCCCAGCATGGAGGGACTCCAGATAAATAGCGGTACAGCCTCAGAGCGTGTTACCTTTTGCAGATTCCCAATGGTTTGTAGGGAGAGGTGTGGATCTGCCCTGCCCTCCTACGTGCATTCCAAACCCCACAGAGAGTACTCTGCAGGGCCCCAGAAAGAAGTGGAATGTGCTATGGAGATAGCTGGCCTCTGCCCTTTCTCATGGGCCAAAGGAGATCAGAGTGTCCCTTCCTCATGCAGCACTCAGGAACAAACTGGGCTCTAACTAATTAATCTGCATAAAACACCTTTTAGAGGGATGTTATCTCCATTTTGCTGGAGAGGATACCGACTCACAGAGTTGCCAAGAATCACAATACTTCTATGACATGGTTTGGGACAAGGCTACTCTTCTGAACCTGTTTACTGGCATCAAAGAAATATTGGCTACAATGGATCAAATCTTAGGTCAAACACTACACATGTTTGCTGGTATAGCTTAATTTGGTATAATTTAAAACTAACCCAAAATTAAGGTCACTTTAATTCTGAATCAGATTGTCCACACAGGGGTTTAATGCACTCTAACTAGTCTACTTTTAATTCACACCTTTAGTTAATTTGGATTAACTGTCCTGTGTTTTCCCTGTGTAGCCAAGCCCTTGTACACTACCATACAGTACTGAATACAAGTGTCACACATGTAGGGTGACCAGACATCCCGATATTATTGGGACAGTCCCGATTTTAGGGGACTTGTCCCGCGTCCTGACCTTACATCGGTCAGGACGCCCTTTGTCCCAATATTGGGGACCGTCTGGACCACAGCCACGGCGCCGCCGCTCACCGCTTCCTGGGGCAGCTCCCAGCACCTGCCCGCCGGCAGGCGCCGGGAGCAAGCAGAGAGCCCTCCACCCCCCCCCCACCTGACCCGCAACCCTAGGAGCCATGGGGACCAGCCTGCCGGATGCTTCCCGGGACAGGAGCCACCTCAGGTGAGCACTGCTGGGACTCCCCACCTCGCCCCCTGGCAGGTCCCTCTGGCTCTTAGGGTAGGGGGGCTCTGAGTGCTGCGGGGCCTGCAAGCCCCGCTCTGCGGCTCCGGCAGCTCCCATTGGTGCCTTTTCCGGCCAATGGGAGCCACGGAGCTCGCGCTTGTGGTGGGCGCAGCACGTGGAGAGTCTGGAGACTCCCCTCGCTGCTCTCACCCTAGGAGCCAGAGACCTCCCAGCAGGGCTGGTGAGTGCGGCCAGGGAAGGGGGCAGGGTGTGGTGGAGTGAGTGTCTGGGAGGTGTGTGTGGCATGCTGGGCTGTGAGGGTGTGGGGGGCGCTGGGCAGTGGGGGAGGTATGCGTGTTTTGGGGTGCTAGACAGTGGAGGCCTGTTGGGGGGTGCTGGGCAGGGGGGGAGATCTGTGTGTGTCAGGGCACTGGGCAGTGCGGGTCTGTGTGGGGCATTGTGTAGTCGTGGTGGTGCAGCTGTGGGGAAGGGCACTGGGAGGGAGGGAGGAAGGAAGGAAGAGAGAGAGGCGAAATCTGTGTGTATTGGGAAACTGGTGAGTGGGGTTCTGTGTTCTGAGCGGCTGTGGGCAGGGGGGCACTGGGCGGGGTGTGTGCGCACAGCACTGTGCCTTTGTGGTGGAAGGGCTGTAGGGGGGCTCTGGGCATAGTAGATCCAGGGGGCGCTGGGCAGGGGAGCTGTGTGGCGCAGCACGGGCCCACCCCCAACAGGAAGGGGCATGCTGGTACCACAGGGCCAGGTGGACCAGTGTGCCTCTGGCTCCAGTCGGGGCTGTGCACCTGTGTCTGTCTGTCTCCCCCCCCCCGCTCACCCAATGTGTCCTGATATTTCACTCTTGCGATCTGGTCACCTTACACACATGGTGCATCTCCAAAGAATAACTCCAGTATGTTGACAGGCTTTCTTCCTTTTCCTTTCAGCAAGCAGTATTTCCTCTCGATGGTGACTGGATCATTGGGCTGAAGTGGCTCAGCGGCATTAGGTCACTGCTATTACTGTGCAATCAGAGTATATTTCTGTTCTACCCAGCTGTTGCTCCCCATTGCATTGATATGCTAATATTTCATTACTATGTCCCCCTTATGTATTCTTTGTGTAGCTTGTGGGGGAAATGACCTCCTTACTCTCACTCTTAAGATATGATTGGGTATGAGAGGTGAAGTACTGCTGAATTTATGCTAGGATTTAAAGGGTTGCTGTCAACTTGTAACTCACAAAGTATTTCAGTTTTTTCACCTCTGTTAACAATCTAACAATACTACAGAAGTGAAAGATTTTTAAGTATCTAATTTCAGTATTATTAGCTCTCTTGATTTTATCGTAAGTTTCATATTTCGTGTTGCATTTAAAGCCCCAGCTCCTGGAGTCAAGCAGTTACATGAGAATCATATCTTTCCTTTAAAACAAAAAGTACATTTCTAGCCCTTGTGGCTGCAGAGAAAAGCATGAACACATGACCCAAGTGTAACCTTAAAGGCTCAAAAAAACAGAAGGCAAATAATAAGTACCCAAAATGTACTTAAAAAAAAAATTATGATTACATTTCATGATTTTTGAATGATCTGGCAGTTGACAATAGTATTATTTACTTTTAAACATTTATCCAGTTTATTTACTTTTTACATTTCACTCAGTTCAGTGAAACTCAGACTGTCAGTTTCACTTTCTAGTCTCATGCCTTAGCACGCTGTCATTATGTTTGGGGATCTAAAACTGCAGGACAATGTATTTAATTCATCCTGTTTTTATTGACAGTCAAAATAAATTAAAAAAATGTTTTGATAACGTTTCAAATTAGATTTTGTACATTTTTAAAAATATACCATCTCCATTTTGCACAAAAGGACCAAATCCTTTTTCTCTGCCTGTGTATTTTTTCATACTACAACTAATAAATAATAATTATCATCATTATTTTTTTTTAAATGGTTTACTGAAGCTTATTTAAAGAAATACATTCCTGAAAATTTTCAAGTTTTTAACATTTAGAAGCTTTCTATTCAAACCAAAAATAAAATAAAATAAAATCTAGAACAGATTAAAAATCTACCCTTTAAAAAAATTCAACTCTAAAATAGCTCAATGGATTGAAACCATTTTTGTATGAATTTTTTAAAAAAATTGCATCTGGGCTGACAGCTTGAACACTGCGTTGCAGCCCAATGAAATAGAAATGCCAACTCAATCTTAACCGTAGTGTTGCTACCAGTTGCTATAATGATCTTAATCAAAGAGTATTGTGATAAAAAATAACTCTGGTTTGACTGCCTTTGGCACGTCCTAGTTATCACAGTGTCCAGATTTCACATTATGCATTCAGAGAAGTAAAACTCCTTCCCAGAAAACTCCATATTGAATTTTTCTTTTTTAGTCAAACATAAGCGTATAGCACTTCTACCTTTCTTAAAATCTTTGTGATCACTCAAAATGTTCAGAAAAGTAAATGAATAGTAGAAACCATTGTCAATCCATGCTAAATTCCAGAGGAAATGCTTTGAGCAATGACAACTTTATGTTCATTGTTTGTGCTGAAAATACAGTTCCATTTTATCCCCTTATACTGAGGGGGCAACTGGAGAAATGACAAAAATATGTTGAATTTTGATGTCTATCACTTAATCCCATTCCAGAACCAGAACCAATTTTGATAACAGAAAGGAGGATTTAGTGACTGATGTGCTAAAAAGTATTTTAAACATCTATTAACGTGTGTTAAACTTGCATTTTTCAAAATCAGATGACTGATGATAATGGATAAGAGAACCAGATTTGCATGGTGAAGTATATCATACACGAGCACTCACTAAGGCCCCAGTACAGCAAAACATTCAAGAACACATAGTTAAACATGTGAATAGTCCTACTGAAGTCACTGTGACAGGTGATGCCATGGCTGAAGCAGGGTCACGTGTTCTAACAGTTTTACACTATTCTCCTCACTCATCAATACTCCAGTAAAATCCTTAGGGAATCTATCTGAAAGGCAGTTGCTGGATTAGCTATTTTTCAAAATTAATAGTACCTGGCCCTTCAAAGTACTGTACAGGCTTAAAATAACAGATCCCCACAACATTCCTCTAAGGTATATAGGTAAATATAATTAACCCATCCTACAAACAGGGAAACTGAGTCGGAGGCTGACTTGCCTAAAGCCACACAGCAAGTCAGTGTCAAAGCTGGGATTAAAATGCAGGAGAGGCCTAGCTCCCTACCCTGTACTCCCAGTTAAATACCTTCAGCCATTTAATTTCTTGCCCATCCCTTCTTCACTCCCGCTTATGACTGTGATAAAGTAGCACCTAGAAACACGAAACAGGATCTGGGCCCTGTTGTGCTAGTGTTGTATAAACACACAGTAAGAGACAATCCCTGCTGGGCAGATTCTACAGTCTAATTTATGACAAGATGCAACAGATGCTGTAACACACAATCTGAAGAAATGTGGGAAAGAGCGGGAGAGCAACATTGATAGGAACATGTGGTTACATAGACTGGAAATGTACAAAGTTAGATTGCCTTGGGTCACTTAAATACATTAGATAAAATATATAAATAAGCAAATAAAAACAAAATAAATAAATATCCATAATCTCTACCTACTATCTAACTAGATATTATCAATAGGCAGTTACCTCTAGCATCCTGGTAGAAGCCAGACTTGTGGGTTTAACATAATGGACACACATAATGGAATACTGCTTGTGGAATACAAATTTTAACATAAAAAATGTTCTAAGGTTAGAGGGATATAATCAATCAATCAAACAAACAAACAAACAAACTAGCCAACTTCCATGGAGGCTTGGAGGTAACTTTTTTTGTATTACTTAAAACAGATACATGCTATTTCAAGCTGGGAAGATGGAGAGAGAAGCCTTTGGAAAGCTGAATGTGGCATGAAAAGGAAGAACCCTCTCTGCTTAAAAGAAGGAAGTTTTTGACATCTGAACATCTATAACATATAGAGCAGGTACCCTGGAAACTCAGCAAGCAGTTGGAACAGTAACTAGAAGGCTGGACTGCAAACGCATCTACTTGGGGAGTTGTTCCCAGTGTATCTACTGTAGAGTGTGTGTGTGTGTGTGTGTGTGTGTGTGTGTGTGTGTGTGTGTGTGTGTGTGTGTGTGTGTGTGTGTGTGTGTGTGAGTGTGATGCACCCATTAACTACATTACACTACATATATGCAGCAGATACTCCAACTACTTGGTGAGTTTCCAGCGTATGTATGTAAGTCTAACTTGGGAAAACAGCACAACAAACCTAGATAAACAGGTCAAAGAGCAAAATGAAAACGAGGAACATCTCGAAGACATTGAAGAAACTGAAGTCCCAGTAGTCTGGGTCCATATTTTAAAGAACAACATTGTTAGCAAAGAAGCTGAAGAGATGATCTGAGGCCCATGGTCAACCTTGGACAGATAACACCAGAGGTTAGAGAGAGACTTTTCTCCTCAGAGGACCTGATCAAGGCAATTAATAATAAACTTAAGTCTGAATTTATTTATATTTTGTAAAATTGAACAGTGAGCCAGCATCTTTTCCCAGGCAGAGCCCCTGCTTGCCAAGATTCAGCACAGAAAGTACTTTTTATAGTCTAGTTGGAGATGCTGCAACTCACTATAATGGGCTTTGCACTTTTATAACCATCTCTTAATTAATGCGACATCTTAGGCAAGTCAGCATTTCCCTCTTTAAACGATGCTATTCAACTTGTTCTCCCTGATCACTATTTGGGTTTGCAGAGGTACTGCCAAGATCAAACGCAAACTTAATAGTTGGATGGGATTATTTTTTTAAAATCCTTCCATATTTTCTGATGATAATACCATGCTAAACAAATAGCCACACACCAAGCCAACCCTTGCTGCGCTTACTCAAATAATACCACTGACCACAGCATCTCCTCCATTGGCTTTGGTGGGATTAATCACAGGACTTGGCCCAATGTATTTAAACTCCCACAATCACTACCATACTTTACCACCTCCCTACACCCACAGACTGAGTGAGACCTATTCACTGCTGAGTATAACATCCCATTTTATAAACTCCTGTGTAAGTGTGTGTCATGCATGCACACGTGGAGAGTTCATTGCAGTATAATCTCCAATTACCTGGTTCAAGTTCTGATGATATTTCTGCAGCTCTTGTGCCTTCCTTAGACAAAGTTGGGAAGAAGGATTGATGAAGACATGAGACTGGGAGATCAGGGTTCTATTCCTGCTTTGTACTTCCTCTGTGACCTTAGTCAAATCACTACCTCTGTGTACTGTAGTTTCCTAATGTGTAAAATGTGGCTAATACTAATTCCCTTCCTCACATTGAGGATTAATTGCTTATCAAGAAATTTAATATAATCATATAGAAGGCACCATATTCATTCAAAATACTGTTGGTAAACAAGATTCAGAGCTCACATGTAAATAGCTGCAATGCTATTTCAAACATATCAATAATATTGTAATTTTACACTAAGGAGAACATCTTTGTTCACACAAACATTCTTACGATTGCACCATGTATATTTATTAAGAGAAGCAAGTTGTACATGTATTAGTAGCAGTAATATGTTTAAGAGAGACTCTTGAATAGATTTCAATCCAAAATTTAGGCTTAATAAATATCGGGTTTTTACAAAGCCTAATATCAAGAGAACACTTTATTTTTTATTTATTAGCTGCAATGAAAACAGTTTTTTTAATTTAAATTTCCCCCCGTGTTTTCAACCTGAAAAATGCATCATTGTGCTAGTGCATGAGAGCCAGAAAGTAACACGGATTAGAAACTGATGAGAATCAAAAGTTGAACTGGTCTATATTCATTGTTCAAGATCAGTGAAGTGCAAAAAGGAATCAATCAGCCTCAATAGTGAAAAGAAAATTAGATTATTAAAACTGAAAGAGTTTTAAATCTATCTAAGGGGTTCAGATTTTTAACCAGAGAGTGCCCCTTCTAATCTGATTTATTAGAGTAAACTATGGATATAGGTACTAATGAAGAGGAGTTATTCGCATACAAAGAAACAAACCTTTGGAGTAACATTTCTTGGTGTCATTTCTTCTTTTCATAAGGTGAAAAGTAAATTATGCTATTTTCCCAGGTGCCATTAAATTATGCCAAGCTGCAGTGTCAAAAACTGACACCATCCTATACAGACCCTTATTGTTCACCCTCATTTTCACCTTTTTAACTCTTATGTATAAATTACAAATCAAGACTCTCCTCCATGCTTCCACTAAAGGGAACTGCTTTAGTGAGGATGCATGACTTGGACTAAAGCCTAGCGGTGAACAATTGTCACCTGTCAAACTGTATGCTACAGTTCCTCAGTTTATCCACTGACCCCAACACACGGCTGGCCTGCTATTTATCACTCCAAGCTGCAACACTATAGACATACAAAGTTCAGACAAAGAGAGAAAAATCAAATGTTGCATCAATTTAAAGCCCCCTCCAACCTACTACAACCATTCCTGGTTCCAATAAGCCTATTGCAAATTATGGTCCAAATTCTCCTCTAGTTTACACTGGTGTAACACTGGAGTAGCTCCACTGACACCAACGTAACTGAGAGCAGAATATGCCCCTCTCTGTTTAAAAGGTATTATACATGTTATCATCTGGATCATTTGACTTTCTTGCATAAAAACTGCTGTAGTCTGTACAAAAAAAAAAAAAAAAAATCAAGCAATTATGCTACTTCACCAAGAGCTTTGATTTTTGCAGTTGGTGAAAAATCCTATGATTTATTGTTAGATTTATGAGACTAACACAGAGACTTGCAAAGGTTTGGAGGTGGGGTAGTCTAGCTTTCAGTCCTGTATGTAAAAAGCAGATTTCCTTAGAAATTCACAGCCTCACAGACATTACTATAGAGGAGCAGGAGACATTTTTGCCCTTTCCTAGCAGCTTATATATTATTCCTTTTTAAAAAAAAATGTTCAGAGAAACGTGGTGCCTTTATTCCCTTGTGTTGTTTAAACCTTTTTTCACGACACCACACAATGAGCTTTCTTAGGGAAGTAGAACACTATCTTCTCCTAAGACCACAGTGAAGCAGTTACAGCTTCAGTGCGGTGAGAGGAAGGCGCGGGGGGGGGAGAAAGACTGAGAATGAGTGAGGGTACAATAGGGAACATGAATTACTGAGGAAAAAATGAAATCAAGTGTGAGTATAATTGCAAAGCATCAGCTTACTTCCGGCACTGGGGAAAAAAGGGAATTATATACGATTCAGGAGTATGACAAAGAATCCCTTCAACGAGTTGTCTTTTATCACAACTTCACTGGTATACAGCACAGGGAGAAATTGCATCATGTCAGTAGCAAGTTTATAAAGATAAACTGGCTGTGCAGAGAGTAGAAAGATGCTGGAAGTTACCTTGTGTTTTATTTATCACATTGCAATAAATCCTCCAAGAACAACATAAAGAGGATATTAGAGATAAAAGGTACAGATGCACTTAAAAGGTCAGTTCCCATAATTCTGAGGCTCAAACTGAAGAGTATGGCCCACAGCATGCAATAAATCTAGAGCATTCTTAGGCAAAGGTCCAAAGCTGTTTGGTTTGTTGGGTGTTTGTTCTAGAGACAATGAGGGTGCATAACCTAAGTATTACACACTCACATATGCTGAGCACAAACATCAAACAAGGACACTTCATTTAGACAGCCTAACTCTCCATCTGGGCTCTCAACCTCAAATTTAGGCACCCAAATATCCATTTTTTAAGTATGAATTTGAGCTTTCACATACTGAAATGAAGAAAACTAGTTTAGGCTATGGATTTAAAACTGGGGTCACCATTCCAAGTATCATGAAAACCGTGGACATTTTCCTATGCAATAAAACCTGGTATTTCACAAGATAGCAGTTTAATTTCTGAATTATTACACATCTAATATGCCAACTGTGTACAACTGAGTGAGTGTGACACTGCCTTCTGGGGATGGCCCAAGGAAAAGAACAATGACCCCCAGCTATTTCTATCAAAGCTAGAGGCATGTTTTTAGAGCAGAAGGCACAGGGTTCCAATCTCAACTCTGCCAGGAACTGATAAATCTTTACCAAGTCCCTACTCAGGCAAAACTCCTAGTGAAGGAAAATGGGAGTTCTGAGCAAGGACTAGGTAATGAATGAGTTAGAAAGCTCAGGGTTAGTGCTCCTGGTAATGGAATAAGAATGCGATATTTTTTCAGTGCTACCTTCAGAACTTGTTGAGTACAGTGGTGGTGTTACTTTATTTAAGGTCTTTTCCTGCTTGCCCTTGTACTTTCCCCACAACGAACTGCTTCTGGTTTAAATGCAAATAGTGAAGATGTAGTCATAGGATCTGTTTTTAAATTCCAAAAGAGGAGACTTCTAAGTTTATCTCAGAAGGACACTGGAAAGATGAATAGAGAGAAATTATGCAGAGAAAGAGAAAATATTCAAAGAGTAGAATTATGTATGCATAATTGCATGGCTCCCTATGGTGCATGGACAAGCGCATGCAGTCACTTTGTGAAATAATTTCCCACAACTACTGTATCCTAATTATACTGCCCTAAGTGGAGAAAAGCTAATTTTTAAACAGTCCTGATGGGGTAACTGGGAGAGCCATGAGAAGGTTTTAACCCCTTATCTACTGCTGCAGGTCTCCAGGCAGAGAAGCAAACACAAAAGAAGTATGAAATGCAAGCATGATGATGCATCTTTATTTGTCAATTTAAAGGTGTCCTGTAACATACGAGAGAGACCCCGACCAAGTATCAAGAACTTCTGGTGTCTGAACTAGCTGAGACAAGGAACAGATAAAAAGAAATGGGCCTGAATCAGAACACTGGGCTTGAACTCCTCTTGGACTGTGGAGATGATTGGATTCAGACCCAAACTTTGGCTCCATTTGCTCTCGAAAGACAAGCTAACTTCTGTTTTGCTAACGTTATGTGAAGCCCTGCATGAAATGGGCTGAAAATTAATGTGATGTAGGGGGATGTACTGTCATCTCCTAAGAAGTGAAATGGAAGGAGGGTGAAATTCTGGTCCTATTGAAGTCAATAGCAAAACGCCCATTGACTTCAGTGCGGTCAGGATTTCATCAGGCAGATTAAAGGGGAGAAGTTACAGAGCACTGGAAGAAGAAAAGACACACCCTGTAAAAGCTTCCTGCAGTATCTAATGAATATAGTATTCTTCCCCTAAGACCTAACTCCACTCAAGTTTTTGTAGCATCTTTTCACCCAAAAGGACCCCAAAACACTTTACACATTCTATACCTTTATATAGAAGAATCACTTCATCCACCACTGAAATGTAGCCACCTCTGGGTGCTACAAAGCAGCTGTTTAATGGCATATCTCAATGCTAGACAATGATTTAGGACAGTAAGGACCTATTTCAATGCCAGCTGAACTCAAGGTAGTTTTCATGCTTACACATGAAGCAAGTGGTTCCAGGTACAGACATGCTAAGGTACTTCTTGTTTTAATATAGTTATTACATCTTACAGTTTGTACAAATAGGTATCACTACACACAAGCATACGGGATTGATAAAAACACACTATAACCATACTGAGCAAAGGGGCATGTTTTCCTGTGCGTGCCTGTATACCTCCCAGTAAGATGACAGGAAATATGTGTCTGAATTGAAAGCAAGCTACTCCATGTTCCACATAATGTAAAGCTTGCTAACATCCTCCTTCCAATGACCCACTGAGCCCCAACTGTTTATGATAGCTATGAAGTCAGCATAGTTCACTTGGTTCATTTTATTAAAAAGCACTAAAATTACTTTAAATTAATTACTTGTTCTATGCTTCAACTCCACAAAGTTCAAAGAGAAAATAAAAAGAAATAGTAAGACAACTCCAGCTTAAAATAAGAAAAAGTGAGACAACACGTGCTTCCCATGTTTCCTTTTGATTTCCTCTGAGTCAAAAGTCTCCATAAACTGCGTTCTATTATTGCCAACTTCTACGAATCTAAATTAAGTAAAAATATTGCCTGAAATCTTTCAACTCCCATAATTTTACTAGACTTTTCTCCATTAATCTGACCCATATGCCTCTGTTCTTTTGTGATTTTTTTCAGCTGCAAATAGATATTGCAAAAATACCATGAAGTCACTAAAGTGTTTCAGTTGTTATTTTTCTTTATTGGCACAGATGTTGATTTTTTTAAAAAATCAAAATTATAATCTGATGCTGCTAAAGAAACCTTCTCCTCAATTCGCCCCAATACAATACTGCCAAAGTGTGTAAATGTTTGTTATTTCTCTAAAGGACCCCCCCACCCCGCCCAAAAAACACAGCATTAACAAGTTCTGAAGAATATGACTTCAAACTATTCTTTATATTAACTTGATTCCTAGATTCGTTGCTCTGGGTGAGAAAAGAGAATCTTCTCACTCCCAATTTCATTATTTTGAGTCCTCTGGGTATTCTGTTCTTTGCATTTCTCAAATTGCTCATTTGGGGAGCTTTTCCCATCTTTTTCTCCCCAATTGCAAAATCCTCCATGCAGTCTGCTCTTTTGAAGCAAGAATTAGGGCTATTAGTCTTGGCAATGTAAGCCAAATACTTCAGGTCTAGCAAATGCACCTGTCTATTCAGAAATTAATTCTCTCTTCTAAAAGATCATCTCCAAAATTTCACCTTTATTCATAGATTCATGGAGGTTAAGGCTAGAAGGGATCATTTCATCTAGCCTGACCTCTTGTATAGCACAGGCCATTAAATTCCATCCAGTTACCCCTGTACTGAGCCCAATAACTTACGTTTGACTAAAGCATACCTTCCAGAAAGGCAGCCAGTGTTGATTTGAAGACATCAAGAGATCCACCATTTCCCATGACAGTTTGTTTCAATGGTTAATTATCTTCACTGTTAAAAAAAATTGTACCCAATTTCTAATCAGAATTTTTCTAGCTTCAGTTTCTAGTCATTGTTTTTTGTTGGGCCTTTCTCTGCTAGGTTAGAGAGCTCTTTGGTACCCAGTATTTTCTCCCCAGGAAGGAACTTATACACTGTAATCAAGTCATCTCTCAAATCTTTGAGATAAACCATTTGAGCTCTTTAAATCTCTCGCTGTAAGGCATTCCCCCAGCTCCCAAATCATTTTTGTGGCTCTTTTCTGCACCCGCTCCATTAGTTCAACATCCTTTTTAAAATGTGTACCCCACAACTGGTCTCCCCAATGCCATATTCAGAGGTAAAATCATCTCTGTACTCCCACTCCCATTTACACCCCCAAGGATCACATTAGCCTGTTTTGCCATGACCTGACCCCTAAATCATTTTCAGAGTCACTGTTCTGCAGATACAATCTCCCTTTTTTGTAGGTAGGGCCTGCATTCCTTGTTTTAGAGCTACAAATGTGCATTTGCCTGTATTAAAAAGCATTTTGTTTGAATGGGCTCAGGTTATCAAGCGATCCAGATCACTCCGTATGACTCCCCGTCCTCTTCATTATTTACCACTCTCCCAATCTTTGTCTCACCCACACTTTTTATCAACAGTGATTTTATATGTACATCCACACTGTTGAGGAAAATGTTGAATAGTGTTGGGCCTAGTTCTGAACCCTGTAGAACCCCACTAGAAACACCCTCATTCATTGATGATCATCCTTTTACAACTACTTTTTGATATCTGTCAGTTAGCCAGTTCTTAATCCATTTAATGTTGACTCTATTGATACTGTAGACTGCCATACTTAACTCAGAATGTTGTGCAGTACCAAGACAAATGCCTTATGAAAGTCTAGGAATTTACTCCTACACAGTTATCTCTATCAGTCAAACTTGTAATCTCATGAAAGAATGAAATCAGTTTTTTTAACAAGGCCTATTTTCCATAAAACCATATTCATCTATGTTTAAATACATTTGACATCTTTTTAGTCCAGATACCTAAAGAATCTACATCCCAGTCAATTTCACTGATGAAATGCTTAAGTTTAGAGTCATGGTCATTTAGGTGGGCCTGAAATTTGCTTGTTTAATGTTCCAGGTGCAGAAATATCATCAGTAGTATCTGAAAGCACATGCACGAGCCCCTATTCACTTATATCAAGGCGCAACTTTATTAACTGTCAATAAGTAGCAGTCTCTGAGGCCAGACACTAGATGGAGACATGACTGCATGTGCTAAGTCAGTGTATTACACATGCATGTATTTAGCAAGCGCATTTAGGGATCTGGCATCTTCATGATGAATTTTGCTCCTGAGGGAATTCTGCGCCAAAAAATTAAAAATTCTGCACATAATATTTTAAAATTCTGCAATTTTTTTGTCAAAATAACACTACATAATCACACCAGTTTCAATTATTTTGTTAATTTATTTCAAAATACCTATTAGCAAGTATGTCTGTAACAATACAGAGACACAAAAAAATTCCCCCAGGAATAGAGAGTTAAAGAAACTCCTATGACAACCCAATTCCTGGTTTTCTGCCCCCTTCCCTCCACAGAACCCAGCCGGGGGGCCAAACACCCACAATTCCTCCCCCCCAGCCAATACACCCAAACCCCCTACCCTCCAGAGCCCAGCTGTGGGGCCTCCCCTTGCCCAGATACCCGGCACCCCTTCCTCCCCAGAGCCCAGCTGTAGGGCCCCTCCTTGCCCACATACTTGCACCCTCTCCCCTCCAGAGTCCAGCCATGCCTCCCACCCTGCCCAGATACCTGCACCCCTACTCTTCAGAGCCCCGGGATCCAGAGAGAGAAACAGCCTGATGCTGGGTCCCATGCTTGCATTGAGTTTTCTGTGCACCGCCGTCTCCTTCCCTCAGGGCATGTGGGGAACTGCAGCTGCTGGGAACCCTCTAGCTCCCTCCCCATCACCTCGGCAAGGTCTTCTATGTGCGAGCTGAGCTCTGCCAGGTCCAGTGGCCCCTAGTGGCAGCCAGTAGCATTACAGCCCATTTCTGTGGGGGAAAGGAAATTCTGCATGCACAACATTAATTTCTGCAAAAGACTGCACTGCGCAGTGGTGCATAATTCCCCCAGGAGCAGAATTTTAAGCCAGAAGCTCAGCAAACCAACTATAGTTACTGCATTTTTTCCAAGTTGTAAATTATTTCCCAAGTTTATATTTGCTTCTAACTTTTTTGTCACTAAAATAAACCCTGAATTTTAAATATTTAAGCCAAACAGCACAGTTACATTTTGGCTAAAATAGGAGCACTAGCTACAGCCCCTTAACCTTTTCCTGTTGCATAGGGCCATTCAAACTACCACCATTTGCACTGTAACACAACCCCCAGATCACCACCACTGAAATAGACCTATTACCCAGGTGAATTACATTGCCTTCTACATTTAAATCTTTCCATGCTGGTCACCATAACTTCTGTGTTGGGGCAGTATTCACTGAATACCAGCATTTAAAATCAGACACATCAGCTATGGGACATAGCATTGCATATCTGTTTTATGTCATATACCTGGCATGTGATGCAGTACTAGTGATGACTCATGCTTGAGAGTAGTATTTGGGTTATGTCCTCTGCAGCCATGACCACATACACTTGAGCAGGTCTGATATTACATCTAAAGACTTGTCTAAATGAACTTTTAGTTTGCGGCAAGCCGGGGTGTGAATCTATCCCACACTAGCATGCTGCATATTAACTATCCATGTGGATCCTGTTGCCACACACTAACAGTTTCATGGTGCGCTTTGGTCTATGTCACTTTGAAACGGGACTAGATCAAAGTGTGCTAAGGCAGTGGTTCTCAACCAGGGGTTCGGGGCCCCCTGGGGGTCTGTGAGCAGGTTTCAGGGGGTCCCCTCAAGCATGGCCAGCATTAGACTCACTGGGGCCCAAGGCAGAAAGTCAAAGCCCCACCGCATGGGGCTGAAGCCTGGGGCCCTGAGCCCCGCCCCACGTAACTGCCCTGCTTGCTACCCCCTAATGCTGGCCCTGGCTTTTATACGCAGAAAACCAGTTGTTGTGGCACAGGTGGGTCGTGGAGTTTTTATAGCATGTTGGGGGGGGGGCTCAAAGAAAAAAGCTGAGAACCCCTGTGCTAAGGAACTGTTGGTGCACATCAACAAGGTCCACATGGACAATCAGTGCGTGGCACACTAGTGCAAGGTAGTGTTACAGCTCTGCTTGCCACGAACTAAATGTTTGTGTAGCCATGGCCTAACAGAGGTTAGTGGTTTACATTTACAAAGTGGGCAGAGTGCACACAAGTACATGGTATTGTACAAAAATAAGGACATATCTATATAAATTTACTTCCTTTAGCACTGGGGGCGGGGAGAGAAACTTTGTGAGCAATAATGTTCAAACTGAACTAAAGAATGTGTCTGGGGATTAGGAATGGGATGGGGACTAGAAATGGGATAGTTGGAGCCCTTCACCTGTTCAAATCCAATACTAGGTTGGTAGTGATCAAAAGCTGTCCCTATTGATATTGGGAATCAGTCCAGTTCCTGGTATCCAGGTAACAAATGTTTACCATTAAGGTTTGTTGGAAGTCTCAGCAGAAATCCCAAGGACACAGTGGGCGCATGGAGACTGAACCAACCTCTCTCACTTAAAGGTGGAACTGCCACAAAAGAATGCCCTGGGGAAGCTTGCCTTGCCAGTACCCATCCTGTACCTATGCTCAGTGGATGGTCTCCAGAGCTGTCAACAAAGTACCCATTAACAACACTAAATTCACATGATTATTTCTCAAGTGCCCTAGGGAGTGCTAGGAACCTCAGAAAAACAAGTAAAGATTCCATGAGTGTATAATCTAAATTCAAAATGGCACAGTGAAGGTCATTAACACACAATGGGATTAGGTGGCCACGCTTGACAGGAAGGACTAGGCTGACAACAGTAAGATCCTGCAATTAGTAAGATGTGTGCACAGCTGGGTGGTCCAGTTTATTACTCTTCTGCTTCCTTCTTCTTATAGGTGTGATGGCGTAAGAGAGTTTTTAGGAGTGATCTGAATGCGAAGAAGGTGGCTTGATGAACGGGTTCAAGTGTAATAGGAAGCTGTGGAAGGAGGCATGCAAATGTCAGAGAGAAAGAGACAAAGGGATATTCATCACTGGCAGAACAGTGTGTGTGGGGGGGAGGAGAGGGGAATCAAAAGAAGATTGGATTCAAGTTGAAGGTGGGTATTGCAAGTTGTAGGGCTTTGGAGGCAAGAACAGGAAGCTGTAATCCAGTGTAGGTTGCAATGAGGAACCAGTGAAGTGACTCAAATATACAGGATACATCAGTGGTTCTCAAACTTGTGTACTGGTGACCCCTTTCACATAGCAAGCCTCTGAGTGTGACCCCCCTTATAAATTAAAAATACCTTTTTATGTATTTAACACCATTATAAATGCTGGAGGCAAAGTGGGGTTTAGGGTGGAGGCTGACAGCTCTCAACCGCCCCATGTAATAATCTCACGACCCCCTGAGGGGTCCCAAGCCCCAGTTTGAGAACCCCTGGGATACACCATCACAGTGACAAAAGAGAAAACAAAGTAAGACTGTCTACACTACAACTTATGTTGGAAGAACTTGTGTCGCTCAGGGGTGTGAATCAACCACCCCCTTGAGCGACGTAAGTTACACGGACATAAGCACCAGTATGGACAGCACTATATTGGCAGGAGAGCTTCTCCCACCGACATAACTTCTGCCACTTGCGGAAGTACTTTTATTATGCTGATGGGAGCGCTCTCCCGTCGGCATAGAGCGTTTTCCCCAACCATGCTGCAGCTGCACTGCTTCCGCACTGTACGTACAGACGTGCCCTAAGATCAGACTCAGGCAGCTTTAGAGCTTCCCATACTGATTTATAAACTGGGTGAAAGGGACTTGGAGGAATGAGGACAAATCCCATCTATTTGTTTAGCTCAGTCCTCAGGGTCTCCTGGACACAAACGACCATCTCAAATTGTACCACATCAGAGCATGGAGTTTCTGTGATGAGAAATCTTGCTCATTAAGAACTGAACCAGGCACCATCATATTGAAATATTAGCCTAGAGGTGAAGAGCGGGTGTTCCACCGTTCCACCATTGGAGTTTCAATTCGGTGAACATGACATTGTGGCAAGATGGAAAGATCCTGATACAGCAGCACTCAAGATAAATGTTGCTTCTGAATGTAAATATGTAAGTATGTGGGTGAAGGGAAGGGTGTAGGAAAGAGAATAGGAAACAAAGAAACATCACAGTCTACAGCCAATATTGTACTGACTTTTGTAAAGTAGAATCTAAGCAATCAAATATTGATGCGTAAAGCAACCTACAGACACACAGCATTATTTGTTATTTACTAACTCTTCCTTTTTTCTCTCTGCCCACAGCAAGTGCCAAGCCATATGTCCATGTTCATACAGAAAAGAGGTAGAAGGTGATTGTATGAAAGAGAATTCCTATCTAACCTTTCCATTCTATGTAGTGTAATGAAACAGCTGTTGCAGGGATTCCTAGCCTTTTCCACACTGGGATTCCCCTCCCATGACCCCGACATCTGTTCATGACACTCAGGTTGAGAGCTCATTAGCTAGTAGGTGACCTCGGCCAGCTTGAATCACAACTCCTCAATGAGGAGTACTTGTGGCACCTTAGAGACTAACAAATTTATTTGGTCATAAGCTTTCGTGGGCTAAAACCCACTTCATCGGATGCATGCAGTGGAAAATGCAGGAGGAAGATATATATACACACAGAGAACATGAAAAATGGGTGTTGCCATACCAGCTATAACGAGAGTAATCAATTAAGATGGGCTATTATTAGCAGGAGAAAAAACTTTCCAGGAAATGGGCCATCCTGATTATCACTACAAAAGTTTTTTTTTCTCCTGCTGATAATAGCTCATCTTAATTGATTAGTCTCGTTATTGCTGGTATGGCAACACCCATTTTTTCATGTTCTCTGTGTGTGTGTGTGTGTGTGTGTGTGTGTGTGTATATCTATCTATCTATCTTCCTGCTGTATTTTCCACTGCATGCATCCGATGAAGTGGGTTTTAGCCCACGAAAGCTTATGCCCAAATAAATTGGTTAGTCTCTAAGGTGCCACAAGTACTTCTGTTCTTTTTGCTGATACAGACTAACACGGCTACTACTCTGAAACTCCTCAATGGTGTGCTGTAGGCTGTATACTGCAAACCTCAGCTAATGGAGATTCTCCTTCAGTTCAGGTGATGGGGTCTGTGTTTTTGGAACATAAGGATCTAAGTTCTAACACTACTATCTGCCTTGAAGTTCCAGGGGATTATGGTGTGCACCATAGTGATGACTTTGAAGTTGTGAGTTGCTATGAATTTGGCACAACACTCTTTGACAAATCCAATAACCAATAGCCCATTTTTTAAATGGTCTTTTCTGTTAACCGCCCCAACCCAGCTAAATCTCTGAAAAGCTGCTAGTTAAACCAAAGTCACCAAAACATAAAAACAATCACTCCAGCACCTCTCGAGACAAACCCTTTGTGGACATGGAACTGTCAGTACGGTGCTCTACACAGTCTCGTCTGCACATCCACTGCACCCTGCACCTGTGACTAGCCGGCAATATACATATGGCTGCACAGAAAGTAAAGAGAACACTAAAATCCCATAAAAGGAGAAAAGTTAACGAGCTGCAACTCAGAGGTTCACCATCCGCAAAAGTGACGAGCAATATATAAATAAGGTCCATATATTAGAAACCAGATCCACACTGTTGCTAGGCTTTTAATTTCTTCATTGACTTTAATTAAACTAACAGATTGAAGATACTGTATATTTTTCCTCCCCCCCCCCCCCTTCACCAGGTAGGATTATCTAAGAGCTCACAGCTAAGGCAAAGAGACATGAGAAACTGAAAAATTAAGAAGCACAGCAGACAGTATCATAAAGGGGAAAGAATGTTTATCAAATGTTTTTAAAACAATTCAGTTTTAAAGCAATTTGTGTGCAGTGGTACTGAGTGTTCTTGACTGGAGAAAGCAGAGAGCAGGCTGGATCAACTGAGGGGTGGAAGTGGGTGCAGGGAGACAGGAGCAGTAGAGTGTGGCGGTGAGGCTAATAGCATTGTAGCAATTTATTCACTGAGAAATACTGCAGAGTGATGCAGGGGTCTGTGTAGAAGATAGCAGAGAGTTCAGCAATGCCACAATGTGACAGAGAGAGACAGAGGGAGTGAGTGAGACTGACTCGAGAGTGATGGAGAAGAGAGAATGGAAACTAAACACCTTAGGGAATATGGGAACCCCCCCTCCAAATAAATACAATTGATCAGGACCCCCTATGGAAAAAATCTGTGGTAGAACAAAGGATATACCAAAAATGCTGTGTGATAATACCTGCTGAATTATCATGGAATAGTCCTCATTTTTTCAGTCACAGCCTGGCCCTGTATTTTCCCCTTGGCAACAAAGCTCCATCTGAAACCATGTCACAAATGTCTCCCCTCTCACATCTGCCCCTGCCTCCACATTTGCTAGTACAGGGGTCCGCAACCTACAGCACGCGTGCCAAACACAGCACGCAAGCCGATTTTGAGTGGCATGCTGCCGAGGTCCCGGCCCTCAGACCCACTCAGCCCCCCTGCCCACTGCTCTCCCCTGCGGGGGCAGGAGGCAGAAGCTTGGTCCTGCGGCAGGCAAGCTTCCCCCCTCCCCCGCTTCTTCCCCCAGCGTGGTGCTTTCCTGCCTCTGCCCCTCCCTCTCCCTGCCGCCGATCAGCTGATCGCCCTTGGGAGGGGAAGGAGGAGGGGGACGAGTGGCAGTGTGCTCCCTGCTCCGTAGAGGAGGCAGAGAAGAGGTAGGGACGGGACCTTAGGGACGGGGGTGGGACGGGACATATCCCTTCCAGCCCCCTGCCTTGAGCCGCTCAGGGCAGGGGGCTGGGAGCACCCCCACGAGCCGAGCACCCCAGCCCTCTGCCCTAACCCTCCCACACACCCCCAGCCTTCTGCCCTGCACCTCCACACCCCTGAACTCCCCCCCACACCCAGCCTTCTGCCCTGTACCCCCACACACCCCAGCCCTGAACCCCCCCACATACCCAGCCTTCTGCCCTGCACCCCCCACACCCCCAGCCCTCTGCCCTGACCCCTGAACCCCCCCACACACCCAGCCTTCTGCCCTACACCCCCCACATACCCCAGCCCTCTGCCCTGACCCCTGACCCCCCCACACCCCTACTGCCCTCTTCCCTGAACCCCCCCACACCCCCAGCCTTCTGCCCTGCACCTCCACACACCCCCAGCCTTCTGCCCTGACCCCTGAACCTCCCCCACACCCAGCCCTCTGCCCTGCACCCCCACACCTCCCAGCCCTCTGCCCTGACCCCTGAACCCCCCCCCACCACTGCCCTCTGCCCTGACCCCTGAACCCCCCCACACACCCAGCCTTCTGCCCTGCACCCCCACAGCCCCCATTCCTCTGCCCTGACCCCTGAACCCCCCCCAGGTCTGGGGTCCCGGCTGCCGGCCCCACTCAGCCCGCTGCCAGCCTGGGGTTCTGTTCACCTAGGCTGGCAGCGGGCTGAGCAGGCTGGCGGTGTAAGATCAGCATTTTAATTTAATTTTAAATGAAGCTTCTTAAACATTTTGAAAACCTTGTTTACTTTACATACAACAATATAGTTATATAATATAGACTTACAGAGAGAGACTTTCTAAAAAACGTTAAAATGTATTACCGGCACGCGAAACCTTAAATTAAAGTGAATAAATGAAGACTCGGCACACCACTTCTGAAAGGTTGCCTACCCCTGTGCTAGTACATTGCTGAGTCCCCCAAGAATTATTCCCCCAGGTATTTCCAAGGTGGGGGTGATGCCACGTAGAGCTTCTCTCTCTCCTTATCACACCACTCCCCAGCCTACCCATATCCACCCTAAGTAGATCGGGAATCCCAACATGCCGAGTTCACACAGACGGGCTTATGGCGAGGCTGGAGAGAGGTGAGTAGCTGACAATGCTAAGACTCAATTCTTCTGCATGTTCCAGACTCTGCAACTTTCTTCACCTCCCTGGCAAAATCTTGAAGGTGACTGATCTTGCCCCAAGTCCCTTCCCTTCCCAGGCAATAGTTTCTCCTTTCCCACCTCTGCAAACTTCTCTGACTTGCTATCAGTTGCTAATGAAACATAATAAATTGTTATTAGTGCCAAAGGTGCATTAGGAACCTTACAGATAAGACCAGGTCCCTGTCCCCAAGAAAAGACAGTCAAAATGCAGCCAACCCATAGATCAAGGAAGGAGGCTGGAATGGTACAATAAGCAAAGGGACTGAGCAGGGAAGCTTGGGACACATCTCGTTATGCCAACAATTTGTATATTTATTTATTTAGGATAAATAAAAGTAACAAGATTAGCTGTATACGGAGGATGTCTTTGGCCCTGATCCTTTGTTGATCACACAGAGGACTGTTGTATCCTTCCAGAGATCTACTGAAGTCAGTGGAGCTCCCTGCAGGTGCAGCAGTTGCAACGCAGAATCAGTCCTTTGCTGTCCTGCTGTCCTGCCACTTCACCAAATCGCCCTTCCCTTCCTCTTTTCCCCGTTATTCACCTTCATGGTATAACTGAAAGAATCAGTCTATTTATAGTATTTCTAAAGTCCCTATTGCAATGATATTTACCCACCAGATTATTCTCCCTGTATGGCATCTGTATGACAACAAATGCAGTTTTTCACTGCATTGCTGCAGTGGCTGGCTGTGTGTTACGTTTGAAGGTACATGTTTTATTTTCGTCTCTGAAAACCTCCCCCTGGTTCTAAAAGCAATGGAACAGTCCACTATTTAAACTTCCATCCCTTAGAGAATTCTGCAGTTGCGAAAACGGGTTGAATTTGATTAAACCTTTGGAATCCCTCCAATATTTCCACTTATTCCATCTGTAGAAACACTCTACTGGCACTTGGCACATTTATAGCATTAACTGCCTTCTAAATCAGCAGCAGTTCTGCCTAATAATTTGGCATTTGCACATGCCTTGTAAATTACAAATGTTGCATCCTTGGGTATGAGGAGTTTTCCCCCCAAAAAACCATTAGCTGTCTGCAGAAATTCTGGAGGAAGAAAATGTCTCTTTGTTTTGGCAAAGGACAATCTCACAAACAAACAAAAAAGGCATAAAGTGGGTATGAAATTAACTCTACATCTCATGTCGGAGAAATAGAGAGCAACCCAATGAGACCAGCTGGCTCCTAACAGCATATTGCCATGAGGCCCTCTTTTCTGTTTTGAAGCTTGTTAGCTGGCATTATTCAATTCAGAATCAAGGGCTAGCATTTAAGCTGTAACTTGCATGATTCAGGGCTGCAAGAGGTGCTGTGTGGCAGGGAAGCAGCCCCTCCACTGGCCACGCTCCTGGAATAAGTAAGATTCAGAAAATGAAAGATCTATATGCTTTGATACTATTGCCTCCCCAAACCAGAGAGACCAGGCTTGGAATGACCAGCAGGTCCACATCAAGTCACAGAACAGTAGGAAGCTGATCAGCAAGATCAACAGTGGTTTGTTTGTTCCTCAAGCATGAATGAGGAGCCAGAGCAGGTCTACAGCTGTAGCCTCCATATCTCTCCTCTCTCATATGCCAAAATTGTTGGGGCAAAAATCACCTTCTTCCCACAGCTCTCTGAGAATGTCATTCTGCTTTCAAATGCCTTCCTGACTTCTCCTCTCTAGTCGTGTCCAGTTCCAACTCCTTCTGTGACTGATGGATTCTGTCAGGACAGAAACTATACGTTCTAGAAAACATGTGCCTCACCACCAACAAATGCAAGGACATTAAACAAATTAAGTGCCAGCTCATGCCCCTCTGCAGAGCTTCTCCCCTGCCAGCATATCAGATCTTGTTTATTCTTGGCATCCTACGCTCTGGCCCTTTCTCTCTGATGCTGCTGTTGTCTCAGTACTTTTTTATTTTCAACCATTTTAAGGTACTCTGCTCCTGCACCTCACCCCTACAATATGCCCTATCAATTTCGATATACACTATGATTCTGAGGAAAACATTGTTACAAATCTAGGGTCACCTAAGGACTCCACGGCTGTCACTATGCTGCACATCATGAGCAGCTGGAATGTGACAGCAGCACCGGGGACAGAACTCGGATCTTTGTGCTCCAAAAGCACAGGTCATTATTGCCTGAGCTGAAAAAAAAACTCTGTTAGCTCACCTCTTTGCAGTATAAAGCCTATGACACACAGCTGAACCACTGTGATTCCATCCAGAAGGAAGTAGTGACACACACTAGCAAGTTCATTATTATTTTTTAAATTAGTGACAAACACTTAGATTAGGTCTCCTGTTCTATCATTTATAAAATTACCTTGAGTTTTTCTATTTCTCTTTTATTTTGTTTTTTACTTTTATTATTTTTTGCTTATTTTAAAACAAAAATATCAAAAGGTGGACAGTTACATAGGGTTGTGATTTACTTCCAGCCAAACACCTACTATCATCTCACTGAAAAAATATGAATCTATAATCTCTCCCATGGCCACATGGTCTCTTTTTTGTATTTGTAGTAAGGTCTATGAATTGTACATGTCCCAAGCCCCACATCATACAAATACAGTATGTGCCTACCAGGATATGTCTACACTGCAAACACAGGGTGCGACTGTAGCTTGGGTAGACATACCTGAGCTAGTTTTAATTTAGTGAGCTTGAGTAGCGCAGCAGTGAAGCCACAGAAACATGGGCTTCAACACAGACTATACAAGCCTGCCCGGAACCCTGGGTAATCAGTTGGGCGTCACTGGCTCCAGTACCCGAACTAGCTCAGGTATGTCTATATAAGCTGCAATCACACCTGTAATTGCAGTGTAGACATACCCTAGGAGGTGCAACGCAGAACTCAGAGCCCAGGGGGAGGAAGGGCTAACATGCCTTTAAATCACTTTTGCACCCTTCCGACCCCTGGGCTGCTCCAGGGGACTGGAGAGCCCCATACATAACTTAAACAGCCCTGGGGCACTAAGTCATAGCATCCTTCCTGAATTGCCCTGTGGGCCACAATGCCTCGCAGAATGTTTGCAGCACTGCATGCTGAGGCCCTGCCCCCTACACCAGGGCTTGCATGGATGTCCCTAGAGGGCAGCCTTATGGCTTTCTTCCACAGTTCCTATGCCAGCAGAACTCCCTCTCCCCTCACAGCGAAGCCAGGACTTTTAAGACTCCTTGCACCGCTTCAGTCTTTTTATCTGGCATAAAGGGGCCAGAAGGAGGATGAGGATTTCACCTTGTGTGCCTTATGGAATAACACAGTGTACTGAAACTGTTGTGAGAAAGTGTAACATGACCTGAACTCTATATTTTTATAAACAGGGCTCTCAGAGTATAATAGGCAATAGCCTTTGTTGTCCCTAGGGATCACCTTCTTCCATATCTTATATGGGAAACAGACATGTCTCACAATTACATAGCTATACTGCACTTGATGAAAATGTCTGCTCTCTCACACACACAAAAAAATCTATCTGCAGCCAGCAGTCAGTGATGCATACTAGATGTCTGCCTTCTCAACATGGGAGCAAAAGGGCAAACGAATCACATTACACTCCATGAATAAAGACCGAGTCTTAATGCAACAGCTACTTAATGATTTCATTTTCAATACACTAGACAGTTTGGCCTCATTTTCAAAAGTGCCGAGCACCCACAACTCCCACTGAAGCCAATTGGAAATGCAGGTTCTCAGCACTTCTGGGACCCAGAATGCTTGTGAAAGTTCTCTAACCTGAAAAAAAAAAAAAAAAAAAAAAAGAAACACCCTCCCCCCCCCACAAAAAAAATAAAAAAATAAAAAAATTCAGAGCATGTATTAGAGATGAGTCTGAAGTTCAGATCCAGATCTACATTTGAACTATCTGGGACATTCTAACCTGGGATTCTGGTTCAGGTCCATATCTAATAATGCAGAAATTGCGCTTTGCAGAATCCCCTAAATCATTCTTCTACTTCAACTGGAAGCAAAGGAGATGCTGTGCCAAATTCTGCCCTCAGTTATATCTGTGCAAACCAACTGATTTGTGACTGAGGGCAGAATTTGTCCCCCCGTTTTCCTAGCCATGGTCACAAATAAGAAAGGAGAGTGGTTTCAGCTTTCTCTGAGGTGATTTTATCAGGCTTGGTTTTGGACACACTGTATGCACAAGTTAAATAAGATAATGTGCAAACCACTAGAAACAAAGAAAATAGCATTTTAAACTACTGTGTGGTATTATTGACAAGGTTTTGTTCACAGAGTTCTTTTAAAAAAAAAAGAAGCAGTGTGTGAAGGAGGAATGGGAGAACAAATCTACACCAGTCAGGCAGGACCTGGCTAAGACCTAAACACCACGGTGATAGGTTGCTTTGGAGAGACCAGGGTTAGACAATGTGATGGTTTGCTTTCCAAACCAAACCCAGCCACTTTGGAAAGAACGCCACTTAAGATTTAAATACCCTAACAATTTGTTTGCTTTTTTAAATGTCCCGCATCCTAAGGCAGACTGACAACCTCTCCCACACAAAAGCTGGGCAACCCTTCAAACCAAGCAATCCGTTATTATTTATTATTGGCCTTGCCATAGTGCCTAGAGGCCCTAGTGACAGACCAGGACCTCACTGCACTAGGTGCTGTACAAACAGAACAAGACAGTCCCTGCCCCAAAGAGTTTACAGTGTAAGTACAACACTAGCGATAACAGATGGATACAGGCAGATGGAATACGACAAGGCAACAATGTGAAAAATATTGGTCAACTAGGGTTACCATACGTCCGCTTTTTCCCGGACATGTCCGGCTTTTTGGTAATCAAACCCCCGTCCGGGGGGAATTGCCAAAAAGCCGAACATGTCCGGGAAAAATACCGGCCGGGCACTTCCCCTCCCGGGCTCCAACTGCTCTGCTCCTCCCCTGACTCTTCGACTCTGTTTAAGAGCCGAGCTGCCCGAGCGCTCCGGCTTCGGGCAGCCCCCTTGCCTCCGGACCCCAGCCGCCGGCCGGGCACTCCTGGGCTCCAGCTGCTCTGCTCCGGTGGCGCAGGGTCCGGAGGCAAGGGGGCTGCCCAAAGCCGGTAGCGCTCGGGCAGCTTGGCTCTTAAACAGAGCCAAAGAGTCAGGGGAGGAGCACAGCAGCCGGAGCCTGGGAGGGGAAGTGTCCGGCCGGGGGCGCAGGGTCCGGAAGCATGGGGGCTGCCCGAAGCCCGAGCGCTACCGGCTTCACGGTTTGCCGGGTAGCCTCCAGACCCTGCGCCCCCGGCTGGGCGCTTCCCCTCCCGGGCTCCAGCTGCGCAGGATCTGGGGGCTGCCCGGCAAACCGTGAAGCCGGTAGCGCTTGGGCAGCCCTTTTCGCGTGGCTGGGAGGGAGGAGGGGGAGTTAGGGCGGGGACTTTGGGGAAGGGGCGAGGCCGGGGGTGGGGAAGGGGCGGGGCCAGGGCCCGTGGAGTGTCCTCTTTTTTTATTTTTTAAATATGGTAACCCTAGGTCAACATGATAGGCAGTGGTCTTGGTAGATCAGCAGCCTAACCATGGTCAAGGTTCTTGTAGGCATTGTGGCAAAATAGGGTTTTAAGGAGAGATTTGAAGGCGTTGCAGACATTTATGGGAGTAAGGGAGAAAGCACAAAGGTGCGTGTTTAAAAACTGAAGAGATGGGTGATGGAGGCTGGCATCATGGGCTGATCAGAGTTTGGAGCAGACATCTCAACAGGGAATGAGAGATGATGAGTAAAGGGAAGACAAGCAGCTTATGTTTGATGTGAGGGAGAAGGAGGAGGGGCACTGAGGGGATGCACAGAGACGGGTGATGTGGTCAAAGTGATGGGACAGGAAAATGAGCTTTGCAGTAGCATTCTGAATGGATACGGGGCAAGATTGCATTGATCAAAGCCAGAGCACGGGATGTTGCAGTAATGGAGATGTGAGATGATGTGATCCTGGATGAGAGTTTTAGCTATGTGGATGGATAGGAAAAGCCGTATCTTGGAGATGTTACGTAGAAAGAATCTGCAAGATTTAGACACAGCCTGGATGTGAGGATCTAGAGAGAAGTCTGAGTAAAAGGGTATGTCTTCACTGACCGCTGGATCGGCGGGCAGCGATCGATCCAGCGGGGGTCGATTTATCGCGTCTAGTCTAGACGCGATAAATTGACCACACCCCCCCCGGAGCGCTCTCCCGTCGACTCCTGTATTCCCGCTTGGCAAGAGGCGCAAGCAGAGTTGACGGGGAAGCGGCAGCAGTCGACACACCGCAGTGAAGACACCACGGTAAGTCAATCTAAGTAACTTAGATCGATCTCCTCTCCTCCTCCCCCCCCAGTGTAGACCAGGCCAAAGATGATACCCTGGTTAAGGGCTGGAGTGACAGGCAGGGTGGTGGTGTTGTGATCATGTGATCGTATTGTGGTCATTGTGACTGAGAAAGGCGCCAGCGGGAAGGGCTTGGGGGGAAAAGACTAAGAGCTCTGTTTTGGCCGTGTTGAGCTCTGACTTCTTTATGTGTGTGGACAAGGAGAATGTGTTGCACCCCTGCTCTTCCTGATGACTTAGCACCATTCTTCTCAGTCAGCAGGAAACTCACCTTGTCAATATTCCCCTTTTTATTTGAAAAATTCTTAATGGAATAAGCCCTCAAAACAAAACCAGCCTCTTGCATGTCAAAAGAAGTCAGATGCAAAGTATTTACTGCCAACACTTCTCCCCTCACCCTAAAGGGCTGATTAATTTTATCCCTTAGGGCATCTATCATTTCACATCCCACATAATTTTTTTTCCTGCTGGCACTGCCTTATTTTCACACATCAAGAGAGTATGTGCAGACACAAACCAATTCACCACTTGGAGTAATTGTTTGAAAAACAAACAGCAGTTTCACCAGGGTCCTAACAAGAATATCATGAATTGATGCTTTTCATCTCTTCATTATCTTTCTGCAAGAGTCGGCTGGCATCACGTGTTCTCTGCCTCTGTGCAGTGACATTGGAACTTGTCATCCCTCCCATCTGTAACAGACTGTTTGGGAGGCAGCAGCCACTTACAATGTAACAATCGGAGGCCCTTGCTAAGCTGGAGAGACTTTCAAAAGAAACAGAACATAAGCCAGAGAGGAGTATTCTGCTGGTATGTGCATCATGGCCCCCTCATTTATATATTTGTATGCTGCTGTGAAAATAAAGCCGTAAGCTGAGGTTTTCAGTGTCTAAACATCTCTTCTGTTTAAAACAGCTGCTGAATTTTAATCAGAACCTAAAAACCAAAATCACAACCCTGGCTAATGCAATACATCCCATCAAAATATTTTAAGTGCTTCCATGTCTCCATTTCTGTGGGGATTTTTTAGTTTTTCCTGTTTGGTTGGGTTTTTAAATTAGACCTTTTGTGCTGGCTTTAAAGAATTTGCATTCAGAGTCATGCTGCAAGATTTTAGCCCTGTGTATAAGTGAGAGACCTTCTCAGGGTTGAGAGTCAGTGATCTTCATTTTAAGGAAAAAAACTTGAAATGTACTTGCCTACGAAATGGCTAGTGCTAATGCCACATGATTGAAACCACCCCCATCTGGAAGAGAAATAATGTATCCATCACAAGGCTGGAAATTTACAAGGAATATCAAAAACGGATTCAGGCAAAACTGTTCGCATTTTTCAAACCTTACTGAACAACATACAAATAATGCACAAATCTAGAGAGTGGGATCAAAAATAACTGAAGCAATTAGGGGATGATTTTTAAGACAGTTACAAAGGGTGATAAAGTTATCAAGTAACTAGCCAGTGTTACTAAGAAAGGCTGTGAAAGCAAGTGTGTGTGCATGTGTGCACGAGAGAGAGAGAGAGAGAATGAGAGAATGAAAAAGAAAATTAATAGGTAGGTTATTGATTCTGATCCACACTCCTGCAACTATACACAACAAACAGGTGTGTAATTTAGTTTTTAATTTTTGTCTTGAACATTCAGCTGTTAATTGTAACTATTTGGTCTTTCAATGGGGTTAGGCTCTATGCTGGTGGGCTGGGCTCTCAGTTCTTTCTGTCAGAAAAGAAGCGCCTCCACCATTAGTTAAACTGGCAAATTTGTTCTTGGATCCAATGATTCCACAACAAGTGGCCATGACACAACTTGCTCCTTTCAGTGCCAGGGGTTCTCACCCTTTCTCTTTCTGAGTCCCCCCCCCTCACCCCCCTCAACATATTATAAAAACTCCACGGCCCACCTGTGCCACGGCAACATTTTTCTGCATAAAGGGCAGGGCCAGTGTTAGGGGGTAGCAAGCAGGGCAACTGCCCAGGGCCCCATGCCACAAGGGCCCCTGCAAAGCTACATTGCTAGGCTTCGGCTTCAGCCCTGGGTGGCAGAGCTCAGGGCCTCGGGCTTCAGCCCCATGCAGTGCGACTTCAGTTTTCTGCCCTGGGCCCCAGAGAGTCTAATGCTGGTCCTGCTTGGCAGATCCCCTGAAACCTGCTTGCAGCCCCACAGGGGCCCCTGGTTGAAAACCACTGCTGTAGAAGAGAGGAAAAAGAGTTCTTAAGCAGAAACTAAGAGACTAAAATGGCCTGGGACCTGGTTATGCATCCGACCAGTTCTCATCGTTTCCCCGTCAAGGTAGTTAACGTCAATCGGGAGATTCTTGCTGCCAGAGCCTATGATTGGACTCCATCCTCACTGCAGGGCTTTCTCAGAAGTGAGAACTCTCACAAGCTCCTAAATCTGGCAGCTGTCAGGGCTCGATGCAACATGCATTTCTTCTGCTTAGGGTTCATGTTAGTATTTTGTTTCTACTTCATGCTTTGGCAAATGGCATCTCTAACATTTGACTCTCTGTAACTGCAGTGCTTTACTACCACAGCCACAGGATCTAGCGAGAAGAAAAACGCCAAAGGACCTGGTTGCAGGCATCAGTGGTTTGCAAGTGCCCTTGTCTTGTCCAGTGGGCGTTACTGCAGCAAATAGAAATTGCAAGCAGAGGCCGAATGGCAATGAGTCAGCCAGGCAGAAAGGCATGAGAACAAAATGAATGGAAAGGCAATAAACCTGTAATATTTCACCATCCGTACTGAATTCCTGGATAACCTCAATCTATGAGTGTTATAGGAGATGAGTGTCTATGAGTGTCCCTGGAGATGTAGTTACAGTACATTAATGACATCACCAATGAAGAGAAACAGCAAAGTGAATGCACTTTCTCTCCACTGTGGTGAAACCATCATGAGGGAGGGATGGTGCAGCTGGCACCCCGGCCTCTTTGTGGATTCTTAAGCCCCTCCGATTCTCCTGCAGTTATCAGATAACTTCCAATCGAGCAAAGAAAAGGCTCCCAGGGTTTACTGGCTTCCCTCAAGGAAACAGGAGTAAGGGAAGTCACGAGGCAATGCCAAGCAGTGACAAAGGCCCTGATTCAGAACAGGGCTGCCCAGAGGATTCAGGGGGCCTGGGGCAAAACAATTTTGGGGGCCCCTTCCATAAAAAAAAGTTGCAATACTATAGAATACTATATTCTCGTGGGGGCCCCTGTGGGGCCCGGGGCAAATTGCCCCACTTGCCCCCCCCCTCTGGGCGGCCCTGATTCAGAAAAGCATCCCTATTTAGGAAGGGCATTTAAGTAAAGGCTTAAACGCTTCCTGCACAAGAGCCATATTTGTGAAATACTTGGGGATGAGGGAACAGAAAAACACAGAGGTCTCAGAGATTAGGAGAGAAGTAAATACCATGTGGTATGGTATTCAGTGAATTAAATGTAAAAAATTACACACACACACACACACACACACACACACAGAAGCATTCTCTGGAAATAGCTAGGTAGCAACCCAAAGTTTAGAATCAGAGAAAGGGAAGTTTAAAAGCAGGGAAAGGAGATTTCCCTGCTTCTCTTTGACACACACAGAGTGCAATAGTTCATCTCAGGGAGATAGTAGGGGAGACCCTATTACTCAGGATATTTAAAACTTAGATTGGACAAAGCTCTAGAAATTGTACAATAAATAACAACCCTGCGCTTGATTTCCCCGGGGATGGATTCACTAGGGACCCAAATGGGCCACATTTTTTTAAACGCTCTCTAAGTTTGCACTCACAAATTAAATTATTTAGACATCTAACTAGCTGACCGTACCCAAAAATCAGGCAGAAAATCCACAGTCAATCTTTTGCACCACAGTGCAGCAGGTGCCAAGCATACATTCGTAGGAAATATAACCACTTACTGGCTTTGTCTGGAAGTTAGTCACATAGCACTACGTTGGCACATGCTAATCACCTGACCAAATGGAGTCCTGCTTTCTTTCATATTTTCTAGGCACTCTTGCATTTGTCCCTATAGCCTACTTGGTGCAGAAATAACAATGACCAAAAAAAGCTGATTCCCTATTAGCAACACAGAAATCTCAGGCAGCCAATTAGAACAGAGCTCTTTAAAGAGATATAAAACCAAGATTTTTGTATTGAGATACGTGCCACAGATGGCATACCAGATGAGGATTAATTTATGAATCATGTTTCTTAAATGATATGGTCTACCTTTCCAGTTCCATATTTTCCTTTTTTGACTTGAAGCAGGGATTTAAGTTCCCCTCCCAGCTATGAATTTTTTATGAACAAGTATTACAAAAATAGTAGTAATGAAGCCCAAACCCCAACAACATATGGCAAAAATTTCCATGTGAACAACTGTGCAACCTATCTATCTATGAATGGGTATGTGAGAAAATATAGATATTTGCATGCTCATACCTTGTTCCACCTTTGAAAATTTGTTCTCCAACACTTAGAGACCACTAATCCTAAATAATGCTTTCTAGCAACTTTATTTCAGACAGGATCCTGATTTACAAAGGCGGGGTAATAGATCATTATTATACCTTGATTTTTTTCCTTTCATGTGGAAAGGAAAGTTCAGTATAAATAAATCTCCTAAGATGTATATTTCCAGTTAGATTGCACCCTGATCTGATGCATATTGCGAGTTGATTCTTTTGCTATCTTTTATCCTTTTGACCTTTGAAAGCATTTTTGGAAGATCCAGTGACATCTGATAATTAAAAGACATTAATCTCTCACTGATGAAGTGAGAAAGACATTCATTTTTAGGTTCCTCCGTTAAAAAATTTACCAAAAACCACAACAGTGGAAGATTTCAGAATAGGGAGTCACAACATTCCACAAAATGCAAATAAAATGCTAATGATCAGTTACCCCATCCCACGTCCAAGTTGCAATGTAAAAGAAAAACACACAACAGAACTGTGTACCAAAAAGAGAAAGTTCAAAGCTCTGAAGTACTCCCTTCTTTGTAAAGGTTTCCTCAGTTAAGACAAGATCATGTCATCCTTGTAAACCACATCACCATGTTTCTTGTGAGAACAGTTGTTTTCAGTCACGCATCCATCTTGGCGATACATACAAGTTAAGTTGCCTCATGGCTCATCTCTATACTACCCTCTACTCAACACCAAGGATTTAGCTTGTCTTCTAGACCTCATGTTAGAATGAGGGGAGAGAAGGAAAAGGATAAAAAAGCATCACTTACCCTTAAATTATTTCAACACCATCCCGCTTTCCCTGTTTTGTTTATGATGTGGGCCTCCCTTTTGGTTACTTTTTCCAGATTTGGTCTTTGGGTAGGTGAAGAGGAGAGTGGAAGGGTTTATACTTGCTGATGAAGGAGACTGTAAAACAAAGAGAAGTGATTTAGTGCAAAATAGTCCCCTATGTACATACATATCAGATTACTGACACCTACATCAATGCAATGCTTTCTACTGTTTTTATGCACACATACAAATATCACACGGATCAAGGAAAATGCAGTTGTCAGTTATTTGGAAGGGAAAGAGCGATTTATAAAAAAATACAACCAAAAAACCCCAGCTTTTAAAATACCAACAAAGGAAGCTTCTGCTGCTCTTTAGCAAGATACCAGCCAGTGCACTGGGCAACTGTGCAGAAGTGGGTCTGCCCTCAGAACTTGCCCTCTCTAGGCAGGTATAGAGATGTACTCCACCAGCTGGAGATGAAATAGCAGGATGAGGTGCATTGGTCTTCAGCACCTCATGCTGGACAATTTATTAAGCAGCATGGGTGGCAGAACAAACCATCTACACATTTTTTGCTGAACAAATATAGTGGCACAATAGGGGCCATACTGAGAGAGCAAAAGGAAAATTAAGAGCTGAAGAGACAAAAAAAGATGAACAGAAAGGAACTGCTGGACACTAAGCTAATGCTTAGAGCCCAGGGCAAGATCAAACCAATCTGTGTCAAAAGGCTTTCATAAACTCTATTCATTGAGCAAAAGTAGGTATGGGAAACTGCTCAAGTCAGACGAAAGGGCAGAAAATTCTGGAATTTCAGCTCTTCCCCCACCCCCGGCAAATGGACAAAAGGTTCTTCCACGCTACATTCAAACGTCAACAGGCATCAAATGCAAGCATTCGTCCAAATCTTCTCGCAACAAAAGGCTGCATATCGTGGAGTGAAATTAACTATGGACAACATTTTGGGCTCCACAAGTACCCCCAAAGCTACAGTTTATGTCACACCATCTGCTTTAACTGCAGAATTTCTTACAAGTGATTATTTTCCCCAAATACCCACAGACCCATGCATCTATTTAAACACCCAGACAATCAGGCTATAAAAAGTCACAGGGTAAATAGCTGCTGTACAAATAAATGTAAGGTTTTGGGGGGGGTCTTAAACAACAATACATTTTTGATGTATGACAGAAGATTCATTTTTACACCTCCACCCCTCTCTCCACGCTTGGCTCACACCTGGACTCTTAAGGCAACATAGTGACCGGGAGAAATGTCTTGGGCTATTTCCTTGACACTGATCTCCACCAATCATGATTTATTTTTCTACTGCACAGTTTTAGGTCCTTAAAATGTAACTTTATTTTTAGATGGTTGAAAGAAGAATGGAGATGAGAAAGGAATGATTTCAGGGTTATTTGATGTCATTAAAACTGTCCAACCTTTTGTATCCCATTAAAATCTCAGACACACCCAGAGTTGTTTCCCCCCCAACCCCACGATTAATATACATAGCTCCAAAGACAACAACAAATCTTTACATACGTCCTTGGCTAAGTTAGGTTGTAAGGTACTAGAGGTAAGGATTGTGTTGATTTGCACTGTACAGCACCATATTTACTGGTGACACCATAAGAAAATGTATAATCAGAAATATTAAACAGAGCTCACAACAAACAGCTAATGGTTACATAACATAGCACTTTTCAATAGACCTCAAAGCACTTTGCAAAGCTGGGAAGCTTTCCATTCCCATTTGACAGAACAGGGAAGCTCAAGCACAGCTGAAGAACTGAGGTTAAGGTCAGGGGCAGAGCTGGGAATCAGTCCCTGGCCTCCTGACTTCTTACCCAGCGCCCTATCTGCTGGAACACATTACCACGTTAGTGCTTTTAAAGAGAAGTGTTATTATGAGCACAAGTAATATAGACTCCCTGCAAATTATATTTTTTAGTACAGAGAATAAATAATTTAAACACTTTAAAAAAAACACCCTCAGCCTAATAATTGCTGAAAGAGGTGACAAAGCTGGTATAGAATCATAGAATATCAGAGTTGGAAGGGACCTCATCTAGTCCAGCCCCCTGCTCAAAGCAGGGCAAATCCCCAGATAGGTTTTTTTTTACCCCAGTTCCCTAAATGGCCCCCTCAAGAACTGAACTCACAACCCTGGGTTTAGCAAGCCAATGCTCAAACCACTGAGCTATCCCTCCCCTCATACATGGTAGCATCTTACTGCACCCATTAAGGGGAATGCTTGCACGGCTGCAGTCTCACTAATTTTCCTAGTGAGATTTTTAGCTCCCCTGTTGCAATACAATAGCTCGTAGGGGGCAATTGGGTTGAGGGTGTGCAACCACCTACAAGCAATTCAGGGAACCTGCACACCCGTCAGAATCATTTCCAGATTTGCTGTCATTACTCCTGCTCTCGAGCTATTAGATAAAAGGTAAAGCTAAAAAAGTAGGTAATTTGAATTACTCATGGACAGCAGAAAACTGAAGCTATAATTTCTCACATGTTTTTAATGGGTGTAGGTGTTTATATGTGAATACACTTGGAAAACAGACAAACCTGATGCCTGGAAAGAGGTCTTCTTAAAAAGAATTCAGGGAAAAGGCAGCACATGTAGTCTCTGTTCTACCCCTCGGAATTTCTGTAGAGGCCATTGTTAGCATGTAACTCGGTTACTGATTGCAGATCATCCCAAGGGTCACTTGGGATGGGTCATGTTTGTGGCTTTAGATTAACCCAAAGGAGCAATGGGATGAATGAGCCAGTGGAGCAGCTGAACTAAGCAGAAAAGCTCCCCTGGGGACTAAAAAATATATTTTTGGTATCTGCTATTTTAAACGAAAGGTCAGAGTCCAGAGTCCTAAGTGAGGGTTGATTTGTGGGAGAGAGAGAGTTAAGAAAGCTGTTATGATGATTGGAGTGGTGTGCAATAGGCCAGATGGAAAGATGGATCTGATATATCTGAAACCCAAGGCACAAATGGCCCTAGTAAAAAGAACATCAGAAGATTAAGTACTATAACTTGAACCCTGACACGTAATTAACCATATTCTTGTGGCCTGGGGTTACGCATCCTCCCCCAAAGATTCATCTAGATTTCATAATATTATCTTTAATGTTTGGAAACTGGGTGTCCCAGGGAATGGGTAAGAGGATACAGAGTCTTTCACCAGGAAGTTGTTAGTCTGAGTCTAAGTCCGGTCAGCAGTGATATGACCTAATGGCTATTCACTGATGTATCTGAAGGAGGTCTCAATCCTCTTCCAGTGGATAGGTTTTGAAATAACACACAACAGAGATGCTAAGAACTGAATGGGCAATGGAGATGCAAATCTCCTCCTACTCAGAGTAAAAATCAATATGAGCACGCAGGCAGGTCAGACTGGAAGCTCTTTGGGGGCAGGAACTGTTTATTTATTCTGTGTCTGTACATCACTAGCACAATGGGGTGCCGGTCCATGACTAGGGCTCTGTCTGACATGCTATGATAATACAAATAAATAAATAACACAAGGGACATTTCCACTGTTGTCTGTGCCAAACATAGTTTGCCGCTGAATAAAGTATTTCAGGTCTCCTGCCAGTTCAGTACCTTTCACCAACACTAAATTAGTTGTGAAAATGTTTAGGCTGTGATTCTCAAAGGAGTCTAAAGGAGCAGTAGATGCCCAAATCCCACTGGATTTTAATGGGCTTGTGCACATAAATCTCCTAAGATTTGTCTACACAGCAACTAGAAGTGTGGTCGCAGCACCTGTAGACACTAGCTTTAATCTAGCTAGCATGGGTACCACAGCAGCATGGGCTTCCTAGCAGGCTGTACAAGCCTGGCTGGGACACTCGGTGCTTCCTGAGGTGGCTAGCCCGCACTGAAGTCTGTGCTGCCACCGCTCCACTACTATTGGTACTGGTGCTTAGCTTTGGGCCCCCCCACGTCTCCTCTGGCTTGATTAAAACTAGCTCAGGTATGTCGACGCGTGCTACACACACACACACACACACACACCCTGATTGCAGTATAGCCATACCCTGAGGCTCCTTTGAAAGTCACAACCTTCAAGTCTCAAGTTGAAGTTTAACTTCCAGTGCATATCAAAACAACATTTGAAAGAGAGTTCCCCCAACTTGCTTATTACAACAGCCACAAGCAGGAAAACATCCATTACAAACAAGCACTTTGGCTGGTTTTTTTATGACCTTAGCTGCAATCCAACATATAGGTCCCATTATGAAAGTGCTATTTTATCGCATGCCACTCTACAGAGAGAAGATACAAATAAAGTATTTCAAGGGAAATTGGGGGAGGTTATTTTTGTTGTTGCTACCTTTGCTATTTGAGTAACATAGCAGGTGCTGTTGGCCTTTTTAGCAGGCTGACAGGCCTCAAGGCAGGGACAGCTTCACAGGTTTGGCCATGTGCACTCCAGTTTGAAAATAAATCTAACCTTCCAATGTCTGTTTCTGTGCCATCATTCCTCCCTGGAAAAATCTGTGTGCCTGGAAGAGTTCCCCAGAGGTCTGTTGTACCTTCCCTTGTCAGAAGCTCATTATAGCATGTTTATGAAGGGTAGGGGCAGAAAGGGTCTTGGGAGTTGCAATCCCAACAATCATCCATGCCAAACCCCAGCAGCTAATTACAAAACATGATGAAATTACAGAAAAAGAATCTAGCTTTATCGGTGTATGTTTCTCTCTATATAAGACAGAGACTGACCTTCAGACAGATGGGTGATAGGTACAATATAGATTAGAGGATGGGTGTGATAGGCACACAGACACAAGGAATGTGTTTGCATGTGTAGTACCATATTTTTGACACCAAGGCATGCCAAGAACACGGAACGTACTTTATTCTGTACACTCATTTTCCCGTCAAGACATCCACAGCTTTGTAATACTATAAATCCAGCTGACCTTGGACTCTCATGGGCTTGGTAAGACCACAGGGAGAAAGGCGCTTGGCAATTTTTTTCTGCCCCTGAAATTCACTGAGCTTAAAGTTAGTCTTGTATAGGATCTCCAGTCATATTTCAGCTTAACCACTAAGTTCAAGTTATTTGGGAGGAGGGGGGCGGATGGGATAGAGGGAAAAACAGCAAAGAAAACCTTTGAGTTTTCAGAGTGAGTTCAAAGATGCTGCATGGGAATTTGGTTTCCTGAACTCAGAAGTTCCATTTCTGCTTAGCCTGACCTGACACCAAGAAACCTCACCTAAGTTTACAGTGCAACAGGTTTCAGCATGTTGTAGATGAAGCAGGAGGAGCTGGTGTAGGTTTCTTGTCCAACATTTGAAATTACACATCTTTCTCCCCAGTCCTCTGCTCCCCACCTTGGAGGTACAGGGACTTGTTCTGGGGCTCAGCCATGGTGATCTCTGGCAGGAGTCCAACACTGCACAGATGGCCATGATTTGGTTACCCTGTGCTAAATCCAATCTGCACAGGCTATGCACATACCAAGTTCCAAAGCAAAATGAACATTTGTTCTACAACAAAACACACTGCAAGTGGCCCTTAACCAATTTTAACTGTTGCTACAGACAGATAAGACCAGGGTAGCACATATCACACCCTGTTGTTAGTGCAAGCTCCGCGCTGCTAAACATATGAGTGGCAATGCAGACAGATCTATATTTTGTATTTCAGTATAAATTATAGAGCAGCATAATAGAACTGAAGAGGCAGCTTTGCTCTTCCCTGCATCAGTTCTTTCACATTTTGAAGCCCATTAAATTTCTTCCCATTTAGTTGCTTTATTTTGTTTTTTTGCTGCATAAAATTGTTCCACATTCAGGAAGCAATGAAGCTGAATAAATAATCACCAACTTCCATGCAAAGCCTCCAAGAGCTGTTATGTAAAGCAGAGGGGTATCAGCAGATAGAGACGACTCTAGAACAACCTGAGGTTTAGTATTCTATGTCAGCTTGACACACAGGGGAAATAACCCTTTAATCCAGTGCAGTGTATTTCATTTGCTGTAGTGTTATCCAGTTCGAAGATGTTATGAAAGGCATCCCCAGAGAGATTTAAGACTTCAAAACCATCCCGAGTTTGAACTTAATTCCACTATTCCAAAAGGCTATAGCAATGGAAGATGACCTTTTATGTACCTCACATGCCAGGAACTGTTCTGTCTCATAATGTCATGCCAAATTAGAATGGTCTCCTCTTGGGCTTTTTTTTTTTTTTTTTTTTAATTAAAAGCATCTGTCACTACTAATGACACAGCATAAAAAAATCAATAACAAACAGAGGTTAAAAATGGTGACGTCACGAGAGATTGGTAGGCCCAGGGAACTGGTAATCAGGAATAGGGTCTTTCACACCTTTGACTTTACCAGGTCAAATCCAAATCCAGGCCAGGTCACTAGTGAATGAATGTTGTTACCATCTGACCAGTGTTGGTGAAATGGACCCATGATCTCCATCCAATTCTTAATGGAGAGGTACCACAAAAATCATCATCACACTTGGCAGCTCTGCTGAGAATCTCCATAGAAAAGAATCCAAAGACTGAATGGAACATGGAGACTGCCGTACCATCTCAGACTTAGGGGTGATCCTTCCAAGAGTTGAGGTGCAGAGTAGGAAAAGCTGATGCTACCACAGCATGTGCTGTACCTATTCAGTCCATAGGGATAATGACCTCAGGCTCAAGGACTGTTAATTTAGCTACTTTCTTCAACATTAAAGACAACCTCCCTGCCACACATTGCAGCAAAAGATTGGGCAGGTAGATTGGACAGTGCCTCTTGTCATCTTAGGCTATGTCTACACTACAACCGGATCGATGCTTTGGCGATCGATGCACCGGGGGTCGATTTAGCGGGTCTAGTGAAGACCCGCCTGTTGGTATCACTAGGCATCACCCTAGGTAACTCGGGAGCGTGGAAGACCACGAGAGTCGATGAAGCCCCCCCGCTCTAGGCCAAAGTGAACCAAAGCCCCTCCATGTTAAACTTTACTAACCTCACAGGCCAGCAGCTGGAAAGCGGTAGTGATAAGGGGAACCTACATGCTTCTAGCTGAAGGACAAAATAACTTGCAGAAGGGAACATTGCGAACAAGCTACACAGCCAAGGTCGTTTAATGTAACTGCTACGGGGGGGAGGTAGAGAAGGAAGGGGGGGGGAGGAAGGAAAGGATAAAAAGGGAAAAACTGCTTGTATCAGCGCGCTTTATTTGAGACATGCTGGTCTCCTAGTGCCTATTCAGAGCTCTTGAATAAACTTTGTCTGCTTCTCCACCCTGGTGTGTTCATTGGCGCGAAGCACACCGGGCAACGAACCCTGCTGTTGCCCCCTCGGGCCCTCTGTGCCGGCAACAGTTTTGGTGGGCTCGAGGCTGAAATTTAGCCTTGCCCGGATCCCTCCTGGCGGCCGACGGGTTGCGGCGACGACCGACGCCCAGCGCGCACCGGTGACTTCACTGGGGGCCTCGGTGGAGACGCGGTTTGATCGACCCCGGAGGGCACAACGGTGCAACGCGCTCGGATAGTGGAGAAGCGGTTGCAGGCGACGGTGCGGAACCGGTCCCTTGGTTAAGGTAGGAACAGTCCAGAGGTGTGGACTTTTGCCTGTTAGGACCTGGGGACGCCCAGTGTCACCCTAGGCCATGGGGCAGGGACAGAGTATGACAGGCAGGGCACGGTGTACGCCCTTAGAATGCATTCTAGCAAATTGGAAAGTGTTTGACGCAACTCCAATAACTAAAAGTAGATTTAAAAGGTTCTGTACAGTAGACTGGCCTCAATATCAGCAAGAGGACCAGGAAAGGTGGCCACCAGAAGGATCACTTAATTATAACACGATCCTTCAATTACTCCTGTTTTGTCAGCGAACGGGTAAATGGAACGAACATATGTATGTGCAATTGTTTATGGCTTTACGAAATAGAACAGATATTTTGCAAAAGTGTAATTTGACTCCAACAGGTTCGGTAGTAGCTACTGTTAGTCCCCAGAACCTCCCCACAGCTGTAATGGCAGGTCCGGTGTCCCCTTCGGCTATAACACCCCCACCATATAAAGAAAGGGTGTCTCGGGTTCCAGAAATCGCCCCCTCGGTGGGATTTTATCCGTTGATCACCGAGACCATGGTGTCCAGACATGGCTCGGATAGGAATCAGGCCACTACTATGCAGGTTTACACCCATGTGCCTTTTAACCCAGTCGATCTAGCAGCCTTTAAGGCACAGGCAGGGGAATCCTCCACGAACCCAAGCAAGTTTATCTCAGTTTTTGAAGGGTGTCTGGCCAGCCACAAGCCTGATTGGGATGACTGTAATATCCTCATGAGGACCCTGTTGTCTGAGGTGGAGCGGAATCAGGTTATGTCCAAAGCAAGGGGGGAGGCACAGCAGAGACATGACCTGGATCCAAATCACATCCCGGTGCCCGCGGACATGGTCCCCCTAGCAGATCCCAGGTGGAACCCTAATGACCCTGCGGGCCAAACCCATCTAACCTCCTACAAAGAACTGCTTTTGCATGGTCTCCGCCATTCGGCTGTCCGACACAACAATTGGGCCAGGCCGTATGAGCTAATACAGGAGCCAAAGGAAAGTCCAGTTGCTTTTCTGCAGCGTATTAGGGACACTATCCGACAAAATACTAATGCAAATCCCGACAATCAAGCAACTGAGGCAATTATAAAGGGTATTTTTACCAGTCGTGCGGCCCCTGACATTAAAAGGAAACTACAGAAAAAGGAGGATTTAATGGGCATGTCCATGGCACAGATCCTGGAAACCGCAAATAGGGCGTATACCCTTAGAGAGGGAGAAAAAGAAAAGAGGCAAGTTAAAATGATGGTAGCGGCAGTGCAGGCCGGCACTAAGGAAAGGCCACGGGAAGGTGGCAGGGGCCGGGTAGTAAGGGGCCGTGGACGCGGGCGCCTTGGCCCGCAGGAAAGGCGTCTGGGTCGCAATCAGTGTGCTATATGCCGGCAGGAGGGACACTGGAAAAATGACTGCCCCAAGAGGGAAAGCGCCCCTACGATGGCGGCGGAGGATCACGAATAGGGTTGTCAGGGGAGACGGACCATCCTGCCCCCGGAACCCCGAGTAAAAATGCGGGTGGGAAATTCGGAAATAGACTTTTTGGTAGACTGTGGGGCGGCACGAACCGCCGTAAACCAACCCCTTCAGCTGCCTGTGACAGAGTCCTTCACCGTGGTGGGTGCCACAGGGAAAGGAACCAAGTGTCCAGTGTATGCCCCAGCGGAATGTGCTTTGGGAAACAGAACTCTGTCTCACAAACTGGTCTACCTCCCCGATTGTCCAACGCCTCTACTGGGACGGGACCTGCTTTGTCGCTTAGGCGCCACCCTGCATTTCACCCAAGATGAAGTAACCCTTACCTTATCCCCCGAGAATGCCTGGATAATGACCCTTGCAATAGAGCCCTCAGCCATGCAAGCCCCAGAGTGCAGCCAGTGGGAGGACCAGGTATATCCTCTGGTATGGGCGTCTGGGGTCCCAGGAAAGGCAGCCCATTAAACTCCTGTTAATGTTCAGCTCTTGCCAGGAAAAGGCCCGGTGCAAATCCGGCAGTATCCGATCAAAAGGGAAGCCAGAGAGGGACTGCAAGAGACTACAGACCGGTTCCTAAAGTACGGGGTACTTTGAGAATGCCAGTCAGCTTGGAACACTCCCATCTTGCCTGTACGAAAGCCTAATGGCACATATCGGCTGGTCCAGGACCTGAGGGCGGTTAATGAGCGGGTTAAGACTCTGCACCCCCTTGTTCCAAACCCGTATACGCTGTTGGCCTCTATAGGGGGGCAGTATACCCATTTTTCGGTCCTGGATTTAAAAGACGCTTTCTTCACGATTCCAGTCGACACTCAATCTCAGGAGATTTTCTCCTTTGAGTGGGAGGACAAAAGAAGGGTTAAAAAGCAGCTTTTCTGGACAGTGTTGGCCCAGGGATTTAAAAATTCCCCCACCCTTTTTGGCCAGGCCCTGGCCAGAAATTTGGAGGAGTGGGACAATGAGGACAAGGTCCTCCTCCTACAATATGTAGATGACTTGTTAATTGCCGCTGTGGGTCTAACCCCTTGCCTTAAAGCCACTGTGAGCCTCCTGAACTTTGTTGGACTCTGAGGATATCGAGTAGCACGGAGTAAGGCTCAAATTGCCCTCCCAGAAGTACAATACTTAGGGTTTCACATAAGGCAGGGGGAGTGTCAGCTTTCAAACGAAAGGAAGGAAGCGATCTGCCAAGATCCTATCCCAAACAATCGTAAACGGCTTAGGGCATTTCTGGGTATGGCGGGCTTTTGCAGAATATGGATCCCAGAGTTCGGACTGTGGGCTAAACCCTTGTACGAATGCGTTAAGGGAGCGGATCACGACCCCTTTCATTGGTCCTCAGAAGCCGACAAGGCATTTAAGGTTTTAAAAAGGAAACTGATGGAAGCCCCAGCCCTGGGTCTGCCAGACCTCTCTAAGCCATTTCAACTGTACGTACATGAACGAAAAGGGGTGGCCCTGGGAGTGCTTACTCAGTTATTAGGCACCTGGAAACGTCCCGTGGCCTACTTTTCTAAACAACTGGATCAAGTTGCCCAGGGGTGGCCGGCATGTTTACGGGCGGTTGCAGCAACTGCCCTAGTGCTTGGGGAAGCTGAAAAACTGACACTGGGGGGAATTGTGCAAGTGTATACTCCCCATATGGTCCAAGCCCTGCTGGACACTAAGGGTGGTCTCTGGCTTACCCAGGCTCGGGTAGCCCGGTATCAGGCCAAACTTTTAGAAAATCCTGAAGTTACCCTACAGACCTGCCCCTCCCTCAACCCAGCCACCATGTTGCCAGAAACAGAGGAACAGGAACACGACTGTTTGGATATCATAGACGCCCAATACTCCAGCCGCCCGGACTTAAAAGATCAACCGCTCCCAAATGCAGATTGTGAGTGGTATACCGATGGCAGTAGTACTGTTATAGACGGGCAAAGGAGGGCGGGTTATGCTGTCGTCACCCTCCACGATACCGTGGAAGCCGAGGGTTTGCCTGCCGGGACATCAGCCCAGCTGGCTGAATTGGTAGCCTTAACCCGTGCACTTGAACTGTCAAAAGGGAAGAGAGTTAACATTTTTACTGATTCCAGATATTCTTTTGGAGTGCTACACGCTCATGCAGGTCTGTGGAAGCAGAGAGGAATGCTGACAGCCCAAGGCTCTCCGGTCAAGCATGGACCCCAGATTCTCCGGCTCCTGGAAGCTGTACAACTCCCCTCAGCAGTGGCGGTGGTACACTGTAAGGCTCATCAAAAGGAAGATCAAGATGTGGCTAGGGGTAATGCCAGGGCAGACAGGGAGGCCAAGCGAGCTGCTACCCTGGAACCACTGGAAGCTGAAGATGCCCATATGCATGCTCTCATCCCATCAGTAGGTGAGCTTGCAGCCCCTCAGTACTCCCATGATGAAAGAAAACTGGCCGACAAGCTCGGTCTCCAGGAAAAGGAGGGATGGCTCCACTCCACGGAAGGAAAAATCCTCCTACCGAAGGGCCTGATCCAGCCGGTGCTGCAGCAGTTGCATCAAACCACCCACGCTGGCAGGGAGGCTCTTACCCAGCTTATGAGTAAATATTTTCTAACCTCTGGACTTAGACTCATAGCATCCCAGGTACAGGCTGAATGTCTGCTCTGCCAAAAGAATAACCCTCGACCGGGAGTGTCAGTGCCACCAGCCACTCTGGAACCTACCCCAGGCCCGGGATTGGTTTGGCAAATAGATTTTACTGAGTTCCCCCGGACCAAAGGGTTCAGATACCTCCTTGTCTTGGTGGATCGATTCAGCAGATGGCCCGAAGCCTTCCCATGCCGTAACAACACTGCCAAAACGGTGGCCCTCAAATTTGTCAAGGAAATCATTCCCCGCTTCGGGCTCCCCCAGTGGATGGAATCTGACAATGGAACACACTTCACGTCACAAGTCGTTCAAAAGATATCAATCTCTCCAATTGTTGGATATGTTCCCAAATCCCTCACCATTCGGCAGGGCTACCCTGGAGAGCCATTCCCCAAAATTGGTCCGACACCTGTCAGCTCTGGCTGGCGTGGAACTCTTCTAAGCTTGGGGACGAAGCGGTAAAACAAAACTGCACCACAGAAGCCCCCTTTAGCCTGCTAGGAAATGACACCTGGAGGCCATTTAGTAATGCTACCACCATTCCACAAGCCATTAAATTAGCCTCATCCCCTGTGGGCCTGTTATGTTACCAAGAATCTAAGCAAAACAACACCGGCACCCTTCCCTGGTGGTTTGCCGGCAGCAGTACCTGCCAATACTACCTGTCCCCTGATGCTAACACCAGTATGTCCCTGTATAACGCCACAGGTCACCGAGTGGGCGACGTGTCCCAAACCTTTTTACAATACTCGGCAAGCCTAAGTAAAAGCGGCAACAATTCCATGTTAGGGAATGGCCGAATGTATTATATATGTGGCCACAGTGCCTATAAGACACTGCCCAACCGCTGGTATCGTAGCTGTTACCTAGGGTTTCTGGCCCCTCCTCTGCGAGTTCTCCCCCAGGCCCCAAGTGGCCGTCCCCGATGGCGCCGGTCTCTATATGCCACCCCTGAACCTATTAGTGAAGGAGATCGACTTGGTATGATTCTCTTCCCGTCCTATGGCATGGGACGACTGGCCCAGCTCTATAAAAGGCTCTCTGTATTCCTTACCCAGTTTGCCAATGACACCCTGGCCATAGAAAAACGCATAAGCTCCGAGATGTACCAGCTTCGATTGCTGGCTCTGCAAAATCGCCAGGCCCTGGATTATGTCCTGGCCTCCCAGGGTGGAGCATGTGCCCTTATCGGTAATGAATGCTGCACATCCGTCCCAAATAACGCAGAGGACATTAACAAGCACATCCTGTCCTCTGAACAGGCCTTCAATCAGTGGAAGGCCCAGGAACAGGAACCCACTCTATTTGATACCCTCTGGAGCTGGCTCCCTAGCCTAGGGGGCTTGGGAGGTGGTCTTGTCCGCCTCCTGCTTACTGGTCTCATACTTTGTTTCCTCACCCTAGCTCTCTTCTCATGCCTGAAATGTTTAATGGTTAAAGTATGTACCACCTCTAGAAGTCAAGACACCTCCTTTTTCCCTTTAATCAATGATCCTAAGACCATGGCCTTAAATCACATTTTGTCCTCAAATTATGAGAAAACTCAAGCCGGTGCCTTTTGAGTGTTCTCAAAGGAGGGAGTTGTTGGTGTCACTAGGCATCACCCCTAGGTAACTCTGTGCCGGCAACACGCCAAATCGACCGCAGATCGCTCTCCGGTTGACCCTGGAACTCCACTCCAAATGAGAAGAGTAAGGTAAGTCGACGGGAGAGTGTCTCCCATCAACCCAAGCTACATCAACTCGAGCTACATTATTCACGTAGCTGGAGTAGCATAACTTAGGTCGACTTACGGCGGTAGTATAGACATATCCTTAGTCACTGTACTGTAGGAAAAAATATAACAGATCTCAAAAAGCTCAAACCCAATGCTGGTCTTGAATATATAGTTACTTTGATTTTAAAATGATAGTGATTGTATAATAATAAAATAGAAATTGACAATTAAAACATTAACTGAGGTGACAGAATTATATGACAATACTTGCTGAATGGTGCTTAATCAACACTAAATGCTTTACTGAGCAACTGGTATTATTTAATAGTAGCCATCTTATTAAAACAAGCTTTGGGGACCTGCTTTAAAGTGGTTCTTTAATATTAAATATGTCCACTAATTATATTATTTTGAATTGAACTGTAATATTTTAGTTTTGATTAATTCAAAGACTATTTCATGGAAAAAATGGTTACTAACCTTTCATAACTATTGCTCTTTGAGATGTGTTGCTCATGTCCATTTCATTTCTGGTTTTTAATTAAATGTAAATTTGTATTTTTTAAAAATGTTACTCCTACACAAAATATACTAGCTTCTTTGCAAAATTCTTCATAATATAAAATTATTTTGCCTGTTAAATGTTGTACAAATAGCTTTATTGTATCATTAGTACTAAAAAATGTTCAGTCAGCACTGCTGAAAAAATATAAACTAAATATGTCAGGGATACATCACTTTCTAGTCTTACTATTTTTTAAATGCCTTATTTCACAGTAGATAAGTAAAAAATCTTTACCACCTGACTCAGTGAGAGGCTCATTTACTCATGCAAATTTGAAACCAAGTGTCATAATACAATGAAATTATAAAAACATATCAAAAAGAAGTTAGCAAGTCACTAAATTTAGCTCCTAATGGAGTTCAATCTGCCTTACACTGCTTTATGTTAATGTGAATAGCTACAGCACTCTGTAAACATCAGAGTGCAGTTTAGAAATCATTATATGTGCATTGTATTTTGGAGAGAAGTCTTTCAGGTTTACAGGATCCTACATCTTGAATTAAGTGAGAGTTGAATTTTGATCCTAGCAGAGATTAGAAATATGCTTAGTAAAAATAAATTAAAATGCACTGTAATTATCTCACTACAAGTGCTCAGTTGTGCATATGCCATCATCCAGACATGATTTTAGTTAACCTCTTTGCAATTGCTGATACAAGTGCAGAACCTGGAATTATTACAGGCGAGATATTTTGCACTAGTATGGCTCTTCTAACTCAGTACAAAATATCAGGGACTGAGCTTCTGAAGTGCTGAGCACCTCCTGCCTGGTGCTGAATGCCCTCAACTCCCTCCGAAGTCAATGAGAGTTCAGGACACTCTGCACCTTACAAGCTCCAACTATAAATGTGACCACTAATGTCAGATGAAAAATTTGTACTCCCTGAATGAATTACAGCAACCCCAGTTTTAAGGCATGATCTAGATTCCTAGCTATAATATTCTTCTCCACTTGCTAAAGCTTTTTCTACACTACCACTTTTGTCAGGAAGACTTGTCAGTCAGGAGTGTGGAAAAAAAACACCACACCTCTGACCAACGTAAGTTTCACCTGCAAAAGTGCTTGTGTGGACAGCACTATGTCAGCAGGAGAGGCTCTCCTGCCAACACAGCTAATGCCGCTCGTTGGGAGTGGTTTAATTATGCTGGAAGAAGAGCTCTCTCCTGCAGTCAGAGAGGCTACACAGGAGACCTTACAGCGGTGTCCCGTAGTGTAGACATAGCCTAAGAATCCTACAGCAGCACTGGCACTGCCTCTGAAAAAAAAGCAGCCCAACTATCTTCTAGGATAGGACAAGAGCAAAGGAGATAAAGGATCAGAGAAGACTGAAATTAAAATGGCCATGTGATATGGGCCACATGTAATTGCTCATTTAATATCTCTCACTGATATAGCATCAATATTATGCTATGCACTTCAGGAATGCTAAAGGCAAAAGATCTCTTTCCTGCGGAGTTTTCCTGTAATTTAAGTAGACAGTTTATAGGAGTTTATGATTTAAGTATCCCCCTGTCGGAGACCCAGGTTTGGTTCCTGGCCTCTAAGACCCCAGACTGATAAGAGCCCTGGAAGTTCTGCAGAGACAGCATGTCTTGACCACATATGACTTTTAAAGAGGAGAGAGACCCACTGTCTATATGTGTAGTCCTTCTTGGCTTGAAGGATGATGGCTGCAGCATTAAGTCTTGGCCACATAGGTGTCATGGGAAGGGGAAAAATGAGGATCCTCAGTGCTCCTCCCAACCTCCCGGAGAAAGATGAAAATCAGGCAGTGGGGTGGTTAGAGGCGCGGGATCCATGAAAATATACTGAATTCCAGTCAGGACTGGGCCAACAATTCACTGCATAGTCCTTAGGTAAGTCTGTTAATCTTCCTGAACTTCTATCAATCCATAGGTAAAAGCAGAGGCATCAATAAAAAAATATAACCTAGCTGTGATTTCTTCTCTGTGCTGGAAATATACATATCTTTATGTATATATAAATATACAGACTATCTGTATGACCCGAATGACTGTGGTAGATCTGTACTTTAACCATAATATCATCCATTTCTCCTAATGGATATGACAACAAGGTGTGGGGAAGGAGAGATGTTCTATATAAATATATAATTTTTTTTTTGATATTTCACATACTATTTGGAGTGTGACATTGCACTACATTTCACTCTACAGTCTGAATTTTATTTTTATCCTGAGTTAGATTTGAATCAGGGTTTGCAAAAGACAAAACAACACACTGTAATCATCCAGTGTGCCAATTAAGCTAAAACATACCCTGAAAATTAAAAGTAAATGCCAAAGCTATGAAAAGAAACAGACAGTTTTCTCAGGAAAAAAATTAAAGAGAACATGTTCTTGGCAGTCCAAAAATGTATCCAAAGCAGTTATATAACTTACTATCATCCCTCACATCTGCATACTATGTATCTTCATCAAATTCTGTATGTTTGTGCACATTTATAATCAAGAATTATTGAAGTTGATTCCATAAATTTCATTTAGTTGTTCACTGCTGCTATTTGTTTCCAAGGCAACAAATGCACTTTGCCCAAGCTGCACAGTAAATCATGATTGTTCTGAATTTGGGGGTCCTTGCCCCTTGTGCTGTGGAATGGATGCACTTCTACTGGCAAATAACGTGCCAGCACTTAGGCTGCAATAATTAGCCACAGATTTGGTTGAATTTTTTTTAAATGAAGCTCTGCTATGAAAGAAAAATGCAAAAGCAAATACGGACTGTGGGCTGCCATGTATGGACAGCTCCTCTTTGCTGACAGGAAAGAGACTCATGCAAAGCTTCCATCATACCTAATTTGCACCTAGGGTTGCTAGTGGTTGCGAAATCCGTTTTCAAATTCAGGAGTCAAGGCTAGTTCTGTCATTTTTGTCCTTTCCATCACAGAGGATGCAAAAGGATAAAATAAAACAGAAAACCAACGAAAAACATTTGAAATGGCAAACATATACAACATAGCATCTACCTCATTATCGTTATTTGCTGTAATGCCCATCCCTCGTTCCTGACTTCACCTTTCTTTGTCTGTTATCTTCATTTCTTATGGTTGGCTAATTAAACACCTAGTGCATGGTCCCAGTATTTTCAGCTCTCATTAAAGTTAAACAGGCACTCAGCACTTTGCAAGATTTTCATCTTCAGACAGCAAGATTTTGGGAAGCAGGGTCTTTTATTTCTGAAAAACACCATGCAAACTGAAGCTGCTTATAATAGAATGGCAGTGTCTTCTGTTGACACACCCTGTTAGCAGGTGTTGGAACCCTACACGGACATGCTAATTTAGGCCTTATTTACATAGACGTTTGCACCAAGTTCTTACTAATTTGCTATAGCAGGTGCAGCTCCTTAACTCCACCCTGGCTCTATCGGTGGGAGTGGCTCTCTGAGCAGAGGGATTAACGCTTCTGAGGCAGAGAGGCCCTTTTGGGAAATTTAGGAACAGCTTATTTTAGGGCAGAAACAGAGCTTTATTTGGTGTTATTGTTATTTCAACTGCTCATATAAAAGAACTCCAAGAATGTGGGTGAGTTTGGGCACTAATCCTGATTATTGCTGTTCCATGATATATAGTAGCATAAAGACTGTGCCCATTAACAGTGTGATGTAAATATTAAAAATAATAAATAACTAGAATGCCATACACACACATCCCCTTTATACTGCAAAACCATGATACAAATCATGGATGATACATCCTGTTCTGGATATCATAGGTAAAACATACTTTAAATAAATGGTTGCAGAGAAAAGAAAAGCTCAGAATTTCAGAAAGACAAGTGGGACAACATAAATCCAGAAACCAAACGCTGGGACTAAATGGAGTTAATATTCCTGCAAACTTCTCAGGAGAAAAGCTTGCATGAAAAGTCATTAGCTCAGCATATTTAGCTCAGCATATTTGAAAACTAAAACAGCCTTGTACCAATGCCTACATATTATGGATATTGAACTTTTTAGAGAGGCAAAATAGTTATTCTTGTCAACTTTGTAATAAGCAACATCTCAGTAACTGCAGAAATACTGTGTAAAAGATAGTGGGGACTCACCCTTACCTAGCAAGGGTATTGATGCTGTTTGGCATAGTCTGCAACTACTAAAACTGAAATGTATCAATGCACTGTAGAGAACATAGGACCCCGATTTACTCTAGTGTAAATGGAGATCAGAATCTGTGGAGCTACTGAAGATTTACTCTGGTGGAAATGAGATCAGGATTTATCACACTGTGTTTCATCACTTGCAAAAACTCTTTGCTGCCTAGTACAGTCCCTCTACCATGGATATTATCCCAAAGTGATTAACAGAGACAATATTCCTGATGACAATAGCCACTTATTATTTTCAAATGCTGACAAGTCTTAAGCTTTCTGCTTTGATTATAAGTGTGATTCTACATTTAAATGATAGACACAAAGAATTTGCCATACCAGACTGGCTCAATGATCCATCAAGTCAAGCATGCAGCCTCTAGCAGTGTGGCTATGCCTTCTGAAGAAAGTAATATAATCCCTATACTGCTCCTGGCCAACTGCACAGTGTGGGGAACTGTGAGGACACTTCTTTTCTGATCTCTGCAGCAATCAGCTACTGCCCTGAAGCATGTGAATTGATTGCTCTTATTAACAATGTTATTATTGGTCATGAAATTATCCAGCCCCTTCTTAAATCCACTGAGATCATCTGACTCTATTACACACTTTTAACATTGGATTCTAGCCTGTCACATGTCATGTTATTGATTATACAGCAGCGATAAGGCTAGAAAATGATCAATAGAAATGGAAACAATATCATTTCAATTTAAGTAGCAGGAAAAAATAGCCCTTTCATTGTCATATTATCTCAAGAATAGAACTCACTTCTACGAAAGGGCGCAGAATCAAAATAACTAGAAATCTTCAAGTTGCGCTAGAAAACACTTGAGCCAGAAATTATTATTATTATTAGCATGTTTATTATGGTAGTGCCTATGGGCCAACCAGAAGTGGGGCCCCACTGTGCTAGGTGCTGTACAAACAGTATATTAGATGGCCCCTGTCCCAAAAATTCAACTACTGCAAAAAAAAAACAACAACAACAAAAAACCAGAGATGTATTGGAGGATTGACTATGCACCTGAAACAGTTCTACTGATAGCATCACTATTAATAAATATAATGTAAATGGGAGTTACCTTGTGTTAACAGCCAGTAAGTATAACCAAACTCCTCTAATAGCAACAAATGAAATCCATTCTATAAAGTCATATTTTTGAACATGAAACAAAAATATCATTGCACTCTTCAGACACCAAAGTGACAAACTGTATTAAAGATTCCAATTAAAGGATCTCTTCAGCTTTTCAGTTGTACAGTCTAACCCCTTTATTCATGACTGCATTTCCTGATATTATATGAGCATGAAAAATAATATGTACCAAGAGCACCTTCTTCATTTCATACTACAATAAATGAAACGCAGCTCAGAGGACCCACTCCATGTGCAAGACAAAACATTCTCTTTCAAGAGCAGCATTAGAAATGCATGCTCCAGCACTTGGACAAAGGTTGTACAATATTTTTATATTCAATTATTTTAGCTGCTCAGGAAATATTCTCTGGCCATTACTACAAAAGCAGGAGTTCTCTTTGAGCAGCTTATTAATAGCCATAGGTAACACTTGTCCGCTGGGGGGGAGGAGCATCCATTTTTACCAGCCTTTCCAAGTGCTACATTCTTTTCCACAGTCTTTCGCTTGCACTTTCAAAATTGGCTTCCCCCCTCCATTCTTAGTCCAGGCATCTGGGGGAAGGGAGTTTTTGCAATCAGGTCTTACACACTCTGCGAAGAATGGCAGAAAAGTAAATTTCCCTTGCCAGCTGTTTAAAAGAGATTATCAAGGTTGAAGGGCCCAAAATTAAACCTATCGGGGCAAATTCTTTTTGGGTTACACACATGGTCCCTCATTATCTGCAATGAATTGGAATGCAAGCAACAGAGAGCGGGTTGTGTTTTAATATGCCCTCCTGGATGTAAAAACTACATGTACGCGTGCGCACACACACACACACACACACACACACACACACAAAATAAATATTATCTGCTGAGTGAAAAAAAAAAATCTACAATGCAGCCATGCATGTGCACGTGACACAAGCACCTGTAAATCACACTCCCCCCATTGCCCTCCTGCTGGGTCCATTCTTAGGAAGCAATAGGGATTTGAAATGCTCTCCAAAGGCTCTATTTGTCAATGAAGGCTGTGTGAGCTACCTGGGCTGTAGAGGTACTTTGTTCACAGGAGGTACTTTGTCTGTTCACAGGAGTTACTTTGCCTTCAGAAACAATAACATAATGGCAATTTCAGCTTTCTGAGGTCACCTAACTTGCCCTCTGCCCAAGTATTGGTGTCACCAAATCTGCCTCGCTCCAACCACACTAGTTTTGAAATTTCCCCCCCACCACAAAATGGCTATCAGAGGGGAAGGGAGGAGAGATCCATTTCAGTTGGAAGATTTCCCCTTTCAACTCAAACGCTTTTCCTAGCAATCAGTCCGAGCAGGAGGATTTTTCCCTAGTTGCCTCCAAAACTCAGACAACTCAACGCTGAGGCAAGGGGAGAGAAGAGAGAGAGGCAGACAGCCAAGCTCAGGACCTGTTCTCCTGGAGTGACTTCCCTGGAAAGCTGGAATTGGTGATGAAGAACCAGACTTAGCAATGAGTGCCGGCCCAGTTTGCTTTCATGAGCCCCCCAACCTGTGAGCAACTCCCTGCTGCAGGAAGGTGGCTTCTCTCATTATTTGTTATACTCGGTTTTTTGCTTAGGCCAAACTCTCCACTGAGCAAGTCGGCCCATCGAACAGCCAACATATACAACATCTCAGGGCCTAGGCACCTCAGAAGAACACGTACAACTAAGGCTGCTTGAAAAAAATTTCACTGTGCTGCAATCACTGTAGCATATTGAACTGGAATCTCCATTGGCTCCATGGTGTGGCATATATTCAAATCATGCCAAAGTAAAACCATAGGCAGCAATGCCAGTGCAGGAGCTGGAACTTTAAGAGGGCTGCAGCCCTCATTTTGGAAAGTTTTTTTTTTTTTTTTTTTTTTTTTTTAAAACAACACTCCAGTAATCAAGTGAACTGTAAAAGCATTTCTTTTTGTTCTCTTTGTACAGGCCCTAACACAATGGGGTCCTGGTCCATGCTTAGGGATCCAAGGTGCTGCGGTGATACAAATAATTATTTTAAGGGTAGGGCAATTTTCAGACTTGTTAATTACAGTTGGGTCCCTTTAAGGTAAGATATTCAAAGCTGTAAGTAAATATGGTTGTCTAGTACTGACCTTACTAGAATTCATTTGCACCATCCATCAAAGACACAAAACAAGTTATTCCAAAGAGACAGTTTATTATGCAGGAACATATGCAAGGCAAAACATTTTTCTTATTTACAATTTGCAATGACCTTTATCCAACCTCCACAGAGATTCTACAAATGTGTAAAGGACAATGGCACAACAAGGAACTGATGTACATATGGGCACTTGTGAATGGATTTCCTTGATATACAATTATTTTAACAAGCCCAAAAGTAGTAGTTGCAATGTCCTGGGATGTCAGCATAATCTGCTGTGGTTTTTAGTCTTTGAGAATAAAAGGCTTTTGTACGTTTTTAAGCACGAGAAATCTTATAATGATGGCTACTTGCTGCATGCAATTTGTTTGTATACAGAACAGAAAATAGAGGAAGAATTAATTTCCTCAATGGAGTCAGGAGGAAAGAACAGGGCCTACATGTCAGAAATTCCTCACTTCTAATCCTGGCTCTGCCACCAACTCACTATTCAGACTTATTACAAAGTAGCAGCCGTGTTAGTCTGTATCCGCAATAAGAACAGGAGTACTTGTGGCACCTTAGAGACTAACAAATTTATTAGAGCATAAGCTTTCGTGGGCTACAGCCCACTTCTTCAGATGCATAGAGTGGACTAAGTTCTTTATTCAGACTTAGTTCACTTTTCCTGGTGTCAGTTTCTGCATAGGTAAAATGGGGGTAACAGTTCTCACCTCCCCTGCAGGGTGTTTACAACAGCTAATAATAATTAATATTTGTAATGCACTTTGAAGAAGTGATAAGGAGCATTACCTAGCTAATCCAGGCATTTTGAATTCACTCCTCCCCTTGGCTTGTAGGCGCCAGTTAATGTTAGAGACTGAAGGAAAGGTGCTGTACTAACTTGGAAGCCATTCAGGCTGTTTGTGGAAGGGAGGTATGCAGGATACAAGGCACAACAGGGAACACGGGGGAGGAGTGTGGCTCCTATGGCCAGTAGGGGAAGTGAGACTGAGTATCTCACCAACACAAAGTGTAAAAAGCAAGGAGATGGGTAATTAAGTAATTCAGCACCCCATCTACACACTACTCATGTTTTCCACTGCAGCACTGTATGTATAAACATGGTTTCAGTCTCATCAATACATTTCCATCACCCCCATCTCTCATTATGTCCACACTCGTGCTAACTAACATGGAGCTGTAGTTCCAACCACAAGTAAAATAAACAAAGGAGCACATACATGCACCGATTTGAACAGTGTAATTTCTACATAAAAATTCATACCAACTCTAGAGCAATCATAAGCATGGATCAGCTGTTCACACATGCTTCCCTAAGCATTACAGAAAACTGTCAGAGCTGCCGTGTGCAACCTGACATCACCCCTCACTTACCGTTCATGCATACACCAGTACAAAACCACATACAGAACTGCATGGAAACGCAATTTATGAAAGCCACATTAACCCGATATTAATCATCAAAACACAGGAAACTAGGTTAGAGTTCAATGGTACCTGTAGGTGTCCAGGATGAGGGTGGAGCCACCTGGATACCTGGTGGTGAAAAGTAGGTAGTTGAGGCTGAGAAGGAGAACTGATGAGTGCAGGGTAGATGTTTATTTCTTCTTTTTATGGTCTGGGTTCATGCAACATGAAATCTAGCAACCTAAACTCAGTGTAAGCAAAGATTTTTTGGGGGAGGAGATTGTTAATAAATGTGATTTTTAATGAACAGCTGCCCCTTCCACTGAAGGAATCGTACACCCACTCTGGCATGTATGGGAGCAATGGCCATGCTGAAGTATCCAGGGCTCTGAAAAGAAACCATGCAGACAACAAACAGAACTGATATATAAGTCATACAAATGCACGGAGCTGGGACTAAAACCCCTTGGTCCTTTAGCATCTTAAAACATAACCTCACTTGGGCAAAAGGAGGACATCCCTGCTTTGTAGTAATTTCTCTCTCTTTTGTGGGCCTGCCTACTAGAGAGCAACAACACTCACTCACTCACTCACATAAACAAAGCTAGGACATTACATTAGTATAACTGGAACCTCAGCATCATCCAATTTACCATATAGCCAAGCTGACTAGTTAGGACCTTTCACTGTTCACAAGCTCTGCAACAATTCCCTCAATATTTCAGGCATTTGTGATTCTGACTCTAGGTTTGGCCCTTCTGCTGAGATTGTGTGTGTGCATGCCTGCCTGCTTGCCTATATGCAACTGGGTCTATCTATATTTGTGGAAGAATGAAGGAACTCATGCAGGGTTTGGGCAAGATGAAAGGGAAAACCTTAATTAAAATAAGTTTTAAAAACCATCACAATTTTTTTATGTTATTCAGATGAGCACCCATCCCAAGATTACACTCAATCTAAAATGTGCTGCCTCTCTTTAGACATGGTTAGTTTTGCACATAAAGCCTTGAAGATGTCAAATTCCATGCCAACCTAATAAAATTAAAATAAGTAAATTCAGTACGACTAAAATGATGCAGACCTTTGGAAAAGAATCTCTTCATAACCTTAGTTTGTGCAAACTTCCCTCCATCTAATCCAACATCATCATTCCCCGAGGCAAGTTGTAGCTAACCGAGGGCCTCTTATTCGGGAGTAGGGCTATGGATAGCTCACTTCCTGGAGCATTTTCAGGTTCAAGCACTTACATTGCAAGCTCCTGGGAGCAGAGACTGTGTACATTGTGGCTATTGTGTGTCACCTCACAGGCAGAATCCAGACCAAGAGCTATGTATCCAGCCCAGAGAAACTTCCCCCAATGCAAGAGTGATCCTCTGGTGAGAAACAAAAGAAACATTTCTATGGCAGGTTGATTAAAAAAGCCAATAAATAGGAGCTCTTTGAAGCTGTTCATATGTTTGGAATGTTAGAATAAGTTCCAGCAGAGATAGATTAATGAGATATCAATGGTGCATGATAAATGCAATTTATCACATGGCTCTGCAATTTATTACATTGCTATTGCCATTATATATAAGACAGTCACATACACACACAAACAAACACACATATACCTCCTCCTAAGCATTTCTTTGGCCAGAATCCTAAGGCTTATAAGCCAGTCCTACAACAACAGTGAGAGCAACGGAAATGAGTCTCTTTATTAGCACTTCATTATGCTAATAATGTTATGTTAATAAAATGTTCTATTACAACATCCCCACTACCTTTCTCCTTTCATTACATGCAGATTTTATGATGTTACACACAGGAAAAATACCCCTCTCTGACCTTTCTTCAATAGCTTGTTCTTTATTTCTATTCAACCAGGATCCCTGCTGAGTTCTAAACAGCAAGGAGTGGATATCTGACCGTTCTCCTGCAATCCAACTCTTCCTACAGAACTCCAGTTCTGTACTGATGCTATTTCTCATACCCAAACTTTGGTTTCTGAACAATCACATTCATGCGCCATGACTTGATGTAGCAATAGCATGACAAGGAAAAGATGCAGCATCATTGAAAAAAGCATGCTGTTTGACTTATTCTTACTCTCAATCACCACCACTAGCATTTAGACCTAGTGTATTATCTATACTGCCTACTATGTACCATTAGTTTCATATTGAGTTTTCTTTAGGAAAAAAAAGAACTGAATCAATTTTTTGGGATGATAAACTTGCAGCTAAAGAGAAAAACTACAATTACACTTTTCAACCATGAAAAGTAAATCACATGGTGCTGAAATCCCAGCAGAAAACACAGATTAATTAAAATCTGCACTTTCTAAATCTGTTATTCAACTAAACACAGCTGTTAAAAAATGATGTCTTTGCTATAATTTTTATGTACATTCATACCACTGAAATACAGTGAGAAAAAATTAGGGGGATTTGGTTAGCTATTGAAATAGTATAAGAAAAGGAAGTGTATCTCTCTCTCTCTCTCTCTCTTATATATATATATATATATATATATATATAGATATAGATATAGATATATAGATATAGATATAGATATAGATATGTACTATTATGACATGGAACATTTTTAATGCCAAGCATAACAGGGTGGCAAATAAACTACCTTTGAGCAATAAAAAGTGTTACACAAAGGAACAGATTTTGAAATCTAAGCATTAGGATGTAAGGCAAAGTCCATGATGTGGAAGACATAATCCAGGAAGTGCAACTTTGCTGGTTCGGGTACATACACAGGATGAATGAAGAGGGCCTGCAAAGAGAGCATCATGGCAGGAGAGGGTGGTAGGAATGAGACCTCGAGGAAAGTTAAAGAGGCGATGAATGGATTGCATCAAAAAAGACAGTAAGTAGGTGGACCTTAGTGCTGCCTTAGACAGACAAAAATGGTGGATGCGTATGCAACGACCCAACCCCAGAGGGTGGGAGGAAGAGGGTGAGAAGTCATAGTAGTAGTAACAGGGTGGCAGGCTCTTTTTGTGTGCACTCGGTTAGCAGGTTTTGGAACCAGCATGGAGATGTTGATTGACTCCTGCTGAATCATTATGGCAGGTTCAGCTTGTTAAATCCACTAGGGACATAGGATGGCTCTCTGGGAAAGAGATCACTAGTGGCTAGGGCAGAGAGACCTCCACAGGGAAATCCTAGGAAGAGCCAAGAAAGTTGAGGTGGAGGTTTTCAATGGAAACTCAGATAACAAGACTGACGTGAACTCCCAAGAAGGGGTTAAGTTTACACTAAATATAGTGGGACAGCTCCTCATCTGGTGTCAAATGACAGATTCATTGAAGTCAATGAAACCATGCTGGTTTACACCAGCTGAGGATCTAGCCCTCTGTCCACAGATTCTGTTTAAAGCAGGTTGGGAACTCCACCTACTTCCATCATGGGACCAATGTTACAGTCTAGAGCAAGGAATGCTGGGTCAAGGAGCATGTTTGCACAATGCATAAATAGTAATATTTATCCAGTCGTAACTCCCGTTCCTGCTGTTCCCAAGTAATGGCCACCTGTAAATTGGAGATAAGGCTTGCCTACTTCACAGGGGTGGTGAGGGAATTCATTCATTAACACATAACATGCTTTGAAATCCTAAGGCTAAATGTACTACAATGGCTCCCCAGGGGCTTGATCCAAAGCCCATTAAAGTCAATGGAAAGACTTCCATTGACTTCAGTGAGCTTTGGGTCAGGCTCTATCTGTGTAGAGAGTCACTTTATTAACCAGTGTCTAATGCAATCCCTTGGGGAAGCACATTGAGCCTGAACGATGGTATATGAAACAGACCTCAGTGCTTGCTGTGAAAACGCCCCAAAGCCCCTCTCTAACTACTCTCATCCTCTGACTCAATGGAAGGTTTTGCACACAGTATGCAAAACTGGCAGAGTACAGCTCCCAGTGACACATTGTCATGTGTGAAAAAAACATGACAAGCCTGAAACAAAAGCTCTCTTTTCTTTTCTTTTTTTTTTAATCCCCAAGTCTACATCAACGATCAAAGTAGAGAGCTGCTTGCTCTGTCACTGAGGGAGATGAAATTGCCATGATTTGAACACAACCTAAAATGCACTCTGCAATTCAACTCAGTCATTATAAACATACTTCACAGCTCTGACACAGCTGTTCCTCCCCTATGGAACAGAAAATAATATTCAAACCTCACTTCTTTTTAGAGAGGGAGAAAGCATGGAAGAGCCCATCCCTCCCCCGAATCTTTCAGAAATAAGTTCAGCTTAATATATAATTAGTATTATATAATATAGCAATATATTAATATTAGCAATAATTCTTTGCCTTTATATTAGCATACAAAGCTCCTAATAATCTAGGCTCACTTCTCCTCAAAACCGCTCCATACCATGAGCATTGGATAGGAGCTCAAGTGTTAAGGCCCAACCTCGGTGCTATGATAATTGAGGGAGATTGCACTGACATGACAAGTTGTACATTTGTACCCACTCTCACTAGGGATGAATTTGCTCCATAGTGAAGGACTTGGACCCATGGCCTTATACTGTGGGAAAGCTGCCAAGTGAACCCCACTGTCAGATTGTAAATTCTAAATCACAGATTGCTCGTGTCTTTATGCAAAACCTTACATGCAGATTTATGGTAGTCTTCTAATGCCCACTAATATAACATGTGGCCATAAATTAGAACATATGAAACTGGAGACAAGTTTGTAAATGTGTTTAGTATTTATGAGCTTTTAATCAGTAATAAGAACATCTGTTTTGAAATCAAAAACCCCATTTTAAGAAAAGCAAAATTTGGAAGAAAAACATGATGATACATTTTATGAAGTTTTTCCCATAAAAGCTCTCAAAAGGTTCACTTGACAAAATCCCTTTAAAAACTCAGTCCTAAGGAATCATAGGAACTTCCATTCTATCGTATGGCAATGTATAGTCAGCTATGTGTAAAAGGTGTATAAGGTGGGGTGAGCTATTGTTTCAGAAACTGGATGGAACATGACAGAGCACTGCTTGACAAATTTTGTTGTTGCTGGCTTTTGAACTGAACACCTTGATCACTACATAAGATTGCTGTTATCTAACCATCTACCTACCCACATTTAGCATACAACCCTTTTACAACTTCCTGAAAAAAGAGGACCTAAGGGAAGAAACACAATTAAAACCAAATGTGCACCATTAAAGAATAGAAGTTATATTATTGTCGGGATAAGCAAAGTACCTCCTATAATCTCCTATTACAGGGTGAAGGTTTTAATAAAAAGAAATATGAAGTGCTCACATTTTTATCTTTTCTCAGAGCCAGAGATGGTTTAATTAGTTTGATCTCTCATAAACCGGGGGGAAAAAACACCATTAGAGCAGTACCCCACTGGTGAATGATACAACCGTGACATCTACTAAAAAAGATTTTATTGAAGAAAGACACCTAGGCTTTTCCACCTCCTCCCCAAATACAATTTCTTCATAATTCCATCCTGAGCAATTCCCTTCAGCTGCCTCGTTTAAATCAGCAGCATTCCTAGTTTTCCCCTCCCTTCCAACTGCTCAAAATAAATAAATAAACAAATAATAACAATAATAAAAGAGGTGAAAGAACAGTTACTCATTTTACAGTAACTGTGGTTCGTGGAGATGTGTTGTGCACACAGATTCCACCTCGGTGTACATGCACCCCACATGCATGAGATCGGGTTCTTTTGAATAGCAGTGTCCATTGGGGCCAGGTGTGCAGCCCAAGTACCCTCTCGCTCCTCTTAGCCATAAAAGGGAGGGCAGCCGCAACCTGCACTCAGTTCCTTCACCAGTCAGAATTCCACAGGAGCAGGACTCGGACCAGCAGAGGAGGAGGGCAGGTTGTGGAATCTGAGTGGACAACATACCCAGTTACAATAGGGTAAATAACTACTTTCTTCTTTGAGTGACGGTCCACACAGATTCCACTCTTGGTGACTAACACATGCAGATGCCTCAGTGCTCGGAGGTGGGTGAGCAGAGGCCTACTTCAACAGAGAATGCAGGTGAGACCTACCAAAATTAGCATCTGACCTAGAAGCTTGCACTAGGGAATAATGAATGGAAAAGGTGTGGAATGAACTTTGCATTGCTGCTAGGCATATCTCCAATGTGGCATGAATGCTAACTTATCCAGGTGGGTCTTTCTAAGGCAAAACATAACAAGTCTGATTCCTGATCCAGGCTGAGACCCATTTACATAGTCCCTGGTATGATAAGGATTACCCCTTTCAGCACAGGTCACAAAGAGTCTAGGTGCACACCTGAATGGCTTGGTTCTATGCAAATAAAATGACAATGGTCTCATGGCATCCAAGGAGTGTAGTCTCATTTCACGTGGGGTGCAATGTGGTTTAGGGAAGAAATATGGGAGATGAGTAGACTGATGGACTTGGAAGCTGAAAACCAATGCATTGGCCAGATAGAAAATCTCTTCTGTTTGGCTTTGTATGACTGTCTGGTTGAAGGTTTCCCGCCTTGGAGCATGATGTCATGAACCAAAGCAGAATAGCTTTTTTCAGTAAGCATCAGCCACCTTCCAGATTGTTAGGTGCAGTGATGTCGGATCCAAGTGAAGGATCCAGCCATTGTTCTGTGAGATCAGATCCAGTAGGACCAGTAAGGTGATGGGTTGCCATACTGACAGATTCACAAGGCCAAAGTAACAAAACTGCATGGCCCATACTGGGGCTATCATGATAACCTGACACATGTTGCCTCAGTTTCCTCAAGACCTTAAGCATCATGGGTATCAGTGGAAAAGTGTACAGCAGTCCAGAATCCCACTGGATGAGAAAGACATTTGAGAAGAAGCCCAAACTCACGCCTCCCCTAGAGCCCAACCTCGGGCACTGGCTGTGGTGACATATTACAAACAGGTCCACCTGTGGGAATCCCCATCTGCAAAAGACATTTAGAAGGACTGATGTCTTGAGGAATCACTAACAGTTCTTGGATACGTTTCTGCGGAGGTGGTCTGCCAGTGTGTTCTGGAGGCTGGGGAGGTGTAGAACTACTGATGTAACATGACAATGAATGCACCTATCACGGATATGTGCGGCTTCCTGGCAAAAGTGAGAGGATCTGGCTCCCCCTCACCTGTTGATGCAGTGCATTGTGAGTTGACCCATAGAAGGTTGCAGAATCATGTGTGACTTCTCCTGTATAACCACCAGTGGTATAGCCCAGTCGTTCTTAAACTAGGGCCACCGCTTGTTCAGGGAAAGTCCCTGGCGGGCCGGGCTGGTTTGTTTACCGGCCGCATCCGCAGGTTCGGCCGATCATGGCTCCAGGCCAATGGGGGCTGCGGGAAGGGCGGCCAGCACGTCCCTCGGCACGTGCCGCTTCCTGCAGCCCCCATTGGCCTGGATGCCCCTATCGTATGGCAATGTATAGTCAGCTATGTGTAAAAGGTGTATAAGGTGGGGAGAGCTATTGTTTCAGAAACTGGATGGAACATGACAGAGCACTTGGCGAGGAGGATCTAGCTCTGGAGACTGAATGAAGCCATCTTTCTATCAGAGGGGTTCACGCCCCAGGGAATCCATAGGGCCGTGGTCGGTATGGATAGTGAGAGGGCGCATCAGTGGGATGCTCTCTACATGTCCCTGATGATCTTCTGGTGCCCCTCAGGGATTATTCCCAGGCCTCTGTGCCAGACTCCCACTGTGCCACCCATGGAGGACCAGGGTGACCTCTAGTCTGGTACCACTCCCACTAAAAGGTCTCTTAGATGGTACCAGCATAGTGTGTGAGCTGCTGAAACAGAAGACTCCAGTGGTACTGAGGAAAGGGGTCTCTGTATGGGATCACTCAGTGCAGTGATTCCCAATGCCAGTGTGGATGCTGCCAAGATGCTCAGTACTGGCATACTTGATGCTAGTGTCTTCCTATCCGTACTGAGGGCAGCACGGTCCTTGGAATAGGAAGAGACCATCAGCACCAACTTTGATTTCAGTGCTTGGGCATCAGTACAGGACTTCACGTTAAGGCTTCTGGAGGAACGACCCTTATGAGAGTCTCTCTGTCCCTTTGTTTTGAGAAGGGAATCAGTGCCAGCCCGAGTCCAAAGAATGGGGCTCCTTACAGTTCCTTTCTGAATGCATCACCAGTGCAGCTGATGAGGAAGGCTTAAGTAAAATGGCCTGGGAGCCTGGAGTGGCATCTCGGTTCAAGAGGACACTGGCTGCATGGGATTTGCAGGATACCTGGAGTTTCTCTCTGAGGATCTACCAATGAATCTTCCACGAGAGCTTTAGCTTCAGCCCTCTCACCTTCTGGGTCCTCTTAGAGAAGGCTTTGCAGATCAAGCAGTACACTGGAGCGTGGCCCCCTCCAAGGCACTACAGCCTTCCAATATTCCCATCATTCACAGGCGTAGCAGTGTTGCAGGATAGGCACATCTTAAAGCCCTGTGATTTAGGGTCAGATGTTTTAGGCTATTGTATGGTGGTGGGAGAGAGGTGCTTGTACCAGGAGGGATCAATTACAGGGGAGAGATCCCTTATAAAACAGAAACCCTATCACTACTCTGTTCTAAAATGAAGTCTCTAAAGCCAACTGTCAAAGAAAACCTACCAGCACTAAACTGACACTAACAAACTTTTCCTATGTGTAGAAAAAGTGCTAGCTACTGTGATGTCCCAGGTCTTGAACCCAGGCATCTCCTGACCGCTGCCACATCCTGGGCTCCACCTGATGGCTACTAAATCCAGATAGGCTGGGAAGTTACTAGGGCTATAGCTCCACCCAAGGCACCAGCCACGGGACTTCTGACTGGAGGATCGCCCGGCTCCACTAGTTGGTCCAATTACGCTATTTAAGCCACGAAGAGGAACAGGAAGTTTGGCCAAGTAACAAGATGGTTTCCTGTTATGGCTACACTGAACCCTGCTTGTGCCTGCCTCTTGCACCCAATGCTGTTCCTGCCTTTGCTCCTGTTCCCACTGTGGATTACCTGAAAAGATTGGAACCCACTACATTTCAGTTCCTTAATAACACATAAGATTACTAATATGAGTGAAGTGGAGTATACAAAAATAATCAGTGTCAAAACGGTGTAATTACTAACAAAGACCAAAAGGTGCTGAGAAATCAGATATTGGGGTGGAAGAAATAATGGGAAATAGTTAATATTTCTTCTATGGGATCTCACTGGAATGGTAGCTCTTCAGATAACCAGAGGTTATTAGTATATTCACAGTTAAATCTATCAAGTTAAACTGGCTCAGTTTGTAAGGGGGAAGGGAGATGCCAGGTTGTTTTAAACAGAGAGTTGCTAAACTTCTCTATGTACTTAATCAAATTGAACATGCCAAGCACCCGACTGAGCGAACTGGGCTTTTGTGACATGAAGAAACAGCCTATAGAATCTCAAAAATGTTGTCACATTGTTTGGGAGGGAGGGAGGTTTTTATGTAAGGGGAATGGAGGAATAGTCCAAGCATCAGAAACACGTATTAAACTAGAAATGCCTGTGAGTCATGACCTACACGTAGGATAATTGAAAGGAATTGCACGTAGGTTCTCTTCTTCCCATAGGTGCCACTACAATCAGTGGAATCATTATCCAGAGCAGTCGAACTCCAATATGATTTGTATAAGTACATTATTTGCAACAAGAGCTGTACTTGGTTTCAAGGCAAGATCCCTTTGCTCTATGCCTGCCCCAATCCTAGCCACTCTGCCAGTGACCATCTCCTTTCACTTTGCTCCCCTGCTATTTTCTTCAAAGTGTGTCCTTCTGATTCTCCTGCTGGGCCAGAAGCCCTAAGAATGCATGTCTGGAGACAGCACCTTCTCTTCACTTCTCTGCATTTGTTATAACACACTGGCACCACTTAGGACCTCCAGCAAAAAAAGCACAAGCGCTGATTCTACTGAGATAAGCACAGTATAACCTATATAGAATTGTACAGAATAGTGCCTCTTGGGCTAAAGGAATAACACTCCTTTAGCTGTAAGGAGCACTGTTGTTGCAGCCATGTTGGTCCCGGGATATTAGAGAGACAAGCTGAGTGAGGTAATACCTTTTATTGGATCAACTTCTCTTGGTGAGAGAGACAAGCTGGTCTCCCTTACCAACAGAAGCTGGTCCAATAAAAGATATTACCTCAATAAGCCAATATGTTTTACACATTCTTTCTGAGTCAGTCCTGGAATGCTGTATGATTGAAACATGACCATATATATTATTAATATTGCCATTGTTAGACTATTGCAACAAATTTTATACAAAGTATGTCATGTAAGGTGTCACTGGAAAAGTTACGATTTGCACAATAAGATTATTCGGCTTGTATGCATGTATCATCTTTGTATCTAAAGTTATAAATATTGACTATATACCTGTATTTCAAATGTGTTTGCTCCTGCGGTAACACCCACAAGGTAATTTACATCCAGTCTGGCCAGCACATTGTGAATGAACTATTAAGGAACACTTAGCTCACAATGAACCATAGAAGAAGCTCACAGCCCGATGAGCCTTCCTGTGGACTCTTTAGCAGAAGATGGGTAATGGCCAGTCCTATGAGTCATCGAAGCATGCAAGGGCATGTGACTAGCTCATGTGAGCCTGGACTCCATCTTGTGCCTGTAATTTTCCACAAATTAAGACTGACAGCAGTCCCTCCACATGGGAGAAGGTATAAAAAACCCTGGAAGCATCTCCATTTTGCCTCTTTCCTGCTCTGATCTCTGGACTTACTAACAGGAGCATTACAACCAATGGACTGAGGACCTTCCAATCTTTTGGAAGTTACCAGAGACTTTACAAGCCAGCAGTCTGTAACATCACTGCTACAAACCTAATCCAGGGATTTTGCAATTATTGTATGTATGTGATTTCTTTGACCATTTTAACTCTCTCCTTATTCTTTTCTCTTACAAATAAACCTTTAGATATTAGAGCAGGGGTTCCCAAACTGTGGTACATGTACCCTTAGGGGTACGCGAGACATTTCTGGGGGATATGCAAGAGAAATTGTGTAATGGAGGGTTTTATTTATTTATTATTTTATTTGTCATTTTCATAATAGGCTATTCAGACGAAGGTTTAAAACTCTGTGGGAATTTGTTATATAAAATACAGTCGTTAATTTACTTCAAGATGTACCAATGAGAACACAGAGACACTGATGTACAGAGCTCTCACCTCCAATCACCATACAGTGCCGGTTCAGTTGCCCAGCAACTGTCCAGTCTAAGTGAGCTCAGAACTAAGTCAGGGTTGTTGTTTTTTTGTTATATACATCGCTCTGTAACTATATCTGTACATAACAGTGAAATATGGGCAGATGGCTAAAGACAGGTAGCGTTAAGAAGACACAAAGTATCAGTGATGAGAAGGGTAGGGGTACGCGGGCAGCTGGTAGAGCTGGAAGGGGGTACGCAATAAGAAAAGTTTGGGAACCGCTGTATTAGAGGATTGGCAACAGCGTGATTACTGGGTAAGATCTGAGTTATATATTGACCTGGGTATGTGGCTGGTCCTTTGGGATCAGAAGAATCCTTTGTTTTATTAAACTGGTTTTAAATAACCACTCAACGTGTAGTGTCTGGGTGGTAAAACAAGTGCTGGGATGCCTAAGGAGACTGCAGTTTGGACTTGTTAACCCGTGTGGTGAGACAGAAGTTTACTTTTTTTGCTGGTTTGGTATTTCTTATGGAAGAATAACTACCAGTTTTGGGGCAAGTCTGCCCTATTTCTCAGCAGTTTGGTATCCTCAGCTGTGACCCAGTGACAACTCCCCCATTCATTGCTACAGAGGACCGACAAACCAGGAAGGGCAGTGAGAAAGAACATTTTAAGGGATGTATCTATCTTCCAGACCCAATTCTTTGGAAGCACCAATTAAGATTTCTGAATGGTTTTATGCCTTATATGTTAAATTAGGAGCTATTCAATAAGGAGCTTACTCCAGCTTGTCAATAATAAAGGGAAGGAAGAGATGGAGAGACAAATGCAAAGGGGGTGGGAGAGATGGATCTCAACCAAAAATACTAGGATTGAACACTCCTAAACTATGGGGAACTGTAAACTCAGTTTTGAAGCTTTGCAGCTTGGACCTATTTTGCAAAACCCTAATGTGGTCCTTACATTTCCTCTAGCAGCACAGTGAGTACAGAGAGGTACCATGGGTTACGATGGGAAAGAAGAGGATAAAAAACAAGCACCCACGGAGCATCTCCTTAACAGAGTCTCCTTACAAATCCAAAACCTGTTCTCTTCCCACTTTCCACATGAAAGCAGATGAACTTCTTATTCATTTCTGTTGTAGCCTTTTGCTGGACTTGAATAATTGCCGATTGCTACTTCGGCCACAAGTCCAAATGGTCAGAGGAGTGATTCGGCTCATGCATTGACAGCTCTGGAGTTGGGTTAAAAAAAAGTTAATCTCTAATCAGTCTTCTCATGCCCTTCCTTTCATTGTAGCATATGCCTCTTGCTAGTCTAAAACCGTGGCCTCTCAGTGCATTCGCAACTCTATACCTGTGTTCTTGGATTCTTCTCTTTTTTAAAAAAATTGGTCTTTTCACTCACGCAAGGAGTTAGTAACTAGCGAACAAGAGGGGCTTTGCACCTCCATGCTCTGCTGTGTTAAAAATTGATTTAGCATAATGGTTTCAGAGAGATTAAAATCCAATTTTGTAAATCAAAGAGGGAACCTTGCTGACTCACCACTACAGAAGGAAAAAAATAACCTGCTGGATTCTTAGACCCACAGTAGTAGTTCTGATTTATTGACACTATTAATGCAGAGACACTAATTGAGAAATCAAAAGTATATTTTAATAAGCTGCACTTTACTACAAACAGCTGTTCTTTATCCTCATACCAATACTGAGATAAGATTATTTTGATTTTAGATGTAGAAGAACCTAAAAGAAGACAAATAGCAGTTTTGGGGCTCAACCAGTGCTTGTATTTGTATTTATGTTACAAGTGGCTTTTTCAATGGCTCAGGGAGCCATTCATGGGGCAAAAACAACATGAGGCCCCATCTCTTTGAAGTATTGCTCCCCTCTGGAAAAGGACAAGCCCGTGTATTATTGCAGCCCCCTAAATTGGTTCCTAGGCATACAAAAAATAGCTCAGGAGAAACACAAATACAAATGAACAGAAATACAAATCCCAAGCCCTGAATAGACCCTAACAGAAACCCAGAAGATTATATAGTTTAATGACAACATACAAACTCTGAGAATCACACATTTGTCTTCTTATATTGAACATTTGGCTCTAGCTGTAAAGATAACATTCACAAATTTGGAATCATTTACACTAAGTGCCTTTGAGAGTTATAGCATTTTTTTTGTTTGTTTAAGATTAATGCAGACATACTCAACATCTCCTGGTGTGTATAACACAGCAAGATGATGTTAGGTGAGGCAGACAACCCAGTATTCACTAGCTCCATTATACAAAATTTATATAATTTCTTGATCAACATCAAGTATAGAGACCTTATCAGTAGCTCCTCACACAAAAAAGCTATATGAACCTTAAACAGCTCCTGATGTTTCATGGAGGAGAAACATATGTATATATAAACAATTCAGCACACATGTACATCAGACTGGCTGGCTATTCTGCCTTTCCTCGCCCCCCGCCCTATTTTTATTAAGAACCTTTAAATGCAAAAGCATCCCTGCACCTTAAGAATTCTTTTGCTGATGTTTGGCACCAAGGGTCTGATTTCAATGGAAGTTTGAAGATGCTCTACAAAATGTAGCCCCGTCGAAAGGGATGGTCTTGTTACAGGGTAAAATCCAGGAGGTTTTGGTAACTGGGAAAATAGAGAATGTCAGCTTATCATAGGGGTGATCTGGAAGGTTTTCTCCACCTGGGAAGCTGTAAAGAACAAGTAGCCATAGGCTTCTCATTGAGGGTAGTAGGTTTAGGAGGAGTTAATGGCTGGAGTGGTGGGTTTGGGCATTAGTGAGGTGGTTGTGCACTCATTAGACAACATATTCCAATCAAACTCTGTGTCCTCTACGACCACCATGCAGTGCAACTTTCAGAGCATGCAAAATTTGAAAGGGGGCTAGTAAGGAGGCCACCAGATCAGCAGGAGTTATTCCAATGATATCTGAAAGGTAGCAGAGGTGGGGAGGATTTCCACACCCATTAAGGTGTATATCTTACTAGTTGTGCACTTAAATAGGTACCTAATCCAAATTCTGCCTGCATGTTTTCTCCTTCTAACCAACATTAAAGATGGCATCAGCAAGCTCCTTGCACTGCAGAATGCCCCAGTATCAGTCATATTTTCTATTTGCTCAGGCACCATAGAAAGGTGATGCAGTTAGGCTCTGCAGCCACATGTCTCCTGCCAGCTGATACAACAAAAAAGCTTTGCCATCCCCTTTTAAAGCAAGAGTGCAAACAAGAATTTATCCCTGGGGGAAGGAGGGAGTGGAATCAATCAGGATGAAGCCGGGGACTGAGGGGAATGGTGGACTAAACAAATGTTCCTCCTTTCCCTCATTTAGTGCCACTTTACAAGAAAAGACAATCTAGGTGGCTGTCTTCTAAGGCACGGGTCCTCAACCTGGAGTTGTGTCAAGGTTTCGGGATCATGACCACTCTGACTTACCCATAATATTAAATGGGAAGGGTGGCCTGGCCAGACCTAAACTACATAAGGGATTCCCCAGTAGGGAAAAGATTGTGGACCACTGTTCTAAGGGGAAATTGCCAGGGTCATTCAGTATCTTCTTTACTGGGAAAGGACCAGATTATAATGAGACAAGACTCAGGCCTGGTCTGATCCCTGATGACAGTGGGGATCATCTACAGCCAAGAGTCTGCTACTGAGAATTCGATGGCCCTGCAAGTGCACACCTCCATCAGTCAATTGCAGCAGTCATGCTGGAGTGCCAAGAGATGAAGTCTCAGATAACTTTACCCCGGCCCACTGAAAGGCCAGAACCTTGAAAAGGACCCAGTACTGGATTGGGAACCAATCTAGAGCATGGAGCACAGACATGATGTAATCAGGAACAGTGGATATTTAATTAAAACATTCATTAAGAAAGACTAGTGCTGTCAGTCAATATTCACTTTTGTTTTATTGGGGGGTGGGCGGCAAGGATGTACAATAATCAATTCTGTTTTGTGTTAGGATATATTTAGTACAGTATTTATAAAGTACAGCTCCTTCAGAGATTTTTTTTAAATGAAATGCATTTCCTTGTGCAAAGGAGAACAAATTGCTACTTAAACTTTCTTCTATTGTCTATTTGCCTGCAATTTCCACCTCATTTATAGCCTTTTTGTGTCTGCCCTTTTGTTTAGTTTTACCTTTGACATTCTCTTAATTTCTCTTCAGAGATACCTGACACCTTTACATTAAACCCACAATACATCTAATGCATGCATTTTTGATAGAATGGCTTCTAACACTAATAGCTTTGAAGCAAAGTTGAGAAAGATGACGTTCTCTGCCAGTATGTACATTCCTGAAAATAATTTCTCAATTACATACTCAGGATCTTTAACAGCAGGTAGTGTTGGCAAGTGATTAGAGCCTAGTGATTAGGGCTGGATGAATTTTTTCAGTAAACAGTATATTTGTCAAAAAATGCATGTTTTGGTTGAATTAAACTATTAGTGAACTTGGGTCAAATTCAGCAAATAGCTTCAGCCAAATAAAAAATAAAAACAATTTTTTGAAAAAGTTGGGACAGTTTCAACTTTTTGTTTTGAAATGACCATTTGTTTTGAAGTTTAGCTACATTTGTTTGTTTTTTAGATTAAGGGTAAAACAACTGAAAATGTTCCACAACAAAACACTGCAAAAAATTAATTGGAGTCAGCAAAAACATGTTCTTTGACTCAACCCCCTTTTTTTCCCCCTCCTTTTCCATTTTTGTTTTCACAAGAAAAATTTTAAAATGTCAGTTTTGATTCGATCCAAAACGAATTTGGTCACCTAACTGAAAAATCAGTTATTCGCTCAGTTCTACTAGCAGTCTTTGACCTTTGCAACTCTGTCACTGACTCAGGCCTGGTCTACACTACAGAGTTAGGTTGACATAAGGCAGCTTACATCGACCTAACTCTGTAAGCGTCTAAACTAAAATGTAGCTCCCACCGATGTAAGTCGCCCGCTACGCCAACTTAATAACTCCACCTCCGCGAGAGGCGAAGCGCGTAGGTCGATGTAGCTAGGGTGATACAGTGTCTGTGTAGATGCTGCGTCACTTACATCACGTGTTGGCTGTGAGCCCCGCTGTCCAGGGCTGACAGCTCGGTCTGTCAGCCCCTGCTGGGGGGTCCAGCTATCAGCCCCTAGCGGTGGGTTTCCAGCTGTGAGCCCTGTGTGGGGCTCCAGCGGTCAGTGCCCCACAAAGGTAAGTCAGTGGAAGCACTCCTGGTGAGGACGCGCACCACCGACAGAAGGAGCATAGCTAGTGTGGACGTGAAACACTGCTTTAATTACTGTGGTGGCTGTATGTCAACTTAAGTCGACTTAATTTTGTAGTGTAGACATGCCCTCAACTCTGATCTTCCCCAACTGCAAAATGGAGATAAAACACTCACTTATCTCAAAAGAATGTTGGGAGCAGACATGGCAAATCCGCGAAAAAAACATAGAAGTTGGGCTTGTTTTTGGCTTAATTGGCTTGTGACTTGCTTGTTGGCTAGTTTTTGGCTTGTAGCTTCTTTTTTTTTTTGATCAGCTCCCGGCAAGCAGGGGCAAGCAAGGGCAAGGGGGGGGGGGAGAGAGTCAGAGATGCACAGCGGGCCCACCACAGTCCCAGACTGCATGCCGGGGGGGGGGGGGGGGGGGGAATCTAGTCACATAGAGTGTTGGGGTTCTTAGGGATTGGCTTGTTTTGGCCTTGTTTTGAAATGGAATTAGCTTGATTTTTGGCTTTTTGTGAAAGTCAGGGTGCTTATTTACCGCATGAAAGTTGGTAACTGTGGTTGTGAGGCTTCATTACTTAATTTTGGGAAGTTCTGAGATCCTTCAGTGGAAAAAATCACGCATAAAAAAAGTAATCAATAATATAATAATGAGCTGTGAGGTGAAGGACCTGTTTAAAGTGATCCATCCTCAGAGGTTAGTAGACCCTAGCCATTTCCAGAGGACTCTAAGGGGAAGCACTGTTCCACAGATACACCACACTGTCAACAGTTTGGTCGGATTTTATAACAGTCTTTTGTCCTTAATCATCGATTTAGTTGTCCCTAGTCGTCCTCTTCCCTGGCTTAGTTCTCACCATTGACTCTGATTTAGGAATGCCCTATGACACCTGCAGGAGGAAGGTAAGGCAGCTCACAAGCTGATGGTGGAAATCTCATTCAACTGGCTGTATTCACATTTATATTTAAACTTTATGCCGTGGCTGTGCAGGAGGCAAAACAGAATTTCTTTTGTCTCTACAACCAGACCGATGAATTCAGAGTCAGCAGATTGTTTCAACTAGCGGACAGCCTAGTTAATTTGAGATGTTTCCATGCCATAGCTCACATGAATCACTCTGGTCATGAGGAAACATCACGTTACTCTGTGGGTAAAACTGTGCTATCAAAGCTTGAGCATTTGAATATTGGTAGAAGTCCCCGGTCAAATACTAATTTGTTTCTGAATTTGAAATTTGGGAATAATTTCTTCTACTATTTGCTCATCTCAGCCTGGAAGCCCCACCCTGACCCAGTCAGACATGCCAGCTTCATTTCAGTTCCTCCTTCTTCCAGAGCTCGTTTCCCTCTTCAGGACTCAATTACTCCATTTTGTTGGCTTTCATTCCCCACTCCTCTGCATTGTCTGTCTGCGTTTACATTGTCTGTCTAGAATGAGAACTCTTCAGGGCAGGGACTTTGTCTACACTGCAGCGGGGAGGTGTGACGCCCAGCACAGGTAGACATCTCATGCTAGCTCTACTCGAGCTAGTGTTTTGAAAATAGCAATGTGGCCATAGCAGCACTAGGGGCAGCTCAGGTGAGCTTGGACTCAGGCAGCGAGCCTGAGCCATTGCCTATGCCACAACATCCACACTGCTATTTTTTAGCGCACTAGGTCAAACAGAGCTAGCGAAAGTCTGTCTACCCACACTGGCAAACACATCTCCCCGCTGCAGTGTGGACATCCCCCAAGAGTTCTTGGTCAATCCCTGATGATGACCCAGGGGTCATCATATTGGTGCTATACAAACAACAGCAATAATAAGAATCTCCCCCAACTACTAAGCTTTCACACAGTGCAGAATTTTGGGAATTTTCTGCAGTCACAGATCAAGAAAAGAGCAATTTTAAAAATGTCATTCTGAAAAGTATTATGCCCATCACCCCAAATCTCAGTGGGTCACACACATTCTACATGAGGCAACACTCCACTTTGTTTGCAGAATAAAGTGAAAGGGGTATTTTTTTCTCTTTTAAATGTTTGTTTACTCTCTCCAACACTCATTCACTCTCACTTTCTCCCATCCTGATCTCCTAAAACCGAGCCAGCTGTTCAGTTTTGCTCCCTAGGCAGGACAATCTGCCCATTTTGCTTTGCTTTTAATAAGAAAAAAGGAAAGAAGGGAGGGAGGGATAAAAACCAAAGACAGCCAGAACTTGGCATCCCCATCAAACGTACTCTCATGTCATTAAAATAAAATTTAAAAAAAAAAAAAAAAAAAAAAAAAAAAAGACTCTTGGCTGAGATAATGGCCAATCCCTGGGAATTTCCAACTGTTTCTTTGGGCTGCAGATTGGCGGCAGGGCCTGGCTAGCATTAGACACAGCAGCACCTGGATTCCTTAGCAATGAATTCCTCGGCTTGTGGCACTAACTCCACTTCCATGCTAAACGCTTCCTGCTGGGAATACAGAACATGGATGACACAGTATATAGCTTGAAACTCTAAGGTAGGGTAGATTTGATTTTCACCTACTATATTAAATTTTTGCTAATTGTTTTTAACATACTTTCTCCAGAAGTCTTCATAGCTTAATTCCTTATGGGTGTTCTTTCTGGAGTTTTACTGAAGGACAGAAGGAAAATTTTATCTAACTACACACCAGTGACATAATTATTATATAGCAAATGCATACAAGTGGATTTTCCATTTGTTTTTATTTTTTATTTTCTCCCACTTACTGCTTTAATCAAAGTTTTTAAATTAATGAAAACCAGGAGAAATAGGCTGCAGTTCTATAAATACTCTGAAACATAGAAACTGGATGTGGTGTAATGCAGTCCAGTCTTTTATAATTAGTGCCTTGGAAAGTGCGATGAAAACTGAAGAACTTGCCCTCAAGTTTAAACACAATAAACAGCTACTGTCTATTGTTTTAAATCAAGATATGTTGCAGTCACAGACCAAGAAACAAACTCATTTTTAAAACCCTCAATGAGCTATAACCATCAGAACTTAACACATTTCTACTCTTCTAACATGACGGATTAAGATACAGATCTATATCTCTATGCTACATTATATACACCATGTATATGTTTTCATCATTATCTATTAATATGAGAGAATGAAAGGTGGAGCGGTGGCATTATATGTCAAAATTAATTATAATGCCAGCGAGCTACAATTTAACAATGAAGGGAAGGCTGATGAAATTATTTGAGTTAGATTATAAAAGATTAAACTAAACCGAAAGAGACAGTGGCTGTCTGCTACAGATTTGGAGCTGGACTGGAGGAGAGCAAGAATGAAAAATTCCTGAACCAATTTGCAGGGCACTAAAATTCATGGGATGTCGGACTCGGGTGAGAGTTTAACTAGCCAGATATATATTGGGTACAGCCAAACATGCATCAAATATACTCCTTATTTATAGAGAAGATAATTTTGAGCTCCAAAAAGTGGAGACCAATTAGAATAGAAAATATCCTGGCTCTACTTCTTACCAAGAACTCACTCAGATAACAGAAGGAACAGGAGTACTTGTGGCACCTTAGAGACTAACAAATTTATTTCAGCATAAGCTTTCGTGGGCTACAGCTCACTTCTTCAGATACATGGAGTGGAACACACAGACAGAAGATATTTATACATACAAGAACATGAAAAGGTGGAAGTACACATACCAATTGTAAGAGGCCAATCAATTGAGATGAGCTATCAGTAGCAGCAGAAGAAAAAACTTTGAAGTGATAATCGAGATGACCCATAGAAGGTGTGAGGAGAACTTAACATGGGGGGGGGAAATTTCAGATAACAGAGAAGTTTAGAACCAGAGACCACAAGCTGTGTCCATACAGAATAGTAAAGAATGAGTCCCCAGAGTGCAGCTGTACAGGTTATTATATTTCAAAGGAAGCGAATAATTTTGAAGTAATTTAGGATCCAGTTGTGTGAGGTATCCTCGCTATCTATCACAATCAAGCACCTCTAGTGTAAGGCCACTGGAAAAAAAATATTAAATGCCATCTGTGTGGAAGATGTTGAGGAATCATAAAGAAACCATAATTAATGTGACACTCTCTAAAAAGGAAGAGTGGAGGAAATGAGAGGTAGTCAATGTGGCTTCCCAAGTCAGAAACCAATGTGGCTCAAAGATCTGGAGTTTAAGGGGGGGGGAAGCCCTTGCACCACGGATAAAGGGGAAAGAAACCAAACAAGAGAACATACAGTCATTTACATCTCGCAGAGAAAAAGATAATGTGAACAACAAAATACAGTATGAGTAAATGCTAGCCAAAAGAATTAAAGGACTAAGAAAGGTTTTTATAAATATATCGAGGGAAAGGGAGAAAATAGACCCATTAATAAATGAGGAGAGCAATGAAATTAATTACTGAGATGACATGGCTGAGATGCTGAATTCCTTTATTAAATTTGTCTTCAACTAGAAAAATAAATAGAAGTTGTTTGCAAAATTAGGAAGTCAAAAAGACGATAAAAATTGCTATTGTTAAAAGAGAAGGTAGGGGAAATATTTTGAAAATGTAAACATATATAAAATCAGCCAGTCTGTGCAATTAGCAAAAGAAATGTTCCATATGACTATTCTTGAACAAATACCAGAAATTGGAGAAAAGCAAATGTAGTGCACATCCTCAAAACATGAAATCAGAATGATTCCTGCGAACTACTGGCCCATATATCTAACTTCTATCCCTAATAAAAGAACTGAGCTAATATTAAGAAAAAATATTTCTAAAGGGTTATAGAACCATGAGCTGTAAACAGCATTGGTTTATAGAAAATAGCTCTTATCGTGCAAACATAATTGCTGTTTGTTTTGTTAGAGCTAGAGAATTAATGGATGAAGGCAAAGCAGTGGCTATTATATACTTGGATTATGGTATAGCTTCTGAGACCCAAAGCACGTCCTGCAAGATTCTGAGCCCCCTTAACTCCCAGTGCCTTTGGTGGGAATTAAGTTGCTTAATATCTCAAAGGACCAGACCTAATCAACAAAATATTGTTCTTAAAGGGCCTGAACCAAAACCCGCTGAAGACACTGGGACCCTTTCCATTGACTTTAGTGGGCTCTGGATCAGACCTGAAATAGTCAGCTTGAATCTCATCACTTTCAGATGATTTCAAACAAAGGGTTAAAAAAAACCAAGTACTGACTTGGAGAAAGCTGTATATGTATCATAGGGATCTGTGTTAGGTTCAGTGTTAATATCTTTACTAATAATACAGAAGAGTAAACAGCATGGTTAATTAAAATTCACTGATTATAGTAAAGTAGACAGACCTGTGAATACTGCCGAGGACCAATGAAGGGACATTGAGAGGATGATAGGTACACTTTATAAATCTTAAATAATAATAATAATAAAAATGGCATCTCTTCTCTAAGTGCCAGCTGGTCAATTTCAGGAGCGATATCCCTGCCTGTTTAAAGAAAGTTTCCAACTCTCCCAGATTAGAAACACAGACAGAAAATAACAGTGAGATTTCACTTGGAAAAATGCAAATGAATATATTCCCTTCAATATCATCCAAAACACAGATATTCTACAAGAGGCAGATACCTGGAAAGCAGTAATCCAGAGAGGAACTTTGGAGAGATAGTAGGCAGGAAATTAGACATGAATTTGCGATATGATATGATAGTAAAAAAGTGTAATTTTAGGCTGAATAAGCACAGATTGCATATCACACAACAGGAAGCTATAGTTCCTCTCTCTAGATGCATGGAATAATGTGTTTATTTCTGGTCACTCTGTGACCAGAAATATATTGACAAATTGAAAGGAGTTCAGACAACAACAAAAATGATTGGAGATTTGAAAGGAAGGAGTCATAAGGAAAGATCAAAAGGATTAAATATGTCCCAGTTGTAAAAGCAACAGCATAGGGTGGGGGGAAACATGAAAGCAATCAACATATATTTGAAAGGTGTAAACATCAAGCAAAAAAACAAAACAAAAAACCCAGATTATTTAGAATAGTAGAAGGGGATACAATGAGTAGAAGCAGGATGAAATTAAGTAAGAAAAAATTTAAGATAAATATCAAGGAAATCATCTTGATTTATTAGGAGGCATGCCAGACTCAAGGGAAGTGGTGGATGCAAATTCATCCATTGCTTGAGAGAGTTAAAACAGACTTGACAAAACACCAATAAATGAACAATAAGGAACAATCCTGCCTGGGCTAGGAAATGGAGCTGATAACATAGTAGTTCTTTTCCTGTTCCAGCTTCTGATTCTGGGGGCCTGATTATCTTCTCACACCGGTTGTATACCAGTGTAACCCCACTGATTTCAATGGAAATATTCCAGTTTTGTACCAGAGGAGAATCAGGCCCACTGATTTTAAAACAGTAATGCTATGCATGAAAGGCACCCACACTACGGCTAAACAACTTTAAAGCAAAAGGACCAAATTCTGCCCTCATTTCCACCACAAACTCCAGCCAGTCTCTAATGTTAAGAAGTATTTAAGATCTTTCATCTTCAGTTTTTACTGATTTTCACCCAAATTTTGGAAGTGCCAAAACTCCCAGTCCCCAGCTCCCCACTCTAGAAAGAGAGATGGTGGCTCAGAACCTGGGCTGCCCATGACACTGACTCGCCATCTCTCCTTCTGGAGCGGGCCTAGGAGTGGAAGAGGTGGAGAAGGCAGTGTGAGGAGATGGTGCCTTCATCTCCCCCCCACCTTTTCTGCTTCCGGGCCCGCTCCGGGAGGAGAGATGGCAGCCCAGGTTATGGAACCACCATTTCTCCTTCCGGAGAGGGAAGCTGAGTCAGAAGTTACTCAACCCTCTGGAAAACTCAAACACTGACGTATGTATTGTTGTCAATCACAGGTCCGCTACATACACATTACCAGCTTTACAGCTAGCATGGATAGTTATCAGCATTCAAAGCAAACAAAAATTAGTGAACCACTTTTCTTGCTAAAATGGGTTGAAAATGAAAAACTGTACCTGACTACATTTCGGATCATAAGGGGTTTGTGAACGTTTAAAAAAAACACCAAAAAACAGAGAGTAATATTTACCCTAATGTTTACCCAGAAAACAGCGGAGTTAATTTTTTGCACAGATTTCCACCCATTTTTTATTGTTTGTAATAAATACTGATAATTTCCTAGAAATTTTAAACAAAATAAAAACTGAAAGCGAAAGGCCTTAGAAGTGTTGCAAAAACAGTCTAAAGTGCAGGGCCAACCACTGAGAGCATGAGTATGACCATTTAAAGGAGGCTGCTACTCCCAAAATATCTACCACTAAGCATGGGAGATGCTTCTTCTAATAAACCATAGACACGCTTCTCAGAATTTAGCAAAGCATTTGGGAATAATCCTGCAGTCCTTACCAAGAGAACATTTTCCCTGAAGTCAATGGGGAGTTTTGCCTGAACAAGGCCTGTATGGGTCAGGGTCAGGTTCAGGCTCCCTGTTTGGGAGAAAATAAATATGTTGCCAGATACATCACGACCATGGTAACTAACACAGTGACTGCTACTACCTTAAATCAACACTATATTAAAGGAAGATAATTACAAATTATATTAAACCCAAGACAAACCCAGAGCATCTTTCAAGGGACGCCATCATAAAAATCTGACCTACCTTTTGCCAGCTGTCTCATGTTGTAGGTCTTACCTTAAGGACTGAAAAATGCAATTTCCTTCTTCAATGCATCTTTAAGGTGGCAAACAGAAAAATAAACATGCCAAGAGATTCATTGCAACAAACCACTGTACCCTGTGTCCCTGTGCTATGACAAGCAATCTCATTTCAGCACCAGTTTGTCTTCAGGAAGTGGAACAGCAAGTCTGCCTTGATTGTGTGCTCTTCTAATTCCCGCTCCAATAAGATCAGTGGATAAAATATGATACAGTTTTGTTCTTCTTAAAGAAGGACCTTTGAGATTAAAGCAATGTTAAGGGAGAGGAAGGTATAAAGAGAGATCCATGGTCTAGTGGTCTGAATACAAACCTAGGTGTCAGTAATTCCTGAGTTCTAATCCAGGCCATTGCCAGGGACAGAGTCCATGTTTCTGGACTTGTAGCCCTTTGCAAGGTCCACAGCTAAACAGCTTCCTTATATGACATTTCCCACTGCATGACTATCTGAAAACTACAATAAAAGAAATTGCAAGAGAGGTCAGTTAATACTAAAGAGAATGCATTCCACATGGCTATATACCCAAAGCAATACTGTCATGCTTGCATATCATAATATAGCTTATTGATGTGCTTTAGACTGGGTCAGCTGTACATTCAGTGGTCCCCTTCTCTTTCAAAACAGTCTGAATTAGACCAAGGAAAAACACTGCAGTTAGCTGGCAGCTTATGTGCTGCCCAGGCACTGACTCATTATCATGACAAAGGAAGGTTTGAACATCTTTCAGCAAACACGATGGCTCCCTTCTAGCATCTGTTTGAAAATTTGGCAATAAATGTCTCAGGCGCCTGATAACCTGATTACTCAGAGTCAGGAGAATAGCATGAAATGGACTTGGAGCTCTTTCACCAATACTTATCGGAATCCTCCCTGCCTCCCACCAACCACACCCCCCCACCTCAATGTTTAAAGTGGTCTGAAAAAAAAGTGTGTGTGTATTGGGGGTGGGGGGTGTCTATCATACTCTGGGAGCAGCATCTTTGTTAAGACAGTGCTTAAAGTGCACCCCCTCATTGACCCAGCTCAGTTAATTTCCCCTCCACCCCCCAAATTTTTGGGCCCCTTGCAAACTTCCAAGCACTGCACCCTGTCCATCTCCAGTAGATGGAATGCAGCTGGTCCCTTTGCAGACCTTGCTAAGGACAGCAACTTCTAGTTATGCTCCCTCCCCAAAATGCCACTGGGAATGAGGGAAATATTCTACAGCACGAAGATACCAATGATTCATGCCTCCAGAAGACACATTTTCAGTTCGACCCAGCATCTAGTTTTGCACCTGCAGGTTTGAGGGATGCAGTTTTAGAAGCTGCTTTTGGAAAATGTGGCCACAGAAATTTCAATAAAGAAGACACAGAGATGTCAATCACTGCTGATCTGATGCCATGAAAGGGTAATATTTACTACCTTATACTGAGCACCACTCAGAAGGATGCCCTTGTCTCTAGAAGTTACCCCTTCATGCAATCAATGAAAAACATCATTGGCAAGTCGATAACTTTAGAAAGAACAATACAAGAAATAAGCATTATGGAAAGAAGAACAGGAACATTGGAAGAATCTTAAGTTATTTAGCCCATTTGTAGGATCCCTATCTCCAAGCAGCTAAGACTAGAAACCAATGTACAGAACATTGCAATTCAAATAAAGAATTGCTCAGATCAAAGATGTGGCCAGCAAGAATCAAGGAATGTGGCAGAGAGAGAAACCCAGTGAAACACCTCCTCTACAACTCATTCAAATGACATGGGGGAAGAGGTGAAGGGGATGGAAGGTTTAGAAATACATGAGAGGAGGAGGGTCCAGCACAGTCAAGGATAGTGAGCCAAAACCATATTTGTTATTTTTGCCCAGCCTAGTCTCTCTGATTTCTTTTCTAAGGGGTATTCTGCACACTTGTGCTTTCTGCTATAGGTTTAATATTAGACAAATCGGTCACTACCATAAGACTCTAAATTCCTCATGTGCTATTCTAAGAACTAAACTCATTGGCTTGTCTGATGCTGATGTATTCCTCTACTTGTCCAGGCAGTCAGGAGGTGCTGCTGGTAGCATTCTGCCTCCAAAAGAGAAGGGTTGTGGTTTCAGTCTCACAGCAGACCCTGGCATCACACCCACTGATGACACTACAGTGCAGTACTGAGAGAGGGTTGCTACATTCTTAGAAGTACGGTTTCTTTAATCCAAAAACACTTCTTCCCCTCTAGAGTGGATGCCCAGGTGGATCTCATGGCACTTTCAGATAGATTCAGTTCCTCAGCCAGCAGTCCCTCCCTCAATAAAACAATTTCAAATGACCATGGTTGTGCCAATGTCATTATCGAGATAATAACAGATGCTGTATCTGTTCATAGTCACCCTAGTATAACTATCACTGATCATGTGCAGTTATCCTCAAATAGACTTCCCTTTACAGCATTATTTCAGGTTTGGGATATTACAAAAAGACTATCTGTAAAAAGGGAAATTTTAGTTTTACCTTGTAAATTGCCTCTCTGCAAGCAGCCCGCTAGTCTGGAACCTGAGTTGTGCTTAATAGTACTCAGGTGACATCTGAAGGAGTTATTAAGTTGAGAGACAAGGAAACTTGCTTTGGAACACATTCCCCAGAACGCAGCATCCCACAAGCCGAATCTGTTGGCATACTGACATTGATTCTATGTTGTCAAGTTAAGGAGTGGACTGACCACTAGGTTACTGTCTGGCAATTCTCCTCCTTAGAAAGAGACTCTCCTTTTGCCCATAAAGTGGCCATGCCTTTAAAGAAATGAGCCTGACACTCTTCTGCTATGTACTTTGATAAGACTCAATGGGATCTTTTCCCCACCTTTCTTGCACTATGAGCAGCACGTAGATGAAAACAAATATGGTGGGGGAAGAGTCAGCCTGGCTTTTGTAAAGGGAAATCATGCCTCACCAACCTACTGGAATTCTTTAAGGGAGTCAATAAACATGTGGACATGGGTGATCCAGTGCATAGAGAAGAAACTCATTGCGGAGAAACTAAATGGATTCTTTGCTTCAGTCTTCACGGCTGAGGATGTTAGGGAGATTCCCAAACCTGAGCCGGCTTTTGTAGGTGACAAATCTGAGGAACTGTCACAGATTGAAGTGTCACTAGAGGAGGTTTTGGAATTAATTGATAAAACTTAACATTAACAAGTCACCGGGACCAGATGGCATTCACCCAAGAGTTCTGAAAGAACTCAAATGTGAAGTTGCGGAACTATTAACTAAGGTTTGTAACCTGTCCTTTAAATCGGCTTCTGTACCCAATGACTGGAAGTTAGCTAATGTAACACCAATATTTAAAAAGGGCTCTAGAGGTCATCCCGGCAATTACAGACCGATAAGTCTAACGTCGGTACCAGGCAAATTAGTCGAAACAATAGTTAAGAATAAAATTGTCAGACACATAGAAAAACAAACGGTTGAGCAATAGTCAACATGGTTTCTGTAAAGGGAAATCGTGTCTTACTAATCTATTAGAGTTCTTTGAAGGGGTCAACAAACATGTGGACAAGGGGGATCCAGTGGACATAGTGTACTTAGATTTCCAGAAAGCCTTTGACAAGGTCCCTCACCAAAGGCTCTTACGTAAATTAAGCTGTCGTGGGATAAAAGGGAAGGTCCTTTCATGGATTGAGAACTGGTTAAAAGACAGGGAACAAAGGGTAGGAATTAATGGTAAATGTTCAGAATGGAGAGGGGTAACTAGTGGTGTTCCCCAAGGGTCAGTCCTAGGACCAATCCTATTCAACTTATTCATAAATGATCTGGAGAAAGGGGTAAACAGTGAGGTGGCAAAGTTTGCAGATGATACTAAAGTGCTCAAGATAGTTAAGACCAAAGCAGACTGTGAAGAACTTCCAAAAGATGTCACAAAACTAAGTGATTGGGCAACAAAATGGCAAATGAAATGTAATGTGGATAAATGTAAAGTAATGCACATTGGAAAAAATAACCCCAACTATACATACAATATGATGGGAGCTAATTTAGCTACAACGAGTCAGGAAAAAGATCTTGGAGTCATCGTGGATAGTTCTCTGAAGATGTCCACACCATGTGCAGAGGCAGTCAAAAAAGCAAACAGGATGTTAGGAATCATTAAAAAGGGGATAGAGAATAAGACTGAGAATATATTATTGCCCTTATATAAATCAATGGTACGCCCACATCTCGAATACTGCGTACAGATGTGGTCTCCTCATCTCAAAAAAGATATACTGGCACTAGAAAAGGTTCAGAAAAGGGCAACTAAAATGATTAGGGGTTTGGAACGGGTCCCATATGAGGAGAGATTAAAGAGGCTAGGACTCTTCAGCTTGAAAAAGAGGAGACTAAGGGGGGATATGACAGAGGTATATAAAATCATGAGTGATGTGGAGAAAGTGGATAAGGAAAAGTTATTTACTTATTCCCATAATACAAGAACTAGGGGTCACCAAATGAAATTAATAGGCAGCAGTTTTAAAACAAATAAAAGGAAGTTCTTCTTCACACAGCGCACAGTCAATTTGTGGAACTCCTTACCTGAGGAGGTTGTGAAGGCTAGGACTATAACAGCGTTTAAAAGAGAACTGGATAAATTCATGGTGGTGAAGTCCATTAATGGCTATTAGCCAGGATGGGTAAGGAATGGTGTCCCTAGCCTCTGTTTGTCAGAGGATGGAGATGGATGGCAGGAGAGAGATCACTTGATCATTGCCTGTTAGGTTCACTCCCTCTGGGGCACCTGGCATTGGCCACTGTCGGTAGACAGGATACTGGGCTAGATGGACCTTTGGTCTGACCCGGTATGGCCTTTCTTATGTTCTTATATGGTGTACTTGGACTTTCAGATTGCCTTTGACAAGGTCCCTCACCAAATGCTCTTAAACAAAGTGGGCTGTCATGGGATAAAAGGGAAGGTCCCCTCATGGATCAGTAACTGGTTAAAAGATATGAAACAAAGGCTAGGAATAAATGGTCAGGTCTCACAGTTGAGAGAGGTAAATAGCAGGATCCCCCAAGGATCTGTATTGGGACCAGGGCTGTTCAATACATTCATAAATGATCTGTTAAAAAGGGTAAGCAATGAGGTGGCAAAGTTTGCAGATGATACAAAATTACTCAAGATAGTTAAGTCCAAAGATGACTGTGAAGAGTTCCAAAGGGATCTCACTAAACTGAGTGACTGGGTAAGATAATGACAGATGAAATTCAATATAAATAAACACAAAATAACACACATTGAAAAATATAATCCCAACTATACATACAAAATGATGGGGGTCTGACTTAGCTGTTACCACTCAAGAAAGAGCTATTGTGGATAGTTCTCTGAAAACATCCGTTCAATGTGCAGTGGCAGTAAAAAAGCTAACAGAATGTCAGGAACCATTAGGAAAGGGATAGCTAAGTTTGAGTGTCTGTGGCATGCAGCAAAGGCATCACAAAACTGATAGATTATTATTATGAGAACTGATCAAATCTTGTTCATTGAAACAATTTTTCTCCAAATGAAAAATAGCTTTTTGACAACATGAACATTTTGCAGTTTTTGTTTGTTTTCATCAACATTTTCTGTATTTTCAACTAAATGAAAAATGAAAAGGTGACTGTTTTTGGACACACACACACACACACACACCCCCTGCAAATTAATTTTTTTGATGTCATTTTAAAGGGGGGAAATGGGAGGGAAAAAAGGGTGAAGGATGAAAAACTCCAAACTGAAAAAAAACTTTTTGTTTAGTCAAAAGAAAAGAAATGATTCTTTGAAAATTTTTAATAAAAAAAATCCTTAATTTTGTTCTAATTTTTCATGAAAAATATATAGCTTTTGCACCAGCTCTAGTTACAACCAATCATATCACCATTTGGGAAGGGTCAGCAGAGAAAAATTATTTAAGGAAAGCTGTTTTCATGCAAATACATAAAGTAATGGAGAAAGAAGACGTCACATCCCAAAATGAGAGAAATGGCTTCTTAAGTAGATTTCTTTCGCTGTGGGTACCAAGAGGCATCAGTACTTAACTACTTATTTGCACACGTTTTCACTTTTAAAGGCCATTTGTGCATTTATTTAGATTGCAGATAATTTGCAATCTAAAATGCATTTTTACACCTACAGAAAAATAAAATGTTGCTTGTAGGAATAGAGAGATTTTCTTGCAGTGATTGTGATTCTAAGGCTAGGTCCACGCTACCCGCCTGATTCGGCGGGTAGAGGTCGATCTTCTGGGATCGATTTATCGCGTCTCATCTGGACACGATAAATCGATCCCAGAAGCGCTCCCCCGTCGACTGCGGAACTCCTGCTCGCCAAGAGGAGGAAGCGCTGTCGACGGGGGAGCTTGCCTGCGCCACGTGGACCCGCAGTAAGTAAACTTAGTTCGATCTAGGAAACGTCGACTTCAGCTACGCTATTCTCGTAGCTGAAGTTGCGTTTCCTAGATCGATCCCCCGCCCCAGTGTGGACCAAGCCTTAGACTTAATTATCTCAGCATAGAACTGCAGGTATCAATGCTTCAGAGATAAAGAACAAACAAGGTAATTATTCCCAGAATTCCTCCTTTTCTCTCTAATTGCAGGGGTTACAAACGTGCCAAGGTCAAAAAATGTGTAATAAAGAGATTTATTTTCAATTGGAATGCACAGGTAACCTTGCACTGTAATAACAGAAGAGCAATGGTGTGAAACTTAGCAGTGCCAAGATTAACTCATGGCTAAAGATCATGTCTGAAAGTACAAGGAATAAAATTAACATGCATCCTTCTCAACTCACTCGCATCACCTCTTTACTCCTGCTGTATCCTGCTGAGCTGCATCACATGCACCCTGCATGGAGATTTTTACCTATTTAAATACATCCTGTTTATATTAGAGATAGCCCCAAGCTGCAAAGTTTAGCTATGGATCTATAATCTTCCAGGGTTTGTTCAGACCTAGAGTTTTGGTCCAAGACCGTCTCTAATATGAATGTATTAGGTTAGATGGGGGGAGGCAACACATCACCAATGTTAAGGGAGCATTTGAGGATTCTGGAGCCAATTTAGGACAGCACTTATGTACATGCTCAAGTCCAATGGACTTTACCTTAATCAGGGCCTTTGTGAGGTACTGAGATGTCTCCACACAGCACCTGGAAGGACCAGGCTCTGAAACCATATATTTAAAACACACAGAGTATAAAGGAAATGAAAGCATAAAGGTTCTCGTAGCAATGCTGTATCATCCCCATGGTATCCACTTACTATTTACAAGCCTAACTGATTATCTGAAATACTATATAGGGGCAATCTTGAGGAGTCAGCATTGCTTTGAGAACCTTAAATTTGCAGCCCTTATTCCATTCAAGTAAATTTTTCATTTAAATGTTCGTGCGTTTTTTTTCAATCAAAAACCTCTGAACAATGAGTTACTGTGAGAAATTGTATTTTACACAACTTTGTAAACTGTGACTAGATATACCCCTGCTTCCAGTACAATAGGTTGCATCACTCCTGCAACTCCATTAGTTTTAAATTATGCTGCAGTAAAAAGACAGGAAAAGTGTCACTGAAGCATTAAGGAGCTGTGCCATTCCTTAATACCACATACAATGCCCTGGCTAAAGATCTAATGGAACATTTCCCCCCGTGCATGTGTTAAAGCAAATTTTTAATTGCTTATAACATGGACTTCAATCCTGCAATGAGCACATGCAAGTGACCCTATGCATCCACACGGCACTCACTACAGGATTAAAGCATAAATTACTTTTAAAATATTCCTCAGTGAGCACTAACTATATGTACAGTTTGAAGTTTTACATTTTAGCCATTTTCAAGATATGTGCAAAATGTCGTGATCTTTGTAA